>NC_090648.1:103542466-104142466 GCF_040937935.1 Hyperolius riggenbachi
GGGGTCACTTGTGGGGTTCCTATACCGCCCTGGCATTTTACAGGCCCAAAACCGTGAGTAGTCTGGAAACCAAATGTCTCAAAATGACTGTTCAGGGGTATAAGCATCTGCAAATTTTGATGACAGGTGGTCTATGAGGGGGCGAATTTTGTGGAACCGGTCATAAGCAGGGTGGCCTTTTAGATGACAGGTTGTATTGGGCCTGATCTGATGGATAGGAGTGCTAGGGGGGTGACAGGAGGTGATTGATGGGTGTCTCAGGGGGTGGTTAGAGGGGAAAATAGATGCAATCAATGCACTGGGGAGGTGATCGGAAAGGGGTCTGAGGGGGATCTGAGGGTTTGGCCGAGTGATCAGGAGCCCACACGGGGCAAATTGGGGCCTGATCTGATGGGTAGGTGTGCTAGGGGGTGACAGGAGGTGATTGATGGGTGTCTCAAGGTGTGATTAGAGGGGGGAATAGATGCAAGCAATGCACTGGCGAGGTGATCAGGGCTGGGGTCTGAGGGCATTCTGAGGGTGTGGGCGGGTGATTGAGTGCCCTAGGGGCAGATAGGGGTCTAATCTGATAGGTAGCAGTGACAGGGGGTGATTGATGGGTAATTAGTGGGTGTTTAGGGTAGAGAATAGATGGAAACACTGCGCTTGGGTGGTGATCTGATGTCGGATCTGCGTGCGATCTATTGGTGTGGGTGGGTGATTAGTTTGCCCGCAAGGGGCAGGTTAGGGGCTGATTGATGGGTGGCAGTGACAGCGGGTGATTGATGGGTGGCAGTGACAGGGGGTGATTGATGGGTGGCAGTGACAGGGGGTGATTGATGGGTGATTGATAGGTGATTGACAGGTAATCAGTGGGTTATTACAGGGGAGAACAGATGTAAATATTGCACTGGCGAATTGATAAGGGGGGGTCTGAGGGCAATCTGAGCATGTAGGCGGGCAATTGGGTGCCCGCAAGGGGCAGATTAGGGTCTGATCTGATGGGTAACAGTGACAGGTGGTGATAAGGGGGAGATTGATGGGTGATTGATGGGTAATTAGTGGGTGTTTAAAGGAGAGAATAGATGGAAACACTGCGCTTGGGTGGTGATCTGATGTCGGATCTGCGGGCGATCTGTTGGTGTGGGTGGGTGATCAGTTTGCCCGCAAGGGGCAGGTTAGGGGCTGATTGTAGGGTGGCAGTGACAGGGGGTGATTGATGGGTGATAGGTGATTGGCGGGTGATTGACAGGTGATCAGTGGGTTATTACAGGGAAGGACAGATGTAAATATTGCACTGGCGAATTGATAAGGGGGGGTCTGAGGGCAATCTGAGCGTGTAGGCGGGTGATTGGGTGCCTGCAAGGGGCAGATTAGGGTCTGATCTGATAGGTAACAGTGACAGGTGGTGATAGGGGGTGATTGATGGGTGATTGATGGGTAATTAGTGGGTGTTTAGAGGAGAGAATAGATGTAAACGCTGCGCTTGGGTGGTGATCTGATGTCGGATCTGCGGGCGATCTATTGGTGTGGGTGGGTGATCAGATTGCCCGCAAGGGGCAGGTTAGGGGATGATTGTTGGGTGGCAGTGACAGGGGGTGATTGATGGGTGATAGGTGATTGGCAGGTGATTGACAGGTGATCAGTGGGTTATTACAGGGAAGGACAGATGTAATTAATGCACTGGCGAATTGATAAGGGGGGGGGTCTGAGGGCAATCTGAGCGTGTGGGCGGGTGATTGGGTGCCCGCAAGGGGCAGATTAGGGTCTGATCTGATAGGTAACAGTGACAGGTGGTGATAGGGGGTGATTGATGGGTGATTGATGGGTAATTAGTGGGTGTTTAGAGAAGATAACAGATGTAAACGATACATTTGGGAGGTAATCTGATGGCGGGTTTGCGGGCGATCTAATGGTTGGGGTGGGTGATCAGATTGCCCGCAAGGGGCAGGTTAGGGGCTGATTGATGGGTTGCAGTGACAGGGGGTGACAGGGGGTGATTGATGGGTGATAGGTGATTGGCAGGTGATTGACAGGTGATCAGTGGGTTATTACAGGGAAGAACAGATGTAATTAATGCACTGGTGAATTGATAACGGGGGGTCAGAGGGCAATCTGAGCGTGTGGGCGGGTGATTGGGTGCCCGCAAGGGGCAGATTAGGGTCTGATCTGATAGGTAAAAGTGACAGGTGGTGATAGGGGGTGATTGATGGGTAATTAGTGGGTGTTTAGAGGAGAGAATAGATGTAAACAATGGATTTGGGAGGTGATCTGATGTCGGATCTGCGGGCGATCTATTGGTGTGGGGGGGATCAGATTGCCCGCAAGGGGCAGGTTAGGGGCTGATTGATGGGTGGCAGTGACAGGGGGTGATTGACGGGTGATTGACAGGTGATTGACAGGTGATTGACAGGTGATTGACAGGTGATCAGGGGGATAGATGCATACAGTAAACAGGGGGGGGGGTGGTCTGGGGGAGGGTCTGGGGAGAATCTGAGGGGTGGGGGTGATCAGGAGGGGGCAGGGAGCAGGGGGGAGGATAAAAAAAATAGCGTTGACAGATAGTGACAGGGAGTGATTGATGGGTGATTAGGGGGTGATTGGGTGCAAACAGGGGTCTGGGGGGTGGGCAGGGGGGGTCTGATGGGTGCTGTGGGCGATCTGGGGAGAAATCAGTGTGCTTGGCTGCAGCCTGACCTGGTGGTCCCTCGGACACTGGGACCACCAGGGCAGGAGGCAGCCTGTATAATACACTTTGTAAACATTACAAAGTGTATTATACACTTTGTATACGGCGATCGCGGGGTTAACATCCCGCCGGCGCTTCCGTATAGCCGGCGGGATGTTGCGGCGGGCGAGCGGTGACAGTAGCCGGCGGAGGATCGCTCCGCCCATGCCCTTAGAAGGACCGCCGCCTCTGTGGGTGAGCCGGTCCTTCAGGGCTCCACTTCCCGGCCGCCCCTGTGCGTTAGGCGGTCGGGAAGTGGTTAATAGCAGAGGCCTCAAACCTGCTACAGTCGGTCGTTAAGTGTTTGGGGTTCAAATTCAGTAAAGGGGTGGAGCCAAAAACAGTCAGATTTCTTTGCTGGATAAACTGCTTCCATTAGCACAAGTTTGATGCCAGGAACCCAAAAGCTCGCAAACTTGGTCATTGAGTAGTGACTGTGTGTCAAGGTCACACAAAGTGGATGGAGTTAAAAACAGATTTTTCTGGGAAATTGTAAACTGCAGCCCTTCTTCACTGTTAATGGCAGGGTTCTCAAACTTAGCATAGCTGGTTACTGGGTGACTGGGATTAATATTCAGAAAAGTGAGTGGAGCCTAAAAATGCCAATCAAAAATCACATGTCACTTTTCAAGGACAATATTAAAATTGCTGCCATTCTTGGATTGTTAATGGCAAAGGCCTCAAACCTGGTACAGTTGGTCATTGGGTCACTGAGGTTCAAATTCAGAAAAGGGGACAGAGCCACAAACAGTGAATCAGATTTGTTTAATTTCATGGGAAAATACAAATTATTGATGCCAAGGACCCCAAAACTCACAAACTTGGGCATTGAGTAGTGACTTTGTGTCCAGGTTACAAAAAGTGGGCAGAGCCAAAAACAAATTTCACTAGGAAAGTGTAAACTGCAGCCCTTCTTACACTGTTTATTTCAGGGTTCCCAAACTTTGCCCATATGGTCACCGAGTGACTGAGATTAATATTCAGGGAAGTGGGTGGAGCCTATAATAGCCAATCAAAATTTACCTGTTGATTTTCAAGTGGAATATTTAAATTGCTGCGATTTTTACACTGTTAATAGCAGATGCCTCAAACCTGCTACAGTTGGTCATTGGGTGACTGGGGTTCAAATGCTGGAGAGGGGCGGAGCCACAAACAGCCTATTTGATTTGTTTAATTTCTATGGGAATATACAAGTTATTGATGCCAAGGACCCCGAAGCTCACAAACTTGGTCATTGAGTGTTTGTGTGTTAGGGTTAGAAAGTGGGCGGATCCAACACTAGTCAAATACATACCCGGGAAACGACGGGTCATCAATGGGTGGAGACAAATACAAATTTCACTGGGAACATGTAAACTGCAGCCATTCTTACACTGTTAATGGCAGGGTTTTTAAGCTTTGCACAGTTGGTCAATGGATGACTGGGATTAATATTCAGAAAAGTGGGTGGAGCCTACAAAAGTGAATGAAACTTCACCTGTTGCTTTTCAAGGGGAATATTTAATTGCTACCATTCTTGCACTGTTAATGGCACAGGCCTCAAACCTGGTACAGTTGGTTATTGGGTGACTGGGGTTCAAATTTAGAAAAGGGGGTGGAGCCACACACAGCCAATCAGATTTGTTTCATTTCAATGCAGATTATTGATACCAAGGACCGCAAAGCTCACAAACTTGGTCAGTGAGTAATTGTGTGTTAGGGTTAGAAAAAGTAGGTGGAGCCAACACCAGCCAAATACTTACCCGGGCAACACCGGGCCATCAGCTAGTATTATTATATTAATACTTCCTCATCAAGCAAAACGATTGAAGGCTGCTATTTCAGTTTTAGAGCTAATAGATTGTTAATTCTGGGTTCCAGATAATTATAAATATGTGGGTCTATAAGGGCAAAAACTTAATACAGTTGATTTAAGACAGAAGGGCAATCAAATCTGTCAGTCCCCACCATTAGCTCTTTTGAGGATTCTCCTGATTTCTAAAAAAATAAAGAAGGTTAAATTCTGATCATTACAGAGTTCAGCTCTATCAATAAGATAAATAACACCTGCACTAAGAAGGATATGGAGGCTGGCATATGTATACCCTTTGTAAAACCACATAAGGACCGCAGGATTTTTATATGATCTGTACTGGGTGGGCTCTTCAGCCCACAGCACAGGTCAGGTTTTAGCCAGGGCAATCAGACGTCCCCCTTTTTTCCCCACTAGGGGGATGTCCTGCTGGGGGGGTCTGATCGCCGCCGGCTATCTGTGTTTAGCGGGGGGGGGGCTCCTCAAAGCCCCCCCCCCGCAGCGATATTCCCTCCTCCCTCTCCTCTCCTCTATGGGTGGTACAGGACGGTGATCCGTCCTGTACCGCCTCTGATAGGCTTCAGCCTATCAGACGGCGGTGATCCCCAGCCAATCAGAGGCCGGGGATCGCCAATCTCCTTTACGGCGCTGCTGTAGCAGCAACGCTGTACACTGTAAACACCAGGGATTTGTTCCTCGGGTCTTTACATTTAGCCTGCGAGCCGCGATCGGAGGCTCGCAGGCTGTTCACGGAGACTCCCTCCGTGAACTGACATGGAACGGCCGCTCGCCTATTGGCGTTGGCTGGTCGTAAAGTGGTTAAACAATACCAGTTGCCTGGAAGTCCTGCTGATCTATGGCTGCAATAGTATCTGGATCAAATACCTGAAACATACATTCAGCTAATCCATTCAGACTGCAGTCAGCAACATGTGATCTGCATGCTTGTTTAGTGTCTATGGCTAAAGATATTGGAGGCAGAGGATCAGCAGGACTGCTAGGCAACTGGCATTGTTTAAATGAAAATAAATATTGCAGCCTCCATATACTGTACCTCTCAGTTCCGGTGTCATTTAGAAGAAGAGGAGATGGAGCACTCCTGTTTCATTCCTCACAAGATACAGAAGGCTTCTGTTATTTTATAATTCAATTTCATTCTAGACTGGGACAATTCATACTTTTCATTAACTCAAAATAAAGGCATTCATTTTTACATGTAAAAATTGCTACCCAATGGAATTGGACATTCACTGTGAACAATGCCTGTTCAATTTTGCTTTAATAGACCACCTTGTGCTTGAATTGTACATACTGCAGCTTACATTTGTTTTGTTTTTTCTTTAACCTTTTAGCAGCCAAATAAAGGAAAACAGGTAACTATAAAAGCGCTCTGCATGACCTTACTAGAACAAAGAGTTCTGCCGGCTGAGGGTAAAATGAGTGCGCATCTTTAAACAAAATGTAATCTTCCCACCCCGGCCATCCACGAACCTCCCAGATGTGCATGTCACTGTTAACCACACTACCATTCGCCCTACCTCTCAAGCCCGCTGTCTGGGTGTCACCCTGGACTCCGCACTCTCCTTCACTCCCCACATCCAAAACCTCACAACAAAGTCCTGCAACTTCCACCTCCGTAACATCTGTAAGATTTGCCCTTTCCTGACCTCTGCCACCACCAAACTCCTTATCCATGCCCTCATCATTTCCCGCCTTGACTACTGCAATGCCCTTCTGTCTGGTCTCCCTATGACCCAAATAGCCCCACTGCAGTCCATCATGAATGCCGCAGCCAGAATTATCCACTCCTCCCATCCCTCCACCATGGCGGCTCCCCTCCTTGAATCCCTCCACTGGCTTCCTATCCCGTCCAGAATCAGATTCAAGATACTGTGTCTGACCTACAAATCTGTCCACAAAACCTGTCCAAAGTACATTTCTGATCTTACTCAGAGGTACACACCTAGCCGCTCACTCTGCTCTTCCAATGAAGTTCGCCTGACCACCCCCCGCATCACCCAGTCCCATGCACGCCTCCAGGACTTCTCAAGAGATGCTCTGACACTATGGAATTCCCTACCTCCACTCATTAGGGCAGCCCCCTCCTTCAACATCTTCAAGAAGACCCTCAAAACTCACCTTTTCACTCTGGCCTACTACCACTCACAAGTACTCTAAACCCACAGCTGAACTCTGGAACCCTACCGTTCGTGTCCCTACCTCCCCCTCTAGATTGTAAGTCTTTGGTCAGGGTCCTCCTCCTTTTGTGTCCTACCTGATCATGCACCTCCATTACTGTGCACCCATGCTATGCATTTGAGTGAACCTAACTTGCCTAATCTCCATGCTCCATCCAGTGACTGACTAAGCATTGCCTTGTACTCATACTGTGCTGTGTGATCTGGTTTTTCTTGTATTTCTGTATTGTCGTATTGCTGTATGTCACCCTAAATATTGTCTGTAACCTAAGCTAATGTCCAGCGCTGCGTAATATGTTGGCGCTTTATAAATACAATAAATACATAAATAAAATATTTTATTTGAAGATACTAACAGGTTAAAGCCAGGTACAAATTTACAGCCTTTGATCTTTACTGATTAGTTCGGGTGGCAGTTTTGGAACAAGAGCTCTATACTCTTCTTCTTAAAATTCCTGCAGGAACAAATGACAATGATCATGGATGAGCTGTCCTGGCAGGTTGTTGAAAAAGAGGCCAGGGATACCTCTATATATTTTAGATTCTACAAAGAATGCAAGCCTGAATTTTGTTTTCTGCCTCAGGTATTGATCCCCCCACCTTTGCATAAGACTCAGAGACTTTTAGTATACTTTGGCAATAAGTAAGTAGAAGTAAATAAGGGCAAGTCTTTATTTTATTGCAAAGCTTCAATTCATTAAATACAAGATACATCCTTTTTCAAATTAGATAAACACTTCCATCATAGATTGCTTCATACAATCTGTACAACACACAGTTTGGCTAATTATCCAAGTAAGTACATCATCTTTCATTGCCTGGCACACATTTTATGGCCTACTAGCCTCTTCCTTGGGGGCCCAACATGGACAATTTTAAGTAAGATACAACTGTATATAAATCACACAAAAACAATCACAAAATCAAAATAATAGGAGGTAAGGTTTTTCAATAATATGATTGGCAATAAGCCTTTTTGATATAAAAATTTTAATTTTACGATAGCACTCTTTGGGAAGGCAGATAATATAATCCCACATTTATGTAGAATAGTGGTGGTCCACGGTGCCCAGAGTAGTATGGAGTTGCCATCCCACGTGGAGTGAAGCATTGAGTAGTTCCCAGCTGTGGGGACTTCTTTCAAAATTCCTACAGAAACAAAAGACATTGAGAAAGCTGATCTATCCTGACAGATTATTAAAAAAGAGGACAGGGACACCTGTACACATTTTAGATTCCCAGCTAAAATTTACAAAAGAGATGGGTAAGCACCATCCTACACTACATTAATACATAGTTACATAGTTACATAGTTACATAGTTATTTTGGTTGAAAAAAGACATACGTCCATCGAGTTCAACCAGTACAAAGTACATCTCCAGCCCGTCCCCCACATACCCCTGTTGATCCAGAGAAAGGCGAAAAAACCCCCACAAGGCATGGTCCAATTAGCCCCAAAAGGGAAAAATTCCTTCCTGACTCCAGATGGCAATCAGATAAAATCCCTGGATCAACATCATTAGGCATAACCTAGTAATTGTAGCCATGGATGTCTTTCAACGCAAGGAAAGCATCTAAGCCCCCTTTAAATGCAGGTATAGAGTTTTCCATAACGACTTCCTGTGGCAATGCATTCCACATCTTAATCACTCTTACTGTAAAGAACCCTTTCCTAAATAAATGGCTAAAACGTTTTTCCTCCATGCGCATCTCATGTCCTCTAGTCCTTTGAGAAGGCCTAGGGACAAAAAGCTCATCCGCCAAGCTATTATATTGCCCTCTGATGTATTTATACATGTTAATTAGATCTCCTCTAAGGTGTCTTTTCTCTAGACTAAATAAACCCAGTTTATCTAACCTTTCTTGGTAAGCGAGACCTTCCATCCCACGTATCAATTTTGTAGCTCGTCTCTGTACCTGCTCTAAAACTGCAATATCTTTTTTGTAATGTGGTGCCCATAAATGAATTCCATATTCCAGATGTGGCCTTACTAGAGAGTTAAACAGGGGCAATATTATGCTAGCATCTCGAGTTTTTATTTCCCTTTTAATGCATCCCAAAATTTTGTTCGCTTTAGCTGCAGCGGCTTGGCATTGAGTATGATTATTTAACTTGTTGTCGATGAGTACTCCTAAGTCCTTCTCCAAGTTTGATGTTCCCAACTGTGTCCCATTTATTTTGTATGGTGCTAGACCATTGGTACTACCAAAATGCATGACTTTACATTTTTCAACATTGAATTTCATCTGCCATGTATGGGCCCATATAGCCATCCTATCCAGATCCTGTTGCAATATGACACTATCTTCCTGAGAGTTGATGATTCTGCACAATTTTGTATCATCTGCAAAAGTAGCAACATTGCTCACTACTGCATCTACTAGGTCATTAATAAATAAATTGAAGAGCACTGGACCCACTGGACCCATAAAAATGCTCTATACAGTTTCCAGGGCCCTCTGGAATGTGCAGTATAGCATAATACAGTCAATGTAAACACAAGAGAAAGCTACATCCTCAAAAACACAGCACCAAACCAGACAGGTAATGAAATATATATTACATCCTTTATTGAACTACACAACAATACAAACAATTAAAAACATCCAATCAAAAATGGTGGAGACAACCCAACTGTATCAGAGTAATCTAGGAGATTCTACAAAGTGCTAAGTGCATGTAAACATGTGACAAATCTAAGTGCATGTAAACGTGTGACAAATCTGTGCAGATCTGACTGCGCCCACAAAGTGCAAATGCAAATAAATAGACATGAAATACCATAATATCCATAATCCATAGTGGACAAATTAATCTTGAAACATAAATTGTATGGTGTATAGATACCATAAAGGTATAGCAAAGGAAATGATAAATAATTAAAAACAGAAAACCAGAAAACTAACCAGGTCAGTATATAAACAGTATAGGAAAAGCATGCAATTCCACGTGTGCCAATAGTAATCAGTGGTGTGTATATAAAGCATAGATGAAAAGGCACCTAGAGAGAACATAGTGAGCACGGTGATAGTGAAAAAAAAGAAGAATCCTACCCAGAACAGGTATACTCCACCGGTCCCCACCACGGCTATCGCAATTCGCCCCCGATCGTGTGGCTTCCTCAGAGCGCTCCAGATCTCACAACACTTTCCATCTACTGCCCTGTGTCACTTCTCCTCTTTGCACTCAAATTACTAAAATGTTGTATCCAAGCTTGATAAAGCAATTATTTATCTTCTAACCTTGTCTGATCACTTCCAGCCTGGCTTTCATTCCAACCACTCCACAGAAACACCTCTTAGTGAAGTGACCAATGATCTTTTTACAGCTAAATATGTTCACAATAGGTGTCAATTGTTAGAATTTTTGTATTTTTGCTTAGAACTTTTAATTTATGTCTGCCTCGAGCAAGCTGCTCAGTAGACATGTTTTGCTATTTATGCAAAAATTAGAGCGATAAAAGTTTACTGAGTATGCTCGAGGGACATGAATGCAAAAATTGTAGAAGAAAATGCAAACATTTTCACATTGTTTTGGAATTCACAAGTGCGCTGTAGGTGATAGTTTATTTTTGATTGGTAGAAATTCTAAATATCTGGATAGAGGAAAGGGGGTAGAAAGTTGTTTGCCCTGCCTGAGGTTTCAAAATAGCTAGAATGACCATAAAGGGCAATGAGATCCTTGTCTAATTTTTTTTTTACTGCAGTGCTGCTAGCCTATATTTGTACAAGTATTGAGGTTACATCTGTGACTTCATTGACTAAACAAGGAAAGTTATTTAGTTTTTCAAGCCATATCCTGATGAAGTAAGATTTAGCATGATTTAGCATGACTTTTTCTTATTTTTCAGGAATAACATGGAACCATGTCAGAATAGTTCTATCATAGAATTTCAAATCATAGCATTCACTTCCACCCAAGCTGAAAAAAATGTTCTCTTTTTTGTTTTTTTGCTGATGTACATGACTTCAGTTGCTGGAAATCTAGTTATTGCTACACTCATCTGCACGGTGTCCCATCTGCACACTGCAATGTATTTCTTCCTGTGCAATTTCTCCATTGTAGAAGCCACCTATGTCTCTACCGTCCTTCCAAAACTGCTGGCTGTGATCTTATCAGAAGAAAAGAAGTTCTCCTTCCAAGGCTGTATGACCCAACTGTATTTCTTCATCTTCAGTGGTGATGCTGAGTTTCTTCTTCTGACCTGTATGGCTTACGACCGATATGTTGCTGTTTGCTCCCCATTGCATTATGTATCAGTGATGAGAAAAAGTATATGTGCTTTTTTGGCCGGTTCCTGCTTGGTTTTCAGTGCAGTCAATGCTCTGACATTTACGTTGCTAACCTCAACGTTGTCATTCTGTAATTCCTATTATATTAATAATTTCTTCTGTGACCTTAAGTCATTAATGGCACTTTCACATAGTGACACAACAAGTAGGGAAGTTGGACTCATTGTGGAAGTTATTTGTTTGGTATTTGTAACATTTATATTGATTTTAACCTCTTACATATACATAATCTCTGCCATTTTAAAGATTCAGTCCTCAAAAGGTCGATACAAAGCATTTTCCAGTTGCAGCTCTCATCTGATTACTGTAGTGTTATTCTACGGGCCAATTACTGTTCTCTATACAAAGCCACAATCCGAACAGTCTGAGGACATTGATAAACTGCTGTCATTGCTTTATGTGGTTGTTGTTCCAACACTTAACCCATTTGTCTATACTCTGAGAAATAAGGATGTTATAGGAGCTATTAAAAAAGTTACACATTTTAAGTGGAAAAAAACAAAATGTGACTCTTTTACGAAGGTATTAAAATGAAAAATTCTTGCCCTCAGTGGCAAAGGAACCCCTTTTGCTGACAACTTAGCAAACGTTGCTATTTATAAAGATTCAAAGTGGTGATTTCTCTACCTTTTAGATTTTACATTAAAAGTTATAAAACTGTTCATTGTACAAGATCAAGAAAGTGCAGAACCCTTTTGCTTTTTTTTTAAACAAAATAAATTGTCTGTTTAGTATTTAGCAAAATTACACAATAAAATATATTGGAAAGTGTTACATCAAACGTAGCATGAAGTGTGATAACACAGAGATACACTCAAACACAGAGATAATTATATACATTTGTACTACAATTTAGAATTGCTTTTGTTTTTTATGTACATCAGTGTACATTTTATCTAACAATGAAGCTAAGTAAAGTGCTGGAACCTCGAATATCTTAAAATCTTAAACAATTTTAATCTTAAATCTTAATCTTAAAACAGAAGGGGCTTGATTCACAAAGCGGTGCTAACCTAGTTAGCACGCCTAAAGACTTTGGGCGTGATAATGAGGGTGCTAACTAGGTTAGCACCGTTTTGACAATCAGATCGCGCGCAAAGTCCCGCGTGCAAAACTTTGCACGCACATAGCGCAGTGCGCGCAAAATGTCGCATTGCGGTGCGACGATAAGGTGCGACGATAACGGCGCACCCGATGCGCCTATAAGGTCGCATGGGGCGCGACTTTAAAGTTTCACGCACCACACTGTGCGCGCACAAAGTTTTGCGTGCAGGACTTTGCGCGCAATTTGATTTTATCACGCCTAATTGAAGAGGGGCTTTTCACAAGCGTGCTAACAGTTAGCACTGTTTTGTGAATTAAGCCCCTGGCATTTGTGAAAATACCATCTGTTTTGAAAAGGCAAATTTATAAATAATAATAATAATGTATTCAGTGTTGCTTTTTAGTAAGAGGCCTTTTTTGGTCTTGTTTAGCCCCTTATTCTTTCCTAGCGGTTATGGGTCACCAGGAGCTATCTAGGTATTCTTTAACCACTTCAGCCCTCAGTCGTTTTCACTTTATGCATCCGAGCAATGTTCACCTCCCATTCATTAGCCTATAACTTTATCACTACTTATCACAATGAACTTATCTATATCTTGTTTTTTCCGCCACCAATTAGGCTTTCTTTGGGGGGTACATTTTGCTAAGAGCCCCTTTACTGTAAATGCATTTTAACAAAAAGAATAAGAAAAAAAACGGATAAAAATTCATTTTTTTCTCAGTTTTTGCCCATTATAGTTTTAAAATAATACATGCCTCCATTATAAAAACCCACGTATTGTATTTGCCCATTTGTTCCGGTTATTACACCATTTAAATGATGTCCCTTTCACAATGTATGGCGGCAATATTTTATTTGGAAATAAAAGTGAATTTTTTCCGTTTTGCATGTATCACAGTGATGCTCATGTGGATTTCGGATATCCGAGTAACCCGGATATCCGACCATTTTTCAGCTATCCGATTCGGAATTGGATTCCGGATTTCTGTGCAAATTCGGATAGCTATCTGCGGATATTTGGTCGCATACCCGGATATCCAAGGATATCCGGCGGATATCCGTATCTGAATACTGTAACTAAGGAGATGACATCGTTGAGCCAATCAGAAGCCCTAGCAACCAATCACAGAAGGTAACCTTGGCCAGCCCCACCTGACCTCATTGAGCCAATCAGAGGGCTCCCAGCCTAAACCCTGCCACCCAATCACAGAAAGGAACCCTGGCCAGGCCCCCCTGTATAATAAGGAGGACTGCCATGATGAGAAATAGGATTACTGTATTATTGTGTAGTTAGTACTGTAATACTGCAGTGCTAGTAGTTGTTAGAGTAGTAGTACTACTGTGTCAGCTTACTACAGAACTGCTGTGCTGCTGAGCAGTGCCAGTGTGACAGTTAGTGTCTTCTCCTCTGCTGTCTGACTGTCACTCGGCACGTGGCACTTGGCACATGGCACTTTGCACGTGACACTTTGCACTTGGCACTTTGCACTTTGCACGTGGCAGGTGTCACGTGTCAAGTGCGAAGTGCCACGTGCCAAGAGCAAAGTGCAAAGTGCCATGTGCAAAGTGCCACATGCAAAGTGCCACGTGCCAAGTGCAATGTGCCACGTGCCAACTGCCAAGTGCAAAGTGCCACATGCCAAGTGCACAGTGTCACATGCCAACTGCCAAGTGCAAAGTGCCACGTGCCAAGTGCCACATGCCATGTGCCACTGCCAAGTGCCATGTCCGGCATGCTCCTGGAAGACGTTACACCTTCTGCTGCTGCATTGCCCTGCTCCTGCTGCCTTCGCTGCTTCCACCGCCAGGGTGCCACAGGTCACTGCTGCTGTGCTGAAACCACCTATATTTAACCCAAAACACAATTGCTGCATAATTTTTTGGAGGTGTCTGGGCTGAAAACTGCCATGTCCCAGTTGTGTGGTTGGACTTTGGACACAATGTGGGCTGTACGACCGCTGTCTGGAACCTAGTCCTGATGTTAATTGACAGCCATTTTTTTGGGGGGGGGGGGATTTTAATTCCCCACATCATCAATTAGTGTTTCCCTTTAAACAATAATGATGCTACGTGCCTCATTAACCCTAAAAAAACGTTTTTAAAGTAATTTAAAGGCCACTTCCGGTTTTTCTATCCAGATATCCGAATCTGCCCAGATATCCCGGATACTGGGGTCGGATATCCGATTCTATTCGGATCCGGATATCCGATCCGGATCTGGATATCTGGGTATCCGGATCCGGGTCAATTCGGATTTTGAAAAGGGGTATCCGAGCACCCCTGTCTACGTATTTTAATTCCATAATATTGTCAATCAGCATCTATATAATGGCAGATTTATTGATCTGCACAACTGAACTAGGAGAGTTAACCCCTGCTTACACAGCCCAAACACCTACCCACCACCACCCCCGGCACATTCTGGGACAATTCCACTACACAACATTGGTCTTGCTCATCCCTGACCTTTAACAAATGTCATGTCACGTCTAATCTAATAGACATACGGGGCTTGATTCACAAAAGGGTGCTAAGTGTTAGCACACCAGTGAAAAGCCACTTATCACGTGCAAACTGCCTCATCGCGCTCTAATGCGCGCGTAAGAGTTTGCGTGCGTAAAGTTTAGTGCAAAGTTCTGCACGCACTGATTCGAGTGCAAAATCAGCCGCTTCG
Organism: Hyperolius riggenbachi; assembly: GCF_040937935.1. Classification (NCBI taxonomy): domain Eukaryota; kingdom Metazoa; phylum Chordata; class Amphibia; order Anura; family Hyperoliidae; genus Hyperolius; species Hyperolius riggenbachi. The sequence goes on from NC_090648.1 coordinate 103,557,177, forward strand.
TGTGCTGCATAGTGAGTTACGCATCCTTTGCACGCGAAGCGGTGCGCGCAACACTTTGCGCGCATAAAACTTTACGTGCGCTAAACTTTATGCGCACTAGCACATTAACAGTAACAGCTTTCGACGTGCAAACTACTTAGCACCCTAGTTTGCACGTCCAAAGCTTTTAGGTGCGCTAACTGTGTTAGCACCCTTTTGTGAATCAGGTCCACTGTATATACTTGAGTATAAGTGTAGAAATGCAGGTCTGTACTAATAGTGACATTCCCATTTGCAGCAATTTACCCAGTGGTAAATGATACTTTGAGAAAAGGAAATGCCAAGAAAACGCAGGTCTGAAAGTCCTGGCCACAACAATTAATATGGAAAGGGATGGGGGAAATACTGGGCTGCATAAAAGGGAGTGAATAAATTGCAGCACTCCTGACCCCCATTGAAGCAATTGCCTTTCCTGAGTAGACTTATACTTGAGTCAATAAAAAAATACAGCATAAGAGGGTTAAATATTGAAGTCAACTCATACAGGAGGTCGACTTGTATTCGAGTATATGCGGTATTAACACCTACAGTATATGGCCAGCTTATCTCTCTCAATGGCAACACTGTAAACACTGTAAAATGCATCACTATGAGAATCAACATATATCCATCCACAGATCTGCCTCCCATAAACTACACCTTAAAGCACTGACACCTTAAGCACTCCTCAGAAGTATAAACCAAATAAGGCCCCTTTCAGATGGACGGCTGAACTGCGAGCATGCCAAGCAGTTCAGTCTCCCATTTGCCACCCGCCAGTGCAATTCGGATGCAAGTTAAATGTACCCAAATTGCAATGGCTGTAACGCCACGCGTGTCAAGCGTTGACATGCAGCGGTATTACTGGGCGGAGGAGGAACAGGACATGTTGAGTCTGAGCGCAGCTGTGCTCAGATCTTACTTCATGGGAGGCTGCGTGTACAGCACTGGTACCGAGCACTAACTAGTGCCCAGTCACTGCAGGAGAGCAGCTGACAGCCGGTGTATTCACCGCTTGTTTTTTGCTGCCCATGCGAAAGGGCCCTAAGGGTCTATTGAATAAAAAAGTTAAATATACATGCTGCACAGACAGTGCATTTATAATCTGCCAGGTTTTATGCAAACTACATAATGCGTAATGCACATTACATTGCTTGCATACCTAGCATTATACACACACTGCATATATTGTTTGTATAACTTGTGCTACATACTCATGTAACATGCATTACATGAGCAACAATGTACACTGCCACAGGCTACTTTGGTATAAATCACTTAAAGGGGCACTACAGCGAAAAACTGTAAAATTTAAAATATGTGCAAACATATACAAATAAGAAATACATTTTTTCCAGAGTAAAATGAGCCATAAATTACTTTTCTCCTTTAATGCAGTCACTTAAAGTAGGCAGTAGAAATCTGACAGAAGTGACAGGTTTTGGACTAGTCCATCTCTTTATATGGGATTCTCAGCAAGGCTTTTATTCTTTATAAAGATATTCCCTAAAAAGGATTTAAACAATTATGCTGGCCAGCTTTCCTGCTTTCTGCACAGTTTTTTGGCAGTTGGACAGAGCAATTGCCATTCACTAAGTGCTTTTGAAAACAAATATATCCCTGAGGATCCCCTATAAAGAGATGGACTAGTCCAAAACCTGTCACTTCTGTCAGATTTCTACTAGCTACTGTAAGTGACAGCAACATAGGAGAAAAGTAATTTATGGCTCATTTTACTCTGGAAAAAATGTACTTCTTATTTGTATATGTTTGCACATATATTAAATTTTACCGTTTTTCGCTGTAGTGCCCCTTTAAGTCAGCGCAATTGACTTCACTGCAATTCACAAAACTGTTTTGGCTAACTGTTTTATCTAAAACTTCAAAAAATTCTCTGAGTCTGCCAGAGGCATTCCCTAATGCCAACTCATTCTTTTGTCAGTTCATTTGTGCTTCTAAAGAAAGGTGTCAGTTGGAAGTATCATAAACGATCCTTAAAGAGAACCTGATCTGAAAATAAAAAGTAAAAATAACCATAAACAGGTCATACTTACCTCCTGTTTAGTCTACTCCTCAATCTCTTTCTTCTCTCCTGCGTCCCATTTGTCCATTGTGATCAATGGAATTCTCCATCCTCCATTTTAAAAATGGCCATTACCCCATAACAGCTTCCAGGTCAGCACACTGTTAATCTGTAATATCACCCACTTGAGCCATAGGGAAACATGGGCATTACCTTGCACATTCAGTTGTAACTGACAGCTGCTGATATATAACTGACAGCAACTGGTATATTTCAGTTCTGACAAAATATTGTCAGAACTGAAAGGGATCACTGTAAGAAGAAAACGGTGAGCTTCTGAGAGGAACAGACTGTGAGGTTAGTATGTAATATTCATTTGCAGCTACGTCATGTGTTTATTTTAAATAATTTTACTCACTTCAGGTTCCCTTTAAAGAGGATCTGTAATGAAAAAAGAAACCCTCTGGGGGATACTTAACTCAGGGGAGGGAAAGCTCTGGATTCTAACAAGGCTTCCCCCGTCCTCCTTTGGCCAGACAATCCAGCTCTGCGTCCCCCGAAGTGCGACGAGGTAAATATTTACCAACTGTGATCCTGCGCAGGCGCACTAGCTGCTCTTCATTCGGGTAAGGTGGAAATAGCCGGACCCAATCGTATCCACTCTACTGCGCAGGTGCGAGCCACTAGTGGGCCTGCACTGGATCCCGGAGAGGTAAATAAATCCTCACTTGACAAGCTTGTCGGGGGAAGATTTGGGGGATTTCTGCTATCTTCAGAGGTCGGGGAAGCCTCATTTGGACCCTGAGGCTTCCCCCTCCCGAGGTAAGTATCCCCCAGAGTGTTTTTTTTCTTTACAGAGTCTCTTTAATGATTCTGTGACAGCATGTACAGCATGAGGTCACAACACAAAGCAGTAAATTGAAGGTTTTATGATTTTGCCCTATTCCCTTCAAAGCAGTTTACAAGAAAGATAGTTCAGCGCTCACAAGATAAACCAGTCAGGTTCTAAGAATTCACAATATCCAATGGTAGCCCAAGCATAGTGCTCCCCCACTAGGTGTTTTTACTAGCATACAAATATAGTTACGAAGCAATGGAGGGGTTCAGGTAGAGCTGCATGCAATAATACATAAACTAGTCCATGCCAACTAGCTTGAAAGAATCAAGGAGAGTCCCCATTTTCAGTGGAAATCCCAGCAGTTGCAATGGACCAACTTGTGAGTTAGACCAGGCTACTCCCCCATTCTGTGTCCAGACTCACCAGATGTTGTGGCCTAGAATGGGCCCGTGTTCACCACTGGGGTATTGGCCACCCCATAGTCTCTCTGGCAAGTCTGGTCAGCTGATGTTCCTCGTCTTGGAGTTATGGCATATCCAACTGAAAAGAGAAGCAAATTGCTTTCATAGCGTAAAAGTATACCTTATTAAAAAATAAGATAAAAACAAAGCAAAAATCAAGTAGCGGAGTGTGCTATGCTAATTCAGCACACAATATCACTGAGTCAATACAATGACAGGTGACTCAGAGGCTAATGTTTAGCAGCCTACAGATGGCTATAACACTGCTGCCCGCATGCCAATAGACTCACAGTACGATGCGGCAAGATGGTCACATGTCAGGCGAAGACCACTTCGCCAACCGACACCCGGAAAAATGGTATCCACGTGTGTATATGTGTATACTATGCTGCCGCGCCTGGCGATGTCACAGGCTAGGTGCGTCGCTTGGTAGCTCCATTTAACACATTCCGTTGCCTGACAACTCACCAGGGGGATGAATAACCCCTGATGAGTTGCTAGGCAATGAAATTAGTTGGGAGGATCTACAGAGCAACGTACTTTCAGTACTTTTTTGGCACAATAATTATGAGTGATTAGCGGATTGCTACACAGGTACAAACAAATACAGCAGAGCACTTGAAGAAGGGCTGCTGGCCAAACCATTTGCATGTTTTGCTAGTTGTGATTGTTCTTCATCACAAAAGAAAAGGGTATGTTCCCATCCTAGTAAGTGAGCCTCTGTGTCTCTTTGTTTTGGATGCACCTGTAAAGCCATGAATTGCCATAAATCCAAGGAGCTCCTGCTCAGAATAACTGCAAAGTGTCATGAATCCCTTGCTCCACATTTTTGTTTATAATAAGAATAATAATCCTAACATTTGTATAGCGCTTTTCTCCTGTTGGACTGTTAGACTCAAAGCGCTCAAGAGCTGCATCCACAAAGGGTGTGCTTAAGGTGCCACCCTGCAGTGTAAGGAAGTCTTGTCAGAGGACTTCTTACTCAAAAGGTACTGACCCTGAACCCTGGACACCCAGGATTCGAACTCTGATCTCTATCCAGCCATTTAGTTAGAACTATGAAGTAGTCTACAGTTATGAGGACTCTGAGGAATTGTTTCAGCATAGTTTAGTTGGCTCAGGGAGTAAAATTTCTGAACAACATGAATGAATATTTTTTTCCCATATATTTTAATTTGATTTAAACAAAAACCTATACAAATGATTCCCAAAGTGGGTCAACAATGTTGACTACAAACAATGCATGCATCAGGCATAAAGCACCGTCTCTTTACTGAATGTATATGACATGTTTCCAAAAAACAAATACAGATATTGAATACTAATAAAAATAATAACTTAGAACTTCTGTAAAGCACCAAAGAATATGTTGACATTTTGTACAGGACAATGGCAGAGTTTTGGTTGACTGCTCAGGGTAATTGAGAAACATCTTTAGTAGCCAATGTGCACAGGAAAGGGGGTGTACAAATGGGTAAAGAATCATGTAAAGTAGAGAGACAGAGAAAAGCAAGAGACTGACAAACAGAAAATGGCAGTTTGTCATAATATTTAGGAAGCAACTAAAATGGTCATTCCAGATTAGGAAGTAATTAATAATACAATTTGTCTTTCTCCTGGAACAGATTTTTATGTGGCTCACCAGCAGGGAGATGGGGTCATAGAAGAACGAGGAAGAAGTGATACTCTCACAATGTCACTTTCAGTACCACAGGGGAAGAGGCTTTGGCCAAGAAAGAGAGGAGCAAGAGGCCTAGGCTTAATCACCTCAGCCATGTGCCTCACTCCCTGCTGGGCCACAGAAAAAGTAACAAAAGAACAATGATGAGAAACCTGAAGGCCAATGAGAAGAGGAGGAAGGTAAGAAGGCCACTCAAATAACATTTCATCCATTGCTGGATAGGAAGAGCAGGCAGAGGACACTGTGGTTGCTTTCTAACCTTGAGGTTTCCAGGTCCTGGCTGTTGTCATTCAATTTGTGAACACTTGTGTCACATGAGTACATTCATGTTAAAGTGCTTCAAGAATGGTCCTTGTGCAGAGAACATTAAAAGTATTAATGAATACTGGATTGTCATACTACTGGATCTATGATACAAGGTCAAGATTGGAGAATCTATCTCAGCAGACAAGAGGTAAAACAGAATACATCACTATGATGAGAGTGATCAGAAGGTATTTGTGCTGATCCTTCACCTACGGCAACAGTGATAACATTCAATGTGCAAGGACCCAATGGTAGCCAAGTAGGATACCACAGTAGGACCACAAATGGGCTAACCTCACAAAAAAATTTTTTAGGCCATAGCAGCCAAGACTAGCATCAGGTATGACCCACATTCAATGCTTATCAGTAATGGTTAATGAATATGTTGGTGCTAGATCTGACAAGGAGCTGGAGCTTACACAACATGCTCTAAAGGTCAATGGGGGAAGAGGTGCCCTGGTTGGATAAAAGCATCTAAAAACAGTTTAAAATTAAAAAAAAGGATATGAGGTAGCTTACCTCAATGATCTTTGTGTGTAACAAAAGATTTTTTATTTAGCACAGGCAACACGTTTCACGGGTCTGAGCCCGCTTCATCAGGCCAATAACAGTGCCAAATGAAGGAATCTATATGGCATAATGGCATAGGGAGCCTACATTGATCCTAAAGACTCTTGTTGAGATCTAATGCTGTGGGTGAAGTTTAACTGATAACAAAAAACTGCCACCACAAGCTTTCACTCAAAGTTGGGCAAAAGTAAAAAGCCAACAGCTCAGACCTAGACTTGGAGATGATTTAGATAATATACCACAGAGCATAATTGCATAATTATATTGTTTAATTTATTTGTGCTTGATTTCCACTGATCTAAGATAAAATGTCAATGATAATATTTAATCAGAACCTTCACTTTAAACTTTTATCCCAGAGGGATTTATTATGATAAAAAATACATTATTTCCTGAAGCGAATTGAATCCCAAGAGGATATATGGCCTTATGTACATCTCTCTGAGGATCTATTTGTGTATATATTTTGCATAGAAAACTGCACTGTTCAGGTCTGCATCTGTATTCTGGTACTGATTTGATTTCCCTGCACAGTTTGTATTTTATGATGCTTTTTAATAGCTTTTATTGGTTTTATATTACTAGTGATGTTTGATATGGAATAAATAATTATTGATCAATATAGACCAATATCTCAAAATGATTCCTCCTTTTTTTCCATTTTCATTGATATAGGGATCATCATTATTTGCATTGACAAGCCCATTTTCATGACATTTCTAACTAACCTCCTTAAAGGTAGGAACACACTAGGCAGAATCGCACATGCATTTTCACTATGTGCTATGGAAAACGCATATGGGATTTTGCCTAGTGTGTTCCTACCCTGAATGTTCTTTTTCTTTCTTTCTTTTTTTTTTTTTTTTCTTGAATGCTTGAGGTAGGATTTTATCATCTCAAAACAGATGGGTACCATTGCATGAATTACATTTAACACTGTCATTGAATCAAAAGTTTAAAAATAAAAAAAGTGTTGAAATAATGCCGCAGTGAAGTGTGTGTGTGTGTGTGTGTGTGTGTGTGTGTGTGTGCGTGGTGTGTGTGTGTGCGTGCGTGGTGTGTGTGTGTGTGTGTGCGTGCGTGCGTGCGTGCGTGGTGTGTGTGTGTGTGTGTGTGTGTGTGTGTGTGTGTGTGTGTGTGTGTGTGTGTGTGCGTGCGTGGTGTGTGTGTGTGTGTGTGTGTGTGCGTGCGTGCGTGGTGTGTGTGTGTGTGTGTGTGTGTGTGTGTGCGTGCGTGCGTGCGTGGTGTGGGTGTGTGTGTGTGTGTGTGCGTGCGTGCGTGCGTGCGTGGTGTGTGTGTGTGTGTGTGTGTGCGCGTGCGTGCGTGCGTGGTGTGTGTGTGTGTGTGTGCGTGCGTGCGTGCGTGGTGTGTGTGTGTGTGTGTGTGCGTGCGTGCGTGCGTGGTGTGTGTGTGTGTGTGTGTGTGTGTGTGTGTGTGTGTGTGTGTGTGTGTGTGTGTGTGTGTGCGTGCGTGGTGTGTGTGTGTGTGCGTGTTTTATGAGCAATTCCTACAAATATTTGACAATCTCAATAGCTGTGATAAAAAATTAAAGTGCTGCCATGGTTACCACGAGATATCGCTATATTCCCCAGAACATAACAGCCATTTAAATGTAATTGATTAAGGAGACATTTTATTTGTTTTGTTTTAGACACATCCTAATTCAATTCACTTTTTCTCCTACATTTTCTCCTAGGAGATACTTTTTCATCTGTTTAAAATAACTTTGCAGCACTGCAATTGAAAGTGCCAAAAAGAGGTAGAAACATACTGTCAAAATTATACTGGGCATTTTTTTTGCTTGTTGGCAGCATAAAATACATTTTATTAAAAAGATGTGAAAATACCAACTAGGAAAAACTTGGAGAAAAAGTGAATGCGATCTGGAGTAACATTACACTCCAGTCCTTGCCTATGGGTTGCAGGGATTAGGAGGATGGAGGGGCTTAATGTTAATACTGCTGAACAAACAGTTGCTGGTGTTCTGCTGTCATGTGTAAAAATGGTGTAGAGAGAGAGAAGAGGTTAACCTGACAGGTACAGTAAATTACAGGGAAATAATACTTTGTGTGGCAGATAAAAGCAAATGGTTATTACTTATTGGACATCTCTCGTATATCCTTATTGTTTCTACTAGTTACCCTGCCATACCGTGCTCCCTAAACTACTGAAGAGATAATTCAGTGTTACCATACAGAAAGAAATAGCACTACAGGGTCTTTTCCTGCTTACTTCAAACGTACTTCAAACTCCAGCCCAATTAAACAAAAAGATCAAGTTTTCAAAAAATGAATTGTGGAAATTATATATTCTAGGCCAGTGGTTCCCAACTTTTTCCAGCCCGGGGAACACTTTCTGACCAAATTGGTGCGGCTGCATAGCTAGCATAGTTGCCCCAGTGTAGGAGGGAGTTTAGTTGCCTCAGTATAGCTAGTATAGTGCCCCAGTATAGCCAGTATAGTGCCCTCAGTATAGCCAGTATAGTGCCCCAGTATAGCCAGAATAGTGCCCCAGTATAGCCAGAATAGTGCCCCAGTATAGCCAGAATAGTGCCCCAGTATAGTGCCCCAGTATAGCCAGAATAGTGCTCCAGTATAGCTAGTATAGTGCCCCAGTATAGCTAGTGTAGTGCCCCAGTATAGCCAGTATAGTGCCCCCAGTATAGCCAGTATAGTTCCCCCAGTATAGCCAGAATAGTGCCCCAGTATAGCCAGAATAGTGCCCCAGTATAGCCAGAATAGTGCCCCAGTATAGCCAGTATAGTGCCCCCAGTATAGCCAGTATAGTGCCCCAGTATAGTGCCCCAGTATAGCCAGTATAGTGCCCCAGTATAGCCAGAATAGTGCCCCAGTATAGCTAGTATAGTGCCCCAGTATAGCCAGAATAGTGCCCCAGTAAAGCTAGTATAGTGCCCCAGTATAGCCAGAATAGTGCCCCAGTATAGCCAGAATAGTGCCCCAGTAAAGCTAGTATAGTGCCCCAGTATAGTGCCCCCAGTATAGCCAGTATAGTGCCCCAGTATAGCCAGAATAGTGCCCCAGTATAGCCAGAATAGTGCCCCTGTATAGCCAGAATAGTGCCCCAGTATAGCTAGTATAGTGCCCCCAGTATAGCCAGTATAGTGCCCCCAGTATAGTGCCCCAGTATAGCCAGAATAGTGCCCCAGTATAGCCAGAATAGTGCCCCAGTATAGCCAGTATAGTGCCCCAGTATAGCTAGTATAGTGCCCCAGTATAGTGTCCCAGTATAGCCAGTATGGGTAGGTGGTGCCCCCCGCCCGTCCCCGCCGCTGTTATTACCTTAACAGCTGCCGCTCTCCCCTCTCCAGCGCATGTGTTTATTCAAGGCAAGCAGCGTATCTCCCGGCTGCTCTGTGATGCGACAGGAAGCAGGGCTGCAGCTTACTGTAGCGGCGATATGTATCGCCGTTACTATGGTAACCGAGCCCTGATTCCTGCGCATCACAGAGCAGCCGGGAGATACGCTGCTTGCCTTAAATAAACACATGCGCTGGAGAGGAGTGAGCGGCCGCTGCTAAGGTAATAGCAGCGGCGGCCGCGGGGACGTGCGGGAGGGGGGGGAAGAGGACGGCACACCAGGCAACATGCCGCGGCACACTGGTTGAAAAACGCTGTTCTAGGCAATATAGTCTACAATATGAGTGTCTCCACAAGGGTACCTGAAACACCATTAGGATATAAGGCACAGACTAATGGTTAGGCAATATGTAATTTTCCATAAAGGGAGAAAGCAACAGAAATCGGCACATGCAATGCATAGAAAAGCTTTATTATTCGGCCACATATCAAAGGTTAAAAAGCAGACATACTGTAAATTGATACTTCCTACCCGTTTCGAACTGAGCTTTGTGGTGAGGTGAGAGTGGTGAGCTTGATAAAGCTTCTTAGTTATCCACCCAAATGAAAGAAGCGTCATGCGTAACTGTTTTTTTTTAATGTACATAGAAATTACCAAATGGATCTCCAAAAAGACCAACAGGTGAATACTATGAACAGATTGTGTAGGTCAGTTCTAATACTACAGTACATGGAAGTGGTAAAAAGGGCCAATCATTGTTCGATCAAAATTGGATGTGTGTACACACTCTATGAGCTATATTCGTGCAAAATGTTAAGGTAAGGGACATGAGAGTAGTAGCAGGAATAAGAAGACCGAACAAGGAAAATTAGGTTATCCAACCATACACTGATGTTTTAGTGAAATGTAGAATAATGTTTTTTTGTTTTTCAGTTCGGAAATGGAGTCATGTGAGAATGGTTCTATCACACAATTCCATATCATAGCATTTACTGCCTCTGAATCTGGGAAAAATGTTATATTTACTGTTTTCTTGCTAATGTACATGACAGGTGCTACTGGAAATCTGATTATTGCTACACTCATCTGCACGGTGCCCCATCTGCACACGGCAATGTACTTCTTCCTGTGCAATTTCTCCATTGTGGAAGCCACCTATGTCTCCACCGTCCTTCCAAAACTGCTGGCTGTGATTTTAACGGAAGACAAGAAGATCTCCTTTCAAGGCTGTATGACCCAGCTGTATTTTTTCCTGTTCAGTGGTGATGCCGAAATTCTGCTCCTGACCTGTATGGCTTATGACCGATACATTGCTGTTTGCACCCCACTGCATTATGTTTTGATGATGAGAAAAAGTATTTGTATTTTGTTGGCTGGTTCTTGCTTGCTTTTTAGTGCTATCAATTCACTGGCATTTACTCTACTAACATCAGCACTGTCATTCTGTCATTCCCATAATATTAATAATTTCTTCTGTGAACTCAAGTCATTAATGTCCCTTTCTCCTAGTGACGCTGCTAATACAGAAGTGGCACTCATTGTGGAAGCTATTTGTTTGGTATTTCTAACATTTGTTTTTATATTGACCTCCTATGTATACATAATCTCTGCCATTTTAAAGATTCAGTCCTCAAAAGGTCGATACAAAGCATTTTCCAGTTGCAGCTCTCATCTGATTACTGTAGTGTTATTCTACGGGCCAATCACATTTCTCTACACAAAGCCACAATCCGAGCAGCCTGATGACAATGATAAACTGCTGTCATTGCTTTATGTGGTTGTTGTTCCAACACTTAACCCATTTGTCTATACTCTGAGAAATAAGGATGTTATAGAAGCAATTAGAAAAGTAACAAACATTAGGTGGAAAAAACATTATGGGGCTCTCATAGGTGCAAATTGAAAATGCATGACTTTCAATCACAAAAAAAAAAAAATGCTGGTATCACATCAAACATTACTATTTATAAAAAGAGCAAAGCAGCGTTTTTCTACCGAGTAACTACAACTCAACTACATTGGCATTAAAGTAACAGATATTGTTCAGCAAGCAAAATCAGTAAAGTGCAGTTTTTTTGGGTGAGGACTTTATTTTTACTGCCCCTCCCCTTTCTCATGCTCAGCTTTCTTTCTAGGCATGGTCAGAAATGCCCATTTATGATTCCACAGAAATTCAGTTTTGCGCTAACGCCAATTCCATTTTTCTGATTTGCAATTTTACGGTGCTCAATTTTCTGTTTGTTTTTTTACTCCTGGTTTTCTGCTTTCCATTTTCCCGATTTTCCATCTTTCTGATTTTCCAATCTCCGAGGTGTATTTGATTCTCTAAAAAAAAAAAAAATCAAAAAACAGAACTCGGGTCAGAAATCAGAAAAACAGAATCTGGTGATTGGTCTAAAATTACCATGGTAATCTGATTTTTATCCTATTCCACAGATAGAAGGACATAGAAATCTCCAAAGTAAGCCTCAGCGCTAGCACAAAATTAGTTCTTTCCTTTGTCTTTTCTTTGCAGAAGCAATGTAAAAGTAGAAATCTCCTGCAGACACCCAATGCTCAAACAAACCAAATGGGTGACCGTAACCACATATGATTGAAATGGTGTTAAGCTGTTAAACTGATGATGGAATCGGAGAACCTCACAGCGGCACCTACCAATGAACGAGGTTTCCCAATTAATCTTCCTGTCCTTGGCACACGACGGGCACAAATGAGAGTTCAACCGATCGCGGCACTTTGCTGGTTGCTGATGTGAAACTGGCCTGAACATAGATACTTTTCAGACTAACCACCCTTTTTATTCAATGACCAGTTTCAGCAGAAAATCACAATCAAAATCCATGATCATCGTATTTAAAATGTGGTGATAAACCTGAACACCACACAATCGATTACCAAGAAACACCCTCCACTTTTTCAATTTTGCTATGGAGGCCTCAATACATGTCACTAGGCCATGTGCTGCTTATTTTTACAACTAGTGATCAGTTATTCCTTTCAAGTGAATGAATTGTTAACATTTAATTGGGGGAATTATTCTCCCCACAATTCACCCGCAGCTTGCGGGAAGGGTTATTCCCCTGACCTCCCACCCCCTGTTACCACCCACATGGGATTGGGCTGTTTCCACAAGTGTGTAGGGAATCTTTTCTCATCATGTTGTTCAGAAGTGGGGATGATCTTCTTGTCCTTGATATTGATAATATCCATCCATTAATCTGGAGAGTTTACTTTTGTAATTTTAGAAAACTCTTTAGCACGACAATGAAACAACACTCTCTTCTGTCCAGAAAATGTAACCAGTCAAACTTACAGGGATAACCCTAAAATAAACTCTTTATAACAATATCATCATTCACAGCACTTTACAGAGTACACCTATAGGCCTAGTTCACATTATAAATCGCTAGCGCAAATGCAAGCGCTAAGCGCTTTTGTGAGCGCTTTTGAAAGTGATTTCCCCTTCGCTTTCAGAGCGATTTACTATTTGGTCAGTGCTTTTCTAAGCGCCTTTGTCCGGTGATTTTGTTTTGCACTCTGACCTGGAACTGAATAAATACAATGTATTGAAAGCGCAAGGCAAATCGCTTCGGGATTTCCCTATACTTTGTATTAAAACGCAAATGCTCAGGAAATGGTGCATGAGCCACGTTTGCGATTGGAAATAAAGCTCATCGCTCATGTGAGAATACTCACATACAGCAACATTGCAGAAACACTTTTAAAGCAATTTTTAAAAATGTACAGCACTTAAAAAAAAGCAAAAACGCTCTTGGGGCTTGATTCGCTAAACCGTGATAACTCAAATATCACACCTTATCAAAGTTAACAAGCCTTATCAGAGTAGCATAGCAAGCACTACAAACCCGCAGGGGCTAAGGGCAGGACGAGTGCCCTTCACAATTAGCAGGCATACGTTTGTAATACTCGCTATACTACTCTGATAAGGTGTGTTAACGTTGATAAGGTGTGATATTTGAGTTATCGCGGATTAGTAAATCAAGCCCTTAGTGTGAACAAGCCCTTAAGGGACATGCTAAATGGGCAACCAAGTTGCTAGCAACTAGTCTAAGCTATTAGTACCCACAAACACACTTCAATAATTTTTTGCTGAAATACAAAGGTCATTAAAATAGGATAATTTATAGCTCAGATACAGATCCTGGTATCACTAATAAGGCAAGGGGAGGATGTAGTCTGTGTTCAGTCAGGCTAATAGATCTTTCTCCTCTCCGTCTGCTAAAGCCCCATCCTCCTAATGCAAGTTCAGTCAGCAGAAAGTACTGTGCTTTGGAATGTCTTAGGACCTAAGACAGGCTGCTTGTTTTTTTTTACCTAACACCTTTCACAGCATTAGGAGAAAGGGCAAGCATTAGGAGGACTGGGCTTTGAGCGATCCGACAGGAATGAGAGAGCTGTTATCACTGAACACAATGTAAGGAGCTTTCATTGCCTTGGCGATGTCCAGGTCTGTACATGAGCTATAAATCCTATCCAGACAACCTTTTTAACCACTTGACAATGGCGGTGTTGACCCCCCCCCTAGTGACCAGACCATTTTTACTTAATTGGCCTACTGCAGCTTTAAGGCAAAGCTGCAGGGCCGCACAACACAGCACACAAGTGATTCCCCCCTCCTTTTCCCCCCAACAACAGAGCTCTCTGTTGGTGGGGTCTGATCGCCCCCACATTGCTTATTTTTTTGTAATCAATATTTATATAAAAGATTTTTAAATAAATTTACCTTTTTTTGTTTTCAACTATTCCCCTCCCTCCTCCCAGCCAGCCAATCAATCACGCGAACAGCTCTCATAGGCTTCAGGCTATGAGAGCCGATCGCTCTCCTGTGGGCCAGGGGGACAGCTGTGTCACACGGCTGTCCCCAATACATCGCTACTGCAGATCGCAGCACTGTACAAAGTAATTACAGTCTCTCGAGGGGCGCTTGCCGCTCGGAGACTGAAGGCGGGGTGGAGCTCCGCCCCCCAAGCTCGAGATGCATGTGCATCCTGCGTGCGATCTCCTGCTAACCCCGTAGAAGACCGTTCATGCCAATGGGCGTGGAGCGGTCCTGGGGCTGCCGCACTGCTCACGCCAATTGGCGTGGAGCAGTCGGCAACAGGTTAAACAACAGCACTATCTAATAAGTGTTGCTCATCCTAATAGAAAGTAGCCTGCGTTTAGCTGTACTACCCCTTCAACTAGTAGCATGGGGCAAATTTAAATAAAATATCACCTAGGAGAAAACTCAGGTGAAAAAGTGAATTGCATATGGGCAAAAGTGGTTATTTGTAAGGTTTCGGATAAATTATTTTTTTTAAGTTTTAAGCTACATATATAAAACAAACAATTATTATCTTCTCTTTTGAAAAACACTGAAAAATAGAACTATGCACTATTAAACAATAAAAGCTCTAGATACAAATTATGCTTTAAAAATATTCTCTATGATGTGTTTTAGAGCCCTACTCAGACTTTACAAGGGCACTTATTCAATTCACATTTTCTCTTTAGTTTTGTTGATATTTTCACACCTTATCAATAAAATGCCCTTTAAGCCACCAACATATTCTGAATAATGTTGACAGTACTTTTTTCACCTAATTTCTGGGGGGTTTTTTAGTTACAGACTGCTGTAAAGTTATGTAAAACATAAGTCAAAAAATATGTCCTAGGAGAAAACTTAAGAGGAATAGGTAAATTGAATAAAGGCTGTTGTGCTACTTAATCTTAATCTTAAAGAGGAACTGTTGTGAAAATCATAGAATTTAAAACACATACAAATAAGAAGTGCATTTCTTCCCGAGTAAAATGAGCCATAAATGACTTCTTTCCTATGTTGCTGTCACTTACAGTAGGTATTAGAAATCTGACATTACCAACAGGTTTTGGTTTGGGCTAGTCTATCTTTTTCATTTCAGACAATAGTAGAGGTTGATTGGTACAAGATGACAGTGGACTGTAGACAGGTAGGGGGTAACAGGTGACCCAAGTTGTGCCTCCAGATCAATACTCAACATTCAGTAGTAATAGGTAGAAGAAAGTATCCGGGCACCAACAGCAGCAGTAATACTAATACACCTTTAATACATCCCCAAACCGCTTGACATACAGGTAAAGCCTAACAGCCGTTTCACAGGAAAAGACCTGCTTCTTCAGAGGCAACCAAAAGCCTTGGTTGCCTCTGAAGAAGCAGGTCTTTTCCTGTGAAACGGCTGTTAGGCTTTACCTGTATGTCAAGCGGTTTGGGGATGTATTAAAGGTGTATTAGCATTACTGCTGCTGTTGGTGCCCGGATACTTTCTTCTACCTATTACTATCTTTTTCATGGGGGATTCTCAGCACGCCCTTTATTCTTTATAAAGACATTCTCTAAAAATTATAAATACAAAGATGCGGGCCAGCCTCCCTGCTTGCTGTACACTATTTTGGCAGTTGGAAGGGGCAACTGCCATTCACTAAGGGCTTTTAAAAGTAAAGAAAACCCTGAGAACCCCCCTATGAGAAGATGGGCTAGTCCAAAATCTGTCAGTAATGTCAGATTTTTACTACTTGCTGTAAGTGACAGCAACATATGAGAAAAGTAATTCATGGCGCATTGTACTCTGGAAGAAATGTACTTCTTATTTGTATATGTTTACATGTATTTTAAGATTTTCGCGACAGGCCCTTTAAGTAATGACCATTTTTAAAATATTGTAATACATTTCAAATATAGTCTTCTTTTTTAATTTAAAATTAAAGTGTCTGGGGATTTTTTTTACTGAATTATAGAACATAAACAGATTAATTGTGCTAAGTCCACAGGGGTGGTAGCTATTCCTTCCCCAAGGTATACAGTCATCTTTATAATCAGCAATAAAAGTTTAAAGACATGTAAAGGAGCTGAATGTCCCTATTAACCACACATAACATGCTGAGAAATGTTATGCATTGTAAAATAACATATACTGCAACAAGATATGTTCGGTTATTCTGAGTTCTGTTAGCTAATGAATTTACACTGAGTGGCAAAAATTAAAGTCAGTCTCTAACAACGAGTTGGTCTACCTTTAGTTCTGATCACAGCTGATTTTCTTCTTGGCATGGACTCAACAAGATACTGATACCATCGCTGAGGAATGTTGGTATATGCTGACATAATGGCAGCTTTAAGTTGGGTCAGATTGGATGGTGGTGTTTTCAAGCTTTAATGTGATTTTTGACTTTATCTACAAATGTTCAATAAGATTGAGGTCAGGGAACTGAGCTGGCAATGGAAGCAAGTTAAACCCTGATTGATATTCCTCAATTCAATGTGAGACTGATCGAGCACAGTGGCAAGGGCCCACAACGGGCATCTTTTTCTATTTGTCTATGATACCAAAGGTAATTTTGATGGTCTCCTGCTGCTAAAGCCCATCCTTTTCAAAGTCCATCTTGTTGTGCATTGGGAAATGCTTTTAATAAATTGCAAAAAAAAATGTAGGAATATCAAATCACATTTTTACACATATAAAAATAGTCACACAAAAAATGTGGGAAGAGAAAAATTCCCTTTGCCAAATGTATTGCATTCACAGGGTATGAGAGAACACATTTTTCACACACAGAGAATATTAGTGAAAATATATATTGGCATGCAAGTGAAAACTCATTTTCCCCATATACATTGAAGTGAGTGGGCATAAGAATACAGTATACATTTCCAATATAGCTCTCATTTTAGTGAAAATGGGCCCATATGCAAATGCAATTCACTTTTTTGCCTGAGTTTTCCCCTAGGTGATATTTTCATAACTTGTGATAAGATTCATTTGAAGCCACCAGCAAACAAGAAAATACTCAAAATAAATTTGATAATCCTTTTTCTCCAACTTTTAGGTAGCTTTTCAGTTGTAAAATTCTAACAATTCTAAAAATGTGGTTTAAAGAGAAGATGAAAATTATCTACTAGGAGATAACTCAGGTAAAAAAAATGAATTGCATATGGGCAAATGTGTCTTGCAAAAATCCTTTATATTTTTGTGAACGTATTGGAACAGGCAAAAATGCAGGCTTCAATGTGAAAATTCAAGCTCATCCCTAAACATACATAACATGTGTACACAATATCTAAAATATTAATAACTGTAGAACAGTGTATGGAAGACAGAAATCTTTCTGTTATGTCTAATGCTAGGCATACACTAATAGTAGTAGTGTGGTAAACCCTGTTCTCAAGGCCCATCAACAGGTAGTTAATCAACTCTGCTGAGACACCAATTACCTCACCTGTGCATGTTTGTGGTTTTCTACAAAACATGTACAGTTGGTGGGCCTTGAGGACAGGGTTGGGGAACTCTGTTTAAAGGATTTAAATTTCTGTCAAACTCAATCATAGATCAGATTTTATCATAAAAGTATGTGAACGTCAGTTACATGCAGTAGTCATTGTATTAAAGTGCCAGACCTCTTATGCCCATTCACTGGGCATTATATCACTGGGACACAAGCAAGCAATACTGTTCTTCACTAACGATGGGCTCAAATTTCACATGGTATTAATTGTACGGCAAAATTCACAATAGCGATGCAAAATCATAATGCGATGTTTCAAACTCTTGTGAAATTTATTTCACATGTAATCATAATTATCAATGCCGGATTTCACTAAATATTTATCTATGAGAAAATGCCCAATGACTTTAAAGTGGATCCGAGATAAACTTTTACTCATTGCATAATTGTGTTCCTTTCATATAGTTTATAGGGCATTCCTCAAACCAAATACTTTTTTTGTTTTGTTTTAATACTCTAATTCCCTATAAACTAAACAAGCCCCCCCCCCCCCCACACACACACACACACACAGCTCCTTTTGTGCATTGGCACCGTAGCAAGGGCTTATGGGAGCCCAATCTGGACAGGAGGAGGAGGAGGAGGTTACTAGCCATTGATTTCAGAGGCAGAGGGGAGTAGGGAGGAGGAGAGGGGACTGAATTTACACACAGGCGAGCTGATAGCATCTCTAGCCCTCAGCCTGTGGCAATGTGACAAACAGAACATGGCTGCCCTCATTGTATCACAGGAATAAATAATCATTAACTTTTGAAGCTGTTTGCAGCTAGATTTGCTGTGTAAACTATCTAAACTTCAGATAAGATATATAGACAAGTTACTTGTTATAGTTAATTGCGCAAAAGGAGGATCAGCGCAACACCAGGCCGCCTCCGAATGGCCTCCAATCAGAGATGCGCTGAGCCCCCCCAGGAACTACAAACGCACCTTGAACCTAAACAGAAGCTCTGCATATACACCAAAAGCATGGCTGTTAAGTGGGAGCAGCTGACCAAAAACAAATTAAATTAGTACATAGCAAGGAAATGAGCAGCGCTACTTAAAAACAGACTAGTGCCTACCTGCAAAAGAGTGCAAGCCCCACTTGTGGGGTGGAATACACACTGAGCATACACATGACCTGTCTACCACTGGAGGAGTATGTTTGTTTCCTGTAACAGCTTGCATGCAACCTATTAAGTACTCGTCCCTCCCACTGCGAAGAAGTCAATCCTCCATGGGAGGGGCCTAACACTAACTAAATCCTAACCTATGTATATGCATAGCCTGGGTGCGCTACCAAATAAAATTGAAAAATCGAAAATTGCGCAAAAGGTGGATCAGCGCAACACCAGGCCGCCTCCGAATGGCCTCCAATCAGAGATGCGCTGAGCCCCCCCAGGAACTACAAACGCACCTTGAACCCAAACAGAAGCTCTGCATATACACCAAAAGCATGGCTGTTAAGTGGGAGCAGCTGACCAAAAACAAATTAAATTAGTACATAGCAAGGAAATGAGCAGCGCTACTTAAAAACAGACTAGTGCCTACCTGCAAAAGAGTGCAAGCCCCACTTGTGGGGTCGAATACACACCGAGCATACACATGACCTGTCTACCACTGGAGGAGGATGTTGGTTTCCTGTAACAGCTTGCATGCAACCTATTAAGTACTCGTCCCTCCCACTGCGAAGAAGTAAATCCTCCATGGGAGGGGCCTAACACTAACTAAATCCTAACCTATGTATATGCATAGCCTGGGTGTGCTACCAAATAAAATTGAAAAATCAAAAATTGCGCAAAAGGTGGATCAGCGCAACACCAGGCCGCCTCCGAATGGCCTCCAATCAGAGATGCGCTGAGCCCCCCCAGGAACTACAAACGCACCTTGAACCCAAACAGAAGCTCTGCATATACACCAAAAACATGGCTGTTAAGTGGGAGCAGCTGACCAAAAACAAATTAAATTAGTACATAGCAAGGAAATGAGCAGCGCTACTTAAAAACAGACTAGTGCCTACCTGCAAAAGAGTGCAAGCCCCACTTGTGGGGTGGAATACACACCGAGCATACACATGACCTTTCTACCACTGGAGGAGTATGTTGGTTTCCTGTAACAGCTTGCATGCAACCTATTAAGTACTCGTCCCTCCCACTGCGAAGAAGTCAATCCTCCATGGGAGGGGCCTAACACTAACTAAATCCTAACCTATGTATATGCATAGCCTGGGTGCGCTACCAAATAAAATTGAAAAATCGAAAATTGTGCAAAAGGTGGATCAGCGCAACACCAGGCCGCCTCCGAATGGCCTCCAATCAGAGATGCGCTGAGCCCCCCCAGGAACTACAAACGCACCTTGAACCCAAACAGAAGCTCTGCATATACACCAAAAGCATGGCTGTTAAGTGGGAGCAGCTGACCAAAAACAAATTAAATTAGTACATAGCAAGGAGATGAGCAGCGCTACTTAAAAACAGACTAGTGCCTACCTGCAAAAGAGTGCAAGCCCCACTTGTGGGGTGGAATACACACCGAGCATACACATGACCTTTCTACCACTGGAGGAGTATGTTGGTTTCCTGTAACAGCTTGCATGCAACCTATTAAGTACTCGTCCCTCCCACTGTGAAGAAGTCAATCCTCCATGGGAGGGGCCTAACACTAACTAAATCCTAACCTATGTATATGCATAGCCTGGGTGCGCTACCAAATAAAATTGAAAAATCGAAAATTGCGCAAAAGGTGGATCAGCGCAACACCAGGCCGCCTCCGAATGGCCTCCAATCAGAGATGCGCTGAGCCCCCCCAGGAACTACAAACGCACCTTGAACCCAAACAGAAGCTCTGCATATACACCAAAAGCATGGCTGTTAAGTGGGAGCAGCTGACCAAAAACAAATTAAATTAGTACATAGCAAGGAAATGAGCAGCGCTACTTAAAAACAGACTAGTGCCTACCTGCAAAAGAGTGCAAGCCCCACTTGTGGGGTCGAATACACACCGAACATACACATGACCTGTCTACCACTGGAGGAGGATGTTGGTTTCCTGTAACAGCTTGCATGCAACCTATTAAGTACTCGTCCCTCCCACTGCGAAGAAGTAAATCCTCCATGGGAGGGGCCTAACACTAACTAAATCCTAACCTATGTATATGCATAGCCTGGGTGTGCTACCAAATAAAATTGAAAAATCAAAAATTGCGCAAAAGGTGGATCAGCGCAACACCAGGCCGCCTCCGAATTGCCTCCAATCAGAGATGCGCTGAGCCCCCCCAGGAACTACAAACGCACCTTGAACCCAAACAGAAGCTCTGCATATACACCAAAAACATGGCTGTTAAGTGGGAGCAGCTGACCAAAAACAAATTAAATTAGTACATAGCAAGGAAATGAGCAGCGCTACTTAAAAACAGACTAGTGCCTACCTGCAAAAGAGTGCAAGCCCCACTTGTGGGGTGGAATACACACCGAGCATACACATGACCTTTCTACCACTGGAGGAGTATGTTGGTTTCCTGTAACAGCTTGCATGCAACCTATTAAGTACTCGTCCCTCCCACTGCGAAGAAGTCAATCCTCCATGGGAGGGGCCTAACACTAACTAAATCCTAACCTATGTATATGCATAGCCTGGGTGCGCTACCAAATAAAATTGAAAAATCGAAAATTGTGCAAAAGGTGGATCAGCGCAACACCAGGCCGCCTCCGAATGGCCTCCAATCAGAGATGCGCTGAGCCCCCCCAGGAACTACAAACGCACCTTGAACCCAAACAGAAGCTCTGCATATACACCAAAAGCATGGCTGTTAAGTGGGAGCAGCTGACCAAAAACAAATTAAATTAGTACATAGCAAGGAAATGAGCAGCACTACTTAAAAACAGACTAGTGCCTACCTGCAAAAGAGTGCAAGCCCCACTTGTGGGGTTGAATACACACCGAGCATACACATGACCTGTCTACCACTGGAGGAGGATGTTGGTTTCCTGTAACAGCTTGCATGCAACCTATTAAGTACTCGTCCCTCCCTCTGCGAAGAAGTAAATCCTCCATGGGAGGGGCCTAACACTAACTAAATCCTAACCTATGTATATGCATAGCCTGGGTGTGCTACCAAATAAAATTGAAAAATCAAAAATTGCGCAAAAGGTGGATCAGCGCAACACCAGGCCGCCTCCGAATGGCCTCCAATCAGAGATGCGCTGAGCCCCCCCAGGAACTACAAACGCACCTTGAACCCAAACAGAAGCTCTGCATATACACCAAAAGCATGGCTGTTAAGTGGGAGCAGCTGACCAAAAACAAATTAAATTAGTACATAGCAAGGAGATGAGCAGCGCTACTTAAAAACAGACTAGTGCTTAGTCTGTTTTTAAAATTTAATGAAAGCTAAATTATACGTCACGCCATAGACAGACACAGAACATTTATATTGCGCTTTCTTCTTGTGTACACAAAGCGCCAGAGCTGCAGCCACTAGGGTGCGCTCTATAGGCAGTAGCAGTGTTAGGGAGTCTTGCCCAAGGTCTTCTCACTGAATAGATGTTGGCTTACTGTATGTCCTATGTCCGGTACAATCGCCTCACCACAAATTTCAGTGTTTTTTTTAATATGTACAGATAAAATAATAGGCATACAAATCTAACAAGGTCAATTAATATAAAAACCTGCAATCACAACTATCTGAAGACAAGAGTCCAAATACTCTACTGTTGTTTCTATCTGCTTTGAGGCTTCTGCCTTCTACAATCTAACAGTCAGCATACAGTCTAAGTAAAGGAACCCCATTTACAATAAAGTGTATAATATATACAACCAGTGCAGCTGGATTAAAGGGAATAACAAAAAACAAAATTGCGTCATCATGGCGGCCGGCGTGACAGGACTGCGCATGCACGGTTTGGAGTTAGAAAACCGCGAATGCGCACCCCGGCCGCCTTGATGACGCGTAACGGCCGGTGTGGTGACAACAAGCGTGGCCATTCAGAAAGTGTCTGCCCAACACTCGGCCCCGGTCTCGCTGGTCGTGATTTCTGCAGAGGGACCCAGAGAGGAGCCAGGAGGACGCCGGGGGACCTCCCGACCTACGGTGGGCTGGAGAAAGCCCCAGGTAAGTTCTGATTTTGTTTTTTGTTACTCCTCCTCAGAGTCCCTTTAAGGGATAGCTATTTTTACTAATGCAAGGCAGTTTTCTTGTGATGTATGTTAGTAATTGCCCTACAATGTTTCATCAGTTCCAGCAGCACGTATCATGCAGCATGTAGGGCCGTTAAAGGAGCATTATGTTGAAATTTAGGCTATTGTGATTTCCTTAGTAGCAAGTTTCTATTAGGAACAGCAACACATATTAGATAGTGCTGTCATATACAAAGGTCATTAAAATAGGATAATTTATAGCTCAGATACAGATCCTGGTATCACCAATAAGGCAAGGGGAGGGTGTAGTCTGTGTTCAGTTAGGCTAATAGATCTTTCTCCCCTCCATCTGCTAAAGCCCCATCCTCCTAATGCAAGTTCAGTCAGCAGAAAGTACTGTGCTTGGAATGTCTTAGGTAAATAAACAGGCTGCTTGTTTTTTTTTACCTGACACCTTTCACAGCATTAGGAGAAAGGACAAGCATTAGGAGGACTGGGCTTTGAGCGATCCAACAGGAATGAGAGAGCTGTTATCACTGAACACAATGTAAGGCGCTTTCATTGCCTTGGCGATGTCCAGGTCTGTATATGAGCTATAAATCCTATCCAGACAACCATTTTAACCACTTGAGGACTGCGGTGTTAACCCCCCCTAGTGACCAGACCATTTTTACCTAATTGGCCCACTTCAGCTCTAAGGCCTCACTGCAGGGCCGCACAACGCAGCACACAAGTGATCCCCCCTCCTTTTCCCCCCACCAACAGAGCTGTCTGTTGGTGGGGTCTGATCGCCCCCCCCCCTCCCCCCACATTGTTTATTTTTCTTGTAATCAATATTTATATAAAAGATTTTAAAATAAATTTACCTTTTTTTGTTTTCAACTATTCCTCTCCCTCCCCCCAGCCAGCCAATAACACGATCAGCTCTCATAGGCTTCAGGCTATGAGAGCCGATCGCTCTCCTGTGGGCCAGGGGGACAGCCGTGTCACACATCTATCCCCATTACACTGCTGCTGCAGATCGCAGCGCTGTACAAAGTAATTAGACGGCAAAACTGCCGTCTAACAGTCTCCCGAGCAGCGGTTGCTGTTCGGATACTGAAGGCGGGGCAGAGCTCCGCCCCCCAAGCAGGAGATGCGTGCGCATCCTGCGCGCGATCTCCTGCTAGCCCCATAGAAGACCGTTCACGCCAATGGGCGTGGAGCGGTCCTGGGGCTGCCGCACTGCTTACGCCAATGGGCGTGGAGCAGTCGGCAACAGGTTAAACAACAGCACTATCTAATAAGTGTTGCTCTTCCTAATAGAAAGTAGCCTGCATTTAGCTGTACTACCCCTTTAACTAGTAGCATGGGGCAAATTTAGAAAAGAGACTAGTGAAAATTACCGTGCACACACAGAACATGGCAATTTACCAATTAACATTATTATTACACCACAAAATACGCCACTAACATAGCACGCCTTGTACAGGTAGTGCAACTTTTGTTACCTAGGTAATGAATGCTACAGAGCACATGCATTGCTAGTAGAAAGCAAATTATGCTACTTGCATAACACACTTTATATTAGAAACAAATTTGTTACCTTGGTAGTGTGAGATGTGCTATTTGCACACTGTATGCTAAGTCTAATGCTAAGTGCTAATGCTAAGGCCAGTAATTGAATATTCCCTAATGTGTGAAACCATGAATTCATATTTGCTGTGATTCGAAAGCATTTGCTAATGCACCTAAAAATGCTCCAATGGCTTTTAAAACCCAGAATCTGATCAGAGAGGAATAGAATCTTCTCACACACTACACATAGATTTTCAATAGATATCCCAGTGGATATAGGCCTTACATTAACAAAATCAAAATTATATCAGCGCAACCAAAAGAATATAAAAGTTCAAATGTAATTTATATCATATGAGAAGCAGCCAAAGTCCAACACTTCAGTGTAGCGTCCTCGTCAACTGTATATATATCCTTCAGCGCTAGTCATATACATCCACCACCACGAACACCATAGAAAATGGGTACGCTTACCAGATGGTGATAGGGGCCCCTGAGGAAACTGTAACAGTGAAACCGGTCGGGTCAAGCGGACGTGTGGCTGGACGGCGTCCTGTGTTATTTTATATGCTGATTTCTGCGGTGGGTCCCTGTAATAAGGACCCAGATGTAAGTGATTGTGGATCTTTTTACTGTTTGTTTTAAACGACCTCTTATTAAACTGAAGATAGATACGCTTAGATGAGTTTTTTATTATTATCTTTCATGCAATCTTTGATATATACTGCATTGAGAGTTTGAAACATTGCTGAAGTTTATGTGTGGAGAGAAGGCCAGCAGGGAAGATACCAGCCGCTGACCTGATTATGCTTTGCTACAGACCCTGTAATTAAGGTCTATCACCATCTGGTAAGCGTACCCATTTTCTATGGTGTTCGTGGTGGTGGATGTATATGACTAGCGCTGAAGGATATATATACAATAGGCCTTACATTGCCTAGACTTGTCTCTCCCCAAGTCATCTCTGCAGTGAGGCTATAGAAATTCAGGGAAACCTTCTGGGCCTCCCACTAAGCTTGCATTCACTTATTATAATATATTGTGTTCCAAAGCACTGGAACACAATACATTACTAGGAATAATCAGACAATACAAGGAATAATCAGATTGTGATAACTAAACCATTTAACGACCGCCTAACGCCGATAGGCGGCGGCAGGTCGTAAGTGGTTTTACATGGAAACGGCCGCTTGTTCGAGCGGTCCTTCCATGTCAGTTCACGGAGGGTGTCTCTGTGAACAGCCTGCGAGCCTCCGATCAAGGCTCGCAGGCTAAATGGCTCGCAGGCTAAATGTAAACATGCAGGGAAGAAATCCCCGGTATGTACGCCGCAGCAGCGCCGTAAAGGAGATCGGTGATCGCTACACGCAGATAGCCGGCGGCGATCAGGCCCCCCCAGCAGGACATCGCCCTAGTGGGGAAAAAAAGGGGGAAGTCTGGTTGCCCTTGTTGCAAGGTGATCTGTGCTGTGGGCTGGAGAGCACACCCAGCACAGATCACTGAAAACTAGCCCGGTCCTTAAGTGGTCACCTGAATGATTAATTATTGGAAAGTTTCATCATTAATTAATCAGCTCAGGTAGATAATTATTAACTCTCAAAATCCAGTTAGTAGTGGCTGGAGAATTCAAATCCCGAATAGGGATCAGTACCTATCCAGGAAGGAGTCCTTAGGCAAGGCACTGTAGGGTAGCTGAAGCTCTTGAGCACTTTTGAGTCCGACAGGAGAAAAGTGCTATACAAATGTTTGGGTTATTTGGATTATATAGTTGTTTGTAACTTGGATCACACCATTTTCTAGACTTTCTTTCACTATTGCACAGTACTGTTGGGTTTCATTGCTGTGGTTGTATTGTTCAGGGAGCCGATCTATTGTTGTTTGCATTGTTTGCACCTATTTTCATTCTCTGGCACTGTTGCACTTTATTATTTGGCTCTATCATGCAATTAGTTCAATTAATACAGTATAGGTGTTTTTTCCAGGTACAAATTAATTACTATATCCCTTTTGCTTGCAATATAAATAATTCATATTTAATTCTGATTTATATTCTCCAATATTGGCATATATATATATATATATATATATATATATATATATATATATATATATATATAATATATATATATATATATATATATATATATATATACATACAGGATATCAGGCCCGATTCTAGGGCCGTGCGGCCCGTGCGGGTGCCCTGGTCGCTGAAGGAGTGTGGGCGCTGTAATGGAGGGGGGAGCCAGCCGCAGGGAGGGCAGCCCGACCTCTCCCTCCCTTCCTCTCCGTGGGCCGCCCTCCGTGCTCCCCCCTTCGAGTGTGACTGCAGGGAAGCGCTGTGTTCAGAGTGCAACTCACTCCCCTGGTTCCAATCGCCGCCGGTCTCCTCTTCTATCTTCTCCTCACAGCCGCTGATACACACGCTGCTTCCGGCTAAACAGGAAGCAGCATGTGTATCAGCGGCTATGAAGAGAAGAGGAGACCGGCGGTGATTGGAACCAGGGAGGTGAGTTGCGCTCTGTACACAGCGCTTCCCTGCAGTCACACTCGGAGGGGGGGGCACGGAGGGTGGCCCGTGGAGAGGAAGAGAGGGAGAGGTCGGGCTGCCCTCCCTGCGGCTGACTCCCCCCTCCATACTGGGGGGCACCTACCTATCTAACCTATACTGGGGGGGCAGCTACCTATCTAACCTATACTGGGGGGCACCTACCTAATCTAACCACACTGGGGGGGGGCACCTACCTAATTTAACCTATACTGGGGGGCACCTACCTAATCTCACCACACTGGGGGGCACCTACCTAATCTAACCACACTGGGAGGCACCTACCTAATCTAACCTATACTGGAGGGCCCCTACCTATCTAACCTGTATTGGGGGCACCTACCTACCTAGCCTATACTGGTGGCAACTATACTGGCTACCTATATTTGAGGCACCTACTGAACTAACCTATACTGGGGGCACCTACCTATCTAACCTATGCTGGGGGCAACTATTCTGACTCCCTATATTAGAGGCACCCACCTAGCTAACCTGTACTGGGGGCACCTACCTATCTAACCTATACCGGGGGCACCTGCCTATCTAACCTATACTGGGGGCAACTATACTGGCTACCTATACTGGAGGCACCTACCTGGCTAACCTATAGTGGGGGCAACTCTACTGGGGCACCTATGCCTGGCTACCTATACTATGCCTGGCTACCTATACTGGGGGGGACCTATAGCTGGCTACCTATACTGAGTGCAACTAGACCTGGCTAACCTATACTGCGGGCATGTATACCTGGCTCTGCGGGGGGGTGCAATTTTAACACCCTCGCCCTGGGTGCATTTTAGCCTAGAAACTGCCCTGCAGGATATATACACATATATATACCCTGTATTTTTCGGAATATAAGACGCTCCGGCATATAGAAATATAAGGCGCACCTAGGCTTAGAGGGCAAAAAGGGGAAAAAACTTTTCAGAGGAAACTAATCCTTTGTGTGTCTGTGGTGCAGGGACATCTTGTGGACCGTTAACCCCTAAACCAGTGTTCCCCAACCCTGTCCTCGAGGACCCAACAGTGCATGTTTTGTATAAATCCACAGAGGTAGTTAATCAGCTCTGCTACAACACTAATTACTCCACCTGTGATTGCATGTGGTATCTAGAGATGTCACGAACCTCCGATTTTTGGTTCGCGAACCCTGTTCGCGAACCTCCGCGAAAGGTTCGGTTCGCGAGAAAGTTCGCGAACCGCAATAGACTTCAATGGGGAGGCGAACTTTGAAAAATAGAAAAAATTCTAATGCCTACAAAAATGATAGAAAACATGTTTCAAAGGCTCTAACACCCTTTTTGGCTAGACCTGATGTTAAACCACTCCAATTTGAATTTGAAGCTTATAGAAAGACCTGGATCAACCTTGATCTTCATGCTAAGACGCTGGCTGATTATTGCAGGGCCAGAAGGATCCCCAGGGGGGTTAGAGCACATGTGGCCCCTTTGATCTTTCCCAAGGACACTGAGTTCTGTAATACCTGGGAGAAGATCTGGAACAAGGCTTCTTATGATTCTATGTTGCTCACCATTGTACGCATACAGAAAGAGCTGCCTATCTTGGAAACTAAGATCTGTGAGTCTAAACGTTCCATTGAGGAACATCTATCCCAAGAGGAGTTTAAGGCATACATTGAATCCATTGATACTAAGATGGAGAGCTACACTAAAACCATGGAGGATGGCAAGCGAGCTAAATTTAATCGGGACAAAAATGATTATTCTTCAGGATATGTATATCCATGGCAGAAGGTTGTGTCATCCACACACCAGAAACCGCATAGACGTCCGAGGAGGGTACCACCCAGGAGACAGCCTGGTGGGGGGACCTCAGGAACTGGTTCTTCTGATGATCAAGCCACTTCTGGAGATCCCACCCCGGTTCGCCCCCAAGAAGTAGGAGGCGGAGGGGCGGCCGGCGGTGGAGGGCCAAAAGGGAAACCTCCGGTCAAGGTGATGAACCTACGCCCCAGGAGGGGCCATTGATGGAAAAGACCTTAGTGGTAAATATTTCATCTTACACTCTTACTACTACAGAGGAGAGAGTCCTTAATTTTGGACTGTCATTCAGTTTGACTAATTTTCCTGATTTTTTTCAATTGGAGCAGGACCTTTATCGTTTTTTTCGTACTGTTAAGTTAAAGAATTTTTTCAGTAATGTTCCTCCCACTAGCTCCTATCAGGATCATGACTGTGATCAAGATACTTGTCTACATTTGAAAGACACTGGTCTACGTAATTCTAGTACTTTTAGGCCACCAAGTCATGCTCTAATTGATTCGTATATGGCTAAAGTTAGTGAGGATATGAAACAACTTGAGCGGAACTTTAAGGGAGGCCTGTTTAAAGTTAGCCATAATTTGTCTAGATCTGAGAGTATGGCACTTATGTCACTACAGAGCAATGAGGACATTGTGGTATGCCCAGCAGATAAGGGCGGGGCTGTGGTTGTAATGGACCGTGTACATTATTTTGGTGAAATAGAAAAACAACTTGCTGATCATGATATCTATGCATTACTTGATGTTGACCCTTTGCCTAGGATTCAACGGTATATCCTTAAGATCTTACAACATGCTATGTCCAATAATGTGATTGATGAAGCCTTGTTTAAGTATTTACAACAACAGAACCCCTCTGTGCCACACTTATACATATTACCTAAGATACACAAGACTTTGGTACGCCCACCTGGGCGTCCCATTGTGGCAGGAGTGGGTTCTGTTTTTGTCCCCCTGGCACAATATCTGGACAAAATATTGCAACCTATTGTACAGCTGGTTGATTCATATCTAAAAGATACTGGTATGTTCCTTAATAGATTACGGTCTATCCCCACCCTGGATGATGATATGTTTTTTGTGACTTTGGATGTGGAGAGCCTCTACACCTCCATCCCTCATGATGGGGGTGTAGAGGCTACCGATTGGTTTCTTATGACACACTCTGATTGTACGGTTGAACAGCGGAAGTTTCTTATTGCCTTGCTGGAAGTGGTTCTTAAGTTTAATTACTTTGAATACAAGGGGCGATTCTATGGACAACTACGTGGCACTGCGATGGGTTCGAACGTGGCCCCCTCCTATGCAAATCTTTATATGGGGTTGTATGAGGAGACATTCGTCTACCTCAACCCCCTATTCCGCCAGCATTCAGTTTGCTGGTGGAGATTTATAGACGATATATTTTGCATTTGGAGGGGGCCGCGTTCGACTTTGGACGATTTTATCCAACAAGTCCATAGTCAGTGCCCACCCATTAAATTGACTGCAACTTGTGATAGGGATTCTGTTTCTTTTCTTGATGTCAGGGTGGTTCGGAGTGGTAATGTAATATCTACTGATCTGTTCACTAAACCGACAGACAGAAATTCCACACTACATTATCATAGTTTCCACCCTGAGCGTGTCAAGAATAGTATCCCTCGCAGTCAGTTTATGAGAGTAGATAGGATTGTCAGTGAACCTGGGGTCTGTGAGAGACGCAAGGCGGAACTAGCCTATAAGTTTCGCTCACGAGGATATCCAGCTGCTAGTCTGGAGGTGGATGCGCCATTTCGGCGGTCCAGGCCCAGACAGATGAATCGTATACCATTTGTATCAACCTACAATACTTGTAGCGATCTAATAGCGCGATCTTTACGTCGCCATTGGTATATCCTACGCGACGGTTTACCGAGAGTACCTGAATTCCGTTATCCGCCCCTAATGTCCTTTCGCCGGGCCCCAACAGTCAGGGATAAGTTACGCATCCGTACTGCCCGCAGACCACAGGTTCCTAGGGGTAGGAATGGTATGTTTCCTTGCATGGCATGCCACATGTGTGGTAATGTCATGCGTGGTGATACATTCCATCACCCCACTTCAGGGGCCACTTTTCATATCCGAGATAGATACACATGTGATTCTACTCACGTGGTGTATCTTATTAAGTGTCCCTGTAGTTACATCTATGTAGGTATGACTACACAAACCCTTAAAAGCCGTGTTTCATCACATAAAACTGCCATTAGGAATTACACGGCAGGACAAGCAGTGTCTGACCATTTTACCATGTGCCAGCATAGTGTAGCCCAATTCAAGGTGATGGCCATTGATGGGGTGCCCAGGGATTGGAGGGGAGGAGATCGTGTTAAGGAGCTACTCCGCAGGGAAGCCGGGTGGATCAAGAGACTGGGTGCTATGGATAGAGCAGGCTTAAACAGAGAAATTGATTTCTCTTTTTGTATTTGAACATAATTTTATAACATTTGTTCCACTGTTTACCATATTCAGTATATGTGTGTTATTGTTCTCATACTTAATGTTGTTTTTATATGTTTTTATCTTTCAGATCATCCTGACCTGACAGTCTATGTGGCAGCGCTCCATTGCGGACAGTGGGTTGTGAGTATAGTGCGGATTAAGTATAATGTATGTTTATGTTTTGTGTAGCTATGGCTACGCTGGGTTGCCGCACCGCCCACTGTCATGACGATGGAGCCGCTCGGTGTCCCCATTGGACGCTTGCCGGCTACGATGATTGGACGTTGGTGTGTCATGTGATCATGACGTCACTTCCGCCCCCGCCTGACGTGTACCTGGCGGTATTGAGTGCATTGGCGGCGCGTCTGGGGTCATCTGAGCGGCGGTTTTCCGCCAGTCTGCCACAGGTGGGTATTTTTTTGAATCTCGTTCACCTGATTGGTGATTTTGGTGCATTGGATGTTCCCCATCAGGTCCGCCTTGACAGTCTGGTCAGGATTGGTCACTTTTGGTCTCATGGCACCCAATGGGTGGTGCATGATTGTATATAAGTGTGATGTTATGCATTTTATGGTTGTATCTTCTTGTGCAACTTGACAAAGGCCTATGGAAGGCCGAAACAGCAGTCTGTCGTTGCTTGTGATGTATCATTAAAGTATTTGAGCTATAAACACACTGGAGTGGTGCCGGTCCTTGTTGGAGTTCATTACTGTGACCCCTTGGTACTGGGGTGGGACCGTGGCACACCTTTTTTCATTTTTTTTCTTCGGTGCTCCTGGAATCACCTTTGCACACATATATATATATATATAAATATATATATATATATATATATATATATATATACATACAGGATATCAGGCCCGATTCTAGGGCCGTGCGGCCCGTGCGGGTGCCCTGGTCGCTGAAGGAGTGTGGGCGCTGTAATGGAGGGGGGAGCCAGCCGCAGGGAGGGCAGCCCGACCTCTCCCTCCCTTCCTCTCCGTGGGCCGCCCTCCGTGCTCCCCCCTTCGAGTGTGACTGCAGGGAAGCGCTGTGTTCAGAGTGCAACTCACTCCCCTGGTTCCAATCGCCGCCGGTCTCCTCTTCTATCTTCTCCTCACAGCCGCTGATACACACGCTGCTTCCGGCTAAACAGGAAGCAGCATGTGTATCAGCGGCTATGAAGAGAAGAGGAGACCGGCGGTGATTTTGGAACCAGGGAGGTGAGTTGCGCTCTGTACACAGCGCTTCCCTGCAGTCACACTCGGAGGGGGGGGCACGGAGGGTGGCCCGTGGAGAGGAAGAGAGGGAGAGGTCGGGCTGCCCTCCCTGCGGCTGACTCCCCCCTCCATACTGGGGGGCACCTACCTATCTAACCTATACTGGGGGGGCAGCTACCTATCTAACCTATACTGGGGGGCACCTACCTAATCTAACCACACTGGGGGGGGGGGGCACCTACCTAATTTAACCTATACTGGGGGGCACCTACCTAATCTCACCACACTGGGGGGCACCTACCTAATCTAACCACACTGGGAGGCACCTACCTAATCTAACCTATACTGGAGGGCCCCTACCTATCTAACCTGTATTGGGGGCACCTACCTACCTAGCCTATACTGGTGGCAACTATACTGGCTACCTATATTTGAGGCACCTACTGAACTAACCTATACTGGGGGCACCTACCTATCTAACCTATGCTGGGGGCAACTATTCTGACTCCCTATATTAGAGGCACCCACCTAGCTAACCTGTACTGGGGGCACCTACCTATCTAACCTATACCGGGGGCACCTGCCTATCTAACCTATACTGGGGGCAACTATACTGGCTACCTATACTGGAGGCACCTACCTGGCTAACCTATAGTGGGGGCAACTCTACTGGGGCACCTATGCCTGGCTACCTATACTATGCCTGGCTACCTATACTGGGGGGGACCTATAGCTGGCTACCTATACTGAGTGCAACTAGACCTGGCTAACCTATACTGCGGGCATGTATACCTGGCTCTGCGGGGGGGGGGTGCAATTTTAACACCCTCGCCCTGGGTGCATTTTAGCCTAGAAACTGCCCTGCAGGATATATACACATATATATACCCTGTATTTTTCGGAATATAAGACGCTCCGGCATATAGAAATATAAGGCGCACCTAGGCTTAGAGGGCAAAAAGGGGAAAAAACTTTTCAGAGGAAACTAATCCTTTGTGTGTCTGTGGTGCAGGGACATCTTGTGGACCGTTAACCCCTAAACCAGTGTTCCCCAACCCTGTCCTCGAGGACCCAACAGTGCATGTTTTGTATAAATCCACAGAGGTAGTTAATCAGCTCTGCTACAACACTAATTACTCCACCTGTGATTGCATGTGGTATCTAGAGATGTCACGAACCTCCGATTTTTGGTTCGCGAACCCTGTTCGCGAACCTCCGCGAAAGGTTCGGTTCGCGAGAAAGTTCGCGAACCGCAATAGACTTCAATGGGGAGGCGAACTTTGAAAAATAGAAAAAATTCTAATGCCTACAAAAATGATAGAAAACATGTTTCAAAGGCTCTAACACCTGGAGGCAGACATGCTTGAGTGAAATACACATCAAATGTCCCAGGCTAACATCTAGGTTTCACACAGACCCCTATTTTAGGCCCCCCTCCTCCTCCCTTCTACCGGAGGGAGGAGGGTCTCATCTGCCAGAGAATTATATTATTTCAAAAGCCAGTTTACATACTATAGCTGAGAATTGAACTCAGGTCTCACTGTGTGGTGGGCAAGTACCTTAACCGCTGTACCACAACAGTACTAACTGAAGCTGGCCTAGCATTTACCATTTATGCTCAATCCAAGAGAAAAATTAGACAAGATAGCAGCATTAGGAAGACTTGCCTAAGGTCTCCTACTGAATAGGTGCTGCCTTACTGAACAGACAGAGACGAGATTCGAACTCTGGTCTCCTGTGCCAGAGGCAGAGCCCTTAACCATTACACCATGCAGCCACTGCTTACAGATATGTAGCCAGACATGGCCTTGTATTTTGTGTTCAACAGTTGTCAAGAGAAAAATTAGACAAGATAGCAGTGTTAGGAAGACTTGTCTAAGGTCTCCTACTGAATAGGTGCTGGCTTACTGAACAGACAGAGACGAGATTCGAACTCTGGTCTCTCTGTGTCAGAGGCAGAGCCCTTAACCATTACACCATGCAGCCACTGCTTACAGATATGTAGCCTGACATGGCCTTGTATTGTTGTCCAAAGAGAACCCCAGATAGCCAGGTAGATTCATTTCTCTCTCTCTCTCTAGTAGGGATGGTCACCGCTTTCCGCGGAATTGTATTTTTGAGCGTAAATGGTACATGCTAGGCTGGCTTCAGCATGTAGTGTTGGTGAGAGAGAGAGAGAGAGAGAGAGAGAGAGAGAGAGAGAGATATGAATCTACCTGGCTATCTGGGGTTCTCTTTGGACAACTGTTGAACACAAAATACAAGGCCATGTCTGGCTACATATCTGTAAGCAGTGGCTGCCTGGTGTAATGGTTAAGGGCTCTGCCTCTGACACAGGAGACCAGAGTTCAAATTTCGTCTCTGTCTGTTCAGTAAACCAGACCTATTCAGTAGGAGACCTTAGGCAAGTCTTCCTAACACTGCTATCTTGTCTAATTTTTCTCTTGACAACTGTTGAACACAAAATACAAGGCCATGTCTGGCTACATATCTGTAAGCAGTGGCTGCAAGGTGTAATGGTTAAGGGCTCTGACACAGGAGACCAGAGCTCGAATCTCGTCTCTGTCTGTTCAGTAAGCAAGCATCTATTCAGTAGGAGACCTTAGGCAAGTCTTCCTAACGCTGCTATCTTGTCTAATTCTTCTCTTGGATTGAGCATAAATGGTAAATGCTAGGCCAGCTTCAGTTAGTACTGCTGTGGTACAGCGGTTAAGGTACTTTCCCACCACACAGTGAGACCTGGGTTCAATTCTCAGCTATGGTATGTAAACCGGCTTTTGAAATAATATAATTCTCTGGCAGATGAGACCCTCCTCCCTCCAGTAGGAGGGAGGAGGGTGGAGGAGGAGCCCACAAGAGCCTAATTAAAATCTCCCTAGCAGAGTGTGTAGCAGCTGTCCCTTAACTAATTAGTGTAGGCAGACAAGTGAGTCAAATGGTATAAGGACCTTGCTTGGAGGGAGGAAGGAGGGAGGGAAGGAGGGAGGGAGGGAGGGAGGGGGGGGGGCGGGCCTCCAGCAGTGTGTTTGGCAATAATGTGTCTGCTGACTGTGATGTAGAGGGTCAAAGTTTTGCTCCATAGAGCATTATGGGGTGAATCGAACTTCCGGGAAAGCTTGCGTTTGGTAGGCGAACGCGAACCACCGAAGTTCGCCGGCGAACCGTTCGGGACATCTCTAGTGGTATCCTGAAAAACATGTACTGTTGGTGGGCCTTTAGGACAGGGTTGGGGAACTCTGCCCTAAACTGTCCCTATCTAAGCTACACTGCCCAACTACACTACACTTCACTTATCCCTGCTGCCACTGCCAACTACACTACAACTTCACTAACTAACCCCTGCTGCCACCACCTACTAAATTACACTTAACTAACTAACTAACTAACTAACTAACTGACTAACTAACTAACTAACTAACCCCAAGCTGCTACCACCCACTACACTACACTACACTTCACTTCACTAACTAACTAACCCCTGCTGCTACCACCAACGACACTACACTTATTATTATTATTATTTATTATTTAGTATTTATATAGCGCCAACATATTACGCAGCGCTGTACAGTATACAGTATATGTATATTGTCTTGTCAGTGGCGGACACAGCCAGCAGCGGGCCCCTGTGCAAAATTCCAATTGCGGGCCCCCCCTGACATGTAGCCAAAAGTGGGTGTGGCCATAACTA
This sequence comes from Hyperolius riggenbachi, assembly GCF_040937935.1. Classification (NCBI taxonomy): domain Eukaryota; kingdom Metazoa; phylum Chordata; class Amphibia; order Anura; family Hyperoliidae; genus Hyperolius; species Hyperolius riggenbachi. Next base: position 103,593,073 of record NC_090648.1, read on the forward strand.
AATTGGGTGTGGTAACACATTGCATCTGTTTACCAATACAGTCTATGGCAATCTTCCCTGAGGCCCAGAAATATTTCTTGATGCATACATGTGGCATCTGCATTATACAGCTTACTGAACGATAGCAAAACTTATCTCCAAGACCCCCAATCCTGCGTCATTAAGACCGAGGCTGACATGACAGGCTCTGTGTTTTAAACTTGAAAGCACACCCAAAGTGAGAGGGATATGGAGGCCAACATAGTTACATAGTTATTTTGGTTGAAAAAAGACATACGTCCATCGAGTTCAACCAGTATAAAGTACAACACCAGCCTGCTCCCTCACATATCCCTGTTGATCCAGAGGAAGGCGAAAAAACCCTTACAAGGCATGGTCCAATTAGCCCCTAAAGGGAAAAATTCCTTCCCGACTCCAGATGGCAATCAGATAAAATCCCTGGATCAACATCATTAGGCATTACCTAGTAATTGTAGCCATGGATGTCTTTCAACGCAAGGAAAGCATCTAAGCCCCCTTTAACCACTTGAGGACCTAGGGCTTTCTACCCCTTAAGGACCGGCCACTTTTTTTCCATTCAGACCACTGCAGCTTTCACGGTTTATTGCTCGCTCATACAACCTACCACCTAAATGAATTTTGGCTCCTTTTCTTGTCACTAATAAAGCTTTCTTTTAGTGCTATTTGATTGCTCCTGCGATTTTTACTTTTTATTATATTCAGCAAAAAAGACATGAATTTTGGCAAAAAAATGATTTTTTTAACTTTCTGTGCTGACAGTTTTCAAATAAAGTAAAATTTCTGTATACATGCAGCGCGAAAAATGTGGACAAACATGTTTTTGATAAAAAAAAAACCATTCAGTGTATATTTATTGGTTTGGGTAAAAGTTATAGCCTTTACAAACTATGGTGCAAAAAGTGAATTTTCCCATTTTCAAGCATCTCTGACTTTTCTGACCCTCTGTCATGTTTCATGAGGGGCTAGAATTCCAGGATAGTATAAATACCCCCCAAATGACCCCATTTTGGAAAGAAGACATCCCAAAGTATTCACTGAGAGGCATAGTGAGTTCATAGAAGATATTATTTTTTGTCACAAGTAAGCGGAAAATGACACTTTGTGAAAAAAAATAAATAAATAAAAGTTTCCATTTCTTCTAACTTGCGACAAAAAAGAATGAAATCTGCCACGGACTCACCATGCTCCTCTCTGAATACCTTGAAGTGTCTACTTTCCAAAATGGGGTCATTTGTGGGGTGTGTTTACTGTCCTGACATTTTGGGGGGTGCTAAATTGTAAGCACCCCTGTAAAGCCTGAAGGTGCTCATTGGACTTTGGACCCCTTAGCGCAGTTAGGGTGCAAAAAAGTGCCACACATGTGGTATTGCCGTACTCAGGAGAAGTAGTATAATGTGTTTTGGGGTGTATTTTTACACATACCCATGCTGGGTGGGAGAAATATCTCTGTAAATGACAATTTGTTAATTTTTTTTACACACAATTGTCCATTTACAGAGATCTTTCTCCCACTCAGCATGGGTATGTGTAAAAATACACCACAAAACACATTATACTACTTCTCCTGAGTACGGCGATACCACATGTGTGGCACTTTTTTGCACCCTAACTGCGCTAAAGGGCCCAAAGTCCAATGAGTACCTTTAGAATTTCACAGGTCATTTTGAGAAATTTCGTTTCAAGACTACTCCTCACGGTTTAGGGCCCCTAAAATGCCAGGGCAGTATAGGAACCCCACAAATGACCCCATTTTAGAAAGAAGACACCCCAAGGTATTCCGTTAGGAGTATAGTGAGTTCATAGAAGATTTTATTTTTTTGTCAAAAGTTAGCGGAAATTGATTTTAATTGTGTTTTTTCACAAAGTGTCATTTTCCGCTAACTTTTGACAAAAAATAAAATCTTGCACTGGCGAGGTGATCAGGGCTGGGGTCTGAGGGCATTCTGAGGGTGTGGGCGGGTGATTGAGTGCCCTAGGGGCAGATAGGGGTCTAATCTGATAGGTAGCAGTGACAGGGGGTGATTGATGGGTAATTAGTGGATGTTTAGGGTAGAGAATAGATGGAAACACTGCGCTTGGGTGGTGATCTGATGTCGGATCTGCGGGCGATCTATTGGTGTGGGTGGGTGATCAGTTTGCCCGCAAGGGGCAGGTTAGGGGCTGATTGATGGGTGGCAGTGACAGCGGGTGATTGATGGGTGGAAGTGACAGGGGGTGATTGATGGGTGGCAGTGACAGGGGGTGATTGATGGGTGATTGATAGGTGATTGACAGGTAATCAGTGGGTTATTACAGGGGAGAACAGATGTAAATATTGCACTGGCGAATTGATAAGGGGGGGTCTGAGGGCAATCTGAGCGTGTAGGCGGGCGATTGGGTGCCCGCAAGGGGCAGATTAGGGTCTGATCTGATGGGTAACAGTGACAGGTGGTGATAGGGGGTGATTGATGGGTAATTAGTGGGTGTTTAGAGGAGAGAATAGATGTAAACGCTGCGCTTGGGTGGTGATCTGATGTCGGATCTGCGGGCGATCTATTGGTGTGGGTGGGTGATCAGATTGCCCGCAAGGGGCAGGTTAGGGGCTGATTGTTGGGTGGCAGTGACGGGGTGATTGATGGGTGATAGGTGATTGGCAGGTGATTGACAGGTGATCAGTGGGTTATTACAGGGAAGGACAGATGTAATTAATGCACTGGCGAATTGATAAGGGGGGGGGGGTCTGAGGGCAATCTGAGCGTGTGGGCGGGTGATTGGGTGCCCGCAAGGGGCAGATTAGGGTCTGATCTGATAGGTAACAGTGACAGGTGGTGATAGGGGGTGATTGATGGGTGATTGATGGGTAATTAGTGGGTGTTTAGAGAAGATAACAGATGTAAACAATACATTTGGGAGGTAATCTGACGGCGGGTTTGCGGGCGATCTAATGGTGTGGGTGGGTGATCAGATTGCCCGCAAGGGGCAGGTTAGGGGCTGATTGATGGGTGGCAGTGACAGGGGGTGACAGGGGGTGATTGATGGGTGATAGGTGATTGGCAGGTGATTGACAGGTGATCAGTGGGTTATTACAGGGAAGAACAGATGTAATTAATGCACTGGTGAATTGATAAGGGGGGGTCAGAGGGCAATCTGAGCGTGTGGGCGGGTGATTGGGTGCCCGCAAGGGGCAGATTAGGGTCTGATCTGATAGGTAAAAGTGACAGGTGGTGATAGGGGGTGATTGATGGGTGATTGATGGGTAATTAGTGTGTGTTTAGAGGAGAGAATAGATGTAAACAATGGATTTGGGAGGTGATCTGATGTCGGATCTGCGGGCGATCTATTGGTGTGGGGGGGTGATCAGATTGCCCGCAAGGGGCAGGTTAGGGGCTGGCTGATGGGTGGCAGTGACAGGGGGTGATTGACGGGTGATTGATGGGTGATTGACAGGTGATTGACAGGTGATTGACAGGTGATTGACAGGTGATCAGGGGGATAGATGCATACAGTAAACAGGGGGGGTGGTCTGGGGGGGGGGTCTGGGGAGAATCTGAGGGGTGGGGGGTGATCAGGAGGGGGCAGGGAGCAGGGTGGGGGATAAAAAAAAAATAGCGTTGACAGATAGTGACAGGGAGTGATTGATGGGTGATTAGGGGGGTGATTGGGTGCAAACAGGGGTCTGGGGGGTGGGCAGGGGGGGGTCTGATGGGTGCTGTGGGCGATCTGGGGCAGGGGGGGGGAAAAATCAGTGTGCTTGGTGCAGACTAGGGTGGCTGCAGCCTGCCCTGGTGGTCCCTCGGACACTGGGACCACCAGGGCAGGAGGCAGCCTGTATAATACACTTTGTAAACATTACAAAGTGTATTATACACTTTGTATGCGGCGATCGCGGGGTTAACATCCCGCCGGCGCTTCCGTATGGCCGGCGGGATGTTGCGGCGGGTGAGCGGCGCCAGGCGGAGGCGGAGGATCGCGTCACTGATGACGCGATCGCTCCGCCCATGCCCCTACAAGGACCGCCGCCAATTGTCAATACGGCGGTCCTTGCGGGGTGCACTTCCCGGCCGCCAATTGTACATACGGCGGTCGGGAAGTGGTTAAATGCAGGTATAGAGTTTGCCATAACGACTTCCTGTGGCAATGCATTCCACATCTTAATCACTCTTACTGTAAAGAACCCTTTCCTAAATAAATGGCTAAAACGTTTTTCCTCCATGCGCAGATCATGTCCTCTAGTCCTTTGAGAAGGCCTAGGGACAAAAAGCTCATCCGCCAAGGTATTATATTGCCCTCTGATGTATTTATACATGTTAATTAGATCCCCTCTAAGGCGTATTTTCTCTAGACTAAATAAACCCAGTTTATCTAACCTTTCTCGATAAGTGAGACCTTCCATCCCACGCATCAATTTTGTTGCTCGTCTCTGCACCTGCTCTAAAACTGCAATATCTTTTTTGTAATGTGGTGCCCAGAACTGAATTCCATATTCCAGATGTGGCCTTACTAGAGAGTTAAACAGGGGCAATATTATGCTAGCATCTCGAGTTTTTATTTCCCTTTTAATGCATCCCAAAATTTTGTTAGCTTTAGCTGCAGCTGCTTGGCATTGAGTACGATTATTTAACTTGTTGTCAATGAGTACTCCTAAGTCCTTCTCCAAGTTTGATGTCCCCAACTGTATCCCATTTATTTTGTATGGTGCTAGACCATTAGTACGTCCAAAATGCATGACCTTACATTTGTCAACATTGAATTTCATCTGCCATGTATGTGCCCATATAGCCATCCTATCCAGATCCTGTTGCAATATGACACTATCTTCCTGAGAGTTAATGATTCTGCACAATTTTGTATCATCTGCAAAAATAGCAACATTGCTCACTACTGCATCTACTAGGTCATTAATAAATAAATTGAAGAGCACTGGACCCAGAACAGACCCCTGTGGGACCCCACTGCTAACAGTCTCCCATTTTGAGTATGATCCATTGACCACAACTCTTTGTTTTCTGTCCATTAGCCAGTTCCCTATCCATGAACACAGACTCTTCCCCAGTCCTTGCATCCTCAACTTTTGCACCAGACTTTTGTGGGGAACAGTGTCGAAGGCCTTTGCAAAGTCCAAGTATATCACATCTACAGCATTCCCAATATCCATATTAGCATTCACTACCTCATAAAAGCTGAGCATGTTAGTCAAACAGGACCTGTCTTTAGTAAACCCATGTTGATGCTGAGAAATAAGATTATTTTCTACTATGAAGTCATGTATAGTATCTCTTAGTAACCCCTCAAATAGTTTGCATACAACTGATGTTAAACTTACAGGTCTATAATTTCCTGGATCAGATTTTTTGCCCTTCTTAAATAATGGGAAAACGTGGGCTGTACGCCAATCCACTGGGACTCTGCCAGTTGCAAGAGAGTCACAAAAGATAAGATAAAGGGGTTTATCTATAACTGAACTTAATTCCCTTAGGACCCGAGGATGCATGCCATCCGGGCCAGGTGCCTTGTCTATTTTTAATTTATTTAGTCTTGCCTTCACTTCTTCCTGCGTTAAGTATTTAATATTACAGTTAGAAGATTGAGACTCTTCCGCCTCTGTAGTTTGCAACAGTGCTGTTTCTTTTGTGAAGACAGAAGCAAAGAAAGCATTTAATAACTCTGCCTTACCTTGGTCATCCACCATTGAGTTCCCATCCTCATCCTTTAGGAGTCCTATACAGTCAACCTTTCTTTTTTTAGAGTTAATGTACTTGTAAAACTTTTTTGGGTTAGATTTGATATCCTTAGCGATTTGTTTTTCAGCTTCAATCTTTGCCTGCCTAATTTCTTTTTTACAATTTTTATTGCACTCCTTATAATTGCTTAGTGCAGCCTCTGTCCCCTCCTGTTTTAAGACCTTATAGGCATTCTTTTTCCTCTTCATTTTATCTTTAACCTTTCTATTCATCCATAGAGGCCTTTTTTTATTCCTAGACATTTTGTTTCCATATGGGATATACATACTACAGTATTGATTGAGTATAAGTTTAAAAGCTTGCCATTTCCCTTCAGTGTCTTCCCCTTGTAGTACATTATCCCAGTTCACCAAACTTAGTGCCTGCCTAATTTGAGTGAACTTTGCTTTTCTAAAGTTCATAGTTTTAGTGGTCCCGCTGCCCCGTGGCCTATAAGTCACCAGCTCAAACGTTATCATGTTGTGATCGCTATTTCCCAAATGTTCTTGAACCTGCACATTTGATACATTATCTGGTCTATTAGAAATGATCAGATCCAGTAACGCATTCCCCCTAGTTGGTTCAGTTACCATTTGAGTCAAGTAATTGTCCTGTAGTGCTGCCAGAAATCTGCTGCTTTTACCAGAATGGGTAGCCTCAATACTCCAGTCAATGTCTGGAAAGTTGAAGTCGCCCATAATTATGACCTCATTTTTACCTGCAGCTTTTTCAATCTGCTGTAGTAATCGCAGTTCTGCAGCTTCATTAATAAGAGGTGGCCTGTAGCATACCCCAATAAGCAATTGGCAACTTTTATTTCCGCCATGAATATTTACCCAAACGGACTCCACATCTTCGCAATCTTCCTCCATCTCATCGTTGAGGACAGCTGTAAGAGAATTTTTAACAAAGAGACAAACCCCTCCACCTTTTTTCCCTGTTCTATCCCTCCTAAACACATTGTATCCTTTTAAATTAGCTATCCAGTCATGGCTTTCATCCATCCATGTCTCGGTTATTCCCACAATGTCATAGCCTTTGTCATTCAGAATGAACTCTAGTTCGTCTATTTTATTTGCAAGGCTCCGAGCATTGGTTACCATGCACTTTATATTTTTACCACCACATTTACCAATTTTGTTTACATGAAATTGGCTACTTGAATTTTTACCAACCTCCTTAATCTTTACACTGTCCCCACCCCCCTCTCCACCCTCCATAACATATTTATTTCCTTTTAAATAATGCATATTGCCTGGCTGTCATGCTGATCCTCTGCCTTTACTACATTTAGCCACAGCCCTGAACATGCAAATCAGATGTTTCTGACTGCAAAGTGGAGCTGACTGGAGAAAATGCAAATCAATGTAGGATTGACTAGCCAAAGATGGTGCAGTCTGCAATCTAGACCACCTGGCTGGAACCTAGTACAGAGGTTGAGTGAGCTAGGAGGCAGGAGGTGCACTGGGAAAACAAGACAGTGGATTGTAAACAGGAGGCAGGTCCAGGATGGGGTTTTTTTCGGAGTGCTATGCAGGTGCTGTATTCTCTCCTGGGTTAGATGCTGACCTGCGGCTCGCGCAGCGCGCCGCAGCAAAAAATGGGCATGTCCACACACTAGAAAGTAGGCGTGGTAATGACAGGTCGTGAGCAGGGCCAAATGTACATGAACTTAGCAGTGGTGTGATTCAAAGACAGTGGTCATCACCACAGAGACATTAAAGGAAGCCCCGTCTCCTAATAAAAATTAGATGGTGAGCTCCTCTAAGGACAGTCAGTGACATGACTATGTACTCTGTAAAGTACCACGGAAGATGTCAGTGCTATATACATAATAATATGGTAGGACATTAGACTATGACTATGGTAGGATTACATTGTGAGCTCCTCTGAGGACAGTCAGTGACATAACTATGTACTCTGTAAAGTGCTGCAGAAGATATCAGTGGTATATAAATGCATAATAATATGATAAGACATTAGACTGACTATGGTAGGATTACACTGTGAGCTCCTCTGAGGACAGTTAGTGACATGCCTATGTACTCTGTAACTAGCAGACCAAGAAATCCAAAGTACAGTTCCAATGCATTTTAAGAGACCTTAAAAGAAACCTAAAATGACTTAAAAAAAAAAAAAAAGTCATTTACCTGGGGCTTCTGCAGCCAGAAGCCCTCGCCATCACGGAACAATCCTCCGGTCCCTGCGGCAGCTATGTTTTGTTATCGCGACTTGGAAGTCGATGGCCACTGGACCTGTGCAGGACGCTCCCAGCGCCAGGAGTGCCAACGAGGATGTGCACAGCATACGGCCATCGACTTCCAAGTTGCGATAACGAAACATAGCAGTGACGGGGGACTGGAGGACTGCTCAGAGACGGCACGGGCAGAGGACGGGCAGGGGGCTGGAAGAAACCCCAGGTAAGTGAAACTTTTTTTAAGTCATTTCAGGGTTCCTTTATCCAATAGAATAACATTTCTATAGCGCTTTTCTCCCATAGGACTTTAAGATACAGTATATGTGCAAAACAATCGAAACTGCTCCCAAATTCACTGAAGAACAATAAATAAAAACCCCCATAAACACCTAACTCCTACAATACTCAAACAAACGTCAGTGGATTACAATTCAGTGTCAGTGACACAACCATATCTCCCTCCTACTGCTTCTACCTACAGCCAAATTTCATCCTTACGGACACCCAATCTTGCCACTACAGGTAAATCCTCACAGCCAGATCTAGCCCCCCTCCTAGAACTCACACCTGCCCCCCATAGCTAAATCCCCCCACACACAGACATGTCCACATCTCCCCCTCTCAGACTACACAAACTTATGCCAGCTCTCCCCTTCCCCCACATCCAGACACTTGCCTGCATGAGACTCTGAGAGGAGATTCAGCATCACAGCATGTGTGTTTTGGCTTCTGACTCCTGTCAGTGGGGCACAGCAGCGTGACCTTTCACCAGTCCAGCAGCGTCCGTTATATGCCTCTCAGGGGACGAGAATCGTGGCCGGAGATCCATCATGGTAGGAGGGGGGAGGTTAGTCCAAAGAAAAGCTGGGCCCTGGATCCGATCTGCAGTCTCCTGTCTCCTCTGGCTCCTCGTCAGGATCTCCTGCCAGCTCTCTCATCTCCTCAGCTGTTTCCCGCCTAGCCACACATATTGGCTTACGCAGAGACGTCAGATCAGCGTGTCTGATACTGACGTCTCTCTCAGTACCACCAGCCAGAGGGGAGGGAGGGAAGGAGGGGTGTGGCCAAATAGCGTTCCTCGGCTCCTAGCTCCTGCAGCTCTAAAAAAATGTAAAAAATTAAAAATCATCAGCAGTACTGAATGGGCCCCTCCAGAAACGGAACCTGAGGGGCCCTTGTGACTCTGCACGGCCGTATGTCCGCCCCTGTGTCTTGTCACTAACTGTCCCTCAAAGGAGCTCACAATCTAATCCCTACCATTGCCATATGTCTATATTATGTAGTGTAAGTACTGTAGTCTAGGGTCAATTTTTTTTTGGGGGGGGGGGCATTTAACTTATCCGTATGTTTTTGGGATGTGTGAGGAAACCGGAGTGCCCGGAGGAAACCCACACAGACACGGAGAGAACATACAGACTCTTTGCAGATAGTGCCCTGGCTGGGATTCGAACCAGGGACCCAGCACTGCAAGGCGAGAGAGCTAACCACTATGCCACCGTGCTGCCACTTCACTAACTAACCCCTGCTGCCACCACCTACTACATTACACTTAACTAACTAACCCCTGCTGCTACCACCATCTACACTACACTACATTTCACTAACCTTTGCTACCACCACCAAGTACACTACACTTCACTAACTAACCCCTGCTGCCACTATCAACTACACTGCACTGCACTTCACTAACTAACCCCTGCTGCCACTATCAACTACACTGCACTGCACTTCACTAACTAACCCCTGCTGCATCTTACCTGATGCTGCTTCCATGATCCTCTCCCCCTCTGTCTAGCTCTGGTCATCCAAGGGCGCCCTGTCATTCAGGATAAAGCTCTTCATGGTCCCAGCCGCCACACTCCTCTTCACTGCGGCCTCCATATGTAGACTGCAGCCTTGCAGTGTACATGTGCTGTTTCTGTCGTCACCATCCTCCCTGGTTACTGCGTTCTCCTCGCACTTCCTGGTTACAGTGACTCAACTGTGTGACCTGCAGCACATGTGTACCGGGGTCACACATGAAGTGAGGCCATTGACATTCTTCTCTTTTTCTTCCAGAGATATCAAGAATGAATCAGTGTCAAAATATCACACTAAAAGGATTCAATATTGTGGCATTTTCCACCTCCACATCTCTGACCATTGGTCTGTTTACTGGGGCTTTGGTTATGTATTTGATAGCTGTGACTGGAAATTTGATAATTACTACAGTGATCTGCAAGGTTTCACGACTGCACAGCCCAATGTATTGGTTACTATGTAATCTTTCCCTTGTAGAAGCCTTGTATATATCCAACATTCTCCCAAAGCTGCTGTCCATCATGTTAAAGGAAGACAAGACGATCTCTTTTCAAGGTTGTATCACTCAGTTATTCTTCTTTATAATGACTGGTGATGCCGAAGTTTTCCTCTTAACCTGCATGGCTTATGACCGCTATGTGGCCATTTGTTACCCCCTGCATTACTCGTTGGTCATGAGAAAACAAGTATGTGTTGGAATGGTCTTCTGCTCGTTGTTTGTTAGCTTTGTGAATTCATTGATGTTTACTTTACTGACATATACAGTTAGGTTCTGTTACACTCATAGGATTAACCATTTCTTTTGTGAAATAAGGTCATTACTGGCTATTTCATCAAGTAACACTGCAAGCAGAGAAGTTATACTCTTTGTAGAAGACTTCCTTTTGGTATCTTTGACATTTTTGCTTATTTTAACCTCTTATGGGCACATTATCTCAACTGTTCTAAAAGTTCATTCTTTAAAAGGTCGGCTGAAGACTTTTTCTAGTTGCAGCTCTCACCTCACTGCTGTAATGTTATTCTATGGACCAATCATTTTCTTATACATAAAACCGAAGTCTGAAGATTCTGAGGATCAGGACAAGTTGCTTTCATTACTCTATGTAGCTGTGGTGCCAACGTTAAACCCATTTGTATATACTTTAAGAAATAAAGAGGTTATAGAAGCTGTTAGGCAAGTCTTCCGTATTAAATGCAGTGGCAGCTTCAGATTCAGATTCTAGGGGGCATGAAGGGGCACCATGGTTAGCTGGTGGGCCCATTGGGGCACATGCAGGGGTTGTTTTGTACTTTTTACCACCCAAGGCCCACTATCACCAGCCGCCCTATGACAAAGGCAGGTTAGGATAGGGCTATTGAACATGGGAAGGGGGGGAGGTTAGGGATACTGATGGATCAGGATATCAGGCATAGGCATTTACAAAAGAAAAAAAAAAGTGTTTAGGAGGGGATGAAAAGCTTGGCCCTTTGGCAATTTCGGGAGGGGCTAGGCATTTGAGAATAGAATTATGGGAAAAGGGATCAGGTTAGGTTAGGGTTACTGACCACAAGATTAGGGTGTCAGTGACTTGGCTATGTACTCTGTAAAGTTCTGCAGAAGATGCCAATAATAATAATATGTTAGGACACTACACTATGACTATGGTAGGATTAGATTGTGAACACCTCTGAGGATAATCAGTGACATGACTATGTACTGTTACGATTGGTGTCAGCACGCAGAGAGAATCTGATTATTGGTGATCTGCAGAATCACCAAGAATACAGATATATACCTGATTATGGATGATCTGCAGAATCACCAATAATACAGATATATTACTAACCTCTGGACACCTATGTATAAGTATATCGTGAGTGTTTGGTGTAACAGTAGTAGTAGTTTGAGTAACCACCTGCCTAGCAGGGGCCCTAGGCAGTAAGGGAATAACTGCTTAGAAAGTACATAATTCTTCCAGCAGCCTGGGACTCTCCAAGGGGTGAAGTCAGGCTGAAGGTAGGAAGGACCAGAGAGTGAGTGACACCTGAAGGTGGATGTCACTGACTGATCTGGAGACTATCTCTTAGTGGAGAGAGATAGCTCTCGAGGTCGGGCAAGCCGGGTCGGCAACACACTGACAGACAAGGTACAAAAGACAGAAGGCTGATTCGGTATCCAAGGCAAGCCGGGTTTGGCAACGGAGTATCAGATATGTTTGGTACCAAATCAGATAACAGAGGGATAGTCAGGAAAGTAATAGGTCATAACAGATATCAAACAATGCCTAGTCTTGGGTGTGAGGTCCGTGGTCTCTACACCCTGGAACTAGTCTGATGTATAACAGATTAATAACACAAGTTCCCTAGTCTTGGGTGTGAGTTCCTTAGTCTCTACACCCTGGAACTAGTCTCATGTATAACAGATTAATAACACAAGTCCCCTAGTCTTGGGTGTGAGGTCCTTGGTCTCTACACCCTGGAACTAGTCTGAGGTATAACAGATTGATAACACAAGTTCCCTAGTCTTGGGTGTGAGGTCCTTGGTCTCTACACCCTGGAACTAGTCTGAGGTATAACAGATTGATAACACAAGTTCCCTAGTCTTGGGTGTGAGGTCCTTGGTCTCTACACCCTGGAACTAGTCTGAAGTATAACAGATAATAATAATACAAGTAATCTGGCTCAGTGTGAATTCCCAGGTCCTCCTGGTTCAAACACACTGTAGGATCTGACTAAGGTCTGTGTGCTTCCACGTAGTGTTCGCAGCGGCAGACAGTTTGAGAGTGGCCAGCAGTAAAAATATATAGAGCAGTGCTCTCTGCCGCCACCCTAAAGTGATCAACCAATGGTTATCCGCTCTGAGGTCAGCTGACCGGCCTGGTCAGCTGATCCCCCCTTGGCCATCATAAAAGTTCTAGGTATATATAAAATTGGGTAGATCCTTTTTGTAAAAAGGTGAAGGATCAAAACACAAGTCCTTTAAAGGGCAATCCACCTTGCCCACAGTAACCTAAGTAATTTATAGTAAAGGGCTTTAAGTAAAACACAGAGGTAAAGTGCAGTTTGGCAAAAAACTTTGTAGGAAAAACTTTATTGGTACAAAAATGTCAAAAAGTCAGCAAATGTTTAAAAGCTTTTTCAATTCCACTCATATCATAGGTCTTCATATGGTTAAATCACTGCCATAAGGCACATATATTTGAAGCCAATAGATGAGTATTGTATTCTGGCTTGATTAAATTTTGGAGAAGATTTTTTGTATCTTATAGGCAACGACACATGTTCGTTTCGGGCTTCTCATATCATAAGTTTGCCCTTCATCAGGCCGCAATACAAGTTTCTGTATAACACAAAGGATCAACAAAAGGCCAGAAAAATAAGTAGAATGAACACGGGCATCCAAAACCAAGTAGATGCACACAGGAAATGTTCCACGGCGTTGTAGAAAAGAACCGCTGCTATGCTGGAAACTCTAACTTAGCATAGTTCCAGCATAGCAGCGGTTCTTTTCTACAACGCCGTGGAACATTTCCTGTGTGCATCTACTTGGTTTTGGATGCCCGTGTTCATTCTACTTATTTTTCTGGCCTTTTGTTGATCCTTTGTGTTATACAGAAACTTGTATTGCGGCCTGATGAAGGGCAAACTTATGATATGAGAAGCCCGAAACGAACATGTGTCGTTGCCTATAAGATACAAAAAATCTTCTCCAAAATTTAATCAAGCCAGAATACAATACTCATCTATTGGCTTCAAATATATGTGCCTTATGGCAGTGATTTAACCATATGAAGACCTATGATATGAGTGGAATTGAAAAAGCTTTTAAACATTTGCTGACTTTTTGACATTTTTGTACCAATAAAGTTTTTCCTACAAAGTTTTTTGCCAAACTGCACTTTACCTCTGTGTTTTACTTAAAGCCCTTTACTATAAATTACTTACTTTACTTACATCATAAAAGTTCTGCCTCTCAGCGCGCGCGTGTATTCCTCAACCTGTGTGAACTAACAGTCTCAGCCACACCAGATGCACGCTGCTGCATGCAAACTGCTGCACTGGACGCGGAACCAGCCGCCCCACTGTCAATACATGCAGCGGCTTTTCCGCGTTCCTTCATGCCACCAGACGCACGCTTCTGCGTGCAAACCGCCGCGTTGGACGCGGAATCAGCCGCCTTGTTATCAGCACATGCGGCGGCTTTTCCGCTTTTTCTCACATGTACTCTGTAATGTTTCATGGAGAACATCAGCACTATATAAATACTTATACTTAGGATCGGTTCACAAAGGTGTCCTGCAGGTCACTTAAAGTAATCCAAAAGCCAAAAAAAACAAACAGCTTAACTTACCTGAGGCTTTTACTAGCCCCTGCAGCTGTCCTGTGCCCACGCCATCTTCTCCAGTTCCTTACAGAGTATCTCCTCTCTCTGAGGCCGCACATCCAGCTGAAAGAGGTGTGCTGTGGAGCATCGGGAGGTGACGGTGTGAGCACAGGATGGCTGCAGGTAAGACAAACTGCGGATCCTGTTGTGAAGGACACACACAAGCACAAGGAACCAGGATATGCCCAGTTTAGTGGAGGAGAGGACTGACTCCCGTAGGAGATGTGGCGCAAAGAGCAGGCATAGATCCGAACAGCCACAAACAATACTTAAATACGATGGATACGATCTTCCTAGCGTATTACAATTACAGCTATCAATGAAGCTACAAATGACTGACTAACATATGTATATATCGGCGATGAACCGATATATAACATAAGCAAGGAACACTAGCTAGGAACTGGAGCAATACAAGGAACAGGACTAGGAAGGATTCACTACTTCTATGCAGAAGTGAGCGGAAACCACACAAGGTAACAGGAACAGGACTGAACTAACTAAGCACGGGTGATCACGCTAAGCGCAACCTACTGAAATGTGCTGGAAACTGACTGACTGAACACAGGATATAAACAGTTTGAGTATGTATATATCGGCGACACTGATGTATTAACAGCGATGAACCAATATATGATGCAAGACCAGCAAAGTAACAAATACTGATAAACAGGATCAGGACTAGAAGGACTCACTGACCCCTTCGCAGGAGTCAGTGCAGTCCACACGAGATCTAGGAACGGAGGGGGGGGGGGGGCAGACAGAGTAACAGACTGATCTGAAACTATGATAGCCCATGGAGCACTGCAGGAAGCAGTCCTTTATACTGAGGTCATCCAATGGGAGCAGACATGCAGATTCCCACACAGGTGAATGATAATCAATCACAGGCTGACAGCAGGAAAGGGCAGACAATGATATGCAGCCTGCCTGAAAGGGATTGCAGCACCATTGCAAAAGACAATGTTTGCTTTCACAAAAGCATCTTAAACCGTCATCAACCTCAGAGCGACTGCAGATAGAAACAACGCTCAGTGTGAGCGCAGGCAAAACTATGCGAGCAAATGCACGCAAAGGAGTCGAAAACTGCTTGTCTACAGTAAAACTGCAGCCAGCAGTACATGCTGCAGAAGTGATCATAACAGTACCCCCCCCCCCTTAAAGGCGTATACTAGACGCCTTTCAAAACTGACTTTCCCAGTAAAACAATCTGACTGATAATTCATGATGGCCGGGACAGCCCGACAAGACCAAATTCCAAAATCAGTCACCACAAGACCATCAGAACCAGAACCTACAGAACCATGCCCATCAGTACTACAAGCCTCAGTGTGATACCCATCAGAACCGCGATTTCCAGAAAAAAGCCCCCAAAACCCTTTGAGCGATACCCACTGCCTTCCAGGGACTGTCCAAAAATGCCAAAGCCTTTGCAATGCCCACCAGAACTGTCTTTACCAACACAATACCCACTGTTGAACCAGTCCAAGGTACCAGGACAAGTTTCCTCAGAGATCTCCCAGGACACTTTGAAGTTCCGTAGAGATCCCAAAAGGTTAGAACGCCCCTTAGGCTCACATGGAGAACTATCAAGAACCCCTATGGAACCCAGGGCAATTCCAGAGTTAGGGTTACCAGAACAAACATCAAGATCAGGGCTTTCAGGGACCAGAACCATCTCTGGGCATGCAGGCAAACTGGCAATATCAGAACATGTCTCCACTAGGGAAGCATCTGAGCACGCTAACACATTAGACACACTTGGGCATTCTGGCACACGAAGCACATCTGTGCACACTGGCACAAGAGAAACTTCTGGGCATGTCAAGGAACTGCGGACCTCAGAGTCAGTCAAGATAGGACCGAAACCAGGACTAGGCAAAAAAAAATCATCATGACAAGACTTCACAGTTACTGGATTCTCACTAAGGAATGCAGGATCAGACATAGATGTCGCTGATTCTAGCAAGGTTATTAACAAATCATGTTCAGGGGCATTTACAAGACAGGACAAATCTTCTGATGTATGCACCGAACTAGGCAGGGTTTCCATAACTTCTTCCAGACTGGACAGAGACTCATCTAATACACTGGATTGGAGCTCATGAAGGGCTGCACAACAAGTCAGTATTGCAGCAACCCCCACTGAACTAGGCAAAACTGAGGAACTCACTGGACAGGAAGGGGACTCTGGAACTTCTGCCACACCGGCCAGAGAACCAGAATTTTCCAGGATACAGGGTTGGGTTTCAGGAATGCTCATTAAACCGGACTGAAATTCTGAGATTTCTATTATTTTTTCTAGAGAGTTAGAATTATCCATGTTACAGGGAAAGACTTCTGAAACATTCAGAGGACAGGGCTGAAGTTCCCTGGCTACTGTAATATCAGAGAGGGACTCAACATCATTAGTCAAATCAGACTGTGTACAGGGCAAGGTATCTAAAACGCTTGCTGACAAGGACTATGCTTCAATGACTTCTGCTTCACTAGGCAGGGATTCATCAAGTTTTACTAGAGCAGACTGTAATTCCAAAACAGCTGCTAAACAAGTGAACATTATTGCCACACCAACTGAAGTAAGCAGAGCCTCTGAGTCTTCTGCTCGAGATCTTGAAGCATCTACAATACTGAGTAAAGCATAAGACTCTGTAATTTCAGCTTCACTGGACAGGATCACTGAACAGTCCATATTGCAGGGCAGAACCATGGAAGCACCTGCTGGACAGCATAATGATTCTGTGACCTGAGTTTTATTGGAAAGAACTGAATAATTCATGGTACAGGGCGAATTTACAGGAATATTTTCAGGATAAGGCAATGATTCTGTGATTTCAGGTTCACATGATAAATGCTCAGAACCATTCGTGGAACTAGAGCAAGGTACAGAAACAGGAAGATCAGGACACAGGGCTTGTGAATCTGAACCATAGCTTTTCAACTGTGAGATTGGAAAATTCAGATGCTGGGGTTCTAAGGCTACCAAACATGATTGCTGAGACTCAGGAACTGATGTAGTACATCTATTGGTATCTGCTGGATCAGACAGGAATTGATCTTTAACAACATATGTACATTCTACACAAGTGTTTGTTGAGGCAGGCAATGATTCTTTGATTTCTGTTTCACTGAACAAAGACTCATGAGTACTGGCTAAACTGGACTAAGAAGTCAGCAGGACCTCTGGATCCTCTGCTGAGAAATTTGTGCAGGGCAGGGTTAAGGAAGTATCAGTAGCTTCTGTCTTACTGGGAAGTAACACTGAGTTATCCATGGTACAGGGTGGAATTACAGGAACATTCACTGTACAAGGCAGGGATTCAGGAACTTCAATTTCACATAACATGAGCTCTGAATCATTCGCTGAATCAGCCAAAGGTGCTGAAGCAGGTGGGTCAGAACGCCAAATTTGTGAATCTGGAGTCAAGTTCAATTGGGAAACTGGAAAACTCAGAGACAGAGGTTCTGAGGTCACCAGACTGAATTGCGGAGCCTCAGGAACTGAAGAAGTGGAACAATCTCCAACTGAAAGTGTGCTTTCCCTGGTATCAACTGATTGAATCGCATACAAATCATCCAAAATCATTTCCCACACATCAATCAATGGAGCCACAAAGTCATATCCACACACACCAGTTTTATTAAATTATAAGCAGACTTAATGCATGCATTTAATACTGCTTCACTCTTAGCACTGAAAAAATGACAAAATGAACTTGAATCACTCTCCAATTCACAGACTAGAGCTTCAATCTCCCATTTCTCAAATGGAGGATCCCATGCACACTTAACAGCTGAACATTCAGGCTGAACACAGTTTACAGGTGTGGTTGTGGCAGAAACATGTATTGGGTTATTTAGCAGGCGATTGGCAGATTTCTTATTCCTAAGAATCTCCAAAACCTGTAACAAGTGTTGAACTGTAGTATATGCAAATTTCCCTTGCTGCACAAATAAGTTGATCTGCTCAATACTCTGTAATATGTCTTCATAATCATATTCAGACAATTCATTTAAACAAAAATCTTTATTCTCCCTGGCTAGCAACGAAAGTTCACAAGTAGTCTCATAAGACCATTTGACTCTCATGAATGGTAACTGAATGTCATTATCTGCTAATGGCAGAATCTCATTACAGGTCTGATGCGCAGTCGCTATGGATAACGACTCTGCTAATTGTAGACGTTTTTTGGAACGTTTACGCTTGGCTTTAGACCTTGCTGCCTTAGGTGATTTATTCAAAGAAGAAGGAAAGCTATCAGTGCAACTATCTGCTTGCTGATTATTTTTGCAAGCAGTTGAAGGAACAGCTGATTGACAAGCTGCCAGGAGCTCATTAAAAGGATAAGGCAAATTAGTTTTGCACAGGCAGTTATGGATCACAAAAGCTAGAAATTACAGCGGACGCTCCTTCAAGTTGGTGTGATCCAGGACATCATAAGTCCCCTGAAACAGTTTTCCTTTAAACAAGATATAGACTAACTGGGGTGCCCAGGTAGAAACAGGAGTAGCCTGGAGTTCGAGATTAGCGAGAAACCTGGTACATTCAGAAAAAAACTCATTTTCTGTTTCAGAGTTAAGTTTCTCAAATTTCTTAAAGGAACAGGAACCATAACAAACAGTGTCATATTTGCTGAAGGTCTCCCCCACAATGGGGATTTGTAATGGGGCTAACATAATGTTACGCTTAGTGGTATATTCTCCACGGTCAGCACACAATGCGGATCCTGACGTGAAGGACAGACACACACAAGCACAAGGAACCAGGATATCCCCAGTTTAGTGGAGGAGAGGACTTACTCCAATAGGAGATGTGGCGCACAGAGCAGGCGTAGATCCGAACAGCCACAAACAATACTTAAATACAATGGATACGATATTCCTAGCATATTACAATTACAGCTATCAATGAAGCTACAAACGACTGACTAACATATGTATATATCGGCGATGAACCGTGAAATATATATTTTGATGAGGTTTAATTGATTATGGATCCAATTTAATTAATCTATATGTCGTAATTGTTAAATCTGGTTGAAATATGTTCTCTCATTTGAAAATGTTTGGATTGAAAGGTTTCTAGTGAGGGTTTTGTCATTGCTATATTTCAACAGAATGTTTTGTTCAGTGTCTAGGTCAGGAGAACAGGGGTTGAGTGGTAAAAAGCTTGGAATGCATATGTTAGCCACCCCCCATAGTAGAATAAGAAGCTATGGTCAAACAGATGTTTCTCATTATCTCTGGCCAATGCATACCAAAGTACTGCCAAGTCTGGTTTCAGCCAGAATGGAACATATGTGCTCTCTTTGGGATAAATGAAGAGTTAACTGAAACAGCTAGATTCAGTAGTCAACCAATAGAAATTATAGCATTATTTGATTAGACCAATCAGAGATAGTATCGTAATGCATTTTGGGACCATCCCATTTCGTATGTAAAGAGTTTTAGGAAGGAAGGATTCAGCATTCAGACATTCCTTCTTCAGCTTCACACACCCATTCACATACTCATACATACACACACACTCCTAGAACTAGAAAGATTTCTACAGACAATAAGAGTTTAATATACCTACAGATTACTCAGAAATTCAATCAATTTGTTTTGTTTTTATATTTTTATAACTGTTTTGATGCAACTAAGAATTGTACCTTATTGACTTTCGAATATAAATGGAAATCAGTAATGCTTAATTAAACAACCACATCTTCTTAAATGATCTACTCTGGTCTCCAAAAGACTTTGTTTTTAAACAACAAATCACACTTTTAACAAACCGATATATAACATAAGCAAGGAACACTAGCTAGGAACTGGAACAATAAGGAACAGGTCTAGGAAGGATTCGCTACTTCTACGCAGAAGTGAGCGCAATCCACACAAGGTAACAGGAACAGGACTAGGAAGGATTCGCTACTTCTACGCAGAAGTGAGCGCAATCCACACAATGTAACAGGAACAGGACTGAACTAACTAAGCACGGGTGATCACGCTAAACGCAACCTACCGAAACGTGCTGGAAACTGACTGACTGAACACAGGATATAAACAGTTCAAGTATGTATATATCAGCGACACTGATGTATTAACGTAACACAAATACAAGGAAAATAACAAACGCGCTAGTATGCGTATATATCGGCGATGAACCAATATATGATGCAAGACCAGCAAAGTAACAAATACTGATAAACAGGATCAGGACTAGAAGGACTCACTGACCCCTTCGCAGGAGTCAGTGCAGTCCACACGAGATCTAGGAACGGGGGGCCCAGACAGAGTAACAGACTGATCTGAAACTATGATAGCCCATGGAGCACTGCAGGAAGCAGTCCTTTATACTGAGGTCATCCAATGGGAGCAGACATGCAGATTCTCACACAGGTGAATGATAATCAATCACAGGCTGACAGCAGGAAAGAGCAGACAATGATATGCAGCCTGCCTGAAAGGGATTGCAGCACCATTGCAAAATACAATGTTTGCTTTCACAAAAGCATCTTAAACCGTCATCAACCTCAGAGCGACTGCAGATGGAATCAACGCTCAGTGTGAGCGCAGGCAAAACTATGTGAGCAAATGGCACGCAAAGAAATCGAAAACTGCTTGTCTACAGTAAAAATGCAGCCAGCAGTACATGCTGCAGAAGTGATAATAACACCCCCCAGGTGTTAGACCCCTTGAAACATCTTTTCCATCACTTTTGTGGCCAGCATAAATTTTTCTAGTTTTCAAAGTTCGCCTCCCCATTGAAGTCTATTGTGGTTTGTGAAAGTTCGCGCTAAATCGGAGGTTCGGGCCATCTCTACTTATGATAGATTGATTGATGTCCCTGAGGATCATTCCTTGATTGTATAGAAGCTTTCTGGGCATTGATTTGTTGTGATCCAAATTCTTAAGTCGTTATAACCTAGGTCTAACAGGTTTAGCATTCATGCAAAAACAGTGTCGGACTGGGAGGTGGAAAAGCTGAGGAAATCCACCGGCGAAAATACCAGGTATAGTATTTATTTTGTAAAATCTATTGGGGATATGTTCATTTTTTGCCAAAGCATTCATCTATGGTTTCCTTTTAAGAACATAAGTTTAAATGGTCACGGTAACAAGAGGTATAAACAACAATGTATTAAAGAAGGAAAGAAATATATTTAAATAATTTATATTGTTCCCACTTTGACATTGAATTTATACGAATAATATAATAAACTCTACTTGTAGAATTGCTTCTAAGTTTGTAACATTAAGAAATAAAGTGTGTGTATACACTGTATGATTGCATGGGGGTCCGCAGAACATTTTCCGAGCTGGGGGGGGCAAGATTATCTGCTTATAGACACAGTTAAGATATACAGGCAAAAAAGGGGTGTGGTCATGACATACTACGGGTGGAGCAAAATGTATATGGACCTACCAGCTGTGTGCCTAACTCCCATTGAAGTAAGGATCGGGCCCTGAATACCAAACAAACGATGCTCACACTTACCTCACACAGCTAATGTCCCTCTTATCCCTACACATACTCCCACTATCCCACAGCCAAATTCAACCCTCTCCTGGAACCAAAACCTGTCCCCCACAGATAAATTATAACCCAAACATATACCCCACTTCTACTGCCTGGTACACAGGATGCAATTTTACTGTCAAGTCAATGGGGTCGATCAATAATTTACAGCATGTCTGACACTGTCCGTTTTCACTAGGCTAGTTTCCACATCCGCATTGCACGTTTTGATCACCGCTGTGATGTAATACTCACGTCTGCCGCTGCACATCACCGCTACTTAGACTCTCCTACACACCCCGTTGCCCGGTATTAGCATGGGCATCTCCATTGGGCTGCAAAAGACCAGTGGGAATCCTCAGCAACAGGGAGAATTCTCATTGGTTCATGTTGGACCAATGAAATTTCTCCTTTTTGCTAAGGAGAATTGGTCCGATGCAGCCTATGGAGAGCTCCATGCTTCTGTTGGCCTCCGGGCTAAATAGTCGGACCGAACAGCAGCGGGGCAGGTAAGCAGCAATGCATACTGGCTGACGGGATGTCAAACTCAAGCGTCCTTATGCTGGCTTTTTACCACTCAGCTGCCATGGGCACTGCTGTAACCCACCGCTTAACATGCCAGGGGGCGAGGGAGACCAGCAGAGATTCAATGTTTATTTGTAGTGACACAGTGGATGGCATTGATAGGAAAGGTAAAAGGCTGAGGAGGGATGTAACCAGGGAACCTACCAGGTGCACATCGGATTTGCAGTGAGCAGTGTAGTGGCGCCCGCCGGATGCAGTGCAGTGCTGCTGTCAGGGCCGGCCCGCTCATGAGGCGGGGTGAAACTTTTGCCTCAGGCGGCACATTTCTAGGGGCGGCATCCCACTGTATTGTAAGTGGACGGCGTTGCAGGAAGTGACGTCAGTGGAGCACGCTGGATCGAGCGAGGAAGAGGTGAGTCCTCCCCGCCCACTGCCTCTTACGAATAGCGCTTCTGATCTATTTAAGGCTGGAGGGGAGCGGAGGACGGGGGACCCAGGCGAGGGAGGGGGGGTCCGACCCCACTCCCCGCCGCAGGGCCCAATACCCCCGTCCTGCCCGCTACCCCTCCAGCTTGGCGGCGGCAATAATTTTTTCAAAATTTGCCTCAGGCGGCAAAAAGTCTAGGGCCGGCCCTGGCTGCTGTTATATCCACACTATGTTCAAGCACGGGGGGGGGGGGGGGAGCGGGGAGTGCCCTCCAATCCGTGATTGTGATGCTATAGTCTGACCCAGTCCCCACCCGGACTGAAACTGTCACTTGGATACCTGATGTTAAACTATTTTAGGCAGAGAAAGAAAAAAGGAACACAGCCTAGTTATTTGTGTGCTAGGCACTGTACATACACATGTCTATCTCATCATGTCACATGTCCCCTCGGTTGTCCTTTAAGTTTTCTCCCAGGAGATCATTTTTTTCTCTTCTGTTTCAAAATAACCTTTCAGCACCTTGCAATTAAAAAATTACCAAAAAGTAGGTGGAGAGTACTGTCAATTATTCTGAGTATTTTCTTGCATGACGGTAGCTTAATCTCCCTGGCAGTATGATTCCTTTCTGATTTTAGGGTCTAAAAGCGGTACAATTTTTTCATGTGCTTTTAGACCCTAAAAGCAAGAAAAAAAATCATACCCCAAAGAACCTGCAGCAGCCCCTGCGCTTATTCACCTTCCTGGAATCCAGCGTTGCAGTTTTCTCTCCGTCCTCCAGCTGGTGCTTTAACCCTATAGTAGGATTGCTGGCTGCCGCCATGACCACGATCTCAGCAGAGGGATCCAGAGCATCAGAGGACAGAAAGGAGAATGACTGTCGACGTCTGGATCCCAGGGGAGGTGAGTTGAAACACCAGCTGAGCACTATGCTCTGAAGTAACCTTGCGGCGGATGCCATAAGGCTCAGGGGTTACAGCTCTGAACTGTGGATTTGCAACACCGAGCCCAATTTAGGGTTACCGCTAAGGAGGTCAAAAGGAATTTTATTGAAGAAAATATCACATAGGATAAAACAATTAGGAGAAAAAGTAAATTGGATCAGGCCCTCTCAGTGTCTACATCCAGGAAGTTTATGCCTCTATGGTAGCTACTCCTACTTGTCTATGAATTCTCTCTACAATCAAACAGTAAAAGGATAGGAGGCAACAGTAATATAATAGTATTTACATGAAGGCTTCAGTTTATCTTACTAGAATAATCCAAATAACTTTTTAAAGGCCTCTATAACATCCTTATTTTGGAAACTATATACCACGGGATTTAGCAAAGGAATAATGTATACATAGAGTACAGTGAGCACCTTTCCTTCTTCTGGTGATACTGTTGCCTTTGGTCTTAAATACAGAACAAACAGTAATACATAGAAGCAACTAACCACACTTAGGTGTGAGGCACAAGTGGAGAAAGCCTTATATTTTCCTCTTGTAGATCGGATCTTCAAAATTGCAGAGATGATTAATATGTATGAAATTAGTGTAAATATGAAACAAGCAGCAACACACAGAATGCCGTTTGCAATGATTGAATTTCGAATGTTAGTAGTATCACTGATGGCAGCTTCTTCTAGTGCTTTAATATCACAAAAAAAATGGTTGAGTTTATTAAATGCACGATAGCTTGCCATGAAGACGGTTGTGGTCGGAGAAACTGAGCCCAGCATTCCCCCCAACCAGGTTCCTACAGCTGAAATTCTACATACCTTCTTATTCATAAGCAAGGCATAATGTAAAGGCCTACAAATGGCTACATAACGATCATAAGACATCAAAGTTAGAATAAAATATTCAGTGTTACAAAACGCGATAAAAAAGAAAAGTTGGGTAATGCACTCTGAAAAGGATATAGTTCCATCATCGGTGGCAAAAATGTGCATCAACTTTGGAGAAGTCACAGAGGTGTAGACAATATCAAGAAAAGAGAGGTTACATAAGAAGAAATACATAGGTTTATTCAGCAACGTGCTGGAACATATGATCAGGATAAGAACCATGTTTCCCAGTAGTGTCATGATATAAAGACAAAGAAAAAATATAAAAAGAGGAATTCTTACTTCTGGGGAATCTGAAAACCCAACGAGTGTAAACCCGACTGTACTGTTTTGATAGTTCAAGACCATTATCGCAAATATACTTCTCAGAGACAATCAATAAATTAAAAAAGTCATAGAATATCAAGTATAAAGTGAGAGGCTGGGAGAAATCGTTATCATCGGTTAAGACTATGCATGCAGGTATACAACTTACAGACTATAAATAAATAAAAAAAAAGATGATGTAGTGCAAGAGTACACATGAAGTTACATGTTTGGACAAAAAAAGTTGACACATAATGCTTAACAGTTAAAAAATCTATGTATTCAAATAGTGGAAATCAAAGTTATCTTTATTGTTATAAATTAAGTAGTCATTTGTTGCAAGCCAATTGTGTCACTATACGTGTCATTTTAAATCCTCTAAATATTTTTTTTATTTGATTTATCATA
The DNA here is from genome assembly GCF_040937935.1 of Hyperolius riggenbachi. Lineage (NCBI taxonomy): Eukaryota > Metazoa > Chordata > Amphibia > Anura > Hyperoliidae > Hyperolius > Hyperolius riggenbachi. The sequence goes on from NC_090648.1 coordinate 103,618,154, forward strand.
TGATGGATCAGGTTTGAATAAAGGTTAGGTTTTAGTCCTATCTTATAGAGTTAGGAATGTGTGTTATCAATGAAGCAAACAGACAGATGAGAATACAAGAATATGGGAAATGTTAAAGAAAAATGTCTTATTGAAATACAGCTTTAGTAAAAATCTCACCAAATGCTTTATGTTACATGCTGTATTTATAACAGGCACAATACCACTGGGTATGTCATTGTCATGCCTTTGGTTATTAAGTCAATTTTCCATAGCTCTTCAGAGACATATTTTTTTTTTACATTGTGCTACTTAATATTATCTTTTTAATCAAAAATATGTATTGGTATTTTTGCCTATATTTATTTGCCTCTATTGCCTTTATTTCTATTATTTCTTAAAATGATTCAGCTTTTCAGATAAAATGCCATTAAAAAAAATGATGGAATGGATTAAAGGAAAAGTTTATTAATAGCCCTCACTAATTTCCTTTATTTTTCATTATGTTATAATCTGTTAAAGAATTTGTCCAAACTTAATTTTTTGCTGGCTGGTCTGATGGAGGGGTGGTTGTGTTTTTATATCAGTCCTTACAAAGGAGGTGTGGCTTAACTTCAGTACCTAAACTTCTCATTAGTGGGTGTGGCTGTACCTCCGCTTTGCAAATGCTGGAACCTCAGGAGTATTGTTTGCTTAGCCCTAGGGAGCATTGCACACCATGAGCAAATAAATAAGTATGAAGTATGCATTACCTGTATGTTGATCATAATGGGTAATTTTGCTGTTAAGTTTTCATAATTGCCCTAAATGATTCTGACTGTACTTGTGAAATAATTGCTTTTAGACTTATGCTTGCCTTTCTAAAACAGAAGGAATTTTCAGTCTACCATCTGTCCACAAAACAAAAGCCATAATGAATCACTTGGCCTCGGAAGAAGCTAGGCATTAACCTGTGAAATGGCCGTAAGATCGTGCACCTCACTGGCATCACTACAACCTCCCCACACCCAGTGTCCGCTTCCACATGGGATAAGTACATCCACTTTTGCTACTTTTGCACAGTTTGGGCTCTATTCATAAAACATTTGCGGGAAAAAAAATCTTGGAGGGAAAACACCACATCAGTATTTTAGACTTTGGGCCATATGCAATTCATTTTTTCACCTGAGTTTTCTCCTAGGTGATAATTTTAAACTTGTCAATAAAATGCCGTTTAAGCCACCAGCAAGCAAGAAAATACTCAAAATAATTTTGACAGTACTTTTTCACCTACTTTTTGGTACTTTTTTAGTTGAAAAGTGCTGGAAAGTTGTTTTAAATCAAAGATGAAAAATGATCTCCTAGGAGAAAACTCAGGTGAAAATGTGAATTGCATATGGGCCTTTGTGTGCTAATTCATAAAAACGTTTACACTTGTGATGAAAGGTCGGGGAATTCCCGCACTAGACTTGTGGTGCTGGCTGAGTTGATACATTTTTCTCTGAGCAGAGACAGAGTTACTATAAAGGAGGAAGCCCCAGCATCCCTTTAGATGTGCATTTTTTTTAACTGCCTCTCCTTGCCCTGAATCTGTAACGATTGGTGTCAGCAAAACAGATTTTCTGATTATTGGTGATCTGCAGTATCACCAATAATACAGATTCTATACCTGATTATGTGGTGATCTGCAGAATCACCAATAATGCTAGTATAGCCAGACACAGGACAACCAATGTGGAATAGTGTTTGGTGCAACAGTAATGAGTAAGAGGAGATCTCCCGAGGAGCGGGTGACTCAGACAGTACTGCAGCCAATGATCACCTGAGAAGCAGGTGATTCAGACTGTACTGCAGCCAGTGGACACCTGAGGAGCAGGGACCACTGACTGTGCTGCAAGTATGATCACCTGAGGAGCAGGCGATTATTATTATTATTATTATTATTTATTGTATTTATAAAGCGCCAACATATTACGCAGCGCTGGACAATAAATATATACAATGATACAAGGATGACATACATAGGGTTATACACATAGAACAAAGTTATACATACAAATTGTACAAAATACATGATCATGCGATATGGGCTGGTTAGGTAGGCCCAGTAATACAAGTACAGGCTGTCATAGGACAGGAGCACATGATCCTGTAGATTACACTAGGGAGTGGAGGACCCTGCCAGAGGCTTACAATCTAAAGGATTAAGACTATACTGCAGCCAGTGGACACCTGAGGAGCAGGAACCACTGACTGTGCTGCAAAGGATGATCACCTGAGGAGCAGGCGATTAAGACTATACTGCAACTAGTTGACACCTGAGGAGCAGGTGTTACAGACAGTGCGGCAAAGGCTGATCACCTGAGGAGCAGGTGATTAAGACTATACTGCAGCTAGTGAACACCTAAGGAGCAGGTGTTACAGACAGTGCTGCAAAGGCTGATCACCTGAGGAGCAGGTGATTAAGACTATACTGCAGCTAGCGGACACCTGAGGAGCAGGTGCTACAGACAGTGCTGCAGCTGATCTTCACCTGAGGAGTAGGTGAAAGCTACTAGAGATCCCTCACCAGTGGCTAGGCCCACCGGTGAGGACAGGATGGTCAGACAAGCAGAGTAGGCAACGTATAGACAGATAAAGTACAAAGACAGAAGGCTGATTCAGTGTCACGTTCAGGCAGAGTCAGCAACAGGAATCAGATGGGCAGAGGTACAGAATCAACAAGCAGGAGAATAGTCAAAGGAAGCAGAAGGTCATAGCAGATAATACAATGCAATTAGTACTTTAAGCTATCAACAGAATCTGGCTAAGTGTGGATCCCCAGCTCCAGCTGGTTCTAGCACACTTTGGGATCTGACTGGGGTCTGAGCGCTAACACGTTAGCATTCGCAACAGCAGACACGGGGCAACTGACAGACTAGTACTTTATATACAGAGATGCCCCGCAGCGCCGCCCCCATCACTCAGCCAATCCAAAGTACCGATGGAGTCAGCTGACTTGGCAGATCAGCTGACTCCCTTTCTATTCGCATAAAGGTCCTGTCGCCTGGCGCGCGCGTGCGTAGCCCTCAATCTATGTGCAATAGAAGGACCAGGCAGAGCAGCAGCATGTAACTGCTCGGCAGAGGCCGCCGGCTGATACGCGGAGATAGCCGCCATGCCGCTTGCCTCTGTGGCGGTATCTCCCCTATCTATTACAGAATCTGCGCCGAATCTGTCTATTAGTCTTTCTAAACAATCTATTTAATTCCTGCAGCTTAGAAGAACTTCCAGAAATGTTACACATGCAGGCTTTCTGATGTGAAATGTATCTGAAAACAGGTACTCAAGGGGTTAAAAAACATAACCTTGTTATTCCTGGATGCCTTGTTTGCTCTGCTCTCACTGCTGCTGTCTGGGAGGTCTGTCTCCATTAGCTTGGCTGTCATCCGCATGCTTATCACGTTATCTAAACAGCCGGTATTCTCCGTTCCCATTCCACCTGCTTTAATTTTCCTGGTGGTAAGCCCAAGCTGAGCTTGGGCTATGCCGCGCAGGAGGATTTCTCAGGCCCTGCTGGGCCGATTTGCATACTTTTTTTTTGCTACACGCAGCTAGCACTTTGCTAGCTGCATGTGCATTCCGGTCGCCGCCGCTCCGCGCTGATTCGCCACCAATCGCTGCGCCGTGCCGCCCCCCCCCCCCAGACCCCGTGTGCTGCCTGGCCAATCAGTGGCAGGCAGCGCTGAGGGGTGGATTGGGACTCCCTTAGACGTCACGACGTCCATGACGTCGGTGACGTCATCCCGCCCCGAAGCCCTTCAGGAAATCCTGTTCTTTGAACGGGATTTCCTGATCACGGGCGGGGGGATGCCGCTGTACAGCGGCTATCATGTAGCGAGCCCTAGGCTCGCGACATGATATAAAAAAATTTTTTTTAAATAGTGCTGCGCTGCCCACTGGCGGTTTCTAATAGACCACCAGGAGGGTTAATCTTTATGAATGCTTCAGTGACATGTGTTGTGATAATCTCCGCACAAGGCGGTAATTTCCTGCACTGCTCAGGAATTGTAGCTTTTCATGTAAAAACAGCTTTTATGAATGGACACTTTGCTAAATGGTCAGTAAAGTCAGCTGTTTTGAGCATTACCACATGCGGGAATGCTTTATGATTAGAGGCCTTTGTGTTTCATGCATCTGATGTAACCTAATGCACATGTACTTTACAGGTGCCAGACTATATTCATCTCTCTTGTTTGAATCATGGACTGCATTTCAAGTTTAACCACTTCAAGATCAGAGGTTTTTTCCATTAAAAACCAAAACAATTTTCATATTTCCTCCCATTCATTCAAGGATAACTTTATTGTTACTTATCACACTGAAATTATCTATATATTGGAGTTTTTTCACCACAAAGTAGGCTTTCTTTGGGTGGTACTTTTTGTGCACAATTTGTCCTGAACAGGACGAGCCCTATCAGTACATGCAAATAAAAAGAATAGTATCTTTATTAAGTAGTGATAAAATAATACAGAGGATAGTCTCTGTGCAGACCCTCTGTTAAGGAATAAGATCAGACTGTCTAGTGGAGGCAGGACAGTGCTGTGAATATACACCAAGGTAGGGGGGGGGGGGGTCTTTGCTTATCCCCCACTACTCTAAACGTCAATTGCTGAGTGTGGTGTGGCTATCCCCAGGTACACATATAGCACATATCCATCCAATATATCAATAGGGGTCACAAAGAGGTTATAATGTGGGGCAGGGCTGTGTAGTGTACATCTACTACTGTCCACCTAAATAAATGACCACCTATGGGGTGCTCATATAGTATATACAGTGCTGACACAAAAACCCTCGACCAGTTTCACCCCAAAAGGCTTCCTCAGGAAGTGACATAATAGTGCATTAATATTTACAATATATATACTACATAATCCACCCACCAACTGTACAATGGACAGGGTGTCCCCTAGCAACACTCCAAATAGCCCAAGTCAGAGCTTTCAGTGGGGTCTGCACAGAGACTATCCTGTGCATTATTTTATCACTATTTATTAAAGATACCATAATTTTTATTTGCATGTACTGATAGGGCTTGTCCTGTTCAGGACAAATCGTGCATGATATTTTTCCCTGGTACCCATTCGGAAAGTGGTACTTTTTGCTAAGAATTATTTTACTTTATATGCATTGTAAAGGAAATAATAAGAAGAAAAAAAAGGGGGGGGGGGGAATCATTATTTCTCAGTTTTCAGCCATTATAGTTTTAAAATAAATTGTGCTTAAAAACATAAAACTCACATGTTTTATTTGCCCATTTGTCCCAGTTATTACAAAGTTAAAATTGTGTCCCTATCACAATGTATGGCGATAATATTTTATCTGGAAATAAAGGTGTATTTTTTTCTGTTATTTTAATACTATATCGCATATTACAAGACTTCATTTGCAAAATTAACAGTAATATACCCTCATGACATACATATTTTAAAAAAAGTCCCTAAGGTAATTATTTATGTAATTATTTAAAAAAAGATGTAGTTTTTTTTAACAAGTGTTTTATTTTGGTAACTATGGGACAGGGGTGGAAGGGGTTAAAAATAATAAAATAAAAAATAATAATAATTTTTCTGTGTAAAAGTGTGTAATGGTGTATTTGGGTGTATTTTTACTTTTTGGCCACAAGATGGTGCGACACTAACTGTGTTTTATTTATAGAAACACGAAAGTGTCTGGGTTTTTTTGACAGAGAGCTTGCTTCTCGTTGCTGCAGGCTCTGAATCATTACAGGCACGGTTATCAGGGTTGAGAAGGGCTGATTCATATACCCCGATCACAGAAGGAGGATATTGCAATGGTGAGGCGAACGGAAATGGTGTGGGGATCACGAATGCAGTAAAAAGTAAACAATACACATATCTACACTCCTGATCCACATGTGAAGTATACAGGGGTGTAGATATACGTAGCAAGGATCCTGAAGTATGTAAAGCACGGGGTTGATCACTGAGGTCAGTACTGATTGCAGCTTAAAGGGACCCTGAACAGAAGAAATGCATTGAATCTGGACTTACTTGGGGCTTCCTCCAGCACCTGTAGCCCACAGGGTCCTCTGGGTCACCTCCATGGTCCCGACTTCAGCTGAAGGCACGCATGCTTGGCTCTTCAGCGCAATCAGCATGTCACCGCAATGGTCGCATGCGCGGCTCTTTAACCACTTCCCGACCGCCATATAGACAAATGGCGACCGGGAAGTGCACCCCGCAAGGACCGCCGTATAGACAAATGGCGGCGGTCCTTGTAGGGGCATGGGCGGAGCGATCGCGTCATCCGTGACGCGATCCTCCGCCTCCGCCTGTCGCCGCTCACCCGCCGCAACATCCCGCCGGCCATACGGAAGCGCCGGCGGGATGTTAACCCGACGATCGCCGCATACAAAGTGTATAATACACTTTGTAATGTTTACAAAGTGTATTATACAGGCTGCCTCCTGCCCTGGTGGTCCCAGTGTCCGAGGGACCACCAGGGCAGGCTGCAGCCACCCTATGTCGCACCCAAGCACACTGATTTCTCCCCCCCCTGCCCCAGATCGCCCACAGCACCCCTCAGACCCCCCTGCCCAACCCCCAGACCCCCGTTTGCACCCAATCACCCCCCTAATCACCCATCAATCACTCCCTGTCACTATCTGTCAACGCTATTTTTTTTTTACCCCCCCCTACCCCCTCCTGATCACCCCCCCACCCCTCAGATTCTCCCCAGACCCCCCCCCCAGGACCCCCCCCCCCTGTGTACTGTATGCATCTATCCCCCCTGATCACCTGTCAATCACCTGTCAATCACCTGTCAATCACCCATCAATCACCCCCTGTCACTGCCACCCATCAATCAGCCTCTAACCTGCCCCTTGCGGGCAATCTGATCACCCACCCACACCGATAGATCGCCCGCAGATCCGACATCAGATCACCACCCAAGCGCAGTGTTTACATCTATTCTCTCCTCTAAACACCCACTAATTACCCATCAATCACCCATCAATCACCCCCTATCACCACCTGTCACTGTTACCCATCAGATCAGACCCTAATCTGCCCCTTGCGGGCACCCAATCACCCGCCCACACGCTCAGATTGCCCTCAGACCCCCCCTTATCAATTCGCCAGGGCATTATTTACATCTGTCCTTCCCTGTAATAACCCACTGATCACCTGTCAATCACCTGTCAATCACCCATCAATCCCCCCCTGTCACTGCCACCCATCAATCACCTCCTGTCACTGCCACCCATCAATCAGCCCCTAACCTGCCCCTTGCGGTCAATCTGATCACCCACCCACACCAATAGATCGCCCGCAGATCCGACGTCAGATCACCACCCAAGTGCAGTGTTTACATCTATTCTCTCCTCTAAACACCCACTAATTACCCATCAATCACCCATCAATCACCCCCTATCACCACCTGTCACTGTTACCCATCAGATCAGACCCTAATCTGCCCCTTGCGGGCACCCAATCACCCGCCTACACGCTCAGATTGCCCTCAGACCCCCCCCTTATCAATTCGCCAGTGCAATATTTACATCTGTGCTTCCCTGTAATAACCCACTGATCACCTGTCAATCACCCATCAATCCCCCCCTGTCACTGCCACCCATCAATCACCCCCTGTTACTGCCACCCATCAATCAGCCGCTAACCTGCCCCTTGCGGGCAATCTGATCACCCACCCACACCAATAGATCGCCCGCAGATCCGACATCAGATTACCACCCAAGCGCAGTGTTTACATCTATTGTCTCCTCTAAACACCCACTAATTACCCATCAATCACCCCCTATCACCACCTGTCACTGTTACCCATCAGATCAGACCCTAATCTGCCCCTTGCCGGCACCCAATCACCCGCCTACACGCTCAGATTGCCCTCAGACCCCCCCTTATCAATTCGCCAGGGCATTATTTACATCTGTCCTTCCCTGTAATAAACCACTGATCACCCATCAATCACCTCCTGTCACTGCCACCCATCAATCACCCCCTGTCACTGCCACTCATCAATCAGCCCCTAACCTGCCCCTTGCGGGCAATCTGATCACCCACCCACACCAATAGTTCGCCCGCAGATCCGACGTCAGATCACCTCCCAAGTGCAGTGTTTATATCTGTTCTCTACCCTAAACACCCACTAATTACCCATCAATCACCCCCTGTCACTGCTACCTATCAGATTAGACCCCTATCTGCCCCTAGGGCACTCAATCACCCGCCCACACCCTCAGAATGCCCTCATGCCCCAGCCCTGATCACCTCGCCAGTGCATTGCTTGCATCTATTCCCCCCTCTAATCACACCTTGAGACACCCATCAATCACCTCCTGTCACCCCCTAGCACACCTACCCATCAGATCAGGCCCTAATTTGCCCCGTGTGGGCTCCTGATCACTCGGCCAAACCCTTAGATCCCCCTCAGACCCCCTTCCGATCACCTCCCCAGTGCATTGATTGCATCTATTTTCCCCTGTAACCACCCCCTGAGACACCCATCAATCACCTCATGTCACCCCCTAGCACTCCTATCCATCAGATCAGGCCCAATACAACCTGTCATCTAAAAGGCCACCCTGCTTATGACCGGTTCCACAAAATTCGCCCCCTCATAGACCACCTGTCATCAAAATTTTCAGATGCTTATACCCCAGAACAGTCATTTTGAGACATTTGGTTTCCAGACTACTCACGGTTTTGGGCCCGTAAAATGCCAGGGCGGTATAGGAACCCCACAAACTGACCCCATTTTAGAAAAAAAGACACCCCAATGTATTCGGTTAGGTGTATGACGAGTTCATAGAAGATTTTATTTTTTGTCAAAAGTTAGCGGAAATTGATTTTTGTTTTTTTTTTCACAAAGTGTCATTTTTCACTAACTTGTGACAAAAAATAAAATCTTCTATGAACTCGCCATACACCTAACGGAATACCTTGGGGTGTCTTCTTTCTAAAATGGGGTCACTTGTGGGGTTCCTATACTGCCCTGGCATTTTAGGGGCCCTAAACCGTGAGGAGTAGTCTAGAAAACAAATGCCTCAAAAGGACCTGTGATTAGGACGTTGGGCCCCTTAGCGCACCTAGGCTGCAAAAAAGTGTCACACATGTGGTATCGCCGTACTCAGGAGAAGTAGTATAATGTGTTTTGGGGTGTATTTTTACACATACCCATGCTGGGTGGGAGAAATCTCTCTGTAAATGGACAATTGTGTGTAAAAAAATCAAACAATTGTCATTTACAGAGATATTTCTCCCACCCAGCATGGGTATGTGTAAAAATACACCCCAAAACACATTATACTACTTCTCCTGAGTACGGCGGTACCACATATGTGGCACTTTTTTGCACCCTAAGTACGCTAAGGGGCCCAAAGTCCAATAAGTACCTTTAGGATTTCACAGGTCATTTTGCGACATATTGTTGGTTTCAAGACTACTCCTCACGGTTTAGGGCCCCTAAAATTCCAGGGCAGTATAGGAACCGCAAAAATGACCCCATTCTAGAAAGAAGACACCCAAAGGTATTCCGTTAGGAGTATGGTGAGTTCATAGAAGATTTTATTTTTTGTCACAAGTTAGCGGAAAATGACACTTTGTGAAAAAAAACAATTAAAATCAATTTCCGCTAACTTGTGACAAAAAAATAAAAACTTCTATGAACTCACCATACTCCTAATGGAATACCTTGGGGTGTCTTCTTTCTAAAATGGGGTCATTAGTGGGGTTCCTATACTGCCCTGGCATTTTAGGGGCCCTAAACCGTGTGGAGTAGTCTTGAAACAAAAATGAGCTGTGAAATCCTAAAGGTACTCATTGGACTTTGGGCCCCTTAGCGCAGTTAGGGTGCAAAAAAGTGCCACACATGTGGTATCGCCGTACTCGGGAGAAGTAGTACAATGTGTTTTGGGGTGTATTTTTACACATACCCATGCTGGGTGGGAGAAATAACTCTGTAAATGGACAATTGTGTGTAAAAAAAATCAAAAGATTGTCATTTACAGAGGTATTTCTCCCACCCAGCATGGGTATGTGTAAAAATACACCCCAAAACACAACATACTACTTCTCCTGAGTACGGCAATACCACATGTGTGGCACTTTTTTGCAGCCTAACTGCGCTAAGGGGCCCAATGTACAATGAGCACCTTTAGGCTTTACAGGGGTGCTTACAAATTAGCACCCCCCAAAATGCGAGGACAGTAAACACACCCCACAAATGACCCCATTTTGGAAAGTATACACTTCAAGGTATTCAGAGAGGGGCATGGTGAGTCCGTGGCAGATTTCATTTTTTTTGTCGCAAGTTAGAAGAAATGGAAACTTTTTTTTTTTTTTGTCACAAAGTGTCATTTTCCGCTTACTTGTGACAAAAATTAATAGCTTTTATGAACTCACTATGCCTCTCAGTGAATACTTTGGGATGTCTTCTTTCGAAAATGGGGTCATTTAGGGGGCATTTATACTATCCTGGAATTCTAGCCCCTCATGAAACATGTCAGGTGGTCAGAAAAGTCATAGATGCTTGAAAATGGGAAAATTCACTTTTTGCACCATAGTTTGTAAACGCTATAACTTTTACCCAAACCAATAAATATACACTGAATGGGTTTTTTTTTTATCAAAAACATGTTTGTCCACATTTTTCGTGCTGCATGTATACAGAAATTTTACTTTATTTGAAAGATGTCAGCACAGAAAGTTAAAAAAAATCATTTTTTTGCCAAAATTCATGTCTTTTTTGATGAATATAATAAAAAGTAAAAATCGCAGGAGCAATCAAATAGCACCAAAAGAAAGCTTTATTAGTGACAAGAAAAGGAGCCAAAATTTTTTTAGGTGGTAGGTTGTATGAGCGAGCAATAAACCGTGAAAGCTGCAGTGGTCTGAATGGAAAAAAAGTGGCCGGTCCTTAAAGAGGAACTGAACTGAAAAAAAAGTCACTAAATTGAGCCTCCTTATCCCTTTGAAATTAATGATTAGGCACAAAACACTTGCGAAGGGCAATATAAAAGTAGATATATTTGTGCAATATAACTATGAATAAAAGAGAATGGCAGGCTCCATCTTAGAGCTCTATCCCTCCATTTTGCAGCTCTCACTCCATGGGAGGTGCAGTATCTGATTCTGTGGGTGGTGTTACAGTTGGAGTTAGACATGCCCATTCACGCCCACAGAATGAGATTTACATCCCAGTGTCATGAGGTCATCATCAGTCGCCCTGTTACAGGAAACTGACAGCTGTGGCTTCTGCTGCTGCCCTGCACTGTACTGGCACACGCCTTGATAAAGTATTATTTTTTTCTCTAACTATGCCTCCTGCAGTGTGAGATCTTGTGTTGTCATCCTGTAGTCCTGCAGCTCTTCCCATTCATTTTGTGCCAGATCCCATATCATGTCCTGTAGTCATGCAGCTCTCCCCTTTCGTATCCTGTCCGGCAGAGGTAGGGGGGTCACGCTGCAGAGGGAATCTGCTCCTATGTCAAACACCCCCAACCCTCCTTCTCCTCCTCGTAGGTGTCACGCAGGGGGAATCCCCTCTTACATCATCCAGCCGCCCTTGTCGTCCCCTGTAGGTAGCTTGACAGATGGAATCCCCTCTTATTTCACCACCCCCTGCAAGTCCCCCCTCTCCTACCAGTACATAGCGCATGGACTAATTAAGCCTCATTTGAATCACTCGTGATTCAGGTTGGGGATCATCCCAGCTCTCATACACACTAAGAGAGGTTTGGCACTTCACAGTATAAAAAAGACTGAACAGGTTTTTCCCCAAAAAAATCATAAATATATATGCTTCACTGTCAATGCTTCACTCTTTATAAAACTGACCAAATGTCCACTAAAAAAATATGACCGGCACGCATATGCTTCACTGATATTACTTCAATTACTAATTTCAGGAAAATCGTTTTTTGCCGAAAAGCAACCCTTTTAGATACACAAATGCCCCCTTTAGTTATCAGTTCACATACACACTGAGATAGGTTTGGCGCTTCACAGTGTAAGAAGGACTGTTATGTTTTTAGTGGACATTTGTTTAGTTTTATATAAAGTGAAGCATTAACAGTGAACCATGTATATATTCATGTTTTTTTGGGGGAAAAACTTGTTCAGTCCTTTTTACACTGTGAAGCGCCAAACCTCTCTTAGGCTCCCTGCACACTGCATGCGATTCCGATTTTTAATCAGTTTTTAATATGTACTGCATGCTGCGTTTTTTGATCCGTTTATTCTGTTGAATGTATTCAGGGAAAATCGTAATTGAAAATCGGAATCTGAAATGGAATCGGAAAGCGGATTTGCAGTGTGCAGGGAGCCTTAGTGTGTATGTGAACTGATAACGAGAGGGGGCGATTGTGTATCTAAAATGGTTGTTTTTTGGCAAAAAAACTTTTTTCCTGAAATAAGAAAGAGTAAAGTAATATCAGTGAAGCATATGCGTGCTTGTCATATTTTTTTAGTGGACATTTGGTCAGTTTTATAAAGAGTGAAGCATTAACAGTGAAACATATATTTATGATTTTTTTTTTTTTTTTTTAGAAAAAACCTGTTCAGTCTTTTTTACACTGAAGTGCCAAACCTCTCTTAGTGTGTATGAGGATCATCCCAGCTCTGCCCATCTGCTGCACCCATTACCAGAGCCCCCCCCCCCCCCCCGATTATTTTATCTCTCAGGGTCTCTAGTGGTGAGACCTCTGTGCGCCCGAGTTCCAGCTCTGCAAACCTGCTGCACCCATTACCAGTGGCTCCCCTCCTCCTGCTGGATTCCTCTATCTCTCAGGGCTCTGGTGGTGGGATCTCTGTGCACCTGAGTTCCCAGCTCTGCACACCTGCTGCACCCATTACCAGAGGCTACTCTCCCTGCTGGATTATTTTATCTCTCAGGGGATCTGGTGGTGAGATCTCTGTGCACCCGAGTTCCCAGCTCTGCACACCTGCTGCACCCATTACCAGCCTCTGGATCCTCCAGACTTTCCCCATTGTAGCTGAGACCCCTGCAAGCCCACTGACAAGAGCTTGGCGGCACTTGCCTGGACTGCGCAGGTGAAGACAGCTTGCACCTGCGTACTAGTATGGAGCAGAGTGGGCCCTGCTTTCTCCATCTAGCCCGAGCCTACCCAGGCATGAGCCGCCTGCACACCCCAGGCGAGCTCCGTGGAACTTGAGGGGGACACTGTGCTAGAAAAGGACAGAAAGTGACGGGGGAAGCTTCCTTTGAGGGACAGTTAGTTACAAGACTATATATACTCTGTACAGCGCTGCGGAAGATGTCGGCGCTATATAAATACTAAATAATAATGTGAATGTCTGGATGAGCATCTGTTGCTGCCATTCAGTAAGAAAAAAATGGAGCATTTTAGGAGCTAGCTCCAGGGGCAGAAGAGCCTCATATACCACAAGCTCCAAACCCAGTACAGTGTTAATTTGCACATCATTATTCATGCTGTGACAGCTACCATTCGATCACCTCACAGTCTGTCAGGAATTTTTACAACTAGCCATTGTCCTGATACAACACAGAACACTCCATGTGTTGCTGGAATGATCAGAGAAAGACAGTAGCACTTCTGTGACAACAAAAGAACACTGATGGTGAACAGAGCACAGTGCACAGCTAATAAGAACTAGACGGCTCACTGAGGAAAGCATGGCATAGCTTGTGTAACTTGATGCAGATCCTACTGCGTGTGACGCTCTGCAGGGCTTCCACCGCCAGGAGCTGGACACAGGCAGAGACATTCACAGAGAAGCCTGGTAAACTATAGAGGCTGCACTTCCTTCTCCTCCTCAGCCCACCATAAAAGCCTGTGTACACAAGGGAGGGGGCAGGGCCAGCCAGTCAAAGCACTCTCAGCGGCAACTCTACCTCCTTCAGCTGTCTGCACGCTGTCAGGATTCAGCCGGCGCCTCCTGATGACGAACAGTGTCAATAGCAGGGAGGGAGGCGGATTTTGTATAAGCAGGAGAAAGTCCCCACTGATCTCTGCGAGCCTGCCAGCAGTTCCCACGTGACTTGCCGCGGCAGCAAATGTAACAGGGGGTGTGGTTTATTAATTTATTGTATATTATAGTGTGTATTCACATATTTTTGTACAGATATTGTGCTGTTTTTGCCTACAATTTTTAACATGGATTTCAATGCTCTTTTTTTAAATTCTGAGTTCAGGTCCACTTTAAGGGGGGTAAAGCCCTAGGTCCTCAAGTGGTTAAAGAGACTATGAAGCAAGTCTAAATTCACAGTTTTAACATGCAGTCATGTTAAAAAATATAACCCCTGCTAAACCGCTGCTATCCCGCGGGGCCGCGGCATAACGAGGGGTTTATAACCCCCAAATTCCCCCTGCAAAATCCACGACTTTCTTGGTCGTGGATTTTGCTGCTCATGGAGGCAGAGCTTTCAGCTGTAGCTCTGCCTCCGTGCGCGACAATCGCTGTGCGGATCTCCGCCTCTCCCCCACCCCTCTCTGTTAAGGAAGATTGAGAGGGGTGGGGAGAGGCGGCGATTAGCTGGGATTGATGCGCTAAGAGGCAGAGCTACAGCCATAAGCTCTGCTTCATCAGGAAGGACTCCCCGGAGTTAGGAGAGGGGATTTGGGGGGTATAAACCCCTCGTTTTGCCACGGGATAGTGGTGGTTTAGCAGGGGTTATAGTTCTTAACATGACTGCATGTTAAAAAATTTAGACTCACTGCAGAGTCTCTTTAAAGACTGAACCACACATGACACTTACGGCAATGGGCGTGTGATTGGGTTAACAGAGCCACAGGAAGGACAATGGAAGGGACCCAGAGGACGCCTAGGTGCCCGCGGGCTACGAGGGCTGGAGGAAACTCTAGGTAAGTCTAGATTCTGTTTATTTCTTCTATACAGGGACCCATTAACTATTGTGCAGCATACCATTTGAACTGCATCCAAGTGCCTGACGGTCCTCTATTTTGCATTAAACCATAAAAGCCTTATTGATGCAATTGCTGTTTTTACATAGACGCCTCCCAGTCCTTATCTGTGACCTCTAGGAGTGTGTTTATTGCAAGTTTAACTTTGTTTTCACACTTAAATTGTTTTGTTGTTCCCTCTATAAAGTATTATTAAATACAACATTCATATGTTTGCTTGAGTTTTACCAATACAGTAATAATTTCTCAAAGGTTTTATAGCCAATGGCTACATTTTGTTAGCATACTTATTGTTTAAGTATGCAAAACGTACCACTTTCACATGACAATGAAGAATTCAGTAATGATTTCTTGTAGGGCTCAGTCTAAACGTGTTGCCTTGAAATAGCTATTGGACAAATGTAATCCCTTTCGAAGCCCATACATGTTCATTTGTGAGGTGGTACAATTTTTCAATTACAGTGACCCTTTATCAATTACTCCATTAGAAGGTATTGGGCAACAGTGCTATGGTTTCTAGTGAGAAGAATAAGCCTGAAACATTGCAAAACATTTTTAAAGAAGCATCAGTTAACTCCGTAATGTGGTTTTTTTTTTTTACCTAAAACAGTTTAACCATATTAGCAGTTTAGACTAGAGATGGGAAGTTCGGATCTTTTCAATGATCCGGATGATTCGAATCGGATCATTGAAGAGATCCGGATCTTTGATCCGAATCTCGGATCATTTTACTACCGGAAGCATTCGGGGGTGAAATGAACAGCAGGACAGGTCTGTGGACAGGAGAACAGGAGGGGGTGGACACACAGAGAAGGGGAGAAGATGGACAGAGGGCAGGGAGTAGACAGAGAAGGGAGGAGGGACGAGCAGAGAGCAGAAATGTTTGCACACAATCCCCACATGCTGAAGTCATATGCTTTACATATATTTCACCTATATGCTCATCTGTACACTTTGAAAGAAAAGGTCGCATAGTGAAAGAAAGCATTCCCAGAAGATAAGTGCAGCTGTTTAGTGCCGAGTGCAGGAGGATTATATTGCCTTTCAATCACACTGTCTGCAAAGTTACTGAGCTGTGCTGAGCCAAAAGTTTCCAATGTGATCACTGTGCAGCACTACGGAACAGACAGCCTATAATGGGCAGCACGTTATAGCCAGTGTGTGCTCTACACATATCTGGCAGTGGCACCCATGTCCCCTCTCTCTCATCTACCTGTCTCCCTGCAAGGCTGCCTCCCATCCAACAGAGCGATCCCTGCTTCCAGGACCCCGCTGCCCGCTGAGAGGGGGCGTGTCGCTCCTGGCCCCGCCCCTTTTGCGATCCGAATCGTTCATTTTGATGATTCGGATGATCGACTCATAAAAAAGATTCGGATCAAAGATCCGAATCGTTCATGATCCGGACAACACTAGTTTAGACATGACTGTCACGTCCAAATTGCTGCTGTTGCACTGCTGTGCGCTCCCGCGCATGCATGCTCCCGTGTTGCCCCCTGTTAGTCTGGAAATCAATGAATGGGAACATAGTTCCCATTCATTGATCTTAGTCCCTGGTAGAAAGACAGACAGCTTCTTATCAGAATCTGCGGTCTTTCTGAGCAAAAAAAAAAATCACGTCCTCCTTGTATTTCCTGTAAGCAAAAGTGCTCACTTACAGGATGGAATTTAAAAAATGACTGTGGCCATCTTGTGGCCAAAGAGTAAAACTACATGAACATAATCTTTTTTTTTCACATAAAACACAGTCAATTACATTTAAAATTAACTGTTTATACCCACACCCAAAAAATTAACTAAAAATAAAAAAATTACAATTTAAGAAAAAAAAATAGTTACCTAATGGTCTAAACTTTTTTAAAATGCATGTCAAGAGATTATATTACTAAAATGTTTTAAATTATAAGCTTGTAAATAGTGATGGACGCAAAACTGAAAAAATGCACCTTTATTTGCAAATAGAATATTAGCACTATACATTGTGATAGGGACATAATTTGGTGCAATAACCAATAAAAATGAGAAAATAAAATGTGTGGGTTTTAATTATAGCAGCATGTATTATTTTAAAGCTACAATGGACGAAAACTGAGAAATAATGATTTTTTTTTCCTTAATTTTCCTGCTAAAATGCATTTAGAAAAAAATAATTCTTAGCAAAATGTACCACCCAAAGAAAGCCTAATTGGTGGCAGAAAAAATAAGATACAGATCAATTCATTGTGATAAGTAGTGATAAAGTTATTGGTGAAAGAATGGGAGGTGAAAATTGCTCGGATGCATAAGGTGAAAAACAAAAAAATAAGGCTGAAATGGTTAAAGGATACCCGAAGTGACATGTGACATGATGAGATAGACATGTCTTTGTACAATGCCTAACACACAAATAACTATGCTGTGTTCCTTTTTCTCTCTCTCTGCCTGAAAGAGTTAAATATCAGGTATTTAAGTGGCTGACTCAGTCCTGACTCAGACAGGAAGTGACTACAGTGTGACCCTCACTGATAAGAAAGGCAATTACACCAGGCTTTGCTTTTTTAGTAGGAGGGCTTTTTGGTTCCTTTTATCTCTCTATACATTCCTAGTAGTTTGGGTCACCCTAAGCTGCTTGGTTACTCTGTTGTACTCGTCCAAGCCCTATCTCATACATCCTTATCAATCCCTGCCATGTACTGATGAGGACCAAAAGTCCGAAACAGGCTGTCTACATGTGGGTTTGATATGGCTGTGTAAAACTTAAAGCTATAGGCTTGCTATACACCAGCGGTTCTGAATGCTTGCTTGGCTTAACAAGGGCGAAAAGGGATAATTTGCATATTTAGTAGGTGTGCATTGTGGGCAACCACAAATGTTCATTTATAACTGAATTATTGCAAATTTCCTTCTGTTTTAAAGGGATACTGTAGGGGGGTCGGGGGAAAATGAGCTGAACTTACCCGGGGCTTCTAATGGTCCCCCGCAGACATCCTGTGTTGGCGCAGCCACTCCTCGATGCTCCGGCCCGGCCTCCGGTTCACTTCTGGAACTTCTGACTTTAAAGTCAGAAAACCACTCCGCCTGCGTTGCCATGTCCTCACTCCCGCTGATGGCACCAGGAGTGTACTGCGCAGGCCCAGTATGGTCTGTGCCTGCGCAGTACGCTCCTAGTGACATCAGGGGAAGCGAGGACACGGCAACGCAGGCACAGTGTTTTTTTGACTTTAAAGTCAGAAATTCCAGAAGTGAACTGGAGGCGGGGCCGGAGCATCGGTGAGTGGCTGCGCCAACACAGGATGTCTGCGGGGGACCATTAGAAGCCCCAGGTAAGTTCAGCTCATTTGCCCCCACCCCCCTACAGTATCCCTTTAAGAAGGCAATTACACCAGGCTTTGCTTTTTTAGTAGGAGGGCTTTTTGGTTCCTTTTATCCCCCTATACAGTCCTAGTAGTTTGGGTCACCCTGAGCTGCTTGGTTACTCTGTTGTACTCGTCCAAGCCCTATCTCATACAGCCTTATCAATCCCTACCATGTACTGATGAGGACCAAAAGTCCGAAACAGGCTGTCTACATGTGGGTTTGATATGGCTGTGTAAAACTTAAAGCTATAGGCTTGCTATAAACCAGAGGTTCTGGATGCTTGCTTGGCTTAACAAGGGCGAAAAGGGATAATTTGCATATTTAGTAGGTGTGCATTGTGGGTAACCACAAATGTTCATTTATAACTGAATTATTGCAAATTTCCTTCTGTTTTAAGAAGGCAATTACACCAGGCTTTGCTTTTTTAGTAGAAGGGCTTTTTGGTCCCTTTTATCACCCTATACATTCCTAGTAGTTTGGGTCACCCTGAGCTGCTTGGTTACTCTGTTGTACTCGTCCAAGCCCTATCTCATACAGCCTTATCAATCTCTGCCATGTACTGATGAGGACCAAAAGTCTGAAACAGGCTGTCTACATGTGGGTTTGATATGGCTGTGTAAAACTTAAAGCTATAGGCTTGCTATAAGCCAGCGATTCTGGATGCTTGCTTGGCTTAACAAGGGTGAAAACGGATAATTTGCATATTTAGTAGGTGTGCATTGTGGGTAACCACAAATGTTCATTTATAACTGAATTGTTGCAAATTTCCTTCTGTTTTAAGAAGGCAATTACACCAGGTGTGAAAGTCAAAGAAGGCAAGTGCTCATTGTGTTAAGGGCAATTTAGGTTCAATTTAATCTTGGAAATGTTATTACACTATAAGAATATATTAAATATATTAAATCTGCTTTCTATGTGATCAAAAAAGTGTTTCCGATTGATGTACAGAGCATATAAGTATTTGCAAATCAATTAATTAAAAAAAAAAAAGCAATTCTCTCTATGAGAGTGAGTGATCTATAGCATTATACACAACATCAAACTAATAGCTAAAAACATATGACTGGTTTCCAAGTTACTGGAAGGGTTAATACTTAAATGTTTCATATCACTTACCATAGCTGCTAATTGATAAGATTGCAGTTGGTCCCTTGGGCCAGAGGGGCCCCGGAGGGCCCTCCCTCGGCTGCAGTATTAGCTCTCTATGGGCCCTGTGCTCATAATAATGACTTCTATAGATACTTTGAATAGTAGTAATCATTAACACACTGCTCCCTATCCCCTTCTTGCTCCTCTGACACTGTAGTTGCCATTGGCAGGTTTTGGTGCTCCATATCAATTGTTATGTATAGAGTTCTTGGGGTGCCCAATATAAAACTTGAATCTGGGCCCACAGCTCCTTAGCTATGCCACTGCTCGTATGCTTGTCTGAAATAGTGCATTTTATGGGGGCACTTGAAGACAGCAAGGTTTGAAGCATGACGAATGTGTCTAGGAACAGAATTCCAGAGAAGGGGAGAGGCTTGTGAGAAATCCTACATGCATGAATGGTGAGAGAAGAAGAAAGACACACAGCAATTTATACCTTGGTGTGAAGTCTGAATCACAGAGTTAGGCCCGGTTCACACTTGCGGTGGCCCTCCGGAATCGCCGTGCCGGAGCCGCACCGCCTGCAGAACGGACGGAACGGACGCACGGCATAGCAATTAAAGCCTATGCGTCCGTTCACATGGGTCCGTTCTGCAGAACCGGAGCCGGACCGGATCCGGGCCGGATCCGGACTCCGGCCTCCGTTCCAACATGCGCTATTTTTTCATCTGGCCCCTCCGGCAGCCGTATCCGGGGCGGAGCCGGACTGCACCATCCGGCCAATACAAACAAATGGGAACCGGAGGCCGCACAACACACTGGCTGAGAAATCCGGATGTTCTACCCCACTTCCTATGCGGATTTTTGCGGCGATATTGGCTGGGGACACATGGGCAAGCATTTTGGAGTGGAGCAGCACGAGCTGGAGGTGTTGGCAGGATGTTGGCAGCATGTCGGAGGTGGAGGTGAGTGCTAAACAGCAGAGGGCCTGATTCCACAGGTCCCCCTTCTGCTGACCTCCCAGACCCCAACATTTTTTTTTTTTTTTACGTTAACTTTGCCAAACGGATCCGGATCGCATCCTGATTACCACCTGATGCAACCTGACCGGATCCGGATCGGATCCGGATCAGAACCGTACGGTTCCGATCCGGATCCGGTCCGGATCCGGTCAGGTCATCCGGTCCGTTTGGCAAACAACCGCTAATGTGAACCGGGCCTTAGCTGGAAAGATACAGTATTTAGGCAAGTAATCCATTTCCATACATATATTTTCTGCCTAACTCATTACATATTTAAACATTTACCTGATTCCACCTTTGCTCTCTTGTGAATCAAAGATGAATGAATCAAAGATGATAATATTTTGTTCTAAAAACAAATAATTTGAGATGAGATTTCCCTTCTGCACATTTCTTTCCCCTGTTGACCCATTCCACGAGGAGTTCCATTATTTTATAACATGGAAACTGCTGTGAGGTTATGAATAAAATGATTGCATTCATCATGTAAGGTGTGCTGGGTACCAGAAGCTGATGCGGGAAGGTTGTTTTTTTATGTTGCAAGAAAGTGATGAGTCCTGATTCTGAAATAGGCATATTATTTTTGATATGTAAATATAAATTCAGGTGTCTTTTTTCAAGAATTTGCAGCCACAGAACTGAGCAGATCTTAGACCTAATGTAGATTAATATAGTGCATTTCATTTTAAAGCACACCTAAAGGGAGAAGGACATGGAAGCTGTTATGTGCATTTACTTTTTAACAATACCAGTTGCCTGGCAGTCCTGCTGATTACATTAGCTGTGTATGGATCACACACCTGAAACAAGCATATAGCTAATCCAGTCAGACTTCAGTCAGAAACCTCTAATCTGCATGCTTGTTCAGGGTCTATGGCTAAAAGTATTAGAAGAAGAGGATCAGCAGGACAGCCAGGACATTTGCATTGTTTAACAGAAATAAATATATCAGCCTCCATATCCCTCTTACGTCAGGTGTCCTTTCAAGTCAATTAATTTTATTTTTACCATCCAACATTAAAGAAATCAGCATAATATTTTCAAGGAATGGTCTCCTGATGTGATGCTTATTTTGCCAACTGTCATTCCGAGTTTTATTTTTATCTACAATGAATATTGCTTTTTTTTCTTGATTACGCCTATTTATTACTGATGCATACAATGTGTTGCCACTAAAATAATATTAGTTGTCTAAAATAACCATTACTCTGATTAAATTTTACTGGTATGACTATATGATCGAAAAATAGACATTTAACCTCTTGAGGACCATGGGCTTAAACTCCCCTAAAAAACAGTCTATTTTTTACAAAAAGGGCCACTGCAGCTTTAAGGCCAAGCTGCAGGGCCGCACAACACAGCACACAAGGGATTTCCCCCCCCCCCCCTTTTCTCCCCACCAACAGAGCTTTCTGTTGGTGGGGTCTGATTGCCCCTCCAGTGTTTATGTTTTTTGCAAATATTTATCATTTTTTATTATTTTTGCCTATTTATTTATTAATTTTTCTTCCTTCCCTCCCCGCAGCTGGCCGATCACGGCGATCGGCTGTCATAGGCTTCAGCCGTCTAACAGTCTACCGAGCAGCAATGGCCGCTCGGAGACTGAAGGCGGAGCTCAGCTCCGCCCACTAACAGGAGATGCGCACGCAGCCTGAGAGCGATCTCCTGCACTGCGAGCCCCAAGGACCTGTGGCTGCCGCCGCGGCCACACCCATCGGCATGACGCGGTCGGCAAGCAGTTAAAGTGGTCTAGCACCCAGCATTTCAACTTTGCTTTAAAAGATTGCTTACAGCTTATAAACTATTATGCCAGATTTTTTTTTTAGCAGAAATTCACTGAATGGATTAAACATGACATTTTAGTGCTGCATTTAGCTAGAAATACTCCTCCGTGCTTGCTTGTTTAGTTACAAATGTATCTATCTACAATGTAACAAACAAACACTGCTCTGAGAGAACAAAGAGGGCTTCCCCGGCAGGCTTTTCAAAGGTCTATTTGTATTCCAAATAAAGATACATTTGTAACTAAAAGATAAGAACGGATGCGGATTCCTAGTTAAATCCAACACTAAAATGTCATGTTTAACCCATTCAGTGAATTTCTGCTTAAAAAAAATCTGGCATAATAGTTTGTAAGCTGTAAGCAATCTTTTAAAGCAAAGTTGTAATGCTGGGTGTTAAACCGCTTTAAACTCAAAAATGTCATACATAAAAAGTTATTGTTAACTTGCATGGGGGACTTCTTTATTATACCGCATTTCACATTTTCTGCCGTGCATAATTTAGCATAGTCTGTCTTCTTCACCATAAATTAACAAGCGACCCAAAAGTACAGCACAGAATACCTTCAGGTGTAGTTGGCTTTCTTTCTGCAGTGTCCACTATGTTTTCCACTGGCTACCACATTTTCTTAGGTAATAATTTCCATAGTTTTAATAATAAAATGCTTGTACTCCTTCCTGTGAGGTCATTCATGTGATTGAATGCCATGTTATAGATATTCAAAAAGACAATCTTTATGGTCAATATCCTATAGAGAGACCCTGTCTAACCCTTATAACTCATCCACACAATGTTGTTCCATTTGTGGTTGTTCCTATAATTCAAAACATTTCATATTGATGGATAGACGTCCTAGCATGTATGTAAAAAGCAGTTTACAGGTCATACAGGAGCTCCAGAATTTGTGATTGTCAGCCACAAAATCAAATTCCATTTACCCACTGCTCTGTGTTTATTATGCAGCCTGCAGCCTTACCCTGCATTGCAAGCACTCCAATCTATTCAGAAATGTTTCTGCTGTAATATTCTTATCTCATTCAGCCTGGCTCTATTTGGTACATTGCCGATGAGAAGGAAGCTTGTTATCTCCCCTCCCACATTCCTGCTCCACACTGATTGGCCCAGGGGCAGTTCAGTGTGACATAAGGCTTAAATCTGATCTTGCTGTGTTTACAAAGCAAGCTAGCTATGACAGAGAAGATTCTAGGAGAAAAAAGTAAGGGAGGAAATGCCATTAGTATTGGCTTCAGTCAGAGGAAATCCAAGACGGCAAATGCCTGAAACAGAATTCTTTTTATTCACTATATAAAATTCACTAAATCAAAATGTGAAAAGTATATTACATCTGCTATGTAAGTAAAGCATCTAGCTATCTATTTATTTATGCATTTTTTTCATGGCATAGTATAGCTTACCCTGCTGCTTTAAAGGCAAACACAACTTTACCACTTAGAACTTGGAACTTTTTTAAGCCATCTGTAATTCATAATCTTTTATTTCACAAATAGTCTTCCCTGGCTGTGTGGGATTTTGGAGAACTTCAAAATACTGGGCGTATTTCACTGTTTAAGTCACTTGGATGATTTTAGGAGAAATATTTACTTAAAGCTGTAGTTAACAACTTTTTACTGTTGTTTAATTACGTATAGAAAATGGGTCACTGTCAAAATAGTACCCTAACTGGATTCCATATCACAGCATTCACTGCCTCTAGACCTCTAGCAGTTTTTGTTTTTACCATATTTTTGTTGATGTATATGACAGCTGTAATGGGAAATGTAATTATTGCAACACTGATCTGCAAGGCACCCCATCTGCACACTCCAATGTACTTCTTCCTGGGGAATCTCTCCATCATAGATGCCACATATGTGACCACCATTCTTCCAAAGCTGCTGTCCATCATTCTAACAGCAAATAAGAAGATCTCCTTCCATGGCTGTCTTATGCAGCTGTACTTCTACATATTTTGTGCTGATGTTGAGATTCTTATCCTGACTTCTATGGCATATGACAGATATGTTGCAGTTTGCACTCCACTGCATTATAGCCATGTTATGAAGAAATGGGTGTGTATTGTCATGGCTACATTTTCATGGTTTGTCAGTGCTATTAATTCACTGATGTATGCTTGCCTTACAGCTTCACTTTCATTCTGCTATGTCAATAAGATCAACAATTTCTTTTGTGAAATAAGATCATTAATGGCCCTCTCTTCTAGTGACACCAGCAGCATGGAAACGATACTCCTCGTGGAAGACTTCTGTCTGGCATTCAGTACTTTTTTGCTCATCTTGATCTCCTACATTTGCATTTTCTCTGCTGTGTTTAAAGTACATTCCACTAAGAGTTGACTCAAAGTATTTTCTAGCTGTACCTCTCATCTCACCACTGTAATATTATTTTATGGACCCCTTATCTTCTTGTATATGAAACCAGAGTCTGAAAATTCTAAGGATCAGGACAAGTTGATTTCATTACTTTATATGGCTGTGGTTCCAACTTTAAACCCATTTGTTTATACTTTGAGAAACAAGGAGGTTAAAGAAGCCATTGTAAAAGCAATTCGTTTCATTTAGTCAAGAAGCAAATGCATTAACACACGTATGTGTTATTGACTGCCGTTATATTTGCCATATATAGACTATGCTGTAGCTACAGAACCATGAGTTGGCTGAATGGCACTACCCATCACTCAAATCTGAGCCATTGTTTTAGAGCCATGATTAATCAAATTTGTTAAATGTATGTATTATTATTATTATTATTATTTTTATTATTATTATTATTTTTTTTTTATTTGAGCCAGTTTTATCAGGTAGGCAGCCAATTTTGAACATCACCCGCTGCCACCATGGCCCGTATGCAATTTACTTTTTCTCCTGAGATGTCTCCTAGATTAGATGTTCACAATTTCTCATTAAATGCCTTTAAGCCACCAAAAAGAGAGAAAACACTCAAAATCAATTTTATAATACTTTTTCCCCAATTTTTGGGTAATTTTTCAATTGTAAAATGCTGAAAAGTTAGTTTAAAGAGAAGATGAAATGTATCTACTAGGAGATAACTCAGGTGAAAAAGTTAATTACATATGGGCCCACCTGTCTTGCCCCGTTGTTCCTTCTTCCGGTTATTTGTCATATATAAACTATGTTGTAGCTACAGAAACATAAGTTGGGTGAATGACACTACCTATCTCTCAAATTTGAGCCCATGTTTTAGAGCCACTATCATTTTCAGGTAGGGAGTCAATTTTGACCCCTTACCTCTTTACCTTAAAAAAAATCTCACCACCACTAGCTGGAACCATGTGTCACTGTTGCTGGCCACTGGGACTACCTGTGTTGTCCTGCTGTTTTCCTGATAACCGCCGCTTTTTCTTATAGCTACATGGGGTTGATTAAAGCTTTAGAGGAGAAACAAAATAATCAAGTAAAAAAGTGGCCTGCCCCCCTTTAAACCTTTTTAATCCCTTGTCACCAATGCAGGCTGGTATAGCCAGGATAGCTGAGTCATTCTACATGGGGCTCCGTCACACTAGCCATACCAGCCCACACAGTACATGATATGGGGGGCACTGTAAGAGAGGGGTGACAAAGCCTTCCCCTCTCCTACAGAGCCCTTGTCCATATCGTGGACAAGGGGCTCTTCTCCACCTCTGGTTCCAGAAGAATACTTTTTAGACATTGAACTTGTGACTCTTAGAATCCTAGAGTATCTGTAATGAACAGCGGAGATGCCGCCGCATGGTCTAGTGACAGGGCGGCCATCTCCGCGTTCAGACCGGCGGTTTCCGCGCAGCAACACGCGTCTGGCTTGGCTGGACCTTCTAGTTCACACAATTGGACAGCTACGCGTGTGCGCGCCAGACGACAGGACATTTATACCAGCAGAAGGGGAATCAGCTGATCAGGCCGATCAGCTGATTCCAGCTGGACTCTGGATTGGCTGAGTGGCTCGGGCGGAGCTGCACAGCACTGCAAGTATATATAGTTCTTGCTTGTCAGTTGCTGGTTGTCTGCCGTTGCGAATACTAACGTGTGAGCACTCAGACCAGTCAGATCCCACAGTGTTAGACCCAGGAGGACCTGGGAATTCACACTTAGCCAGATGACGTTTGTGTTATATGTTAGACCAGTTCCAGGGTGCTGTGACCACGGACCTCACACCCAAGCTTAGGGATACTGTGTCATTACTGTGTTATACTTTAGACCAGTTCCAGGGTGTTGTGACCACGGACCTCACACCCAAGCTTAGGATCACTGTGTCATTACTGTGTTATACTTTAGACCAGTCCCAGGGTGTTGTGACCAAGGACCTCACACCCAAGCTTAGGATTACTGTGTCATTACTGTGTTATACTTTAGACCAGTTCCAGGGTGTTGTGACCAAGGATCTCACACCCAAGCTTAGGATTACTGTGTCATTACTGTGTTATACTCTAGACCAGTTCCAGGGTGTTGAGACCAAGGACCTCACACCCAAGCATAGGATACTGTGTTCTTCTTTAGACCAGTTCCTGGGTGTCGAGACCAAGGTCCACACATCCCAGACTAGGATAGTGATTTATATCTGTTATTACCATTTGCTCGGGTGTTGCCGACATGGCCTGTCCGACCCTTCAGGCTGTCACTCATCCCTCAAGTGTGCAGCCTGTCTCTACTACCTGTGACCCTATTCCACCAAGTGTCAGTTAGCTGCAGGGACCTCCTGCTCCTCAGAGAGTCCTTCCTGCAGTACAGCCTGGGGCTCTATCTCTTAGGAGTCCTCTGGCTGCAGTATAGTCTGATTCCCAGTTTACCAGGGAATCACTGGCTGCCAGATTATCTCTATCCCCTCTCTTAGGAGATAGTTCCCACACAGTCAAGGACCACCTGCTCCTCAGGTGGTCCCTGCTCTAAGTCATCAGTATCTCCCGCCCCACGGGAGATACTCTACTGTTGCACCAAACACTTACTCTCTATCAGGTGTCCAGAGGTTAGTCATACTTGTATTATTGGTGATTCTGCAGATCATCAATAATCAGGTATACATCTGTATTGTTGGTGATTCTGCAGATCACCAATAATCAGATTCTCTCTGTGTGCTGACACCGATCGTTACAGTATCCTTGAGTGATATCAAAGAGCTTAATCATTTAGTTTTCAAAAAGGAAGAGAAAATAGACCAATTGTCTTACAACACTTGAGGCTAGCAAAATAGCCATCCCTAAAATAACACCTTTGTCCACATGTTAGACAAGGCCTTCTAACTTACATTACTCCCTTCCACAAATGATTAAAAATAGCAATAATTCAATATTCTCTTGAAATATGGAACATTTTCAGAATGTTCCTCTTCACACAATAATGCTAGATCTTACTTTTAATTAATTATTATGGATCTCCTCCATGGTGAGAGAATAGTCGAAATTCTACTTGGCAAAGTTATTACTTCTTATTGTTATTACTGTACACCTGCATCTGGCATGGCCTATCTGTTTGTATAAGGCCCTGTCAACATTCAAAGTTTCTTCAGAAATATTGACTCAATGCTGAACATTCTATTTGTGCATTGGAATGACTATTATGGATCTCTGTCATGGTGTGAGGAAAGGCCAATTTCAACTTGTTAAAAAAAAATCTTCTGCTTATTATACTCCTGAAGTCCCTATCAACAATCCTTCACTTCAGGCAAAAAGAAAGAAAAAAAGAAAAAAAAAAGACTATAAATATGGTTCTCAGTCAATCTTCCCTATCTTCTTAACTACTTGCCGACCGCACACTCATACCGTGCGGCGGCAAAGTGGTAGCTGGAGGACCAGCAACGCAGTTCTGCGTCGCCAGGTGCCTCCCTAATTAATCAGGAAAGGCCGCTCGCGCGAGTGGCCGTTTCCTGTCAGATCACGGAGCGGGTCTCCGTGAATAGCCTGCGAGCCGCTGATTGCGGCTCGCAGACTAAATGTAAACGTAGGAGACACATGTCTCCTTTGTTTACATTGTACGGCGCTGCCGCGCAGCAGCGCCTTAAGGCAGATCGGCGATCCCCGGCCAATCAGCGGCCGGGGATCACCGCCATGTGACAGGGGACAGCCTGTCACTGGCTGCACAGGACGGATAGCGTCCTGTGCAGCCCCGATCACCGGGGGGGGAGCAGGTAGGAGAGGGAGGGGGGAATTTCGCCGCGGAGGGGGCTTTGAGGTGCCCCCCCCCCCCGCAACACCCAGGCAGGCAGAAGAGATCAGACCCCCCCTGCACATCATCCCCATAGGGGGGAAAAAAGGGGGGCAATCTGATCTCTCTGCCTGCTACCTGATCTGTGCTGGGGGCTGCAGAGCCCACCCAGCACAGATCACTAAAAACAGCGCTGGTCCTTAAGGGGGGGTAAAGGCTGGGTCCTCAAGTGGTTAAAGAGACTCTAATGCGACATTAAAAATTGCTTTTTACCTTATAATCAACATGGGCATGTTTGCCCCTGCTAAAATGCCACTATCCCATGGCAGAACGAGGGGTCTTTACCCCCCAAATCCCCCCCCCCCTGCAAAATCCACTACCAACTTGGTCATGGATTTTGCTGCTCATGGAGGCAGAGCTTTCGGCTGTAGCATGCACGTCTATCAGCCGGCGTATCTCCGCCTCTCCCCCGCCCCTCTCAGTGAAGGAAGACTGAGAGGGGCGGGGGAGAGGCGGTGATCAGCGCTGACAGACGCGCTGAGAGCCAGAGCTACAGCCATTAGCTCTGCCTCAACAGGAAGTGATCCCCGGGCACCACGGAGGGAATTTGGGGGGTAAAGACTCCTCGTTCTGCCACGGGATAGCGGCGTTTTAGCTGGGGCAAACATGCCCATGTTAATTATAATTTAAAAGGCGATTTTTAATGTCGATTCCGAGTCCCTTTAACTACCTTATTCTGCTACTCTACATGGTAAACTTGAAATGGACAACTTGACATGGACAAGACAGACCTGCCAACATTATCTATAACATAAATTACAATCATTTAATTTTTATTTCTTAAAAATAATACCCTTAAAATAGTGTACACCTCAATATCTTTGGGAATACAACTGACATTACATCTCTAACCCTAGATAGCTCAGGGCCAGTCAAAAAGCTTTAGATCTATCCAAAACTGAAAATGCAGCAGAAGAAATTGTAACAATTTTTATGTACTATTTGTACTTTGCAATGAAAATTCCTGTATAACATAGAAATAAAATCACAAGATACTATAATACTATCCCCCACTTGTGAGGGCTCATCTGGACTAGGATATACAGTATATTCTGGTACTTCTCTTTCAGAAAGACATTTAACTTTTTAATAGGTACAAAGACAATAACTAAATCAATCTTGATGGTCACTTACCAGTAGTGTCTAGTCTAGGAGAACTCACGGAGCTCTGATTGGGCTATTTGCTGGGGGAGGGACTGCTGGTGGGGTGTGCACTTTTGTATATAATACTGTAGATATGTATAGCACTCTTTGATAAAGCCGTTTGGTGAAACATGTCAGAGTCTACATTGCAGCACTTTTGTATATAGCACTATGCACCTCTTTTGTATGTCGCTCAGATACAGTATACAATACAATACAATAACATTTCTATAGCGCTTTTCTCCCATAGGACTCAAAGCGCTTAGGCTCTCTCAGATTCAGTAATTAGTAGGATGAAGTATTCACACAACAAAAGTTATATTTCTGCAAATGCCAGACTGAACAGGTGGGTTTTCAGTCTGGATTTAAACAAGTCCAGGGATGGGGCTGTCCTGATCTGTTGAGGTAAGGAGTTCCAAAACGTAGGGGCAGCATGACAGAAGGCTCTGGGACCAAAAGTTTCTAAGTGGACTCTGGGTATGACTAGATTATTAGAACCTGTGGATCTGAGAATGCGGGGATTGCTTCGCAGCTGTAACATATCTTTCATGTATCCAGGGCCCAGATTATTCAGGGATTTAAATGTCAGTAGGCCGATCTTGAATAGGACCCTCCATTCTATAGGTAGCCAGTGAAGGGAATGCAGGACTGGCGTTATGTGGCAGTGACGGGGTTGGTTGGTTAGCAGTCTGGCAGCAGTATTCTGTATCAGCTGTAGGCGGTACAAGGCCTTTTTTGGAAGGCCAGTGTAGAGAGCATTGCAGTAGTCCAGTCGGGATGTGATGAAGGCGTGGACTAAGGTTGGCAGATCTTCTGGGGGTATGAGGTGCTTGATTTTTGCAATGTTCTTCAGGTGAAAATAGGATGATTTCACCACAGCAGAGATTTGAGCTCTGAAGTTTAAATCCCCATCAATTAGAACTCCCAGGCTACGCACATGATCAGAGCTGCGTAGATCCGTGCCTCCTATTCCCAGTGGTGAAGACTGCAAGTTAAGTTGTTTTGTTATCATGCTCTGCCCTCCAATCAGAAGGACTTCAGTTTTGTCTGCATTTAGTTTCAGCCAGTTGTCATTCATCCATTGCTGTAGTTCACGTAAGCAGGCGTTTATAGTTAGAGTTGGGTCTGTCACACCAGGCTTGAAGGAAAGATATAGTTGGGTGTCGTCTGCATAGCAGTGGTATGTCAGGCCATGTTTTTGGATTAGTTTTCCCAACGGTAGCATGTAAATCGTGAAAAGCAGGGGAGAGAGGATTGAGCCCTGGGGCACCCCATACTTAAGTGTTACAGGGGTGGACAGGAAGGGCCCCATAGACACTTTGTGGGTTCTGCCACTCAAGAAGGATTGGAACCACTGAAGTACTATGCCATCAATGCCGCAGTATTCCTGTAGCCTGTTTATCAAGATGTCATGGTCAACTGTGTCAAAGGCTGCAGAAAGGTCTAGCAGTATGAGGATCGAGCACTCTCCTCTGTCTCTTGCCATGAGCAGGTGGTTGCATATTTGGATGAGGGCAGTTTCAGTGCTGTGGTGTTTCCTGAAGCCAGACTGGAATGGGTCATAACTGTTATTTTGTAGGATTCTGGCTTCTAGCTGGAGGTATACAGCTTTTTCAATTAGCTTTCCCAGAAAGGGGAGGTTAGAGACAGGTCTGTAGCTGGTCATTGCATCTGGGTCCAGGGAGGGTTTTTTGAGGAGAGGCCTGATGATTGCTTCCTTCAGTAAACCAGGAAATATCCCTGATTGTAAGGAACAGTTAACAATTTTGAGGAATACCGGTACGAACAGGTCGGGGCAGTTCAACATGTGTATGGATATAGGATATACTTTGATCTATGATGGCTCTGTGTTCATACTGACCATAGTACTTCCAGAGGCCATTTAGTACACCCATATCCTATGCAGTAAGGGCCCTATTTGACCGCTCTTTGGAATAGCTACACCACACTGATACTATGACTAAGTGTTGGGGTTTAAGCAAAGACTTCCATAATGAGATAGGTCTCTCCAATCATATATATTACCTTACTGTTGTGTCACTGGACCAAGTGCACCTGTTTTATGATATTTTATATCTTATGTATAGTTATCGTTATCAAGTGACGTGCTTGTATCATTTATACCTATAGGGCTTGTCCTCATGGACCAAGTGTTTGGCATTGTGGGAAATAACATCTTTTTCCAACTGCCAAGCATGCAATATCTCCCTCTGTGCATGGAACTCTCAGTAATGAACATTCCGTGCAGATCACCTGGCAGAACTAAAGATGTCACCACCAGTGATACATTTCAGAATGTAAATTAGGGAGAGGAAAGATTTTACAATGGGCAAACGTTGACAAAATAATCTATACATGAACAATGTAAAAAAAAAAAAAAAAAAAAAGCAGTTTTACTCATCTTGCTATTTTCACTACAGCTCCTCTTTCATTTTTTTTCTCAAACATAAGTAAATGTTTTATGTGATGTTATTTTTTTTTTAAGAATACAAGATGAAGGTAGATAAATTGTATCATTCTAAAAATAAAATAATTTGAAATGAGAATTAATTTAGAGCCATTTCTTCCCCTTGCTGTTTCATTCTCCAAGGAATATGGATATCTTTTTATTGCTTAGGAACTGATGTGGGTATGAATAAAATGAGTGCATTTTACATGTAAGGATTACTGGTAGCTCCCAAATGAAGAGAGAAGGTTTTTCCTCTTTGCCGCACAGAAAGTGATGAATTCTCAGGTAGAAATATTCATTATTATAACATAAATATCAAAAATCAGGTTTTACGATGTATCAAGAAATTGAATAAGGATTGGGGCTATTTGGCCAATGAACTTGGCAGAGTAAAGACAACTGGTAAAAGCGAAAGCAGTACAATATATTTTGAAGAAAATTTTAAGTCTAAAAAAAAATGTATGTATGTATGTATGTATGTATGTATGTATGGACGAAGAACAGTGCCTGGAGGCAGCGGAAGACAAGCAGCGGCCATGGACAGGTAACGTATAGTGCACTGGGCACCGGAGGAGGGGGGCACAAGATGCAGCATCACAAGACCGATTCCGGATCAATTCCAGCATAAAATTGATCAGGAATCGGCCTGCGGTGTATGGGCAGCCGACAGATCTCTCTCTAATCAGATTTCATTAGAGAGAGAATTGTCTCTTGGTGGAATCTGCCCATTATCGCTAGATGTATGGCTACCCATTACAGTACACACAGCAGCCAAGTATATCTTCTCTTCTTTGTACAGTTCCCTTTTCATCCTACCATATTATTTTAACTGGTGCATTCCATGGCATCATTTATGCATTGCTTATATTCCATCCTGTGGCACCAGTCTACATGAATTCCATGCTATAGTTCTTTCAAAAAAAAGAAGAAATCTTTCTTAGAATGGCCTTCAGCAGACATATAACGTATCCCTCCACCTTCTCCATACAGAAGAGTGGGCTGCAAAAGCCGTATACTTACTCTTTCAAAAATGGCAATTTTTACCCTCCCTTTGATTTTTGAAAACAGAAACATCTTAAACAAAATAGATGTAAGTGCTTTTTTTTGTATTCTAGAGCCTAAATAGTTCAGTATGTCAGGATAACAGATAAAAGTGAATTGTGAATGATAAGTTACTCTCAAAGGCAATCACTGGAAATGCAGGTGGGGAGATTGGACCCAACCCCACTCAGGTTTTAAAATGTCGCTCTCAGTAGATGTAGAACCACTCCACCAAGGGTGGACACAAGATATCAAACAATATGAAAACACGGTTTCAAAGTAGACTCATTGGTCAAAGGTCCACTGAAAACAATTCCTTTAATCAAAAATTCCACAGAATATTTGCAATACCTTTCACGGGCTACAACCTGCTTTATCAGGCAATCAAAGGATCTGAACCACTGTCTTAGAAGGTATGATGGAGGTGATCATACCTTTTAAGACAGCAGTGGACTACCTCCCATTTTAAACAGTTTTTAACTGTTTTATCTTTATC
The DNA here is from genome assembly GCF_040937935.1 of Hyperolius riggenbachi. NCBI lineage: Eukaryota > Metazoa > Chordata > Amphibia > Anura > Hyperoliidae > Hyperolius > Hyperolius riggenbachi. The sequence continues at coordinate 103,651,611 of NC_090648.1, forward strand.
TAGCACCTCTGTTTTTATATTGTTTGATAACTTCTTGCATTCTAGTTTAGTCTTCAGAGCAACCTGGTACTTCCAAATTTGGGATGCTTAAAGAAAACCTGAACTACAAATAAAAAGTCAAAATAGGCATACACAAGTCATACTTACCTTCCATGTAGTCTACTCCTCAGTGTCTTTCTCCTGTTCCGCGTCCTGTTTGTTCACTGTGATCAAGGGAATTTTCCATCCTCCATTTTGAAAATGGCCATTACCCATAACAGCTTTCTGGTCAGCACACAGTTAAACTGTAACATCGCCCACTTGAGCCATAGGGTAACATGGACATTACCTGGTACAACCGTTTTCCTCTCAGCTATAACTGACAGCAACTGATATTTTACTGACAGCAACTGATATATTTCAGATCTGACAAAATATTGTCAGAACTGGAAGGGATTATTGTCAGAAGAAAATGGTGAGCTTCTGAGAGGAACTGATGGCAAGGTAACTATGCAATGTTCATTTGAAGTTACCTCGTGTTTATTTTAAATATTTTTACTCAGTACAGGTTCTCTTTAAAGGCAGATTCACAATGGCTTTATCAACTGAAATTCGGAGCTGTGCTTAGCAGCTTACAAGGTAAGTATTCATCAGAAAGGTAAAGGGTGGTTTGACAATATCCCCGTTTAGAACTTGAGGCTTTGATCGAATATTGAGTTCTCTTGGCTTTGTAGGCTCCTACTGAACTTTGGAGACTACGGATATATGTTTCAAGGTTATCATGTATATTAGATAATTGAGACATTTACTTTATTGTAAGAACATTTTTCTTTTTATTTTATTAAGCATAGATAATGGGTCACTGTCAAAACAGCACCCTAACAGGATTCCATATTGCAGCATTCACCACTTCTGGAACTCTACCTGTTTTTATATTTACCATATTTTTGTTGATGTATGTGACAGCTGTAATGGGAAATGTAATTATTGCCACACTGATTTTCAAGGCACCCCATCTGCACACTCCAATGTACTTCTTCCTGGCGAATCTCTCCATCATAGATGCCACATATGTGACCACCATTCTTCCAAAGCTGTTGTCCATCATACTAACAGAAGATAAGACAATCTCCTTCCATGGCTGTCTTATTCAGATGTACTTCTACATATTTTGTGCAGATGCTGAGATTCTTATCCTGACCTCAATGTCGTATGACAGATATGTGGCAGTTTGCACCCCATTGCATTATAGTCAGGTCATGAAGAGATGGGTGTGTATTCTCATGGCTACTTTTTGTTGGCTTATCAGTGTTCTTAACTCACTGATGTATGCTTGCCTTACGTCTTCACTTTCATTCTGTTACAGTAATGAAATCAACCATTTCTTTTGTGAAATAAGATCATTAATGGCCATCTCATCTAATGACACAAGCAGCATGGGAATGGTACTCCTCGTGGAAGATATCTTTCTGGTGTTCACCACATTTTTGCTCATTCTGATCTCCTATTTTTGCATTTTTTCTGCCGTGTTGAAAGTACATTCTTCTAAGGGTCGGATCAAAGTATTTTCTAGTTGTACCTCTCATCTTACCACTGTAATATTGTTCTATGGACCAATCATCTTCTTGTATATGAAACCAGAGTCTGAAAATTCAAATGATCAGGACAAGTTGCTTTCATTGCTTTACGTGGCTGTGGTTCCAACTTTAAACCCATTTGTATATACTTTGAGAAACAAAGATGTTCTAGGTGCTATTATAAAAATGATTTTAAAACCCTAATTCACCTTCCAGATTTTTCATTGTTATATCAGTCTACCCGAGGTGTCAAAAAGTAAAAAAAAAAGTAAATACTTACCTAAGAAGCCTCTGGATCCTATAGAAGCTTCCCATGCCATTCTCCATTCCCCTTTACCGAGCATGAACCCCATGAAGGTTACCAAAAAGAGCTTGTCATTAGTAACGTCTGGGCCACGCTCCTCTTCAGGCAGTAACACAGGGCTGCTCGTGCATGAGCTGGCTACAGCTTCCAATGCAGGCACGGCCGTACTCACGGAAGTACAGTTCAGCTGTGCCTGCGCAGTAAGCCGGAGCCACTCACTCATGCACAGGCTCCATGTAGGTAGGCCTGTTCTCACACAGGTGCAACATGACTGCACTCGTTCCAGAAAAGGAGCACAGCCTGATGTTAAAGCGGTTTAAAACCCTGACATAATATTCAATAAAAACATGTTTATCTACTTTTTATATGCCACACGGTTATCATATTTGCTTTTGTGCATAAGAATTATTATTTATTTAGAAGTAATAGGTTTCCAAAAGTACTGTTTTTTGCTTTGTGAGCTGACTTTGCATTTTATTAATAACTGGCTTTATTCATTGCTGTTTTGCAGGCAGAGATGCTTTCAGTGTCTCTCTGTCTCCAGCAGCTTCTCCGCAGTCAGAGAATGTGTCACATTCCTCACTTGATACATTTAAGTAAACACAAGATAACATACTCTAAAGTTCGGATGCGTCTGCATTTCACTGCACTTAACTTTCAAGCTCTGTGTATAACCCTTTGAATGCTGGTCTAGTAAAAAAAATTCTGGTTGCATATAATATGCTGTAAGTAATGTTTTAGAGCAAAGATGAAATGCAGGGTTATATTCCACTTTAACCTTCCTGGCGGTAACCCCGAACGTAGTTTGGGGTAAGCCGCGCAGGAGGTTTTCTCAGGCCCTGCTGGTCCGATTTGCTTAATTTTTTTTTGCTGAACGCGGCTAGCACTTTGCTAGCTGCGTCAGCACACCGATCGCCGCCGGCCCGCGTTCGATCGCCGCTATCCGCTCCGCCCCCCCCAGACCACGTGCGCTGCCTTGCCAATCAGTGCCAGGCAGCGCTGATTGGTGGATTGGGACTCCCAAAGACGTCAGGAGTAGGACGTCGCTGACGTCGGTGACGACATCCCACCCCATCGCCATGGCGACGGGGGGAAGCCCTCCAGGAAATCCCATTCTTTGAATGGGATTTCCTGATCGGAGATCGCTGATGTCCTGGTGGTTTTGGTGGGGATGGTCCTGTAGTGGCGGCGATAGGGCAGGGGGTCGAAGAAGTGACTGCCAGGGTGGGATGGGTCATTGATAATCCTATTTGCCCTGGACCTCATTCTAGATGTATGGAGGAGGTACAGGGCGGGCAGAGGTGACCCTATGATCCTCTCCGCAGTGCTGATTACCCTCTGAAGTTTATGCTTGTCTTTTTTTGCCCCCGAGTACAAGACAATGATGGAGGAGCAGAGGACAGACTCAATGGTGGCCGTGTAAAAGCTAGTCATTAGTTCCCGCAGCATTCCAAACTTCCTCAGCTGCCTCAGGAAGAACTGTCTCTGCTGGGCTTTCTTTTGAGTTGCGGAGGTGTTCACATCCCACCTTAATTTCTCAGTGATGGTGGTGCCAAGGAACCGAGCGATGTGTACTCTGGTGACCTCAGTGCCATCAATGGAGATCGGACAGGGAGAAGGGGCATTCCTTCTGTAGTCTACAATCACTTCAACAGTTTTTGCTGCATTTAGTTCTAGTTTGTTATCCATGCACCACCTGTGGATCCGCTCAATCTCTCTGCAATATGCGAACTCCCCATTTTCTCCAATGAGACCTAGGATGGTGGTATCATCCGCAAACTTGACGACCTTGATGGAGTTGGCGGATGAGGTGCAGCTGTTTGTGTACAGGGAGAAGAGAATTGGGGACAGCACACACCCTTGCGGGGCTCCCGTTTTGGTGGTTCTGACACTAGAGGAGCAGCCGCCGATTCTCACAAGTTGCGTCCTGTTGATGAGGAAGTCCTTGATCCAGGTGCAGAGAGTGAGGTCGACTCCGAGTCGTGTCAGGTTGTCATGCAGAATGTTCGGGCAGATGGTGTTAAAAGCGGAACTGAAGTCCAGGAGCAGGATCCTGGCGTAGGTGTTTGAATTGTCCAGATGGGCCATGATGTGTGCTAGACTGATATTATTGGCATCCTCCATGGACCGGTTGGTCCTGTACGTGAATTGCAGGGGATCCATTAAGGTGGCTGTGTGACCCTTTAGGTAGGCGAGAACCAGTCTTTCGAAGGTTTTCATGATGATTGGCGTTAGTGCGACAGGTCTGAAGTTGTTTAGATCAGTGGCTCCTGGTTTCTTGGGGACTGGGATGATGTTGGATTTTTTGAAGCAGGAGGGCACCTTGCCTAACGACAGGGATTTGCTGAAGATGGAGGTGAGAACTGGGGCTAGCTGGCTTGCATATGTTTTCAGGCAGGTTGGAGATATGCCGTCTGGGCCTGAAGCGTTCCTGGTGTTGAGCTTCCGGAGGTGCCGTAGGACGTCGGCCTCCTGGATTATTTTCAGTGCTAGGAGGGCATGAGCAGAGTGAGATGATGAGGAGGGGAGAAACTCCCTTGGTGAAGAAGTGAGTACTAAGTCCTCAGGTTGGATGGGTTGGTGCTCGAACCTGCAATAGAATTTGTTGAGCTCTTCGGCTAGCGCAAGGCGAGGAAGTGTGTGTTGAGGAGGGGGTTTGAGGTTGGTGGCTGCTCTGAGTCCAAATGCAGGGAGTTCCTGACTTGTGATTGCCTGCCAATACGAACCTCCAACCCGCCACAAAGTCGGGGACTCCCTGTACTGTACCCATGCAGAGGAGAACATAGGGGGACAAATGGAGGACACAGGGGGACACAAAGGGGCGTAGAGGTAGACACAGGAAGACTGAGAGACACAAGAGGTACAAGGAGGCAGGAGGTACAAAATGGGCATAATGCACAAGATGCCCCTTCACCAGGTTTAGTATATTTTTTTTCCCAGGTTTTTGTCCTCTAGACCTAGGTGTGTGTTATGGTCAGGAGCGTCTTAAAGTCCAAAAAATACGGACTATATCAAAATCTAAGAAATAAAAATATTGCAAATAAAGGGAAAGAAGGAAAGGGAAAAGAAAAAAAAGTAACCAACACCACCAATAGCCTTTCCAACCTTAGTAAATAATATTAAAAAATGACCAATAAATATTGTTTTATTAGAAAATCATGTTAGGTAACCTTATGAAAAAAATGATGTCTCTTAAGAGTTATTGAAAATTCCATAAATCACCTAGAGGGCAACAAGAAGATACCCAAGAGTCTGGTGCCTGTGATAAATACAGTCTGTAAAATAAAATCAGATGGTATTTTGTCTGACTTGTTGAGATGTTGATTTTTCCCCTATTTCTCACTTCACTGACTATTTAATCTGTGGATATCAGTTATTGCAATTATAAAACATTGCTTTTTATGTTGGTGAACTATGAAAGTTCTGAGAAAAAACGTCAGCATAATTCTTAATTTTATGAACTTTATGAATTAATAATAATAACAATAAATTGCTGGTCTGTGTGAAATGTATAATTGTAGTCATGGATTTGCAATATCAAAACCATACAGTAGAGTTTTTCATTGTTGGATTTACAGATTTTCCAGAATTAAGAATTCCTCTTTTCATATTTTTTCTTTGCGTTTATATCTTGACACTACTGGGGAACATGGTTCTTATCATGGTCATATGTTCAACTTCATTAGTGAGCAAACCTATGTACTTTTTCTTATGTAACCTCTCTTCTCTTGACATTGTCTACACATCCGTGACCTCTCCAAAGTTGATCCATATTTTCACCACCAATGATGGAACAATTTCTTTTGCAAAATGTGTTATCCAACTTTTCCTTGCTGTCTCCTTTTGGAATACAGAATATTTCCTTCTGACTGTGATGTCTTATGACCGTTATGTAGCCATTTGTAAGCCTTTACATTATGCCTTAGTTATGAACAAGAAGGTATGTAGTATTTCCGTTGCAGGAACCTGGTTGGGGGGAATGTTGGGCTCAATTTCTCCAACCACGGCCACCTTCATGGCAAGCTATCGTGCCTCTAATGTACTCAACCATTTTTATTGTGATATTAAGGCACTGGAAAAAGTTGCCATCGGTAACACTACCAGCATGCGCTATGCAATCCTCGTACACGGCCTTCTGTGTGTTGCTTCTTCCTTTATATTTACGCTAATTTCTTACATATGTATCATCTCTGTCATTTTGAATATGCAATCTAGAAGAGGAAAACACAAGGCTTTCTCCACTTGTGCCTCACATCTAAGTGTGGTTACTTGTTTCTATATATTACTGTTTGTTTTGTATTTTAGACCCAAGGCAACAGTATCACTGAAAGAAGGAAAAGTGCTCACAGTCCTCTTTTTATACATTATTCCTTTGCTAAACCCTATAATATATAGTTTCAGAAATAAAGATGTTATAGAGGCATTTCAAAAAATTGCTGGGAACTTTGCACATCAATAAACTGAAAAATGTATGTAATTACAGTGTGACAAATGTAGAAACCGAGGCGTCAAAATCAGGATAAAATATTTAAAAAACGGTTAAAAAGGAGGTAGTGGTGGAAATGAAGTAACATTAATAAATAAAATGGCCACCTGTAAGCCATTTTGCCATACTCCCTTTGTTCTATACAGCATAAGACTAGTTCTCTTCTTTCACATGTTTTCATGGGTTTGGAATGTGCTACTAGGGATGATTTGTCTGTCTTGTAGATAAGGATGGCGTTGTGTGAATCTCACCAGTCAAACTAGCCTTAAATTAAACAAGCTACTAATGAAACATATACCTCAAATAAAAATTAACGACTGACTGATCTCATCTACTTAAATATTAATATGTATTCATGTATTCATTTATGCTGTATTCTGTATTCCAATAGTTAACTTAGAGATTTTGTGAGGATCCGATCAGGTTATTGGTAGGAGGAATGATTGTAATGTGTAATTTGGAGTATATAACTTCTGTTACGATCCTTCCTCGGCAGACAAATATTTCATCTCCTGTACAGTAAATAAACCAATACTTTACTTCCAAGACATCGATTTGTGGTATTTCACAACAGACTTACCTCCCCAGTAAGTAGACACAGATTCAACAATAACATTTATTTGAGTACTCCACAATGTTTTGCAGGTGCAATCCTGCTTCATCAGGTAATAACTGGAGCTAATTGAGAAGACCAGAAACACTTGGCTAAGCACCTGTTATAGTTCTACATTGAAATAATAATATTTTTATAAAATTCACATAACTACAGTAACAGCACTGTTATGTCCACCCTTTTACTGCAAACTTAAAACCAAAGCAGCACAGAGCCAGACCATTTACAAGCCAACATAAGTGGATGCTCAGGGTATGGAGGCCATTAGAGGTGGCCTGGGTTGCACCTCTTTTTGGCTAGCATCCCCACCTTCTCTTAGCAAAAAAAAAGTCAGGTAGCAAGCAGGCAAAAGAGAGAGCTGGAACTTCCTATAACAATTTTTATTGCTTCATAGAAACCATTAATAAAGCCAACCATTTGATGACCACACAGGGTCCCTTTTTCAAGGCAAAGCCTGCTCAAGGCAAGAATTTGGCTGCTGCTTGTAATTGCAAACAAAAAAAAAATGTGGTGAAAGACAAGCCATGTATAGATTCTTTACAGGAAGTGCTTTTGTAAAGATTAATGGAAATGTTGATAATCCATCATGAGGAAATGCACTGGTTTAAAACCTGTCAAAGTTTTACTACCAATTGTAATTGACAGCAATATAGTAAAATATATGTAGTTCATTTTACTCTTGTAGAAACGTACATTTTATATGTATGTACACATGAATTTAAAAGTTTACACTTTATTGTGTTAGGTATAAGAGTTTATAGGTTTAATAAAAACATATATCATTTACTTTATAGAATATAACCTTCTAGAACATACATGTAAAACTCCGACCCGTGGGCCAAATCTGGCCCTCAGAGCCAATAAATGTGGCCCTCAAGGGGTTTTCCCACTTTGCATTATGTTTGGCCCACTCTAGACCACCAAGGAAGCTATATTGGAGGTGAAGCCCTAGATCACCAGGGTAGGCATGTGGAGGAGGTAGGGGAAGGTACTAAACACTAGGAAACTGTATGGGGAGGGTGGGGCCTCTAGACACTAGGGAGCTGTATAGGGGAGGGTGGGGGTCTTTAGACACCATGGAACTATATAGGGGAGGGAGAACCACTAGACACGAGGGAACTGTATAGGGGTAGGATGGGGGCCATTAGACACCTGGGAACTTTATACGGGAGGAAGGTGGCCAGTAGACATTGAGGTTGGCCTGCGACTAGGTCCCAGTGTACAGTTTCGGCCCACTTTGTATTTGAGTTTGACACCCCTGTTCTAGAATTTTATGTGTACAGGATTTATATATTATGCATGCATGATCTATTATATTGTTATAAGGAATAGGTATTTTATTCTGTTTTATACAATATAATGCTGAGTAGTCCAAATCAATGACATAGCTCAGTCTACCAGATTGCTGATTCAGGTGTGTGTGACTATCTTGAACTGTAAACATCTGTTGATAAAGGTTTATACAGCCCATTGTCTTTGTTTAAGTCCAAAGGGCTGAATAGAGACAGCTCGAAGTTAGAATGTGCAGGATGAATATAGATAATAACTAGAGATGGCCCAAACTGTTCGCCGGTGAGCAGATTTATGCGAACATCCGCTGTTCGCATTCACAGCGAACAGAGAACATTTGGCGTGTTCGTTTCGCCCCCTATACATTATCATTGAGCTAAACTTTGACCCCTTACCTCACAGTCAGCAGACACATGGCAGCCAATCAGCTAGCACTCCCTCCTGGACCCCCCACCCCCCTATCAAAAAGCAGTTGTGGTGGCCATATTGGATCAATTCTCTGCTGGCTGCTGACTGTTAGTGAGAGCAGGGTCAGACTTGCTGCAGATAGGTAGGGAAAGCATTAGCTAGGCCTGTGTTCTTGTTCCTCACTTGCTGTGAAAGCACCCCAAACAGCCCTTTTGAGGGCTAGCACATCGGTCTCCTGTGTTTTTTTTGTGTGTGACACTCCACAGCCCACTGACACCCAGAGCTGTGTGCACACTACTGCGGTTGCCTCATAAACTTGCAGGCACAGAACCACTAACTCCCTTACTCACTCACACTCACACAGAACCACAGTGTATTATTGTTTCACTGTATTCTGATAATACTATTGCATTTCTCTGTGTGAGACAATCTACAGTCCACTGACACCCAGAGCTGTGCATAATGTGATTTTTGACCTTTAGAGATTAAAACCCAACTTTGCGTCAATTACGTAAATTTTGGTGGTTTTTTTGGCATGGATCCCCCTCGGCATGTCCCTGTCCAGGTGTTAGACCCCTTGAAACAACTTTTTAATCACTTGTGTGGCCAGAAATAGTTTTTGTAGGTTTTTGAAATTCGCCTGCCCATTGAAGTCTATGGCGGTTCGCCAGATTGCAGAAGTTCACGGATAATTCTATGTTCGCAACATCTCTAATAATAACTTTTTGTGTGAATCCTTTCATATTTAGGAATACTAAATATATCATAAATAGTATGTTTGATATAGTGAGTGTCAGGATAAACATTATTTTCATTCCTTTATATAGATCGATAGTTATAAAATGGAATTGATCCTTATATACCATATATTTAGGCATCGGGAAGAATTTTAAAGTTTTCTACAGATACGAACATAACAGCATGTTTATAGAAACTGTAATGAGCAACTTAATAGCTAAAGACCACACACAAGATAAACACCAACAACATTTGGTGAGACTTGGAATATGACTGGTTTTGGCTGGTTGATGTATTCACAGATGTATTTTATGTATTGAAGGATTGAAGGAATTATAAAGCATTGTTCAACTCTGAAGGAAATGTCAACAATATATACAATACTGGATTAAAGAGGTAAAAGGTTATTTAGTTATTTTTTAATATTTTCAGATCATGATATTTAAATTTACATTGCAAACTGGGAATAGCTATGTTTAATTTGGGTTCATTTTTTTCACAACATTTTTTATTAATATATATATTATGTAGTCCGAGCTTTTGACTTAAAGGGGAACTTCAGCCTAAACAAACATACTGTCATTAAGTTACATTAGTTATGTTAATTAGAATAGATGGGTAATATAATTTTTTACCCACCCTGTTTTAAAAGAACAGGCAAATGTTTGTGATTCATGGGGGCAGCCATCTTTTTGGTTGAAAGGAGGTGACAAGGAGCATGAGACACCGTTCCAACTGTCCTGTGTCCTGATAACCTCTCCCAGCTGCACGCGCTAGGCTTCACATGTCAAATTCAAAATGTAAAAAAAAAAATGTGCACCAAAACAGCAGAACAAGAGCAACAACATCAGAAACCCCATCATGCTTTGCACAGCATCAGGGGAAAAAGCCCGGGCAGTTTTCTTCTGTGCAGCTAAAAATGAGGCTTGGATAAGAGAAACAAAGTTCTGATGCTGTGAAACTGTTAAAGAAACACCAGGCCTTTTCAGTGCTGCTGAGTCGATTTTTAGTCCGGAGGTTCACTTTAATGGTAAAATAAAAATTGAGTAATAAAAATTCCTTAGAACAGATCAGGTCATTTCTGTTTTCCTTCTTTGTTTTCAAACTAGATTTTGCTTTATGATTAACCTGCTGGGCGGTCTGGACGAGCTCAGCTCGTCCAGTACCGCCGGAGCCTGCCGCTCAGGCCCTGCTGGGCCGATTTGGCTCAAATAAAGTGCAGCACACGCAGCCGGCACTTTGCCAGCCGCGTGTGCTGCCTGATCGCCGCCGCTCTGCGGCGATCCGCCGCGAGCAGCGGCGAAAGAGGGTCCCCCCAGCCGCCTGAGCCCAGCGTAGCCGGAACAAAAAGTTCCGGCCAGCGCTAAGGGCTGGATTGGAGGCGGCTGACGTCAGGACGTCGGCTGACGTCGATGACGTCACTCCGCTCGTCGCTATGGCGACGATATAAGCAAAACAAGGAAGGCCGCTCATTGCGGCCTTCCTTGTTTATTCTGGGCGCCGGAGGCGATCGGAAGAACGCCTCCGGAGCGCCCTCTAGTGGGCTTTCATGCAGCCAACTTTCAGTTGGCTGCATGAAATAGTTTTTTTTTTATTCAAAAAAAACCCTCCCGCAGCCTGCCTGGCGATCTTAATAGAACGCCAGGCAGGTTAAGAGTTTGCATTAAAGTAAAATGTATGCTATGTTATGTTTGCATATTGGAGTTTTTAGGCAGGTCAAAATAATTTCCATCTTTTGCCTTGTTCTCAAGCTAAATCGTGCATTAGATTGCAGTAAAGCTAAATGTATGTTGTTATCTTGTGGTTGCCTTGTTTGTGATTTATTGTCTTATTAGTTAATATCTCCTAGTCAATTTTGCTCTGAAACTGTGTAGTAAACTTATATTGAGAAGTATCTTGAGATTTTGTAAGAAGCAATAATCCGATTTGCAATTGTTCTGACAAATTTATGTATATATAAATAAATTAATTATCTTTAAAAAATAGTTGTTCTGAGTTTAACTCCTTGCACCAATTGATTGAAAAATCTCAATCTCGAATTCAGAGTTGGGCATATGATATTTAAGACTCCTCCTGCTTAAAGGACCTCTGTCGTGAAAATCTTAGAATTTAAAATATATGCAAACATATATAATTAAGAAGTACGTTTCTTCCAGAGTAAAATGAGCCATACATTACTTTTCTCTTATGTTGCTATCACTTACAGTAGGTAGTAGAAATCTGACAGAACCGGTTGGTTCAATGGTTTTGGACAAGCTCATCTCCTTACAGGGGGGTTCACATGGATTTCTTTATTTTCAAAATGCACCTAGTGAATGGCAGTTACTCCATCCAACTGCCAAAAAAAGTGTGCAGTGAGCAGGGAGGCTGGTCAGCACCTTTGTATAACTCTTTCTCAGGGAGTATCTTTATAAAGAATAAAGGCCATGCTGAGAATTCCCTATGGAGATGGACTAGCCCAAAAACTGTCGGTAATGTCAGATTTCTACTACTTACTGTAAGTGACAGCAACATAGGAGAGAAGTAATTTATGACTCATTTTACTCAGGAAGAAAAGTACTTCTTATTTGTATGTGTTTTAAATTTTAAGATTTTCGTGACAGTTCCTCTTTTTTTTTTAAAGATTCTTTATTTTTAAAAGGAGTTTTTAACATGTAACAGACAGATAAAGCTAATCACAGTATCTTGCATTATACATTACAAACATTCCACAAGGCAACCAAAGAGAGAGGCCATTGAAACACAGTATACACGGCCAAGCAGAGCCGTGAAGGAACATCCGTATTTTCAGAAGCAACTAATTAAAGGGGAGAAGAGTGGGTTCCCAGGACACACCATTGGCAACTTTAAACCCATGACCGAGATCATGGCAGATTATATTTCTCACTCAATGAAATAAAGATAATAATATGCTAAAGTAAAAGAGCTTAATCTTAATGCTAATAACCAGACTATGGCTCATGTAAGTAGTGATATAGGGGGAGAACTCGTGGCCCGAAGGGGATCATTACCCCAAATTCCAACCCAACTTACAAGCTATAGTGTACTCTGGAGGCGGAAATAAGATGAAGAAATTGGGGTGGGCCCAGGTTACCACTAAAATCCTAGACACATCATATAAGTATCTTACCCAGAGAGGGGTATAAGAAGAAGAGAGAAGAAAGGGAAGAATAGCACGGTTTGGAAAAAGAAAAGAGAGAGCAGGTAAGGAAAGCAAGATAAAAGAAGAGAACAACAGGTACCGACCACTAGGGAACCGAGCACAGAGGCACTCAATGCATGGGGAGAACAAACATCCTCCCCATGGTGCATGACATTATACCTATATCACACTCACATCAGGGGGGGAGTGTTCATTACTTTGCACATATTCAAGATACTAGGCCATCAGCTGTTTAAACTCGTCTGACTCCTCATACTCATGCCATGGAGCCCATGTACGGCTAAATTGTTCGTCCCTTTTATGAATTGTGTGGGTCAATTTTTCATCAATTTGATGTGTTGAATTTCCCTAATCCACTCGGTCACAGGGGGGGTCTGGGTCGACTTCCAATGACGTGCAATGATCAGTCTCGCCGCATTGATCAAATGCCTTGAGAGAGATTTCTTGTATTTACCAAGCCATCTTGGTGTATTATGTAGAAGATAGTATGAGGGGTTGTCCGTAGACTCCACCCCTGTGACCTTTGTGATCATGGACTTGACCCTATCCCAGAAAGGAGTCAATTTTGGGCAATACCAGAAGATGTGTGTTAAAGTACCCCTATGTGCTAGACAGCGCCAGCAATTGGGGCTAGAGGATGGGAACATTTTCTGTAATCTATCGAGTGTATAATACCATTGCGTTAGTAGCTTATACCCAGACTCTTGTAATTTAGGGAGGACTGGCCAGGGGGGAAGGGGGGAGGTTTCCCCCCAGGCTGCCTCTCATTTAATGATTTTGGGCTGGCCAATCCACCAACCGTTTTGATAATTATTATTGAATTGGATGAAAATCTGTACCGCCACAAGCATGCCCAATCAACGATTTAACTGATTTCAGGTGGAAATTTGTTGAATGTATTGATCTGAGATGCTGGGAAATCTCGGGCCAATGTGGTTGATCAAGTGCGATAATCACGAATGATGAATGCTACAGTAACCCAAGCCATTGCCCCTCAAAATGTATTATGTGTCCCCCAGTGCCTGTGCATTTATTATTAACCTGTCACGCTGTCCCTCAAGTGTCCTGGCTGTATTTCTGCATTGGCGCCCCACGTGACTGCCGGCTTTTAGCACGTGGGGCGCATGTGTGATGTCATTTGCGCTGGGGCTGCCGTGAAAACGGGCCTCTAGTTTGTGTTTTCCCCCCAGGCCAAAAGGTCCCAGTCCTCCCCTAGATGGATGATTCTTGCGATAAGATAAGAATCTTATGCCATTGGTCTGCCGAGAAAGTCTTATGTAGAGCCTGTTCCCAATTAAGCTTTAAGGTATCTGACAGGTCAGGGTTGACAACAAGCAGTGAGTACAACTGAGAGATTCCCTTGGATACAAAACCCTCTCCAGCACATAGCCTTTCAAATTGAGTGAGTTTCCTGGCGAAAGAGTGCCTTGGGGACAAGCTAAGAAGATAATGCTTGAATTGAAAATATGACCAGTGGTCCAGGTCTGGAGCCTTCAATTGGGTGCGCAAAACTGAGATGTCTCTCCACTCGCCATTTTCCAGCAGGTGGTAAGCCCGTAGTAGGTGGGGACCTCTCCAACGTCTGTAGGCAACACCTCCAATTCCCAGGGGAAAGCCAGGGTTATCCAGTAACAGGATCAAAGGGGAGGGCCACGGGGAGAGTTGGAGAGAGTTATTAACTTTATGGAAGAGTTTTATTGTGTCCCCTATCAAAGGGTGCAATATTCCCAGAGAAGAGGTATGCTTTCCTGCCCATGGTAAATGCAGCAATTGGGAGCCGGCTAGGTCTCTCTCCATCTCAACCCATCTTTTAAGCGAGCCATGTCGATGCCAGTCTACTATACGAAGCAAAACAGCAGCAGCATGATATAACGCCATGTCCGGCACCGCCATGCCCCCCATGCTTTTCGGTTGTGTAATCAAAGTACATTTAAGTCTAGGCGGTTTGCCCCGCCATATGAATCTCCTGAAGCACAGTCTGATCTCTTTGAAGAAAGAGACCGGGGCCGGGATAGGTAAAGTCTGGAAGATATAGAGGAGCCGAGGGAGCACATTCATCTTAATGATATTGACTCTGCCAAACCATGTACATTTGTCTACGTCCCATCTCTTGAGGTCCAGTTTAATCTTAGATAGAAGGGGGGCATAGTTAAGGGAGAAAAGCTCCGAGGGATTGTTCGAAATTTTAGTGCCTAAATATGTGATGGCCTTAGGGGCCCATCTAAAGGGGAAGTTGTTTTCTAAAAGGGATTGTTGGGGAGGGCTCAGGCCCACATTCAGTGCTTCACATTTGTCATAATTAATCTTAAGGCCTGCCAATTTGCCATATGTTGAGAATTCTTGTACCAAGTTGGGAACAGTGATATGAGGGTTGGTAATGAAAAAGAGAAGGTCATCAGCATATGCTGCCACCTTATGCTGGGATGAAGGGAGTTGTAAGCCAGTGATATCAGGGTTTGCTCGGATAGTGCATAGGAGAGGTTCTAGAGAGAGGGCAAAAATAAAAGGGGACAAGGGGCAACCCTGACGTGTGCCATTATAAATGCTTAAAGGGCCAGAGAGCTCCCCATTAATTTTAATCCTGGCTGATAGTGCTTTGTATAGTGCCATAATATGTGTCATTAATCGCTGAGGGAGTCCGATGTGACGTAGAGCACCCTGTATAAATTCCCACTGGACACGGTCGAAGGCCTTCTCTGCATCCGTGGATAATTGCATCACCGGTGTGGCTCTCGACCGTGCCCAATGGATTGCTGACAGTGTTCTAAGGGTGTTGTCTCTAGCCTCTCTTGTTGGGATGAATCCCACCTGATCGAGGTGTATTAATTGGGATATGTAAGGGGATAAGCGATTCGCTAAAATTTTTGCGTAAGCCTTGAGGTCAATATTAAGCAATGATATGGGCCTGTAGTTTGCACAAGAAGATGGATCCTTACCGGGTTTTTAAATTACGGTGATATGGGAGGCCAGCATGTCATCTGGGAAAGTCGTAAGGGAATTGTAAGGGAATTTAAAGCTTTAAGTAGGGGGGCCTGGAGAACCGGCAAATATAGCTTGTAATAATCAATGGAAAAGCCATCAGGCCCCGGGGCCTTACCAGTGGGGATCTGTGAAACTGCTAGTTGTAGTTCCGTCAGTGAGATGGGCTCCCCCAGCTCCTCCAGTTCGGCTTCAGGCACTGAAGGCATCCCTGATTTTTGGATATATTCCCGGATTAGCTGCTGCAGGGAAGTGCCAGCCTGACTATGGGAATGGTCATGTATATCATACAGCTTTTCATAGAAGCCCTTAAATATACGAGCTATTGATTGGGTTTTGTAGTGCTTTTTAGAACTGGCATCATTAATATGCGGAATATAGTTTGCCGCCCGTTGGATTCGGAATGCTCGTGCTAAAAGGCGTCCACACTTATTACCAAATTCGTAATAATGGCGCTGGCATCTAGAAGCTGCATAGCGTGCTTTGGAAAACAGAAGAGCTTTGAGCTTTTCACGCTCAGTAGTAAGTGCCGCAAGGTCCAAATCCAACAGAGAGCCTTTGTGTAATAATTGCAATCTATAAATCTCCCTAAGTAAGTTTACTTTTCAATGGCTTTGTTTCTTTCCCTCTTGATTCTGCTACCTTCTTTAATCAGGACACCCCGAATGACGAACTTATGAGCAGCCCAGACAGACATCGGAGACATCCCCTCAACCGCATTAAGCTCAAAGTAGTTTTCCAGAGCCCTTTTCACCCTCCCCTCTATTACTTTATCTTTTAACAGGGAGTCATTCAGCCTCCACGTGAAAGGACCCCGTCTGCCCTTTAATACTTCCAAGGATGCTGAGACCGCCGAGTGGTCAGATAGCACACCCGGAAGAATGTCAACCTTTGATACTCGTTGTATCAAATTGTGTGAGACAAAGATATGGTCAATGCGGGAGTAAGTCCGATGTAGAGCGGAATAATATGTGTACTCCCTGCCCGTCGGATCCCGCAGCCGCCACATATCAACAAGTTGCCTGGCCCTCAATGCTAGCTTGCATTTTAATAGAATTCTGTGAGGAATAGCAGATCTGCCTGTGGAGGCATCAAGAGGCGGCTCCAGAGCCACATTTAGGTCTCCACCAAGGACCAAGGACCCTTTTGCAAAAGCATCCAGCTGACAGTTCCTCTTTAACCACTTCAGCCTTCAGTCATTTTCACTTTTATGCATCCGAGCAATGTTCACCTCCCATTCATTAGCCTATAACTTTATCACTACTTATCACAATGAACTGATCTATGTCTCATTTTTTCCGCCACCAATTAGGCTTTCTTTGGGGGGTACATATTGCTAAGAGCCACTTTACTGTAAATGCATTTTAACAGGAAGAATAAGGAAAAAACGGAAAAAAATGCATTATTTCTCAGTTTTCGGCCATTATAGTTTTAAAATAATACATGCCTCCACAATTAAAACTCATGTATTGTATGTGCCCATTTCTCCCGGTTATTACAACGTTTACATTATGTCCCTATCACAATGTATGGCGACAATATTTTACTTGGAAATAAAAGTGCGTTTTTTCCGTTTTGCATCCATCACTATTTACAAGCTTATAATTAAAAATATATATATATTTCATGTTTACATAGATATTTAAAAAGTTTAGACCCTTAGGTAAATATTTATGTGTTTTTTGTTTTTTTAATTGTAATGTTTTTTTGTTTTTTTAATTAAACATTTTATGTGTGCATTTTTGGGAGGGTGGGATGCAAATCAATTTTTTTAGGACATATTGGTCTATTTTTTAATTTTTTTTTGCATTTTCATGCAGTTAGCTTTTTGTTTACAAGATGGCAGCCATGAGTTTGTTTACAATGACGTCACTCTAAGCATAACACGGACGCTTAGAGTGACGTCGGGGGAAATAGGAACAGAAAAACCTCAGCTTCCGTGCGAAGCTGACGGTTTTTCTCGAGGGGAGAGCAATCAGTGATCGGGCACCATAGCCCGATTCACTGATTGCCTGACTAGCGATCTGCGGGCCGGGAATGCGCGTGCACGCGCGCGATCGGCCGCGGGGGCGCGCGGCAGCGCACATGGCCTCCTGGGCGTAGCTAGTACGTCCAGGAGGCCAAAGTAGTTAAGGAGTTTTATTACCTTTGGTTACAGTTTATGTGACTCTATCAAAAATACGTGTAAATAGCCCGACATTTATGATAGTGGTCCTTTAACCACTCTTACTGGGAAGAGCCCCTTTTTACATTTATTTTCATTCATGCACAGTTAATGTGCTCATGAGCTTTGTACAAACCTAGGGATAAAAAGCTTATTTGTCAAGTTTTTTTTATTGCCATTGGACTTATTATCATATTTTTGGGCATATAAGATGCACTTTTTCTTCCCCAAAACTGTGGTCGGTACATCTTATATTCTGAAAATATGGAATAAAGTTAAGCAGATTGTGCAGGGAAGGTCTTACCTGATCCTACCACTGTGCTCCTTTCCAAAAGGTAAATAAGGACTTAATCAAACAAAGAGACATAAATTGTGAGTATGGATAGATTGGGACATAAGTTAGGTGAAATAATTTATGATTATTAAGTACGTTTTGCAAATCAACCCCTGTATATGGTCTATTTGTAATTACCAAATCAAGCAGAGGTGTGTGTGTGTGTGTGTGTGTGTGTGTGTGTGTGTGTGTGTGTGTGTGTGTGTGTGTGTGTGTGTGTGTGTGTGTGTGTGTGTGTGTGTGTGTGTGTGTGTGTGTGTGTGTGTGTGTGTGTGTGTGTGTGTGTGTGTGTGTGTGTGTGTGTGTGTGTGTGTGTGTGTGTGTGTGTGTGTGTGTGTGTGTGTGTGTGTGTGTGTGTGTGTGTGTGTGTGAATTCTATTAGCTTATTATCTTTGGTATTACAGTTATTGTCTGAATAATTGAATTCACCTGTAACTATGGGGTATCTTGATTTGCAGTATTTTTCAATCTGCTGTAGTTACCACACTTCCTCAGTGTCATTTACATGTGGTGGCTTCATATACCCCAATAAGCAACTTACACCCTTAACTTTTACCATGAATATTTACCCAGTCAGACTCCACATCATCACTATCCTCAGCCATTTCTTCCATGATAGTAGATGTTAACCACTTGAGGACCACAGTCTTTTCGCCCCTTAAGGACCAGAGCCTTTTTCTCTATTCAGACCACTGCAGCTTTCACGGTTTATTGCTCGGTCATACAACCTACCACCTAAATGAATTTTACCTCCTTTTCTTGTCACTAATACAGCTTTCTTTTGGTTCTATTTGATTGCTGCTGCGAGTTTTAGTTTTTATTATATTCATTAAAAAAGACATGAATTTAGTCAAAAAAAAAGTTTTTTTTTTACTTTCTGTGCTGACATTTTTCAAATAAAGTAAAATTTCTGTATACATTTTTGTCCAAATTTATTTGTGCTACATGTCTTTGATAAAAAAAAATCCATTCAGTGTATATTTATTGGTTTGGGTAAAAGTTATAGCGTTTACAAACTATGGTGCCAAAAGGGAATTTTCCCATTTTGAAGCATCTCTGACTTTTCTGACCACCTGTCATGTTTCATGAGGTGCTAAAATTCCAGGATAGTATAAATACCCCCCAAATGACCCCATTTTGGAAAAAAGACATCCCAAAGTATTCACTGAGAGGCATGGTGAGTTCATAGAAGATTTTATTTTTTGTCACAAGTTAGCGGAAAATGACACTTTGTGACAAAAAAAATAAAAAGAAAAAAGTTTCCATTTCTTCTAACTTGCAACAAAAAAAAATGAAATCTGCCACGGACTCACTATGCTTCTCTCTGAATACATTGAAGTGTCTACTTTCCAAAATGGGGTCATTTGTGGGGTGTGTTCACTTTCCTGGCATTTTGGGGGATGCCTAATTGTAAGCACCCCTGTAAAGCCTAAAGGTGCTCATTGGACTTTGGGCCCCTTAACGTAGTTAGGCTGCAGAAAAGTGCCACACATGTTGTATTGCCGTACTCAGGAGAAGTAGTATCATGTGTTTTGGGGTGTATTTTACACATACCCATGCTGGGTGAGAGAAATATCTCTGTAAATGGCAATTTTTTGTTTTTTTTTTACACACAATTGTCCATTTACAGAGATATTTCTCCCACTCAGCATGGGTATGTGTAAAAATACACCCAAAAACACATTATACTACTTCTCCTGAGTACGGCGATACCACATGTGTGGCACTTTTTTGCACCCTAACTGCACTAAGGGGCCCAAAGTCCAATGAGTACCTTTAGGATTTCACAGGTCATTTTGCAACATTTGGTTTCAAGACTACTCCTCATGGTTTAGGGCTCCATAAATGCCAGGGCAGTATAGGAACCCCACAAATGACCCCATTTTAGAAAGAAGACACCCCAAGGTATTCCGTTAGGAGTATATTGAGTTCATAGAAGATTTTTTTTTGTCACAAGTTAGCGGAAATTGATTTTAATTGTTTTTTTGTTTCACAAAGTGTCATTTTCCGCTAATGTGTGACAAAAAATAAAATCTTCTATGAACTCACCATACTCCTAACTGAAAACATTTGGGTGTCTTCTTTCTAAAATGTAAAAGCATGTAAAAGAGAGAGCGCTCTGAGTGACAAATAAATAAGAGCATCCACCCTGCCAAGGAAAGGTCTCACTTGTTCAGAAATGGCTGCTCGTAGGACACAGCCTCTGATAGCGTTTGTCCCTTTAGGGGCCATGGACCAGGCTTACGATCCAGCTCCAGGCGGGGAATCCGGAGGGCCACCAGGGAGTCACGTTCTCAGTTTGGACACTTCCAGGGAGGCTGTAGGCAGGCCAAACGTTAGATCCTGGCGAACGCTCAACTTGCGAGACCACACGGGAGTGAGCGGCGTCTATGCGATGTCAGTAGCGTACTGAGTAGTATTGTGCGGCTAGCAGAAATAACCGCTGACTTGCCGCAAATAAAATAGAGAGTGGCGAGGTAGTAGGGTGTAAAAGGGGGGGCTTATTTATTAGTAAAAACAATGCGTTTCTCAAAGAAAACGTTCTCTGTTTCATCAGGCTAATATAAAACAAGATGGCGGCATCTCTTTTTATAGGAAATGCTAAACATTGGTTCTTTGGGATTGGCCAATCCACATTACATGGGCAGTACTATGCAAAATAGTGTGAGGTCATGAAGGTGGTGCTAATGATGTAACTTCCACTAGGTGGAGTATGTAAATAAGAAGGAGGAGTTAGAAAACTGCTCCTTTATCACAATAATATAAAGATCACTGAATGAAACAATTGAAAGTTGTATATATAGCAGTAACATTTTTTAGAAAGGATCTTCTTAATTTAAATTACTCGATCTTAAGAGGAAAGTAATATTGAAATTTCCCAATAATCAGTCACCATAATGGGTACATACCTAGTGGAAGTTACATCATTAGCACCACCTTTATGACCTCACACTATTTTGCATAGTACTGCCCATGTAATGTGGATTGGCCAAACCCAAAGAACCAATGTTTAGCATTTCCTATAAAAAGAGATGCCGCCATCTTGTTTTATATTAGCCTGATGAAACAGAGAACGTTTTCTTTGAGAAACGCATTGTTTTTACTAATAAGTAAGGGCCGAACGGTTGGGCCAAACGGTTCGCCTGCGAACGATTCCATGCGAACTTCAGTGGTTCGCGTTCGCGTCCCGCAGGCGAACCTTTGCGGAAGTTCGGTTCGCCCCATAATGCACATGGAGGGTCAACTTTGACCCTCTACATCACAGTCAGCAGGCCCAGTGTAGCCAATTAGGCTACACTAGCCCCTGGAGCCCCACCCCCCCTTATATAAGGCAGGCAGCGGCGGCCATTACGGTCACTCGTGTGCTGCCTGCGTTAGTGAGAGTAGGGCGAGCTGCTGCAGACTGTCTCTCAGGGAAAGATTAGTTAGGCTTAACTTGTTCCTGTCTGGCTGCATACCTGTTCTGTGAACCCACCACTGCATACCTGTGCTGTGAACCCACCACTGCATACCTGTGCTGTGAACCCACCACTGCATACCTGTGCTGTGAACCCACCACTGCATACCTGTTCAGTGAACCCACCACTGCATACCTGTGCTGTGAACCCACCACTGCATACCTGTTCAGTGAACCTGCCACTGCATACCTGTTCTGTTCAGTGGACCCGCCACTGCATACCTGTTCATTGAACCCACCACTGCATACCTGTGCTGTGAACCCACCACTGCATACCTGTTCTGTGAACCCACCACTGCATACCTGTTCAGTGAACCCACCACTGCATACCTGTTCTGTTTAGTGGACCCGCCACTGTATACCTGTTCAGTGAACCTGCCACTGCATACCTGTTCTGTTCAGTGGACCCGCCACTGTATACCTGTTCATTGAACCCACCACTGCATACCTGTGCTGTGAACCCACCACTGCATACCTGTTCTGTGAACCCGCCACTGTATACCTGTTCTGTTTAGTGAACCCGCCACTGTATACCTGTTCTGTTTAGTGAACCCGCCACTGTATACCTGTTCTGTTTCGTGAACCCGTCACTGCATACCTGTTCTGTTCAGTGGACCCGCCACTGTATACCTGTTCAGTGAACCCGCCACTGCATACCTGTTCTGTTCAGTGGACCCGCCACTGTATACCTGTTCAGTGAACCCGCCACTGCATACCTGTTGTGTTCAGTGAACCTGCCACTGCATACCTGTACTGTGAACCCGCCACTGTATACCTGTTCTGTTCAGTGGACCCGCCACTGTATACCTGTTCTGTTTAGTGAACCCGCCACTGCATACCTGTTCTGTTCAGTGGACCCGCCACTGTATACCTGTTCATTGAACCCGCCACTGCATACCTGTTCTGTTCAGTGGACCCGCCACTGTATACCTGTTCAGTGAACCCGCCACTGCATACCTGTTCTGTTCAGTGGACCCGCCACTGTATACCTGTTCAGTGAACCCGCCACTGCATACCTGTTCTGTTCAGTGGACCCGCCACTGTATACCTGTTCATTGAACCCACCACTGCATACCTGTGCTGTGAACCCACCACTGCATACCTGTTCTGTGAACCCGCCACTGTATACCTGTTCTGTTTAGTGAACCCGCCACTGTATACCTGTTCTGTTTAGTGAACCCGCCACTGTATACCTGTTCAGTGAACCCGCCACTGCATACCTGTTGTGTTCAGTGAACCCGCCACTGCATACCTGTTGTGTTCAGTGAACCTGCCACTGCATACCTGTTCTGTGAACCCGCCACTGTATACCTGTTCTGTTTAGTGAACCCGCCACTGTATACCTGTTCTGTTTAGTGAACCCGCCACTGCATACCTGTTCTGTTCAGTGGACCCGCCACTGTATACCTGTTCAGTGAACCCGCCACTGCATACCTGTTGTGTTCAGTGAACCTGCCACTGCATACCTGTTCTGTGAACCCGCCACTGTATACCTGTTCTGTTCAGTGGACCCGCCACTGTATACCTGTTCAGTGAACCCGCCACTGCATACCTGTTCTGTTCAGTGGACCCGCCACTGTATACCTGTTCATTGAACCCACCACTGCATACCTGTGCTGTGAACCCACCACTGCATACCTGTTCTGTGAACCCACCACTGTATACCTGTTCTGTTTAGTGAACCCGCCACTGTATACCTGTTCTGTTTAGTGAACCCGCCACTGTATACCTGTTCAGTGAACCCACCACTGCATACCTGTTGTGTTCAGTGAACCCGCCACTGCATACCTGTTGTGTTCAGTGAACCTGCCACTGCATACCTGTTCTGTGAACCCGCCACTGTATACCTGTTCTGTTTAGTGAACCCGCCACTGTATACCTGTTCTGTTTAGTGAACCCGCCACTGCATACCTGTTCTGTTCAGTGGACCCACCACTGTATACCTGTTCAGTGAACCCGCCACTGCATACCTGTTGTGTTCAGTGAACCTGCCACTGCATACCTGTTCTGTGAACCCGCCACTGTATACCTGTTCTGTTTAGTGAACCCGCCACTGTATACCTGTTCTGTTTAGTGAACCCGCCACTGCATACCTGTTCTGTTCAGTGAACCCGCCACTGTATACCTGTTCAGTGAACCTGCCACTGCATACCTGTTGTGTTCAGTGAACCTGCCACTGCATACCTGTTCTGTGAACCCACCACTGTATACCTGTTCTGTTCAGTGAACCCACCGCATCAGTGCGCATACCTGTGCAGTTAAGTGAACCCACCTACCTACGTGAGTGCACGCAGTGTGATATACCACTCCGTGCATACCCGATATGGAAAGAACAGGTAGAGGAAGAGGTAGTGCCAGAGCCAGAGGAAGGCCACCCGGCAGATCTGCGCGAGGTCGTGTAAATGTAATTTCGTGTGGACCTGGCCCACAGTACAGTGCTCGGAAGAAGGCACGTCCCATCACCTCCCAAGATTGTCAGGACGTGGTTGAGTATTTAGCGACACAGAACACCTCATCTTGCTCAGCCACCAGCGCTACTACTAGCACCACTTCCGCTGCATTTGACACTTCGCAAGAATTATTTAGTGTTGAAATCACTGATGCACAGCCATTGTTGTTACAGCCAGATGAATTTTCACCAGCTCATATATTTGAGTTACCCGGCAACACTATGGATGTAACGTGTAAGGAGGATGAAGGACCTACTGATGGTGCATGTTTGGATTTGTCTGAGGCAAGCGAAGCTGGGCAGGATGATTACGATGATGACGATGATAGGGATCCTCTGTATGTTCCCAATAGAGGAGATGAAGAGGGGGACAGTTCAGAGGTGGAGTCAGAGAGTAGTAGGAGGAGAGAAGTTGCTGAAAGAAGCTGGGGCAGCTCTTCGTCAGAAACAGCTGGTGGCAGAGTCCGGCACCATGTATCGCCACCTATGTACAGCCAGCCAACTTGCCCTTCAGCATCAGCTGCTGAGGTGACGGTCCCCATAGTGCCCACATCCCAGGGTGGCTCAGCGGTGTGGAAATTTTTTAATGTGTGTGCCTCAGATCGGACCAAAGCCATCTGTTCGCTCTGCCAACAAAAATTGAGCCGTGGAAAGGCCAACACTCACGTAGGGACAAGTGCCTTACGAAGGCACCTGGAGAAAAGGCACAAACAGCAATGGGATGGCCACCTGAGCAAAAGCAGCAGCAGCACACAAAAGCAAAGCCACCCTCCTTCTCCTCTTCCTCCTCCATCAGGTGCATTATCTGCTTCTGCCGCTTTCTCCCTTCCACCTTCACAGGCACCCTCCTCCACTCCGCCTCTGCCCTTGAGCGGTTCCTGCTCCTCTGCCCACAGCAGCAGTCAGGTGTCCGTGAAGGAAATGTTTGAGCGGAAGAAGCCAATTTCGGCCAGTCACCCCCTTGCCCAGCGTCTGACAGCTGGCGTGGCGGAACTGTTAGCTCGGCAGCTGTTACCATACCGGCTGGTGGACTCTGAGGCCTTCCGTAAATTTGTGGCCATCGGAACACCGCAGTGGAAGATGCCAGGCCGCACTTATTTTTCGAGAAAGGCCATACCCCAACTGCACCGTGAAGTTGAGAGGCAAGTGGTGTCCTCTCTTGCGAAGAGCGTTGGGTCAAGGGTACACCTGACCACGGATGCCTGGTCTGCCAAGCACGGGCAGGGCCGCTACATTACCTACACAGCCCATTGGGTGAACCTGGTGGTGAACGATGGCAAGCAGGGCGCAGCGGACCAAATTGTGACACCTCCACGGCTTGCAGGCAGGCCTCCTGCCACCTCCTCTCCTCCTGCTACATGCTCTTCGCTGTCCTCCTCCTCCTTGGCTGAGTGGCAGTTCTCCTCTCCAGCTACACAGCCCCAGCTCCGCAGGGCCTATGCTGCATGCCAGGTAAGACGGTGTCACGCCATCTTAGACATGTCTTGTCTCAAAGCGGAGAGTCACACTGGAGCAGCTCTCCTGGCTGCTCTTAAGAAACAGGTGGATGAGTGGCTGACCCCGCACCACCTGGAGATAGGCAACGTGGTGTGCGACAACGGCAGCAATCTGCTTGCCGCTTTGCATATGGGGAAGCTGACACACATACCCTGCATGGCACATGTCATGAATCTAGTGGTTCAAAGATTTGTGGCAAAGTACCCTGGCTTAGCGAATGTCCTGAAGCAGGCCAGGAAGTTCTGTGGGCATTTACACAGCCATGGCACGCTTTGCGGAAATTCAGCGCAAAAACAACATGCCGGTGAGACGCCTCATTTGCGATAGCCTGACTCGCTGGAACTCGACCCTGCTCATGTTCTCCCGCCTGCTAGAACAGAAGAAAGCCGTGACCCACTACCTCTACAACTACAGTAGAATGAAACAGTCTGGGAAGATGGGGATGTTCTGGCCCGACAACTGGTCACTGATGGAAAATGCATGCAGGCTCATGCGGCCGTTTGAGGAGGTGACCAACCTGGTGAGCCGCAGTGAGGGCACCATCAGCGACTTAATTCCCTACGCTTACTTCTTGGAGCGTGCTGTGCGTAGAGTGGCGGATGAAGCTGTGAATGAGCGTGACCAGGAACCGTTACGGCAGGAAAAGGCATGGGACCAATTTTCATCAGACCCAGCTGTTTCCTCAACACCTGCGGCAGCACAGAGGGGAGAGGAGGAGGAAGAAGAGAAGTCGTGTGCAGAAGACGAGTCAGACTCAGAGGATGATGAGCAAGGTGTTTCTTTGGGGGAGGAGGAGGAGGAGGGGACAGCGGCAGGAGAACAACCTCAGCAGGCATCGCAAGGGGCTTGTGCTGCTCAGCCTTCCCGTGGTATTGTTCGCGGCTGGGGGGAGGAGGTTGACTTACCTGACGTCACTGAGGAAGAGCAAGAGGAGATGGAGGGTACTGGATCCGACTTTGTGCAGATGTCGTCTTTTATGCTGTCCTGCCTGTTGAGGGACCCCCGTAAAAAAAACCTCAAGGGGAATGAGCTGTACTGGGTGGCCACACTACTAGACCCTCGGTACACGCACAAAGTGGCGGACCTGTTACCAACTCACCGGAAGGTGGAAAGGATGCAGCACATGCAGAACCAGCTGTCAACTATGCTTTACAATGCCTTTAAGGGTGATGTGACGGCACAACGCCAGCAAGGTACCACTGCCACTAATCCTCCTCCCGTGTCCACGCAGTCAAAGACAGGACGCTCCAGTGATCTCATGGTGATGTCGGACATGCGGACGTTCTTTAGTCCAACGCCTCGCCGTAGCCCTTCCGGATCCACCCTCCACCAACGCCTGGAACGGCAGGTAGCCGACTACCTGGCCTTAAGTGTGGATGTAGACACTGCTGTGAACAGCGATGAGGAACCCTTGAACTACTGGGTGCGCAGGCTTGACCTGTGGCCAGAGCTGTCCCAATTTGCCATCCAACTTCTCTCCTGCCCTGCTGCAAGCGTCCTGTCAGAAAGGACCTTCAGCGCAGCTGGAGGCATTGTCAAAGAGAAGAGAAGTCGCCTAAGTCACAAAAGTGTTAAGTACCTCACCTTTATCAAAATGAATGAGGCATGGATCCCGGAGGGCTGCTGCCCGCCCCAAGACTAAGTCAGTCCCCGCACACACAGCATCTCTGCCTGCACGCCGTGTGACTGGCTGCCTGGCCTGCCCCAAGAAGACTAAGTCGCTCCCAGTCCCTCCACACAGCATGTCTGCCTGCAGGCCGCTTGACTACCTTCTCCGCCACCACCAACAGGGTCCGGGACTCCAGGCGGATTGCTGAATTTTTTAGGCCGCTGCTAGCAGCGGCCGCTGTAATAATTTTTCTGGTGCGTGTACATGACTGCCTAATTTTTCTGGCTGCACTGCGGGCAGCTGCAACAACAAAAGAAAAGGCATGTACATGCGCCCATTCCCCTTCGTGATCATTACCTTGCCGTGGTGAAGGGGCTTGCGTATCACAATGAAGCAATGACCGGCGCCTAGATGAGTGTCTCGGGGGGCACACCCACGATAATAAGGTCGTTGCCTCATTGTGGTCAGACCAAATTTGATCAGCTGGACAGTCACTGTTCTGTCATTCAGCTACATCAGCCAGGCGACCACCAAAACCTGCACTCTCGCCATGGTGCGCACCAGTCCATCACGGCTGTCACTACACAAACAGCTGTTTGCGGTGCGTTACACGGTGAGTTTGGTGTGTCGGTGTGAAGCAGTACCTTAATTACACTACCTGATTGATGTATACACATGCAAGATGTTTGAAAGCACTTTAGGCCTGTCATTTAGCATTCAATGTGATTTCTGCCCTTAAAACGCTGCTTTGCGTCAAATCCAGATTTTTCCCCGGGACTTTTGGCATGTATCCCACTCCGCCATGCCCCCCTCCAGGTGTTAGACCCCTTGAAACATCTTTTCCATCACTTTTGTGGCCAGCATAATTATTTTTTTTTTTCAAAGTTCGCATCCCCATTGAAGTCTATTGCGGTTCGCGAACTTTAACGCGAACCGAACCTTCCGCGGAAGTTCGCGAACCAGGTTCGCGAACCTAAAATCGGAGGTTCGGCCCAACTCTAGTTGTTTTTACTAATAAATAAGCCCCCCCTTTTACACCCTACTGCCTCACCACTCTCTATTTTATTTGCGGCAAGTCAGCGGTTATATCTGCTAGCCGCACAATACTACTCAGTACGCTACTGACATCGCATAGATGCCGCTCACTCCCGTTTGGTCTCGCAATGTGAGCGTGCACCAGGATCTAACGTTTGGCCTGCCTACAGCCTCCCTGGAAGTGTCCAAACTGAGACCGTGACTCCCTGGTGGCCCTCTGGATTCCCCGCCTGGAGCTGGATCGTGAGCCTGGTCCCTGGCCCCAAAAGGGACAAACGCTATCAGAGGCTGTGTCCTACGAGCAGCCATTTCTGAACAGGTGAGACCTGTCCTTGGCAGGGTGGATGCTCTTATTTATTTGTCACTCAGAGCGCTCTCTCTTTTGCATGTTTTTACTTTCTCTAGTGGATACTGAGAGCTGCCTAAGGAGGATTGCCAGATCGCACCGATAGGGAACTGTCTACATTCCCGATTTGCATTTCTTTCTAAAATGGGGTCATTTGTGGGGTTCCTATACTGCCCTGGCATTTTAGGTGCCCTAAACCTTGAGGAGTAGTCTTGAAACCAAATGTCGCAAAATGACCTGTGAAATCCTAAAGGTACTCATTGGACTTTGGGCCGCTTAGTGCACCTAGGGTGCAAAAAAGTGCCACACATGTGGTACTGCCGTGCTCAGAAGAAGTAGTACAATGTGTTTTGTGGTGTATTTTTACATATATCCATGCTGGGTGGGAGAAATATCTCTGTAAATAACAAATTTTTGATTTTTTTTACACACAATTGTCCATTTACAGAGAGATTTCTCCCACCCAGCATGGGTATGTGTAAAAATACACCCCAAAACACATTATACTACTTCTCCTGAGTACGGCGATACCAGATGTGTGACACTTTTTTGCAGCCTAGGTGCGCTAAGGGGCCCAACGTCCTATTCACAGGTCATTTTGAGGCATTTGTTTTCTAGACTACTCCTCACGGTTTAGGGCCCCTAAAATGCCAGGGCAGTATAGGAACCCCACAAGTGACCCCATTTTAGAAAGAAGACACCCAAGGTGTTCCATTAGGTGTATGGTGAGTTCATAGAAAATTTTATTTTTTTGTCACAAGTTAGTGAAAAATGACACGTTGTGAAAAAAACAATAAAAATCAATTTCCGCTAACTTTTGACAAAAAATAAAATCTTCTATGAACTTGTCATACACCTAACAGAATATCTTGGGGTGTCTTTTTTCTAAAATGGGGTCACTTGTAGGGTTCCTATACTGCCCTGGCATTTTTACAGGCCCAAAACCGTGAGTAGTCTGGAAACCAAATGTCTCAAAATGACTGTTCAGGGGTATAAGCATCTGCAAATTTTGATGACAGGTGGTCTATGAGGGGGCAAATTTTGTGGAACCAGTCATAAGCAGGGTGGCCTCTTAGATGACAGGTTGTATTGGGCCTGATCTGATGGATAGGAGTGCTAGGGGGGTGACAGGAGGTGATTGATGGGTGTCTCAGGGGGTGGTTAGAGGGGAAAATAGATGCAATCAATGCACTGGGGAGGTGATCGGAAGGGGGTCTGAGGGGGATCTGAGGGTTTGGCCGAGTGATCAGGAGCCCACACGGGGCAAATTAGGACCTGTTCTGATGGGTAGGTGTGCTAGGGGGTGACAGGTGGTGACAGGAGGTGATTGATGGGTGTCTCAAGGTGCGATTAGAGGGGGGAAATAGATGCAAGCAATGCACTGGTGAGGTGATCAGGGCTGGGGTCTGAGGGCGTTCTGAGGGTGTGGGCGGGTGATTGGGTGCCCTAGGGGCAGATAGGGGTCTAATCTGATGGGTAGCAGTGACAGGGGCTGATTGATGGGTGATTGATGGGTGATCAGTGGGTGATTAGATGGCAGAACAGATGTAAACAATGCACTTTGGAGGTGATCTGAGGGTAGGTCTGGGGCAATCTGATGGTGTGGGAGGGCGATCAGATGCCCGTAAGAGGCAGGTTAGGGTCTGATCTGATAAGTGGCAGTGACAGGTGGTGATTGACGGGTGATTGACGGGTGAACAGCGGGTGAATGACGGGTGAATGACGGGTGAATGACAGGTGATTGACAGGTGATTACAGGGGAGAATAGATGTATACAGTACACAGGGGGGGGAGGTCTGGGGGGGTCTGAGGTCGTTCTGAGGGTGTGGGTGGGTGATTGGGTGCCCTAGGGGCAGATAGGGGTCTAATCTGATGGGTAGCAGTGACAGGTGGTGATAGGGGGTGATTGATGGGTGATTGATGGGTAACAGTGACAGGTGGCGATAGGGGGTGATTGATGGGTAATTAGTGGGTGTTTAGAGGAGAGAATAGATGTAAACAATGCACTTGGGAGGTGATCTGACGTCGGATCTGCGGGCGATCTGATGTGTCGGTGGGTGATCAGATAGCCCGCAAGGGGCAGGTTAGGGGCTGATTGATGGGTGGCAGTGACAGGGGGTGATTGATGGGTGATTGACAGGTGATCAGTGGGTTATTACAGGGGGGATAGAGGCATACAGTACACAGGGGTGGGGGGGGTCTGGGGAGAATCTGAGGGGTGGGGGGTGATCAGGAGGGAGCAGGGGGCAGTTTAGGGTTAAAAAAAAAGCGTTGACAGATAGTGACAGGGAGTGATTGATGGGTGATTAGGGGGGTGATTGGGTGTAAACAGTGGTCTGGGGGGTGTGGGCAGGGGGGTCTGAGGGGTGCTGTGGGTGATCAGGGGGCAGGGGGGGGGAGATCAGTGTGCTTGGGTGCAGACTAGGGTGGCTGCAGCCTGCCCTGGTGGTCCCTCGGACACTGGCACCACCAGGGCGGGAGGCAGCCTGTATAATAGGCTTTGTATACATTACAAAGCCTATTATACCTATTACATGCGGCGACCTGGATGCTATTAACCCGCCGGCGCTTCCGAACGTCCGGCGGGTTACAGTGCGAGGGGGGAGGAGCCTGTCGCCGGCAGCTGATCGCATCACGAATGACACGATCGCCACATAACCACATCCACCGCCGCCAACGCCGATGGGCGTATTGCGGTCGTTTGGGCCCAGCCTTTGCCGCCACCCATCGGCTTAAGGCAGTCGGCAAGTTTTAAAGAAGTATTAAGAAACAAACACACGCTTCAAACTTTCTGTTGGGTCTTTCCTTTCTCAACAAACTATACCCCTCTAAATTTACTAATCAGCCATGGCTATCTTCCATCAATGTCTCTGTTATTTCCACAATAACATAAGCTTTATATTTCCTATCAATTTTAAGTTGATTGAGTTTACTTGTAAGACTTCTTGAAATGATTACCATGGATTGTATGTTTTTACCATTATATGTTACATCATTTCTTATTCTTTATGCTAACCCATCCCCTCTGCAACCCTATAATCTCTGTTTGCATGAGGTAATGTAAGGCTTGACAGGTTATGTCCACAATCAGTCTCTATGCCCCAATCTAGTGACGTGACTCTGAGCCCGACCTACGGTCTTCACCTATAGACAAGCCCCCGCATGAACAGGACACTTTATTTGTCTTTTGACTACGGTTACCCCAGGTCTTAACATGCAAGGTAGAGTGGACAATAACCCCCCAGAGCCCCACTGAGGTAAGTATCAACAGAGTTCTAGAGTTCACCAGTGTTAAACTGTAATAGTACCTTGATGATAAGGATGAGGCCCACAATGGTGATAGGCAGTAGGCAGATCCCGTGACAGGTAATGGTTGGTCCAAGCAGTAAGCAAGAGTGTCCAGGTAACAAGTAAAGGTAACAAGTAAAGGTCGGTCCAGGCAGCAGGCAAGAGTATCCAGGTAATAAGCAGAGGTCGGTCCAGGCAGCAGGCAAGAGAATCCAGGTAACAAGCAGAGGTCAGTTCAGGCAGCAGACAAAAATGGTCGAGAAACAAGCCAAGAGTCAAATTCCAGATAAGCAATATTAGTAAGTGCGCACCCAGCAAATAGCCACAGCTATGCTATAACGGGCGATGACTGGGAGCACTCAGCATGTTTAAATAAAACTCTTATTCAATCAGTGGCTGGCCACACTCCGCACATCCAATCGGACAGCAGCAGACCCTGCCTAAGTGTCAGCTGTAACATCAGCTGACACTGCGCTGTCAGCTGACCGCAGTCAGCTGACCACTGTTTACCCTTGCGGAGGGCGAACTGAGAATGTGCCCTCCGCCTATCACAAAGTGCGGCCTGCGTTCCAGCCTGCACGTCATCAGCAGGGAACAAGGGCCGAGCACCGGAAGTGGAGGTCTCAGCCCAGTTCTCGGCACAACTTTCAGCATAAACAGATAAGATCCTTACTGCTGACAAACACACCCAACACTGTTAGCAAATAACTCACTCCAAAACTGCAAAACAATCTAGCCCAGGGCCGGATTTGCCATAAGGCACTGTAGGCGCATACCTACAGGCACCTAATGATGGAAAGGCGGCTTACTCCCCTCCTCAAGTGCCCCCCTCCCTCCTTCCCTATGCAGTCCTGATGAAAGTGTAAATGAGAGGTTACTCACCCAGCTCTATGCATTCCACCGATGAAATCTCCCTTCAGTCAGGGCCACCTCTAGCTACTTACTGCTGAGGTTTCTCTAGCTACCCAATACGTGAGGGCACCTCTACCTATTTATTATTGAGGGTACTTCTAGCTACCTAGTATGTGGGGGCACCTGTAGCTACCTATGATAAACAAGGGAAGTAAGAGAGAAGTTACAGCTGGGCCAGCCAGCACAATTGCAGTGTGGTTGGGGCGGGTGTGTGGGTTCATGCATGGGGACGTCTAGAGTGCCAGGACATCTGTGCCTATAGGCTCCTGTGAGTTAAATCTGGGCCTGACCTAGCCAACTGATAATTATTATTCAGACACTAAACAATATTAGATTTGAATAATGAGTGTCAGTGGTCGTGTTGTCTTGATACAAGGGAGTTATCTGTGCATGTAAGTATCTAGGTACATTCTTCCACAAGCTCCTTGATATAGCAATGAAGTTTCTTACAAAATATAAAAATGTTCCCAGTTGAAAATGCCTTATTTTATTCTGTACATGGAAGAATGTCCAGAGCAACAAGTAAGAATCTTTGTTTCATTTACCATCTGAAATATAATTACATTTATTTAAAAAAAATCAGTGCATATTTATTTCTGTTCTTACGGTGTTTGAGCAGAACCCATCAAACTAAGCAAACAATAATCAGAGACTTATATACCTATCACCTGACCAAACTGATCACATGATCCTGCATGAGTTCTCCTAAACATGACCATAACTTCCCATGAAATCAACATAACAAAGTAATATTTAATTCAACATTTTACTAATAATAGACACGGCAAAAATTAAGAATTAAGAGAATGCATTTTATAATATAACACGTTGTAGTAAAAAAAAGAGAAAATAGGACAAGAATAATATTTTCCTATAATTCATATGGTATGCTCATTGTTTTCAGTAACATTTTATTTCAATAGTTAAATAGTTTTAATAAATAATGTAAAAAAATATACAGTAGGGAACATAAGTATTTGAACACCCTGCGATTTTGCAAGTTCTCCCACTTTGAAATCATGGCGGGGTCTGGATTTCACATTGCAGGTGCATTCTTACTGTGAGACACAGCATTTAAAAAAAAATCGAAATCCCATTGTATGATTTTTAGCCTCTTGAGGACCACAGGCTTACCTTAAACCCCTCTAGTGACCAGGCTTTTTTTTTTTAATTCAGCACTGTGCAGCTTTAGCATTTTCCATAGCACAAAGTGGAAAACACATATGTGATTCTGCTGAGTGTGTTCCTACCCTGAATGTGTTTTTGCACGGCTATAGAACTTAGCACCCAAATGATTTGTACCCCTTTTTCTTCCCACCAACAGAGCTTTCTGTTGGTCGTGGGATCTGATCGCTGCTGCCATGTGTGTGTGTGTGTGTGTGTTTTTTTTTAAAGTAACGTTTTTTTTCTATACCCCCCTCCTTCCCCCCATTCCCCTAAATTGGCACTACACTTTGACACATACACTGCACATAACATTCAGAGGCATATGCTGAAAGAATTTACAAATCTTGCCCTGCTGCACAAGAGGCCACCTCTACTTCACCCATTAATCTAAATTAGTAGCACCTGTCTGAGCTCTTCGGAGACACCTGTCCACCCCACAGTCAGTCAGACTCCAACTACTACCATGGGCAAGATCAAAGAGTTGTCAAAAGACACCAGAGACAAAATTGTGGACCTCCACAAGGCTGGAAAGGGCTATGGGGCAATTGTCAAGTAGCTTGATGAAAATAGTTCAACTGTTGGGGCAATTGTTAGAGAGTGGAAGAGGCAAAAGACAACTGTCACTCTATCTCAGACTGGGGCTCCTTGCAAGATTTCACCTCTTGGGGCATCACTGAACTGCAAGGGAGAAGCTAGTCAATGACATGAAGAGAGCTGGGACCACAGTTTCAAAGTTCACTGTCGGGAGAACGTTACGCCGTCAATGTTTTGAATTATGATTGCACAGAAGGTTCCCCTGCTCAACTCATCACATGTCCAGGCCTGTTTGAAGGTTGCCAATGATCATAAGAATGATTCAAATGAGGCACGGGAGAAAGCCATGTAGTCATATGAGACCAAAGTAGAACTTTTTGATCTAAACTTCACTTGATGTTTGGGGGGGGAAAAGAGGATGAGTTGCATCCAAAGAACACCATCCCTACTGTGAAGCTTAGGGGTGGTAACATCATGCTTTGGGGGTGCTTTTCTGCGATGGGGACAAGACAACTGCACTGTGTTAAGGAGAGGATGAATGGGGCCATATATTGTGAGATTTTGAGCAACAACCTCCTCCCCTCAGTCAGAGCACTGAAGATGGGTGGTGGCTGGGTCTTTCAACATGGCAATGACCCCGAAGCACACAGCCAGGACAACCAAGGAGTGGCTCCATAAGAACCATATCAAGGTTCAGAGTAGCCCAGTCAGTCTCCAGACCTAAATCCAATAGAAAATCTTTGGAGGGAGCTGAGTACTCCTTGTTGCTCAGTGACAGTCCCAAAACCTGACAGATCTAGAGAAGATCTGTGTGGAGGCATTGGCAAAAACTGATGTTTCCGTGTGAGCAAACCTGGTGGTCAAGAACTAAAGCAAACGTTTGGCCTCTGTTATTGCAAACAAAGGCTTCTGTACCAAATATTAATACTGATTTTCTCAGGCGTTCAAATACTTATGTGCAGCAGTGCAATACAAATAAAATCTTTAAAAAAATCATACAATGTGATTCCCTGAACTTTTCTTTTTAAATGCTGTCGCTCATAATGTGAATGCACCTACAGTGTGAATTTCAGTACTATTAATTAATTCTAAGTGTGAAACCTTGGAAAATTGCAGAGTGTTCAAATACTTATGTTCCTCATTGTATACCAGTACATATTTTTCCATTAGAATACCATGTTAAGAAAGCCTATGAAGAAAACATTTATTGTGCCTCAAGAGCACTGAATAAGTCCATTAATTACCCAAAGGTGTGACTAGGAAATACCCAGCAGGATTATGCCTGTGATAAATACAGCCTGAAAAATTAAACGTTTGGTTAGTGTAACGTACCTCTTCTGAAGGAGACCGATGTGCCGAGGACAGCAACTCTTGCGGGTTATTAACTGGAGGCCCTGGAATGGGTACAGCGGCAAGCAGTTGACAAAGGGCAGGAGCGCTAGCAGGACCAAGGGCGTGGCTCTGAAGCGCCCCCGCGGGTCAAGTCTGGTAGTGCAGGGACTTGACCAACCAGCAGGAACTTGAATCTGGAACAATCCGGTAGACAGGTGATTGGATGAGCAGCAGGATTCGAGCAGCAGGGCGGGTTCTCGGACGGGCAGAGATTCGGCAACAAGTCGGGTACTCAGACGGACCGGGGTCGGCAACAAAGCGGGTAGTCGTACAAAGCCAGGGTTGGTAACAAAGCGGGTAGTCAGACGAGCCAAGGTCAGCATCGGAACAAGACAAATCAGGCAGGCAGACAATAAGTCACGTCACAGGAGAAACAGGGAACTTGCTGCAAGACTACAGCACCGAGCACTGATCTCAGCAGGCTCAAATAGGCCGTTTGGTGCTAATTACGTAATACGCAATGACGTACGCATATGCCCGCGCATGCGTACTTCCAAGCGGAAATACATGTACACGCGTAATCCCTTAGCGTGCGTGCCCGAACACACCCGCCACCACAACTTCCGGTGCAGAGGCCAGGCGCGCACGCAACAACACACGCAGGTGCACACCACCAGGCCCTGTTTCCAGGAGCCCGATGGCATACCCCAGGACCCGCGGACATCCGTAAGTACCGGCAGCCAAGCCTGCCATAAGCTGACCGTGACAATGCCCCCCCCTAAGGGGCAGCCTCCGGATGCCCTCTGGGACCTGGCTTACCCGGAAATCTGTGATGAAAGTCTCTGACCAACCTGGGTGCATGTACATCCTTTTCTGATTGCCAGGAATTCTCCTCAGGTCCATACCCCTTCCACTTGATCAGATACTGAAGAGCTCTACCTCGTCTTCGGGAGTCAAGGATTGCCTCGACCTCGAATTCCTCCTCTCCATTCACCATAACAGGAGGCACAGGATCCTGTAATTGATTAGGGAATGGTTCAGTTGATACAGGTTTGAGTAATGATGCGTGAAACACAGGATGCACTTTAAATGTACTTGGAAGTACTAATTCATAGGCTACACGCCCAATTCTTCTCTTGACAGGGAAAGGACCCATAAACTTAGGACCCAATTTCCGAGAAGGGCAAGCCAATTTAATATTCTCAGTGGAAAGCCAAACCAGTTCTCCTTCCTTAAATTCCAGGTCCCCTCTTCTATGACAATCGGCGTATTTCTTGAAAGCAACCTGAGCACGAGCCATGTTGTCCTGAAGAAATTTATTGTTGGTGGACCAGAAAGTGACCATCTCTTGTG
This sequence comes from Hyperolius riggenbachi, assembly GCF_040937935.1. Classification (NCBI taxonomy): domain Eukaryota; kingdom Metazoa; phylum Chordata; class Amphibia; order Anura; family Hyperoliidae; genus Hyperolius; species Hyperolius riggenbachi. The sequence goes on from NC_090648.1 coordinate 103,688,625, forward strand.
CAGCAGGAACTGAAGACTGACCAATAAAACTAGGCAGAAATGATGGATGATAACCATAGTTTGCAAAGAAGGGAGATTGTTGAGTTGATGAGTGAATAGAATTATTGTAGGAAAATTCTGCTAACGGAAGTAGTGGGTACCAATCATCCTGTGAAAAGGAGACAAAGCATCTTAGGTATTGTTCCAATGTCTGATTGGTTCGTTCCATCTGGCCATTGGATTGAGGATGGTATGCAGAGGAATAATTAAGCTGAATCTTGAGAATGTTACATAAAGTTTTCCAAAACTTAGATGTAAATTGAGAGCCCCTGTCAGATACGATGTCATCTGGGATTCCATGGAGCCTGATGATTTCCCTTACAAAGGCTGAGGCAGTGGACTTAGCTGAAGGTGTCCCCTGCATAGCCACAAAATGAGCCATTTTTGATAGCCGATCCACTACTACAAAGATTGTGTCATAAACCTCAGAAGTGGGTAGTTCAACGATAAAATCCATAGATATAGAGAGCCAAGGTCTAGACGGGACAGGTAATGGGTTTAACAAACCCCAAGGCTTAAGTCTTGACCCCTTGCAACGACTACAAACTTGACAGGAATTCACATACCTCTTGCAGTCTTTAGCGAGACCAGGCCACCAAAAGTTCCTCTGGACAAGATCCTTTGTTTTGAAACTTCCAAAGTGACCAGCTAGTGGATGATCATGGCATAGTTTGAGAACCATGGGCCGGAATTCCTCTGGAACAAAAATTTTATTCCTGAAAAGCCAAAGACCCTCCTCCTGTGTCATCTCAGAACGATATTTGTCAGGAAGTGTAACAGTTGACTGACGAATCTGTTTAATTAGTTCCGGTTGAATCAGTAAAAAGTTATGACTGGACAGGATTGTATCAGGTGGAGAGTGCATATTTTCATCCTCCGGGAACATACGAGATAAAGCATCAGGCTTAATATTCTTTGATCCGGGTCGATAGGTAATGTGGAAGGAAAACCTTGAAAAAAAAAGTGCCCACCTGGCTTGCCTAGGGTTTAGCCTCTTAGCTGATTTGAGGTACTCTAAGTTCCTATGATCAGTAAAAATAAGAATATCATGTGTAGCGTCCTCAAGCAAATATCTCCACTCCTCCAAAGCCACTTTGATTGCCAGAAGTTCTTTATCTCCCACATCATAATTTCTTTCAGCATCGGAGAGTTTCCTTGAGAAAAAAGCCACTGGATGAAGAAGAGACTTTAAGCCATGTCTTTGAGATAAAACTTCCCCCACTGCAGAATCTGATGCATCAACCTCCAAAAAATACGGTAATTTGGGATCAGGATGTTTTAAGATCGGAGCGATAGTGAAGAGTTCTTTTAATCTATCAAAAGCCAACTGAGCCTCAGGAGACCAGCAGAAATGAACCTGTTTACGAGTAAGTTGAGTGATTGGCAGGATAATAGCAGAAAAGTTCTTGATAAACCTCCTGTAAAAGTTTGCAAATCCAATAAATCTTTGAATTGCCTTCTTGTTAGTAGGAGGTGGCCAATTAAGAATGGACGAGATCTTTTGAGGATCCATGGAGAAGCCGTTTGCTGAAATGATGAGACCAAGAAACTGGATAGACTGTTTTTCAAACTCGCATTTTTCAGCTTTGACGTAGAGTTGGTGAACTCTTAATTGCGAGAGAACCTGACAGACTTGTCCCCGATGAATTTCCAATGAAGAGGAGAATACCAGGATATCATCTAAGTAGACAATGATGAAATGATCAATAAATTCTCTGAGCACGTCATTAATAAAGTATTGAAAAGTCGTAGGAGCGTTACAAAGTCCAAATGGCATCACAAGGTATTCAAAATGGCCGTAGCGGGATCTAAAAGCGGTTTTCCATTCGTCCCCATCTCGGATTCGAATTAAATTATAGGCTCCCCTAAGGTCAAGTTTAGTAAAGATCTTTGCCTCGCGTAGTTTCTGGAAAAGTTCTGGTACCAAGGGCAAAGGATACCTATTCTTGATGGTGATTTTGTTTAGTTCACGATAATCAATGCAGGGTCTCAACGTTTTATCTTTCTTTTCCACAAAGAAGATGACCGCTCCTGCAGGGGAAGAGGAAGGGCGGATAAATCCCTTCTTCAGATTGTCTTCTATATATTGTTTCAAAACTTCCTGCTCAGGATCAGATAAAGGAAACATGCGTCCAAAAGGAATCTTCGCCCCCGTTTGTAAATCAATCGGACAGTCGTAAGGCCGATGAGGTGGTAACTGGTCAGCTCCCTTTTTATCAAATACATCTAGAAATGCATGGTATTGTTTCGGAATAATTTCCTGTAAGGCAGATGAACAAAGTAGCGGTCCAGACGATGCGGAACTAGATAGGGTGCAACAGTTGTTACAGTAGACGGAGTCAAAGGAAATGAGTCCTAATGACCAGTCAATAATGGGGTTAAGGGCTCGTAACCAGGGCAACCCCAATATTACTGGGTAAAGAGGAGAAGAGACTAAGTCCATCTTGAGGAATTCCTGGTGGTTATTGCAGATGGAAGTACTGATTGGCTGGGTTTCCAGTGTAACAGGTCCAGAGCTAATTGAGGTTCCATCAGCCAGATGAATTAAGAGAGGTTCTCCACGGTTCTGAGTTGGGATTTGATGAGTGGTAGCGTAGGAAATGTCCATAAAGCAACTACAGGCCCCAGAGTCAATTATGGCAGAGGTCTTAACGGTTCTTCCGGGTAGCTGAAAATAAACAGGGACAGAAAAATGGTTAGGAGATATTTTGATGGAATCTAGCGGTCGAGTCTCAATAGAACCCTTCTTACCAGATGGACGAGTAGGGCAGACTCCTATGAAGTGACCAGAAGCTCCACAGTAGAAGCATAGGTTATGTTGACGTCGTCTATTCCTCTCTTCACTAGTTAAGGCCGGACGGATCACTCCTAATTGCATGGGTTCGGGCTGATCCTCTACAGGTTGCTGGGTCAGTACTGGAGTAGGAGGAATGGTAGGAAATAGAGATCGGCCAGTGCTAATTCCCCCCTTTTCCATCTGCCTTTCTCTATGACGGCGGTCAATCTGGATGGCTAATAATATTAACTCATCTAAAGTAGCAGGAAGTCCAGTACGGGCCAACTCATCCCTGATGTAATCAGAAAGGCCCATACGGTAATGAAACTTCAAGGCAGGTTGTCCCCAATCAGTATCTGCAGCCCACCTTCGGAATTCCGATGTGTACTCTTCTACGGGCCGCCGCCCCTGGCGTAAGTGGTGAAGAGAGAGCTCTGCGGTGGTGCTACGCTGAGGATCCTCGAAAAGCACGGCCATTGCCTTAAAGAGAGCTTCCAAATTAGCTAAGGAGGCATGTTTTTGGTCCATAAGTTGATGAGCCCAGGTCTGAGGTTCCCCTTGAAGAAGAGAAATCACGAATCCTACTTTGGTTGCTTCATCCGTAAAGGTGCGAGGTTGTAACAAAAAAAATAATTCGCAGGCATGCTTGAATGCTTGAAACTTTGTACGATCTCCATTAAATCGTTCCGGTACAGGCACCCGGGGTTCGGGAAGATACGGCATAGCAGGAACCCTCTCAACAGGTGCCGGATTAACAGACACTGCTGGCGTTGGAGGAGGTGTTTGAGGGGCTACGTTGGCGATGGTATTCACCCGGCCTTCTAACTGGATATGACTGGACTGGAGCTCCTTAATTGCTTCGGTCAGGGCTGAGACCTGCTTGCATAAGGTACTCAGGATACTTGCTGCCTCGGCGGTCTCCATTCTATGGCTGTAGTCTTTTGTAACGTACCTCTTCTGAAGGAGACCGATGTGCCGAGGACAGCAACTCTTGCGGGTTATCAACTGGAGGCCCTGGAATGGGTACAGCGGCAAGCAGTTGACAAAGGGCAGGAGCGCTAGCAGGACCAAGGGCGTGGCTCTGAAGCGCCCCCGCGGGTCAAGTCTGGTAGTGCAGGGACTTGACCAACCAGCAGGAACTTGAATCTGGAACAATCCGGTAGACAGGTGATTGGATGAGCAGCAGGATTCGAGCAGCAGGGCGGGTTCTCGGACGGGCAGAGATTCGGCAACAAGTCGGGTACTCAGACGGACCGGGGTCGGCAACAAAGCGGGTAGTCGTACAAAGCCAGGGTCGGTAACAAAGCGGGTAGTCAGACGAGCCAAGGTCAGCATCGGAACAAGACAAATCAGGCAGGCAGACAATAAGTCACGTCACAGGAGAAACAGGGAACTTGCTGCAAGACTACAGCACCGAGCACTGATCTCAGCAGGCTCAAATAGGCCGTTTGGTGCTAATTACGTAATACGCAATGACGTACGCATATGCCCGCGCATGCGTACTTCCAAGCGGAAATACATGTACACGCGTAATCCCTTAGCGTGCGTGCCCGAACACACCCGCCACCACAACTTCCGGTGCAGAGGCCAGGCGCGCACGCAACAACACACGCAGGTGCACACCACCAGTCCCTGTTTCCAGGAGCCCGATGGCATACCCCAGGACCCGCGGACATCCGTAAGTACCGGCAGCCAAGCCTGCCATAAGCTGACCGTGACAGTTAGGCTACCATTTCAGCTGTATTTAATGGAAACAGGAGTTTTCTGACTTTTCTAAATATTGTATTATTTCCATATTCTGCACTTGTGCATACTCAGATGTCACTTACTGAACAGTGCTGCTCGGATACCCCTTTTCAAAATCCGAATTGAATTCAGATCCAAATACCCACATATCCGGATCCGAATCGGATATCCGAATCCAAACTTTTTGGTATCCGAGTAAAATCGGATATCCGAACCCAATATCCTGGATATCCGGTCGGATTCGGATATCCGGATAGAAAACCGGAAGTGGCCTGAAAATGGCTTAAATTGCCTCCAAAACTCTCTCTCTCTCTCTCTCTCAGACTGAATGTCTCCGAAAGGGATTTTTGCCTTTGAAGCCCTCTGCTCGGATATCCTGAAAAACTATCCGCCCAGATTTTCGGATTTCACATGGGAAATACGAGTTTGCTCGGATAGTGCTATTCGGATTTAGAAAGATATCTGGAATCCTATTCAAAGTACGGATAGTGGAAAAAGTTCAGATTATCTGGGTAGTTCGGATACCCGAATATTGGATGAGCAGCACTGTTACTGAACTTAAAAAGCACTACATTGAAATAAAACTTTTTATTGCATGTTTTTGTTCTTATATTTTCTTTAAATTTTAACCTGCTGTCACTGCTATAATACTCTAGTAAGCTTGTTTTTGACAAGCTTATTACACATTCACTCACACTGAATTAACAACACTGCATGTCAGTGTAATACAGCTTGTTAAAAAAAAAACTTGAAAAAGAAAGGATTTAATACAGATTTCTTTTTTTACTCAAAAGGAATTTAAACTATTTACTACTATATTATTATAATTAAAAGAAGATATACAAAGCAAATATTGAAACATTTGTTTAAAAAAGTTTATTTTAAGTGTAGGTGAAAAAAAAATGGCCATGATTTCTACTATTTGGATAAATTGAATTACTATTCGTATAAATTGAGATTAGGCATTGTGTCTGAACTAGCCATGATCATGTACTGGATATAGCTAGGGTTCCATGTTCAAATCTGGAACAAGACACTGTCTGCAGGCAGTTTTGGTGGGTTTCCTTTGGGCAAATCGGTTCCCCTCCACATCCCAACAGCATATTGATAAGTTAATTGGTCCCCCAAACAACTGCAGGAGGTATGTTAGACCAAGACTAAAGTAGGGATAAGATAATGATCTCCTCTGAGAGTCTAAAGTGACATATGTAAAATGATACAGAAGATGGGAATAAGTAAATACATAATAATGATAATATGTCAGAACATTCCCCTTTATGCTTATTGTTATATTTCTTCTTAATTTATTTGTGGGCTATAAGAAGTACATTTACAGTCATGGTCTTGCACTATCAAAACCAAACAATAGCATTTATCCTTGTTGGGTTTTCAGACTCCCCAGAAGTAAGAATTCCTCTTTTAATATTTTTTCTTTGTATTTATAACATAACACTACTGGGGAACATGGTTCTTATCTTGATCATTTGTTCCAGTTCATTACTGAGCAAACCTATGTACTTCTTCTTATGTAACCTCTCTTTTCTTGATATTGTCTACACCTCTGTGACCTCTCCAAAGTTGATCCACATTTTCGTCACCAATGATGGAACAATATCCTTTGTAGGGTGCGTTACCCAGTTTTTCTTCTTTGTCTCTTTTTGGAACACAGAATATTTCCTTCTGACTGTGATGTCTATTATGACCGTTATGTAGCCATTTGTAGGCCTTTACATTATGCCTTACTTATGAACAGGAAGTTGTGTATAATTTCAGTTGTGGCAACTTGGTTGGGAGGAATGTTGGGCTCAGTTTATCCAACCACGACCACCTTTGTGGCAAGCTATCATGCATCTAGTAAACTCAACCATTTTATTTGTGATATTAAAGCACTGGAAGAAGCTGCCGTTGGTGATACTATGAGCATTCACACTGCAATCCTCACACACGGCCTTCTTTGTGTTGCTACTTGTTTCATATTTACGTTGATTTCATACATATTTATCATCTGGGCAATTCTGAAAATACGATCTACAAGAGGAACATACAAGGCTTTCTCCACTTGTGCCTCACACCTAAGTGTGGTTAGTTGCTTCTATGTATTACTGTTTGTTTTGTATTTTAGACCCAAAGGAACAGTTTCCCTGAAAGAAGGAAAAATACTCACTGTCCTCTATGTATACATAATTCCTTTGCTAAATCCTGTAATATATAGTTTCAGGAATCAGGGAGTTAGAGATGCTTTTAAAAAAATAGTTAGCAACTTCGTACATAAATAAATGGAAGCCTTTATGTTCTTGCGGATACATCCTTGTTATCTTCATTATTTTTTTAAGTCTTTTGAATTATTTTAGAGCAAACTGGTAGAAAAAGAAGAACCAGTTGCTAAAGAGGCATGAGCTTCCTACCTGTGGAAACTTAATTTGGAAAAGACTGAACTCATAATCTTCCCACACCATTCATTGGACTCTCTCCATAATATCTCTATTGCTAACAACAACATGTTAATCCACCCTGTCCTTTAAACCTGCTGCCTGGATGTCACCCTCGACTCGGCACCCTCCTTCACCCACCATATCCACAACATCTCTAGGTTCTGCCACTTCCATCTTTGCAACATTGCCAAAGTTTGTTCCAGCACCATCAAACTCCAGGTTTATTCTCTGTTCATCTCCCGTCTGGATTACTGCAATGCCATCCATTCTGGACCTCCTGAGACCAGAATCCATTATGAATCCAGCTGCCAGTCTTATATACACCTTTCTACACTGCTTTTGAACTGCTCCTCTTCACAAGTCCCTTCCCTGGCTCTCTGTCCCCCTCAGATTTAAATGTGAACTGCTTTGCCTGGACTTCAAATCCATCCACCATACCTCTCCCTTTTACATTTCAGATCTCTTTCAGAGATACTCCCTAATTCGCTCTCTGCTCCTACAACACTATATAGATGTCTACTGTTTGCATCACTTGTTCACTTGCAAGACTCCAGGCTCTAGAACTTCCCAGGGCAACCCCTATTCTATGAAACTCCCTCCACATCAGACTCACCCCCACACTCAATTCATTCAAGCAGGCTTTAAATACCTATTTGTTCACAATTGCTTACCCGCCATCAGTGATGGGCAGAACAGTTCGCCAGGAGAACACAGTTCTCAGGGGAACTTCTGACATTCGCCTACTTGCCTTCAATGCAAACCTTCCTGTCAAAAGTTTGTGTAAGCATTTAACATTAAAGTCAATGACCGCCAATTTTAGCTATGAATAGCAAAGCCCCTGTATGTGATAGAAACACCAAATTTGCTGGATATGTTAAGGAGAACTGTGGGAATAAGAAGACAATTTACAATAGGAAAAAAAATTGTGGTTAAATGACAGATAATGCATCAACCTATTGGTGGTGTAGATTTACATTTTTCAAAAGAAAAAGCAGTGAATTTCATGATGGGGTTTTCAGGCAGTCATTGAACACAAAATGTTGATGTTCGGCCATTCCTACCCACCATCTTCTTAGCTCCAAGACCCTCACATATAGCCCCCCTTATGTGTCCTTTTCCCTGACCCCTTATATTATAAGCCTATTTGGCAGGGTGCTTTTCCCCGTGATCTCTTCTTGACACCTTTGTCCACTTTTTTGTGCACCTTTGTTTAAATCTGCAATGTCCCTGTGTAACATTATTAATGTTGTAATGTCTCCCACATGTTCATCTTCATCCCCATAAGGTTGTTTGATCACATACGTATAAGATGTACATCTTTTCCAGAATAAAATGCATTTTTAACTCTATGTTGCTGTCAAGTACAGTAGGGAGTACAAATCTGACAAATCTTATTGCTTTTGGACATGTTCATCTCCTCATTGGGTATTCTATGAGTTTTCTTTAAATTCAAAAGCACTTACTGAACAGCAATCACTCGGGCCAGCTGTTAAAGTAGTGTGTAACACAAAACGTAGGTTTACCAGCATCTTTGTACAGATCCTTTCTAGGGACTGGTTTTGTAGAGAATGAAGTAATTACAGCAGGGCCTTGATTATCCGGCAAAGGCAGGAGTTGCCTGATGCTGGATACGTGTAATTTCCCGTTGCATGAGAGTTTAAGCAACCAGGGGCCTCAAGATAACACAACACCCCTTAGCCACACACACACAGAGCAAATGCAGTGCAGCACGCAGTGAAAAAAAAACTTACCAGAGCTCTGAGCACTGGTCTTCTTCACTTCCTGTAACTGCTGGCTGTATTTGTATGTCACCTTTGAAGAGTAGACAATAGTGTATCTTTAAAACGACCCTGAGTTCTCCTTAAGATCTAAATCAGGACTTACCTGAGGCTTCCTCCAGCCCCCCGTAGCCCGCAAGGTCCCGTGGCATCTTCTTGGCCTCTTCCATGGTCCCGTTGTCCAGTGCGGTAATCCGGCAACATCCAAGCAATTTGCCCATGTGCGCTCCTGAAGCCAGGCGCTGTCATCCTCCTGCCCATGCGTGGTACAGTGTTTAGAGAACCGCACATGTGCAAGAGGGTGACGGTGCACAGCATGATGACGCCGCAAGCACGCTTTGGAAGCGCGCATGGGTGACTTGCTTGGAAGTTGTCAGATTACCGGACAGGACAGCGGGACCAAGGAAGAGGCCAGGAAAATGACGGGGGACATCACGGGCTACGGGGGCATGGAGGAAGCCCCCGATTTTCATTTTAAGAACAGCTCAGGGTTACTTTAAAGCAAAATTATTGTCTGAAATCTGCCCTAGAATACCTACCTATTGTTTATAATACAGGGGTGGGGTGAAAAAGGTTCCTGAAAGTTCATTTTAATACATGCTATGATACACCGTGTTTTTAAAAGCAGAATACTATCTCACTAATATTATAAATGTGAAAGTTTGGATGTTTGTTACTCAATCACACAACAATGGCTGAACGGATTTGAATGAAATTTGGCACACACATAGTACATTACCCTGAATAACATATAGGATACTTTTTATCACCATAACCAAAAAGTGGGCGGGCACAAATACAAATTTCACTGGGAAAATGTAAACTGTAGTCATTCTTACACTGTTAATGGTGGGGTTCTCAAACTTTGCACTGTTGGTCACTAGAGATGGCCCGAACCCTTCGCCGGTGAGCACTATTTGGCGAAGATCAGTACATGGCAGCCAATCAGCCTGCACTCCCTCACAGGGACCCCCGCCCCTTATAAAAATGCTGCTGCACCCGCAATATTTCAGTCTGTCTTTCAACTGGAATAGTGAGAGGAAGGGACAGAGCTTGCTGGATATAGGGAACGCGCTAGCTAGGGTTGTTTATTTTGATCTTCACTAACATACTTGCTGTTAAAGCACCCCCAAACAGTCCTTCTGAGGGCTACTTCATCCTTCTGCTTATTTTTTTGTGTGTGTGTGTGCGTCACTCCACAGCCCACAGGCACCCACCATTGTGCCCAGTGCCCACTATAATTGTGTGTCACAATAGACACAAGCAGAAATAGGTTGTACACTGAGCCAGTCTGCTTGCTACCATTATAAAGTTCTACTAGCATCTTCTCATCCTGGCCTCTGCTACACGCCACGCAGGTCTGTTCAGCTTAGCGTGCATGCAGCACCCGCACACCTAAGGTGCTTAGTACAGGGTGAAGTCACACACACTGTTTGTTACACTGTATGACAACCAGGTAGTTTGGGCCATACCTGCTTCCATAGCATCTTGCAAAGAGATGGTGAGTGGCTTTCCGGCCATGCTTCTTCCCTTGGAGATTACAGAGGGAGGATGAGTGGCAGTCTTCCCACCATCTGCAAGAAGCTAAGAGGTGGTATGAAAACTCTAAGGCCCCGTTTACACTTAATCAGTTGCTCTCAGTTATAACTGAAAGAAAACTGATTTTCAAAGTAATGCCCATGTTTCCCTATGGCACCTTTCACACTTAACGCGTTTTAACTAAAATCTTCTTCCCAATGCACTGCTATAGAAAAAATGCGTACCAACGCGCACTAACGCACACCAACTGATTAAGTGTAAAAGGGGCCTAAACCTTTATTATATATTGTGGCACCTGTATATGTTAAAATGTTTACTGCTTTGTTTGTGTATATTAATTTTGGCACATAATTTATTGCAGTATCAGAGTTGGAGGTCCTGCTGTTATTGATTACCTATACTTTGATAGTTCATGACGGTTTAATCCTTTGCATCACCTTTGGTGACTTTTAATTGTTTATACTGTTGATTTATGAATTCTGAATAACATTATACATGTTATTTTGCTAATACTATGTGAGGTTGGTGTTATTTTTGGGTATTTTGCCTTTCTTCCTAACAGCCATTAGACCAATTAGATCAACACGGTGGTAGAGATAAAAAGAAATAACTCATGACATGAAAAATGTAGCAGAGCTCTAGAGTGAATAAGATAGTAGAGATAGCTGCGGTGCATTGTAGCGGCTATTTTATCCACTACACTATAGGGTTTTGTAACAGAACTCTGTAGTGGATAAAATAGCTGTTATGATGCTCCAAATTGTCAGTACAAAGTTCCGCTATAATGTAGCTTAACTTCCCCGCCACTATCTTTTTGGGTGCCTCCAGCATCCAAATTACTGTCTGAAGCTGGTAATTCAGAATTTTAACATGGGTGCCTTTGGGCGTACACTTCAAAAAGATGCCTGGTATGAAGGGTGTGAGATAATATGGATAGTAAAGTATTCCAGATAGTAGAATATCTGTAATTTAGCGCCGCTTACTCTACTTCCTGATTAGCAGAAGTAGAGTGAGGGACGATGCAGACAGAGAAGACCAGCAGGGCCGGATTAATGTTTGACTACATCGGTGGACATGAAATGGTAATGTGATGGGCTGTGGTGATTTTTATTCTGGTAAAACACACAAATACGTTAACTGGTTCCCCCAAAGGATTTTTCCTTATGGTTTTGGTAGCCCCTCTGTAAAGTGCTGCAGAAGATGTCAGTGCTATATAAATACATAATAATAATATGGTGGGACATTAGACTGGGTATATGGGTCTAAGGTAGGATTAAATTATGAGCTCCTCTAAAGACAGTCAGTGACATGACTATGTACTCTGTAAAGCACTGCAGAAGATGTCAGCACTATATAAATACATCATGATAATATGGTAGGACATTACACTATGACTATGGTAGGATTAGAGTGTGAGCTCTTCTGAGGACAGTCAGTGACATAACTATGTGCTCTGTAAAGTGCTGCAGATGTCACTGCTGCTATATAAATACAGAGAAACTGATAAAGAGAAGGGGCCATATGTGATTTACTTTTAACCTGAATTTTTTCAAAAAGTAGGTGAAAAAGTACTATCAAAATTATTTTGAGTATTTTCTTACTTGCTGGTGGCTTAAAAGACATTTTATTGACAAGTTTAAAAATATCACCTTGGAAAAAACTCAGGAGAAATTGTTAATTGCATATGGGCCAAGGTGAGCAGGAAAAGTGAGGAAAAGGAGGGGGTGAGAACACAAAAGGGTGGACAGGGAGTAAGAGAGGTGGAAAAAGGACAGTCAGAGAAGGGTAGGGGACTAAGGGAGCAAAGAAAGAGGGAGTATTATGGTTTATACAATTAACAGCCAGCCACAGTTGAGTTGCTCATTATTAAATGTACATAATCAAATTACTGCACATAAACACATCATTTGTAGATTTTACTCAGCAAACACTCTGCCTGCACAATCCCACTGATGGATAAGCAAAGCCTACGACCTTCCCCACTGTATGCACTTATCACCTCAAACACTGTCTCTTCTTCTCCTCTGCATTCTGTGGGGAAGGCTGAGCGTGTACACAAGAGGATCCGCTTGAAGATCGGGCAGCCTGTCAGGCTTTTACTGTGACAAGCCCGACTGAAAGCTGAAGTGAGGGATATGCGCAGCAGATAATTAGGGAAGGGGGGTCTCGTTCTCCTCGGTGCCTGCGCTCTGGGGCTCGCATCCATCAGCCCCAGCGGCACTGCGAGACCTCCCCATCCACTAGTCTCCTGGCCAGCTCTATGCTGATGTGACGTCACGTGCATGGATACGTCAGTGAAGTTGATTGGCGGGGAGGCGCCTTGTAGCCGAGATGCAGTCGCTCTTACTGCCGCCCGTAAGTTGGAAGCTTGGAGTTGGAGCTGCCTGAACTGCCTGGAACTCGAGAGCGAGATAATTTGCACAGTAGTACTTGCTGCCTGCCAGTACTGCCTGCCTGTTTGAGGCTTTAACTGTCTATTTAATAGTGGATGCATTGAATCGGTTTCCCTCATACCTTCAACTAGGATTTACGCGATTCTTGTACCTGAAAATGCAGTATTGCTGCGTTTAGGAGGTGGAGCCGGGGATTTCCTTTAAGAAGGTGGCTCACTCCTTTAAGCCACGCCCTGATGAAGCTTGGTGATGCCAAGTGAAACTAGTAGGAGATTGGCTGCTGCCATCCAGCCCACTGAACTGTACTAGGTAATGCCTAATGATGTTGATCCAGGGATTTTATCTGATTGCCAGGGATTTTATCTGAGACCCATGCCTTGTAAGGGTTTTTTCGCCTTCCTCTGGATCAACAGGGATATGTGAGGGAGCAGGCTGGAGTTGTACTTTGTACTGGTTGAACTCGATGGACGTATGTCTTTTTTCAACCAAAATAACTATGTAACTATGTAACTATGAACTCCCATCAACCAGGCGGTGACACGCTGGGGAATCAGAGTGAGCACGTGAAGTCCGGTGTCTAACGATCATCTAGAGTGGGCACTGCGCGAGACAGCTGTGATTGTGAACTAACTCTGTTTGGTGAGCGGGTTGCTCGGCGGAGATGAGCCGAACGAGTTGCGCTATATCCAACCGCGCACGTGTCTCACCGGCCTTTCAGCAGCGTAAGAGCGCGGCTTGCCAGCGTCTTCTTGGATAACATGCCGGTTTACACCCAAGGGGGCCCCCATTGGACTACAGCATATACAGCCTGCCTGTGCGGCTGGAGCAACATAGCCAGGTGAAGTCTTCCGGTATATGGCCATTAATGGACGTTGCTGCCTTGCTGGAGGTCGTAATGTATAAAGCTTAAGCACGGAAGATACATTATCTAAGCCAAGGCATGCCGGGTTTTCTTAAATGAAACTCGATACAAGTTTGTTTGGATTATACTGGACATGCAGCCAAATAATTTTACCGTGCCTGCTCCCTCCTATGGTTGCCCTCTTTTTCCAGAGGTGGACTTTGTACTGCGTTACTAATGGGGTACCTCGATACATTTAGGTTGTGTATTTGGAGTGGTGTGTCAGTATGGTGTGCATGGCAGCTAGGGTTTTAATGACAACAGTGTTGTTGCTTTCAGTGGTGCTCAGCAGAGCTCGAATATTCGAGTAGCTCGAATATTCGAGCTATTTCTCAGCTATTCGAGCTCGGTATTCGAGCTCCGAATAGCTAGAGCTATTCGAATGGGGTATTCGAGTACACTCGAATAGCCCATTCACTATTCGAGCTATTCGAGCAAATCGGCGCTATTCGAGCTCGGTACCGAGCTCGAATAGCGTCATAGCCCAGATTGATGTCCTTAGAGCCAATCAGAGGGCTCCCAGGCCCTCTGACGGCAGCCAATCACAGAGGGGGACCCTGGCCAGCCCCTACCCTATAAATAGCGGCCGCCATGTTAGGTTTCTCCGTGCTTGCCTGAGACCTGTACAGAGAGAGAGTTGCTCCTTTGTGCTTTGGCTTAGCAAGAGCTCTATTGTGGTCATTTACCTAGCGTTTTTGCTCACATACACCTCCTATATACACCTATATTGTTGTTAGTTAGATAGACATTGTATTTTAGTTAGTAGCTTTTGTGTTACATAGACAGAGACACAGCTGCTGCAGGCTTACACAGCTTTAGGCCTCAGGGCCTGCCTATGTGGGCAGCTGTTCTCTCCTGTCCTCTGTTAGTATATTTCTCTCATCTATACCAGTATTTCTGCTGCTGTCCTTTACTACTGATTGATTCTGTATTTAGTATTGTAGTTAGGCTAGCCTAGGACACTCACTGTCACTGTTCATAGGCTAAGGCTACTAGCTCCTGCGTGTGTGCACTCACAGTCTTGTACACACACACTCTATTTCCTTCTGATTAGTGATTGATTATTGTAATTAGTTAGTTACTTACTGTTACTACTTGTTACTCTTACTGTACTAGGAGTCTAGGACACTCAGTCACTGTTCATCGGCTACTAGCTCCTACGTGTGTGCACTCAGTGTCTGAGTACACACTACACACACTCTATTTCCTTCTGATTAGTGATTGATTATTGTAATTAGTTAGTTACTTACTGTTACTACTTGTTACTCTTACTGTACTAGGAGTCTAGGACACTCAGTCACTGTTCATCGGCTACTAGCTCCTGCGTGTGTGCACTCAGTGTCTGAGTACACACTACACACACTCTATTTCCTTCTGATTACTGATTGATTATTGTAATTAGTTAGTTACTTACTGTTACTACTTGTTACTCTTACTGTACTAGGAGTCTAGGACACTCAGTCACTGTTCATAGGCTACTAGCTCCTGCGTGTGTGCACTCACTGTCTGAGTACACACTACACACACTCTATTTCCTTCTGATTACTGATTGATTATTGTAATTAGTTAGTTACTTACTGTTACTACTTGTTACTCTTACTGTACTAGGAGTCTAGGACACTCAGTCACTGTTCATCGGCTACTAGCTCCTGCGTGTGTGCACTCAGTGTCTGAGTACACACTACACACACTCTATTTCCTTCTGATTACTGATTGATTATTGTAATTAGTTAGTTACTTACTGTTACTACTTGTTACTCTTACTGTACTAGGAGTCTAGGACACTCAGTCACTGTTCATCGGCTACTAGCTCCTGCGTGTGTGCACTCACTGTCTGAGTACACACTACACACACTCTATTTCCTTCTGATTACTGATTGATTATTGTAATTAGTTAGTTACTTACTGTTACTACTTGTTACTCTTACTGTACTAGGAGTCTAGGACACTCAGTCACTGTTCATAGGCTACTAGCTCCTGCATGTGTGCACTCACTGTCTGAGTACACACTACACACACTCTATTTCCTTCTGATTACTGATTGATTATTGTAATTAGTTAGTTACTTACTGTTACTACTTGTTACTCTTACTGTACTAGGAGTCTAGGACACTCAGTCACTGTTCATCGGCTACTAGCTCCTGCGTGTGTGCACTCAGTGTCTGAGTACACACTACACACACTCTATTTCCTTCTGATTACTGATTGATTATTGTAATTAGTTAGTTACTTACTGTTACTACTTGTTACTCTTACTGTACCAGGAGTCTAGGACACTCAGTCACTGTTCATCGGCTACTAGCTCCTGCGTGTGTGCACTCAGTGTCTGAGTACACACTACACACACTCTATTTCCTTCTGATTACTGATTGATTATTGTAATTAGTTAGTTACTTACTGTTACTACTTGTTACTCTTACTTTACTAGGAGTCTAGGACACTCAGTCACTGTTCATCGGCTACTAGCTCCTGCGTGTGTGCACTCAGTGTCTGAGTACACACTACACACACTCTATTTCCTTCTGATTACTGATTGATTATTGTAATTAGTTAGTTACTTACTGTTACTACTTGTTACTCTTACTGTACTAGGAGTCTAGGACACTCAGTCACTGTTCATAGGCTACTAGCTCCTGCGTGTGTGCACTCACTGTCTGAGTACACACTACACACACTCTATTTCCTTCTGATTACTGATTGATTATTGTAATTAGTTAGTTACTTACTGTTACTACTTGTTACTCTTACTGTACTAGGAGTCTAGGACACTCAGTCACTGTTCATAGGCTACTAGCTCCTGCGTGTGTGCACTCACTGTCTGTGTACACACACTACACACACTCTATTTCCTTCTGATAACTGATTGCTTATTGTAATTAGTTAGTTGTACTTCCTGACTGTTACTACTTACTTACTGTACTAGGGACACTCACTCAGTCACCTCACCCACCAACCCACTCCATTAAAGTACCCCACTTTTCACCCGCCCTTTTAAAAAACTTTTGTCTATACGCCCAAAACATCGAAGATGTCTGGAAGTGGCAGCCAGCGCGGTTTGGGCAAGGGGAAGGGCAGCAAGGGAATCAGGAGGAGAGGGAGCAGCATTGTGGCAAGCCGCGGGCGCGGGCGCGCCACCATGCACAGTTCCGCAGCAGCAGCAGCAGCGTCAGTGGCTAACATTCCTCCCATAGCCACTGGCCGTGGACGCCTTGGGCGCCGCCCAGCAGGAGCATCTGCAACTCACGCTGCAGAGACACAGCAGCAGCAGCGTGTAGCACCTGCTCCGATTTTCCTCCAGCCGGGTCGGAAACGTCCCATTGAGGAAAAGCATGCAGACACTGTGGTGCAACTCATGACGGAGGATGAGCAGCCCGCCATCAGCTCTGCATCCGAGGCCTCCACCCTCACCACCACCACCACCACCCCTGTTCGCAGCAGCCGCCCAGCAGGGTCTGGGGAGGAGGCCAGTTCACCGTCACTCGCCGACCTGTCATTCAGCAGTCTTTTGACCCCAGGCATCATGAGTAAATTGTCTGCTGTTGTTGGCGATCTTGAGGAGGAGATGCTGATGGGCACTTTGGGGGATGAGGGATTGGACAGCAAGACTGTGGCGACAGTCAAGCAGCCCATCCATGCATCAGGAGAGGAGTTTGGGGGGTCCTCATCCCAGCAGGACATGTTTCAGGAGGGGGAGGATGTTGATGACCCGGTGACAGACAGAGACTGGGTGCCACCACCTCCAGGGGATGTCGTCCTCAGCAGCTCTGAGGAGGAGGAGGAGGATGCTCTTGTGGGCCTTGCAAGGAGGCGCATCATTGCAAGCATTGGCAGCAGCAGTAGGCAGGTCCCACAGCCTGCTGGTGTCTCAGGCTCAGCAGCAGCAGCAGCAGCAGCATCTGCCAGTACCACCACCAGCCGCACCCAAGCCCCCCAAGCCCCACCCCCAACCACCACAGGGAGACAGGCAGCAGCGCTTCCATGCCGTAGGGGGATGTTTCTGTCACCAATCTGGTGCTTTTTCACCATGCCCACAGTGTACAGCAAGTACGCCACTTGCAACCACTGTCAGCGGAAGTTGAGCAGAGGTGCAGACCCCTTAAAGTTCTGCACCAGCTCGCTCATCAACCACCTTGCTGCGAAACATTTCCACCAGCATCAGGAGTTCCAGAGGCTGAAGGCATCTGGTGCTGGCAGTGGCACCACACCCATCACTGCACAGCCTTCAGCAGCAGCAGCAACAGCAGCCACCCGCCCTCCTGCTCCTCCAGCAGCACCAGCAGGAGTGCGGAAACGCACTGCTCCTCCCCCCTCTGCAACTCCTGCCGCCGACACTGAGGCCTGTTCTGGCAGCCAGGCCTCAGTGGCCTCCTCCGCTGTGTCTGCTGATTCCCGTGCCAGCAAAAGGCCACGCCAGAGCCTTTTGAGCGAGTCCTTCCAGGGGGTGGTTAGGGCTCTGCCTCCCAGCAGCCGTCGCGTGCGGCAGCTGAACGGCTTGCTGGCACGGGCCATGTGCTCCCAACTCCTGCCGTACACGCTCGTGCAGGAGGGGAGCGACATTCGTGCGCTGCTTGCTTGCGCAGCCCCAGACTGGCAGCTCCCCAGCAGACACTTTTTCTCCCGCAAGGCCATTCCTGCACTGCACCGCTTTGTGATGGCCAATGTGGAGAGAGGGCTGGAGCACGCGGTTGGTGAAAGGGTCCACGTCACCATGGACTCCTGGAGCAGCCGCTTCGGGACAGGCCGCTACCTGTCCTTCACTGTCCACTGGGTCAGCTTGGTGGAAGGGGGTGAGGATGGGAGAGCAGCAGCGGGCACAGCAGCAGCAGCAACACAGTGGGTGGTGCCACCCCGCAGGGTCAGGGGAACTGCAGCAGGTTCCTCCGATCCTCTGCCATCCTCCGGCACACCTGGCCAAACCCCCCGCCTCAGCAGCAGCGTGAAGGCCCGCCACTGCCAAGCGCTGCTGCACTTGGTCAGCCTTGGGAAGACCAAGCTGACGGCAACCCATGTGTTGGCCAAACTCCAGGAGCAGGAGAGGATTTGGCTGACCCCCAGAGGCCTCAGAGTCGGAAAGGTGGTGGCCGACAATGGGGCCAATTTGGTTGCCGCAATAGACAGGGGAAACCTGACCCACATCCCCTGTCTTGCCCACGTGCTGAACCTGGTGGTGCAAAAGTTCTTGCGCACCTACCAGGGGATGGGCGAACTGCTGGAAACGGCAAGGAACGTTGTGCGTCACTTCCGGCGCTCGGCTGCAGCCTGTGCGAGCCTGGAAGACGTGCAAAAGGAGCTGGATCTGCCACGCCATCGGCTGATCCTTGACGTTCCGACTCGCTGGAACTCCACCCTGGCGATGTTGGAGCGTCTGGTTGAACAGAAGCACGCTGTCAACCAGTACCTTGCCCTGGCCACTGTTTCCGCCGCTCAGAGAAGGGACAAGACCAGCAACATCCCGTCCATCGTCCCCGATGATGACTGGAGGCACATGCAGCAGGTGTGCTTAGTGCTGGCTCCCTTTCTGCAGGCCACTAACATGGTGAGCAGGGACCATGCTATGGTCTGCGAGTGGGTGCCCCTGGTTTGTCTGCTGAACAGGGCCCTCGATGCTTTGCTGGAACAGGGAGCGGCAGCCTTGGACCAGCAGGAGCGGCAAGCAGCTGCACAGTCCACCTCTGAGGGGGAGGAGGAGAAGGACTTGGTGGAGGTCCCTGACCTTGCTGCTGATGAGGGGGAGCAGCACAGTGCAGCTGAGTTGGTGCGGGGGTGGAGAGAGGATGAGGCTGACGAGGCAGAGGAGGAGGATGAGGACAGCAGCACTGCCGTCGATGTGCCAGCAGACGTGGCCCGCCTCTTCCCAATGGCAGCGCACATGCTGACGTGCCTGCGCAGGGACCCCAGGGTGATCCAGATGAAGCAGAGGGAGGACATCTGGATCAGCATGATGTTGGACCCACGCCTCAAGGGGAAGTTGAGCCAGTTCCTGCCGCCTGCAGGAGGAGACCCAGCGCAACAAATAAGGAGCTTGCAGCAGGCCCTTGTTGAGCGCTTGGAGGAAGCCTTCCCCCAGCCTTCCACCCCCACTGTCCAGCAGCCAGCACAGAGGCAGCAGCAGGTGCCTGCATCCAGCAGCAGCAAGCGCCCCACAGACCTGCTGTCTCTCAGCCACGAGCTCTACAGGACTGTAGAGGCTCCGGCAGCAGTGACTAGAGAGGAGGTGCATGCAGCAGCATCCTCCTCCGGTCACAGCCAGCGCCTGACCCGCATGGTGGCTGACTACATGGGGTCCTACAGCTGGCTTGACAGCGATGCCCCTGTTGATCCCATGGAGTATTGGGTCAAGCGCCTGGAGATCTGGAGCGAGCTGGCGCAGTACGCCCTGGAAGTGCTGTCCTGCCCCCCTTCCAGCGTGCTGTCCGAGCGCTGCTTCAGTGCAGCTGGTGGCGTGGTCACCGAGAAACGCTCACGTCTGTCTCACAAGTCTGTGGACAGACTGACGTTTCTCAAGATGAACCAGGCGTGGGTGGAAGGCGAGTTCCTGGCCCCTGTTGTCGGCGAGAGGGGGACATGAACTGGCTAAGAACCATCGTTAATGTGCCTTACCACCCTTTACCACCTCCTGGCTCCTGCTCACTAAGCCAGCCTGGTTCACTTTGACTATTACGTCGCCTGCAGCCACACATTTTACACCTACAGTGGGCTGCTGTGTGCTGCTGCTGCTGTCTGTCTGTGTTTCCCACCGCCAGGGTACACAGATTTACCTTCTGCTGCCACTCTGCCACCAGCTATTACGTCAAAAAATAGCTATATATCTGTGTAATTGGTTGTAAAACCAAAACTACCAAACCATTACAAAAAAAGGTTTAATTTTTCTGAGGTGCCCGGGTTGAAAACTGTGTTGTCCCAGTTGTGTATTGGACACAATGTGGGCTGCACGACCGCTGTCTGGGACCTCCTGTTGTGTTTATTTACGCCCTGGTATCACCGCTAGGTACCAGGGCTATTATGTCACGCTGTCTACCTGCTGCCACACTCACACTACTCCTCCATTACTCCTGCTGCTGCTGTCTGTCTGTGTTTCCCACTGCCAGGGTACACAGAATTACCTTCTGCTGCCACACTGCCACCAGCTATTACGTCAAACAATAGCTGCTCACATAATTACTCCTCCATTCCTCCTCCTGCTGCTGCTGCTGTCTGTCTGTGTTTCCCACCGCCAGGGTACACAGATTTACCTTCTGCTGCCACTCTGCCACCAGCTATTACGTCAAAAAATAGCTATATATCTGTGTAATTGGTTGTAAAACCAAAACTACAAAACCATTACAAAAAAAGGTTTAATTTTTCTGAGGTGCCCGGGTTGAAAACTGTGTTGTCCCAGTTGTGTATTGGACACAATGTGGGCTGCACGACCGCTGTCTGGGACCTCCTGTTGTGTTTATTTACGGCCTGGTATCACCGCTAGGTACCAGGGCTATT
Source organism: Hyperolius riggenbachi (assembly GCF_040937935.1). Classification (NCBI taxonomy): domain Eukaryota; kingdom Metazoa; phylum Chordata; class Amphibia; order Anura; family Hyperoliidae; genus Hyperolius; species Hyperolius riggenbachi. The sequence continues at coordinate 103,709,705 of NC_090648.1, forward strand.
ATGTCACGCTGTCTACCTGCTGCCACACTCACACTACTCCTCCATTACTCCTGCTGCTGCTGTCTGTCTGTGTTTCCCACCACCAGGGTACACAGATTTACCTTCTGCTGCCACTCTGCCACCAGCTATTACGTCAAAAAATAGCTATATATCTGTGTAATTGGTTGTAAAACCAAAACTACCAAACCATTACAAAAAAAGGTTTAATTTTTCTGAGGTGCCCGGGTTGAAAACTGTGTTGTCCCAGTTGTGTATTGGACACAATGTGGGCTGCACGACCGCTGTCTGGGACCTCCTGTTGTGTTTATTTACGGCCTGGTATCACCGCTAGGTACCAGGGCTATTATGTCATGCTGTCTACCTGCTGCCACACTCACACTACTCCTCCATTACTCCTGCTGCTGCTGTCTGTCTGTGTTTCCCACTGCCAGGGTACACAGAATTACCTTCTGCTGCCACACTGCCACCAGCTATTACGTCAAACAATAGCTGCTCACATAATTCCTCCTCCATTCCTCCTCCTGCTGCTGCTGCTGTCTGTCTGTGTTTCCCACCGCCAGGGTACACAGATTTACCTTCTGCTGCCACTCTGCCACCAGCTATTACGTCAAAAAATAGCTATATATCTGTGTAATTGGTTGTAAAACCAAAACTACAAAACCATTACAAAAAAAGGTTTAATTTTTCTGAGGTGCCCGGGTTGAAAACTGTGTTGTCCCAGTTGTGTATTGGACACAATGTGGGCTGCACGACCGCTGTCTGGGACCTCCTGTTGTGTTTATTTACAGCCCTGGTATCACCGCTAGGTACCAGGGCTATTATGTCACGCTGCCTGCCTCATTGACTGCATGCTGCCACACACTCATCCTCCTCCTCCTGCTGCTGAATTTACCTCCTGCTGTCTGTGTTTTTCCACTGCCAGGGAGCACATACAATGGCGCTTCCAACATGCGTGCGCCACCAGCTATTTGTTGTTACGCTCAAAAATAGCTGCATTTCTTTAAAAAAAAAAATGAAAAGAGAAATAAGTGAAGAAGAAGAAGACGATATAGGAGAAGATGAAGAAGAAGAAGATGAAGAAGAAGAAGATGAAGAAGAAGAAGAAGAAGAAGAAGAAGAAGAAGAAGAAGAAGAAGAAGAAGAAGAAGAAGAAGAAGAAGATGAAGAAGATGAAGATGAAGATGAAGAAGATGAAGAAGATGAAGATGAAGAAGATGAAGAAGATGAAGAAGAAGAAGATGAAGAAGATGAAGAAGATGAAGAAGATGAAGAAGATGAAGAAGATGAAGATGAAGAAGATGAAGAAGATGAAGAAGATGAAGATGAAGAAGATGAAGATGAAGAAGATGAAGAAGAAGAAGATGAAGATGAAGAAGATGAAGATGAAGAAGATGAAGAAGAAGAAGATGAAGAAGATGAAGAAGAAGAAGATGAAGAAGAAGAAGAAGAAGAAGATGAAGAAGAAGAAGAAGAAGAAGAAGAAGAAGATGAAGAAGATGAAGAAGATGAAGAAGAAGAAGATGAAGAAGATGAAGATGAAGATGAAGAAGATGAAGATGAAGAAGATGAAGAAGAAGAAGAAGAAGAAGAAGACAATATAGAAGAAGAAGAAGAAGAAGAAGAAGAAGAAGATATAGAAGATAAAGAAGAAGAAGAAGTATATACAGTACTGAACAAAATTCTGGACACAACTTCTCTTTTCACCTTTTTTTTTTTAAAGGAACATCCCCACATAATCACTTGCTGTTGTTACTTGGAAAAAAATATGTTTCTTGCATCATTCACCCTCAAAACAAGTGTTGGGAAGCTATTTAAGGCCAATTCGAATAGTCAGCTCGAATAATGAGCTCGAATACCGACTCGAATAGTGAGCTCGAAGTCCGAGGTCGAATCGAATAGTAAAAATTATTCGACTCGAATATTCGACTGACCTCGAATAATTTACTATTCGAATTCGACCAAACTCGAATTTTAAAAAGGGGTATTTGAGCACCACTGGTTGCTTTTTAGCTCCGTTGCTTTGTATTGTATAGTTGGTTCCACATTCATGTAATAAAGGTTGTCCGCATTCATGTAATAAAGGTTTTCTACTTTGCATACACCGTTGAGTCCCTAGGAGCCCTTTGTTCACTAATTTGTAGTTACAAATAAGGTTCTGGCCAAATATACCCAATTTGGGAAATGTGATGCTTATATACATTACCTATGTTCCTTCAATTCCCTATTTCCTGTTCCCAGTTATACATGCCTGCCAGTAGAGCAGTAGAGCCCGGCGGACGTCCGATGACATCAGAGCGCCGGCGTGGGACGCAGAAGTACCAGGACTTGGAGCGCAGAAGAGCCCGACCTGGCAGCCGGCCTGGCCAGGTCGGGCGCGCCACCGGAGACCACCGGGAGCCTGCGGAGCGGCGGCGAGGGCACCTCCTGCCTGCCACGGGCTGGAGGAAGCCCCAGGTAAGTGGAAATTGATTTTGATTTTTTACCCACCCTCCCTGAACCTTCCCTTTAATTAATATAATTTATAATATAATTTACTTAATATGGCTTACTGATGGTGTTCTAAGACTAATTAATGTTCAGATTTTATGATGTGGATGGATGATGGATGATGTTGTTCATGTTTTTGTTCTATTTTTAGTTCCTTTTTTATTCTTCTTCTTCAGTTATTGTGATACTCTAAGGATATGCCAGATTATTCTATAAATAAGAAGTTCTCTCCTATCCATAAGCTCAAATAAGCTCAAAGCTCATAAGCTCAAATGGTCCAAAATTAGATAACTTACTCATTGTTATAGCCCGAGTTATTTTTGCTACTCTCATTCATGAGTAAAAATTGCTATTTGTCAATATTTCAATTTTGGTAGTCATTGCAGTGATTGTTCATCAATGTTAAATGTAGAATTCCTGTACAATCTGATATAATTAAATCTTTCTCAATATTTCAGGCAAACAAGTTTTATTTGTGTGGTGTTTGATCTTCTGTTTATAAGTAATGCATATAATACAAATGCACATAGCTTGCAACTGTGCCTTTTTCAGAGGGACAGTCCCTCTTTGGGAACCAAATCCATCTGCCTCTCTTTCTTTCTCATTTGTCCCTCTTTCAGGACAGATGTAAAGATCTATATAAAAATATTTATTTTTCTACTAAAAAAAGAGTTTCAATCCAAACTTTATTCCCTTCCTTTAAAGAGGAACTTTAACCCAGGATTGAAAGTAAACCAGAAACCTCAGAAACTAAAGATTTGATACTTACCCAGGGCTACCTCCTGCCCCATAAACACGTCTGAGCCCCACGCCGTCCTCCCGCGGTCTGCCGTTCAGCCACGATCAGCCCCGGTAACTGGCTCAGTTGCATCCAGTCTGGGGCTACATGCGCTGAAGACCTGGACTGAAGACCCAGACAAGCAAGCAGTATCTCCATCTGTCCATAGAACTCTTAGTTGAGAACATTCCACACAGAGCACTTGGCATAACTAGAGATAAGACGACCTGATTTCACAATGTAAATCAGGGAGAGGAAAGATTTTGCAATAAGCAAACACTGAGTAAAGAATTTATCAATTAATATTGTAAAAATAAGCAATTTTATTCATTATGTTACTTTCACTATGGTTCCTCTTTAAATTGATATATTTCCTAATTTAAAATAGTAATATGAAGAAAAACTAGTGATGATATAGGACCAATGTGGTTTGAATTCTAAAATTACATGTTTTGTTTATGAATTTTTAGTGGTATGCGTGACTAGGGGTGTGGCGGGTTGTGATTAGAGGCATGGCAGAGGTGTGTCCTAAAGTGTCCCTCTTTCTCATCTCAAAACATTGGGAGGTATGCAGGCATATCCTTAGAGTGCAAAACCCCTTAAAGGATACCTCAACTGACATGTGACATGATGAGATAGACATGGGTATGTACAGTGCCTAGCACACAAATAACTATGCTGTGTTCCTTTTCTTCTTTCTCTGCCTGAAAGAGTTGAATATCAGGTATGTAAGTGGCTGACTCAGTCCTGACTCAGGCAGGAAGTGACTACAGTGTGACCCTCACTGATAATTAATTCCAACTATAAAACACTTTCCTAGCAGAAAATGGCTTCTGAGAGCAAGAAGGAGATAAAAAGGGGAATTTCTTATCAGTGAGGGTCACACTGTAGTCACTTCCTGTCTGAGTCAGGACTGAGTCAGCCTCTTTCATACCTGATATTTAACTCTTTCAGACAGAGAAAGAAAAAAAAGGAACACAGCATAGTTATTTGTGTGCTAGGCACTGTACATACACATGTCTATCTCATTACGTCACATTTCAGTTCGGGTATCCTTTAAACTAAGCAAACAAGAATCATCAGGTTTGTGCATATGCACAGCACAGGGGTAGCCATACTTACTATTGAGGTGTTTAGGTCCTGAAGACAAATCCCCATAACATCAGCAAAAGAATGTTATGTTTGATTGCACTGTACATTGAACAAATGAGAGACATTAATTAATGACTGAAAAATACATTTAGCAATGGAACATTAAATAAGTGAAGACAATTAGGAAATTAATGAAAGACATTTTCTTTTAATTTACATGGCATCCTCAGATTTTTTTTTAGTGATTTTTTTTTTATATGAAAAGCTGGATAGGTTTATTGAATACTGAAGAAAAATAAATATCAGTAAATATTTTTCCATTGGAGAAAATTTTTGATGAACCCTTTGAGAAAAAAAAAAGTCTCTTAAGAGCGACAGAAAATTATGGTACGTTAATTACCCAAAGGATGGCAAGGTAATACCAGTGTGTTCCTGCCTGTTATAAATACGGCATGGAAAATGAACCGCTCAGTAAGGTAAACAGTGAGGCTGCTTTTTACGGAGACTGGGTAATTTTCTTGACTTTTTCAGTATTTAATTATTTTCCATATTCTGCAACTGTGGCAATTCTAAAGAATTACTGAAATTTGTTTTGTGCAATTTTTTATTTTTTAATGGTATATGTTTTCTGGGAAACTAAACAGTAAGTCATCATTGACAGGCTATACTGTAACTTAATGATGTTACACATCATCTTTCAATATCGGCTGTAGCTGCTATCACCTTCTAGTAATTTCTTTAAAAACCATGGCAACAGCATATAGCTTGATGTAGAAGATTCCCCTGGAGTCTCATCTCACTGTTTGCATCATTGTCTTGATTCTGATGTTTGAACAAAACAGGAAGTTATATTCACACCACTAAAGGTTCCCTTGTTTATTGCAAAGAAACAATGAATAGGGATCCCGTGGGTCTGTTGGTATGTTCCGGGTGTGTAAAAAATCAGTTCCAGTGATCACTCCTGTCTCAATGGCAGCTGTCAGTAGTATAGCAGTAAAACACATGCAAAGCTCCAGTACGGTCACCAGAGAGGACGCAATACAGCTTGTGAAAATACTTGAAAAATATAGAGGAGATTAAGGTATTTGATAACGATTTTTTTTTTCTTAGAGAGAAGTTGAACTACAGTTCGATTGGGGTCTTACCAGTCTTAAAAGCAAATTCATTTGCTGTTAATATATTATTATGATTAAAAGAATATAAAAAGCTAGTATTGACACATTTGATTAAAAAAATTCTAAATTTAGGTCAGTAAAGATACATCTTTAGTTTCATTATATGGATAATTTGATAAAAAACTATTTGCAGATTTGGCATTACATTTGAACTAAGTACAATGTTGTAATGGATATGGCTAGGGTTCCACTTTCAAATCTGGGACAGGATGTTATCTGCATTGAGTTGGTATGTTCTCCTGTGTTTCAATGAATCTTTTTGGTACTCCAGTCTTGTGCCGCATTCCAAAAGCATATAGATAATTTATTTGATGCCTCCCCCACAAAATTGGCCTCATACTGTATTAGACTAGGACTGTGGTAGAGGGTAGATTGTGAGCTACTCTGGGGGACATTTAGTGATATACAGTATATGGACTATGAAAAGTGCTGCAGAAGAAGTTGATGCCACATGAACACATAAGTATTTCCAACATTTTACTTCAAGTCTATTATTACATTACTTCTTAATTTATTGATGGTCTATGGTCATTATATTTGAAACGATGTTCTTGCATTATCAAAACCATACAGTAGAGTTTATCCTTGCAGGATTTTCAGATGCCCCAGAAATAAGAATTCCTCTTTTCATATTTTTTCTTAACATTTACATCCTGACACTACTGGGGAACATGGTTCTTATTGTTCTCATATGTTCAAGCACATTGCGGAACAAACCAATGTACTTCTTCTTATGTAGCCTCTCTGTTCTTGATATTGTCTACACATCCGTGACTTCTCCAAAGTTGATCCACATTTTTGCCACTGGTGATAGAACAATCTCCTTTACAGGCTGTGCTGTCCAGCACTTCTTTTTTGTCTCCTTTTGGAATACGGAATATTTCCTTCTGACTGTGATGTCTTATGACCGTTATGTAGCCATTTGTAGACCTTTACATTATGCCTTACTTATGAACAGGAAGGTGTGTATAATTTCAGTTGCAGGAACCTGGTTGGGGGGAATGATGGCCTCAATTTCCTCGACCACGATCACCTTCATGGCAAGCTATCGTGCCTCTAATGTACTCAACCATTTTTATTGTGATATTAAAGCACTGGAAGAAGTTGCCACTGGCGATACTAGTAGTTTTCGCAATGAAATCCTTGGACACAGTATTGTATCTGGTTTTCCTGCCTTCATATTTACAGTCCTTTCATACATATTTATCATCTCAGCAATTCTGAAAATACGATCTACAAGAGGGAAATACAAGGCCTTCTCCACTTGCGCCTCACACCTAAGTGTGGTTAGTTTTTTCTATATATTATTGTTTTCGCTATATTTAAGACCCAAGGTAACAGTTTCATCGGATGAAGGAAAAGTACTTACTGTCCTCTACGTATACATCATTCCTTTGCTAAATCCTGTAATATATAGTTTCAGGAATAAAGATGTTAGAGATGCTTTTAATAAATTCACTAGGAACACTCTACATAAATAAATTGAAGCCTTCAAGAAATGACAGCTACAACCATGTTTCCTCCAATTATTTTACTGTTTACTGCTTTATTTTAAAGTAAACTAGTAGTAAAGGCAGCACAAAGCTGGATCACCCACAAGGCAATCTATGCGGGTGCAAATGACCTGGTTGATGTCCAGGTGCAGAAGGAGAACAGAGGCGCCGACAGGATAAAATATGCTAAAATCTTTAAAATTTCAAGGGAGCCAGTGGTGGACTTACCTCCCCGACGTAGACATGAAACTGTCGATTTTCAAACAAATTAAATGTATTCACATACTCCAGAAAACTGGTATTCTGGAGTATGTGAATACATTTAATTTGTATGAAAATTTACAGTCTCATGTCTACTTCTGGGAAGTAAGTTTACCACTGTCTCCATTGAAATTTTAAAGATTTTAGCATATTTTATCCTGTTGGCGCCTCTGTTCTCATTCTGCGGTAGATCTGAAAGGACTTTTTGGTCCCATACCCACCTGCCTGAGTGACATACACGTCTTACTCTGTCTCTAACTTGGATGAGATTGGTGCAAAATGCTGTTCTGAAGCTCTGCACAGAAGTGTAGAGAGTTTATGGTGTTCCAAGGTGGGGAGCCATACATACAGAAGCATTACATGCAACTACTGGTAAGAATATTGTCACTGAGCATGATAATGTGACTCTTTGGTCAAGCACTGCTTTATTTGGCGTGCAGAGGAGGACTCTATGGTCTATTACTATTTTTATTATTATTATTATTGATTTAAAAATCTCCAACATATTCTGTGGTGCTGTGCAAAGCAAGAGACAAACATGGGGTACAAAATAATACAGACAATGGTAAACACCAATATACAAAATATAGAGTTGGTACAAAATACAGAATCAGTACAAAGTACAGAATTGGTAATAACAGTGAAAGTATTATGAATTAAAGTGTAACAAAATCCAAAACACAGAAGGGTAAGAGAACCCTGCCCTTGGTCTGTCGGCTAGTGGTAATTACTGATGGACTGCTGCTGTGCATGTGCTGCAGTGTGGCTTGTGGTAATCACTGATGGACTGCTGCTGTGCATGTGCTGCAGTGTGGCTTGTGGTAATTACTGATGGACTGCTGCTGTGCATGTGCTGCAGTGTGGCTTGTGGTAATCACTGATGGACTGTTGCTGTGCATGTGCTACAGTTGTGGCTTGTGGTAATCACTGATGGACTGCCGCTGTGCATGTGCTGCAGTTGTGGCTTGTGGTAATTACTGATGGACTGCCGCTGTGCATGTGCTGCAGTTGTGGCTTGTGGTAATCACTGATGGACTGCTGCTGTGCATGTGCTGCAGTGTGGCTTGTGGTAATCACTGATGGACTGCTGCTGTGCATGTGCTGCAGTGTGGCTTGTGGTAATTACTGATGGACTGCTGCTGTGCATGTGCTGCAGTGTGGCTTGTGGTAATTACTGACGGACTGCCGCTGTGCATGTGCTGCAGTGTGGCTTGTGGTAATCACTGATGGACTGTTGCTGTGCATGTGCTGCAGTTGTGGCTTGTGGTAATCACTGATGGACTGCCGCTGTGCATGTGCTGCAGTTGTGGCTTGTGGTAATTACTGATGGACTGCCGCTGTGCATGTGCTGCAGTTGTGGCTTGTGGTAATTACTGACGGACTGCCGCTGTGCATGTGCTGCAGTGTGGCTTGTGGTAATCACTGATGGACTGCCGCTGTGCATGTGCTGCAGTTGTGGCTTGTGGTAATCACTGATGGGCTGCCGCTGTGCATGTGCTGCAGTTGTGGCTTGTGGTAATCACTGATGGGCTGCCGCTGTGCATGTGCTGCAGTTGTGGCTTGCGGTAATCACTGATGGACTGCCGCTGTGCATGTGCTGCAGTGTGGCTTGTGGTAATCACTGATGGACTGTTGCTGTGCATGTGCTGCAGTTGTGGCTTGTGGTAATCACTGATGGACTGCCGCTGTGCATGTGCTGCAGTTGTGGCTTGTGGTAATCACTGATGGACTGCCGCTGTGCATGTGCTGCAGTGTGGCTTGTGGTAATCACTGATGGACTGTTGCTGTGCATGTGCTGCAGTTGTGGCTTGTGGTAATCACTGATGGACTGCCGCTGTGCATGTGCTGCAGTTGTGGCTTGTGGTAATTACTGATGGACTGCCGCTGTGCATGTGCTGCAGTGTGGCTTGTGGTAATCACTGATGGACTGCTGCTATGCATGTGCTGCAGTGTGGCTTGTGGTAATTACTGACGGACTGCCGCTGTGCATGTGCTGCAGTGTGGCTTGTGGTAATCACTGATGGACTGCCGCTGTGCATGTGCTGCAGTTGTGGCTTGTGGTAATCACTGATGGGCTGCCGCTGTGCATGTGCTGCAATTGTGGCTTGTGGTAATCACTGATGGACTGCCGCTGTGCCTGTGCTGCAGTTGTGGCTTGTGATAATCACTGATGGACTGCTGCAGTGCATGTGCTGCAGTTGTGGCTTGTGGTAATCACTGATGGACTGCTTCTGTGCATGTGCTGCAGTGTGGCTTGTGGCAATTGCTGATGGACTGCTGCTGTGCATGTGCTGCAGTTGTGGCTTGTGGTAATTACTGATGGACTGCTGCTGTGCATGTGCTGCAGTGTGGCTTGTGGCAATTGCTGATGGACTGCTGCTGTGCATGTGCTGCAGTTGTGGCTTGTGGTAATCACTGATGGGCTGCCGCTGTGCATGTGCTGCAGTTGTGGCTTGTGGTAATCACTGATGGACTGCCGCTGTGCATGTGCTGCAGTTGTGGCTTGTGATAATCACTGATGGACTGCTGCAGTGCATGTGCATGTTACATAATTGTAATTTTAAATCGTAATTCGCAAATAACATGTGAAATCGTAGTGTCAAATTTCTGAATTTTTTTTTTATTAATTTTGTTTGTCATCAGAAAACTGTAATTTCCCAATTTTGCATAATTTTTTTACGTAGTTTTGCACCAACTTTAACAGTTAAAAGCAAGGCCCCACTACATGCCATTGTCACCAAAATTGCTACATATGTCAAGGAGAATAGTTGACAAGTGGAATAGTGGGAAAAAAAACCTTGTCGTTTCTGAGACAATCAATTTCAAAAATGTAAAGGAAAAAAGATTTTTAAAATGTTTAAATTTTTAAAACATAACAATTTAAAAAAACATTTTTATTTTGCAGTTTGACTTCTTAAAACAGAAATTATTATTCAGGTAGGAGTATGAGGTGTCCCACAATGCATCAGTGCTGAATATGCGAATCATCCATTGTTCTGGTTCACCATGAGCTTGCTGGGCCATCTGTAACTCTGGGTGTTTCAAGTCCTACCCCATAAAACCACATTAACCCATGCCATGCACTGATGAGGATCAACCGATCCGATACAGTCTGTATGCATGTTGGATTATTGTGGCTCTGTACAATGAACAAGATGACACATCATCACATTCCAGCCAGACAAAAGACGCCTCAGAGTGGATCTAACTAACATGTATAAATACATCAGAGGGCAATATAAAGACTTGGTGGATGAGCTTTTTGTCCCTAGGCCTTCACAAAGGACTAGAGGACATGATCTGTGCATGGAGCAATTATTTAGGAATTATTTAGGAAAGGGTTCTTTACAGTAAGAGTGATTAAGATGTGGAATGCATTGCCACAGGAAGTAGTTATGGAACATTCTATATCTGCATTTAAAGGAGACTTAGATGCTTTTCTTGCGGTGAAAGACATCCATGGCTACAATTACTAGGTATGCCCAGCGGTGTTGATCCAGGGATTTTATCCGATTGCCATCTGGAGTTAGGAAGGCTTTTTTTCCCTTTTGGAGCTAATTGGACCATGCCTTGTATGGGTGTTTAGCCTTCCTCTGGATCAACAGGGATATATGAGGGAGCAGGCTGGTGTTGTACATTGTTTTCTGGTTGGGCTCGATGGATGGATGTCTTTTTTCAACCAAAATAACTATGTAACTATGTAAGAGGGCTTTTTGGCCCATTGTAGCCCCTTACACACCCCTGGGAGTTCTGGTTCACCATGAGCTTATTGGGTACTCTGCAACTCAAAAACTACAAAGACTTTTGTTTACTTATTCCCGCTATTCTCCTTAGCATACCTAGCAATATTGGTGACAATAGCACATATGGGGGCTTTGCTATTCACTGTTAAAGACAGCACAAAATCACATGAAAATTATACAAAAATTAAGAATATATTACACAAAAAATATTGAATGTCCAAATCCTAATTAGTTATTACCATAATTGCGAAAATGTACATGAAGATTTGCGTAATCATAATTAGCAGATTATAATCATCACTGTTGTTTTCATATGTTGCTGTGACCTACAGTAGTAGTAAAAAGATGGCATATCTGACAGGTTTTTTATTAGTCCATCCCCTCATGGGGGATTCTCAGTATTATCTTTATTCTTTACAAAAATACTCCCTGGACAAACATGCCATCCAGCTTTCCTACTAATTTGCACACTATATTCTCAGTTCAGTTGGAATGATCAACTGCAGTTTTGTAAATTATGAATCTTATTTAATAGACTTATATGGCGCCAACGTATTACGCAGTGCTGTACAATAAATAAGGTTACAAACCTTGATGATAGGGGTGACAGTCAAAACAATACAGACAAATAGCAAAAAGGTCATACACTGGAGTAATAATCCCTGTCATTTAAATTCACGTTATTCTGTGAGCAAGATGCACAATCAAGTAGGGTACACAGGTGCCAAAGGCTTACATTCTAAAAGGGGTGGAGACACAATAGGGGGGGGGGCTGAGAGGAACAGTGGCGGACACAGCCAGCAGTGGGCGTCTGTGCAAAATACCAATTGTGGGTCCCTAACAGGCAACTAAAAGTGGGTGTGGCCACAACTAAATTGGGTGTGGTTACACATTGCATCTATTTACCAATACAGTCTATGGCAACCTTCCCTGAGGCCGAGAAATATTTCTTGATGCATACATGTAACATTTGCATTATACAAGTTACTGAACAAAAGCAAAACGTAACCCCAATCCTGCATCAAGACACGGCATGACATGACAGGCTCTGTCTTTTGTACTTGAAAGCACAACTGAGGTGAGAGGGATATGGAGGCTGACATATTTATTTCCTTTTTAAACAGTGCATATTGCCTAGCTGTCCTGCTGATTCTCTGCCTCTAATACATTTAGCCATAGACCCTGAACAAGCATGCAAATCAGATGTTTCTGACTGACGTGTGGAGCTGACTGGAGCAAATGCAAAAGAATCTAGGCAAAGATGGTGCAGTCTGCTTGGAACCTAGTACAGAGGGTGAGTGAGCTAGGAGGCAGGAGGTGCACTGGGAAGACAAGGCAGTGGATTGTAAACAGTGGGGGGCTTCAAGATTTTTTTTTGCAGGTGCTATGCAAGCGCTAGATCCACCACAGGGGTTGGCTTGTCCGTGCACTGGAAAGTGGGCGCGGTAATGATGGGTCATGAGCAGGGCCAAAAGTACATGAACTTAGCAGAAGTTGACAGTGGACATCAACAGGAAACTTTGAATGAAGCCCCGTCTCCTAATTAAAAAAAAATGATGTCCTACTTACTATACATATAGCAGAGATTAGATTGTACGCTCCTCTGAGGACAGTCAGTGACATGACTATGTACTCTGTAAAGTGCTGCAGAAGATTTCAGTGCTATATAAATACAGAAAAATAATATGGTAGGACATTAGACTATGACTATGGTAGGATTAGATTGTGAGCTCCTCTGAGGACAGCCAGTGATATGACTATGTACTTTGTAAAGTGCTGCAGAAGATGTCAGTGCTATACAGTATAAATACATAATAATAATAATATGGTAGGACATTAGACTATGACAGGATTATATTGTGAGCGCCTCTGAAGACAGTCAGTGACACGACTATGTACTCTGTAAAGTGCTGTAGAAGATGTCAGTGCTTACCGATACCGACTGACCATGGTGCTTGCTTGATCGGTTCGGGTCAATGTCCTCCAGGCTGTCCCCACGCCTGGACACTAAAGGTGGGTGGGCTAAACAATTGGCAGGTAGGGAGGGTGATGGGTGGCTGGATGATTACCTGGTAGGGGTGGGCAAATACCGTATTTTCCGCCGTATAAGACGCACTTTTTCTCCCCCGAAAATAGGGAGAAAAAGTCCCTGCGTCTTATATGGCAAATGCAGGGAATCCCCGACTTACGAACACCCGCCGATACAAACCGCCGCTATGACGGGGATTCCCTGCATTTAGCTACATGTGTGGTCTCCTCTCCGTGTACGGTAATTTCTGTAGGGGCATGTATGTATGTGCTGCCCCTATGTGTTCCTGGCTCCCCCCGTGTGGTCCGCTGACTCGTTCCCCTGCCTGCTTGTCCGTTCCTGCATATGTGCGCTCCCCTCCCCGCAATTGTGCTCTACCCTCCCCACTCGTTTCTGCCACCCTCCCCACTTGTGTGTGCGCTGCCCCCCTGTCAGGCGTCAGCATAGCAGCCGCAGTCTTACTATACCAGCGGCTCCCGGGATCGTAGACCTGGTCTCCTGTCTTGTCGCTATAGTGATGGCTTCTGCAATACGCCTCATCAGCAGAAGCCATCACTAGATGGTAGATAGATAGATAGATTGGTGGGAGTGGGAGGGTGGGCAGATAAGATAGATAGCCGGGGGGGGCAGATCAGATAGATAGCTTGGTGGGGGGAAGGTGCGCAGATAGATAGATAGATAGATAGATAGATAGATAGCCGGGTGGGCAGATAGATAGATAGCTGGGTGGGCAGACAGATAGCAAGGTGGCAAGGTGGGCAGATAAATAGCCCGGTGGGCAGATAGGTAGCATCAGATAGATAGCCGGGTGGGAGGTTGGCCAGATAGGTAGCCAGGTGGGCAGATAGGTAGCCGGGTAGGAGGGTAGGCAGATAGGTAGCCGGGTGGGCAGATAGGTAGCCAGGTGGCAGGGTGGGCAGATAGGTAGCCAGGTGGGTGGGTAGGCAGATAAGTAGCCGGGTGGGCAGATAGGTAGCCAGGTAGGAGGGTAGGCAGATAGGTAGCCGGGTTGGCAGATAGATAGCCAGGTGGGCAGATAGGTAGCCGGGTGGCAGGATGGGCAGATAGGTAGCCGGGTGGCAGGGTGGGCAGAAAGGTAGCCAGGCGGGCAGATAGGTAGCCAGGTGGCAGGGTGGGCAGATAGGTAGCCGGGTGGCAGGGTGGGCACAAAGGTAGCCGGGTGGGCAGATAGGTAGCCTTGTGGGAAGATAGGCAGATAGGTAGCCGGATGGGAGGGTAGGCGAATAGGTAACCGGGTGGGAGGGTAGGCAGATAGGTAGCTGGGTGGGCAGATAGGTAGCCTAGTGGCAGGGTTGGCAGATAGGTAGCCGGGTGGGCTGTTAGGTAGCTCAGTGGGGGTGGGGGACCCGACTCCTATCCTCCTTGCCTCACCTGGGTGTCCCCCCTCCTTTTATGAGCGGCGGGAGAGCAGCAGTTACAGCAAGGCTCCGGCGGGGTAAAGCAAACGATAGAGGTCCAGCTGCCTCCCGGTCCCATGCTGTCTCCTCTGTAATTGCCGCTCACACTAAACCAGGAAGCAGTGCGAGTGGCATACAGAGGAGACAGCGAAGACCGGGAGGCAGCAGGATATCTAGCGTCTGATTACCTTGCCCAAGCCTTGCTGTATATGCCTCTCCTCCGCCGCTCATAATAGGAGGGGGGCCCGCCGAGGTGAGGGAGGGGGAGGAAAAGTTATTAAAAAAAAGGAAAAAAAAGTTGAAAAAAAAAACTGGTGAAACTTAATGGGCCCCTCAGAAACGGAACGTGAGGGGCCCTCGTGCGCTGGCACCGTGGCACAGGCATATGTCCGCCACTGAAGAGGAAGTTGCCTTGGTGTGATGTAGAATTGTAGATCATTGCTGGTGGTGAATACTAGTAAATTCATTTGCTTGACCCTTAAAACACTACCCTTAAAACACAATCTAACATCAGCCAAAACTGACTACAGTCCTTTTTTTTTTCAAACTCAGCGTTCATTTTGTACTGTACCCAACTTAGTCAAATGTACTTCATTGAAGCCCTCTTATGTTGGGTTCATTTTGCATCATCGTTTGATGT
Organism: Hyperolius riggenbachi; assembly: GCF_040937935.1. Classification (NCBI taxonomy): domain Eukaryota; kingdom Metazoa; phylum Chordata; class Amphibia; order Anura; family Hyperoliidae; genus Hyperolius; species Hyperolius riggenbachi. The sequence continues at coordinate 103,724,821 of NC_090648.1, forward strand.
TTTTTAAAATTTTATTTGCTTAATAATGCCTCTTCTCTGTTATCTCTTATTTTCCCTCGTATCTTTCCTTTGCTCCTCGCTCAAGATAGCTGGAAGTTATTATTTAGACCACCCTCTGCTATTCTCTTCTCACCCGTCTCCATCCGCAGCAAGTATGATGATTGTTTCAACCACTCTCTTTTATATAGGGTTTATTTGAGGTTTTCCACTCTCTGACTATAATAACTTTTGCCGCTAATGAGAGGGTGTGGAGCAAAAGTACCATGGTTTTTCTTTCTTCTTTTTGGCTGGGCCCAAAAACCGCTACCGTGGCATCTATACCACCACCCAGGGTTATGTATTTTTGGATGAATTGCTCAATTTCTATCCAAAGAAGTTGTATTGTTGGGCAGTGTCATAGCATATGTAATACCTAAATTCCCCTCCTCAGCTGCACATCTCCAACGCGGTTTGTTGTCTTTTAAATTCATCTGATATAGTTTTTCTGGGGTGAGATACCATCTGGAGACTATCTTGAATTGAAGTAACTGAATACTGGTGTTTCTGGATACCCAGATGTTTGGTATAAGATTATCCCATACAAGTTCATCTAATTTCTCACCAAATTCATTTTCCCATTTTTCTCTGTATAAGATTTTAATCTGTTCAATCCTTATTAACCCCAGATGGTCATACATCCAGGACAGCGGTTCTCGGGAACGGCCTTGTCTTTGAATTTTTCCACTAATTTATTTAGTTTGCATCTTATTTGTCCATCCTTTTTCCTCAATCCCGCAAGATAACTTTGTATTGGTAGGAAATTTTCCATGTATTACATTGATTATTCTTGTATCCTCATCTAATGTATTCCTTTGTAACCAGCCTCGTTCCTTTACAGGGGTAAATTCTAAGTTATTTAGGATTAACATCAACTGGGGCGTACCTATAACCTGATTTTTAATGTAGTTTAGAATTGTTTTTAAGGTGGGGATAATAAATGGGTGATGTGATTTCCTCAGAGCCTTTCCGATTCTTTTTTTATCCCAGGACAGTGCCCCTTGCCTATCCACACTTTCATATTCCATCATAACCCATATCTTATTAAAGGATCCTTGCCTCCACGCTAACATTTTTCCTAACAAAGTAGCTTGGTAGTATCTTGAGAGGTCAGGTGCCGCCAATCCCCCCTACAGGCCTTTTTATATACACAGCCAGAGCCGTGGGGTTAGTCTCTGCAAGTCTCATGCATATCAATCAGGGTGTAAAGGTGGCCATACACTTATAGATTTGCAGCAGATTCGACCATCAGATTTCTGTCAGATGCCTGTCATGTCAAATCTGACAGGAATCTATGTGATGTGTTCCACACACTAGGAACAGAAATTTATTTGGAATCTATCTAAATCATTATTGGACCATTAGATCCAATGCAACTCTATGGGCCATGGATCTGCCACCAGCAGCAGATCGACCTAGATTTTCCATCCTGTCAGATAGATCAAATTCATCGAAATCGATCAAAATTGGCCACAAATCGATCGATAGATTTGAAAGAACCGATCTATAGAATCTATCAATCAATCGATGGCTGAAATTGACCAGTGTATGGGCCCCTTTAGGCTGACAGACTCTGTGGCCATACACTTATAGAATTGAAGCAGATTCGACCATAAGATAGATTTCTGTCAGATGCCTGTCAAGTCGAATCTGACAGGAATCTCTGATGTGTGCCACACACTAGGAACAGATTTATATGTTTATAAGTAGTGGTGGCAATGCTTAGGAGAAGCATGTGAGAAGTTTGATCAGCTGATAGATTTGTAAGGCTCTGCTTTGTTGGTTATATGATTAAGCATTAAGCCAGGGAGTCATCACAGCAAATCAGAACCTTACAAATCTATCAGCTTATCAATCTGATCACATGCTTCTCCATGAGTTCTCCTAAGCATTGCCATCCCTATATATAAGGGAATACATATGGCCATGTTCCTCTCACTTCAGGTTCCTTTTAACAAATATTAGAGAAATGCATACCAGTAAGGCAGCTTTCACAGTGGGACATTATAGGCGCACGTTAGAGCAGCCTGTAACGCAGCCCAACTCACAGTAATGAAAAATCAATGGGCTGTTCACAGTGCCCACGTTGCTTTACAGTGTAACGCTGGACGTTCAAAGAATGTGCAGCATGCTGTGCGTTATAGGTGGTTTTAGCTGAGTTAGACTGTTTACACATGCTCAGTAAGGGGGGAGTCCACTATTGTTCCTAGCTACATGGCTAATTAATATTCACTGCACTGTAGTGTTGTCCAGATCATGAACAATTCGGATCTTTGGATCTTTTTTGTGAGTCGAATCATCCGGATCATCACAATGAAGGATTCGATTCACAGTGGATGTCTGGAAGAAACAGGAACTGCAGCTTCTGTGCACAAGCACAATCTTCCTGCTGCATCTCTCCCTTCCCCATTAGCACCCTCAATGTGCCCTCATTCTCCTGCACCTCTCACTCTGCTGCACCCCTGCTTCCCTAGTAAATGATTCAAAGATTCGGTTCAAAGATCTGGATCTTTTCAACGATCCGATTCGAATCATCCGAATGATTGAAAAGATCCGGACTTCCCAGGATAGCACCAAGAGCCTCATAACGTGGCTCAATCTGACATCCAACTTCAACACCACCATGCGTTGCGTTAGGGGCACGTTATGTGACCTTAACGTCCCCTAAAACGCAACGTCTTGGTGTGAAAGAGGCCTAAATGTTTATCCGTTAAGAGACCATATTAATTTACCCTGTGAAATAAAATGATGTCTCTTAAGAGCTACAGAAAATGTCCTTAATTTCCCAAAGGATGACTAGGAAACACCCAGCACAATTATGCCTGTCATAAATACAACCTGCAAAATTAAACGTTTGGTAAGGTTAACAAAGACGCTGCATTGTACTGTATTTCACTTTTTTTTTTTTTCTTTGTTAAATAATTTAATATTTTTCATACCTTGCACTTGTGCATTTGTCAGCTGTGGATATCAGTTAAGGACATTCTTAGGCATTATATTGAAATGGGGTCTTTTTCTTGCAATATCTGTTAGCTGATAAAATATGTTTTTCTGGAAACCTGTTAAGAAAATCTAAAAAGTAAATCTACTTAAGCGGAACTCTTGCACAGCGCATAATGAAAAGTGTTATTTCACAAACAGTTGCTGAAGAAATGTACCTATCTGTGTTCCTTGATTATTTAGGCAGATAAACCTGTCTGGTTAGTTCTTATCAGAAACTGTGAAAAGGCTGCAAGAGAGCTTTGCCTAGGGAGCTCTCCATACAGTAAACACTGAGGCTTAACCCTTTCAATGCGTTCTGCAAGATTGAAAGCAAGTAAAACTTTTTTTTAAAGATCTCCATAAATTGCAATGAAGATTTTTTTTCTCATAAAGGTTATCATGCTGCAGCTAATCTTTTAGAGCAGAGAGGAAGTTCTGAGTTTAGTTGCACTTAAAGTACAAAAATCTATACATCATCACTTAACATGCCATTTGTAACTTATTGATGTTAAATATTGTCTTTCAATTTCAGACTACAGCTGCTATAGCTTTCTAGCAAATGTGTTATAAACCATGGCAACACCATACGGCTTTATGTAAAATACTTTCATGGATTCTCATATCTCTGTTCACATAATTGTCTCCTTTCTGAAATCTTCACAAACCAGGGAGCAAGATTTCACACATCACCTTACACCTTACCTACTTAAAGAGATTATGTAGTTAGAGGAATAAAAAGCTTGTCATTTCTATCTACTTTTAGGCTATATTCAAAGGTGGACTTTGTGTTGCGATGTTAAAGTAGCAATTCAACATTACAACGCAACAAAAAAGTGGTAACGCACATTAATGCTGTGTTACAGTTGGAACAAGTAAGTGCAGTAAAGCATACAGTCAATGAAAAGTATGCTTTCCTGTACTTGGTAACGTGTGCGTTTAGAGATAACGCACTACAGCAGTGTGTTACCATAACGCTACACGTTACAATGCAATGTTAACGTTGCACTGTTAACGTCGCATAAAGTTTTAATTGCAGTGCTGTAAGCTGCGCTATAAAACTTTATAACGCAGCACCGCAATGTTCTACTGTGAACCGAGCCTTAAACTATGGTGATTGCCTGCTGATCTCTTTGGCTGTAGTAGTGTCTGGATCACACACCTGAAATAAGTGGCTAATATAGTCAGACTTTTATCACAGCTCCTGATGTTCATACTCATTCTGGGTCTGATGCTAAAGCTTTGGAGACCCAGGATCAGTAAGACAGCCAGAATATTGGCATAGATTAAAAGGGGGAAAAAAACAGCCTTTCACATTACTTTCACTACAGCGTCTCTTTAATGGCAATTACTCATTCACTCCCAGAGCTGCAGTAAAGTAACCAGAGAAGATTTAGGTATGTCAGTGTAATATAGTTTGATAAAATACTTGAAAATGATACTGGTGAAATTAAATAAAAAAACATTTTAAGGAAAGTTAGAACTGTAGTGTGTTTTTAAAATCAAAAAAGTCTATAAATAAATGTAAATGTTTTTTTAATTGTTACTATAATTAAAAGAAGAAAACAAACATTGGCACTACAATATGGTTCTTCTAAATTTAAGTTAATAAAGCTATACCTTTATTTTTGATATTTGATGCAGGCTATTTACAGAGATTAGGCATTGTGTATGAATTTAGTGCGATGGTCTGGTGGATAATATTACTGGTGTGCCAGGTTCAAACTTGGAACAGGGTACTATTTGCATGCAGTTTTATGTTCTCCCCGAGTGAGTGTGGACTTTCTTTAGGCACCCTAATCTCCCCCCACGTCCCAAACATTGATAAGTGTTGTCCCTTCAAGTTGCCCGAAATTATGGACGGATTAGGACGATGGCCCCTTTGAAAGACATTGATATGAGTAGGGACTACTGCTGTCTAAAATGTCTGTGCTACACAAATACATGATAGCAATAATTACGCCTAACATTTCACGTTGTGCTTATTGTTACATTACTTTTGTTTCATTTATTGTCGGCCTGTGAGATGTATACTTGCAATCATGGTCTTGCCTCAAAACCACACAATAGAGTTTATTCTTGTTGGGTTTTCAGACTCTCCAAACATAAGAATTCCTCTTTTCATATTTTTTCTTTGCATTTATATCATGACACTATTGGGGAACACGGTTCTTATCCTGCTCATTTGTTCCAGCTCATTGCGGAACAAACCTATGTACTTCTTCTTGTGTAACCTCTCTTTTCTTGATATTGTCTACACATCCGTGACCTTTCCAAAGCTGATCCACATTTTTGCCACCGGTGATGGAAAATTTTCACTTATAGAGTGTGCTGTCCAGCACTAGAGTTGGGCCGAACCTCCGATTTTCGGTTCGCGAACCGGGTTCGCGAACTTTCGCGAAAGGTTCGGTTCGCGTTAAAGTTCGCGAACCGCAATAGACTTCAATGGGGATGCGAACTTTGAAAAAAAAAATTAATTATGCTGGCCACAAAAGTGATGGAAAAGATGTTTCAAGGGGTCTAACACCTGGAGGGGGGGATGGCGGAGTGGGATACATGCCAAAAGTCCCCGGGAAAAATCTGGATTTGACGCAAAGCAGCGTTTTAAGGGCAGAAATCACATTGAATGTTAAATGACAGGCCTAAAGTGCTTTCAAACATCTTGCATGTGTATACATCAATCAGGTAGTGTAATTAAGGTACTGCTTCACACTGACGCACCAAACTCATCGTGTAACGCACCGCAAACAGCTGTTTGTGTAGTGACGGCCGTGCTGGACTGGTGCGCACCATGGCGAGAGTGCAGGTTTTGGTGGCTTTACAGCCCATATGGTCAGTCACCTGGCTGATGTAGCTGAATGACAGAACAGTGACTGTCCAGCTGATCAAATTTGGTCTGACCACAATGAGGCAACGACCTTATTATCGTGGGTGTGCCCCCCGAGACACTCATCTAGGCGCCGGTCATTGCTCCATTGTGATACGCAAGCCCCTTCACCACGGCAAGGTAATGATCACGAAGGGGAATGGGCGCATGTTCATGCCTTTTCTTTTGTTGTTGCAGCTGCCCGCAGTGCAGCCAGAAAAATTAGGCAGTCATGTACACGCACCCGAAAAATTATTACAGCGGCCGCTGCTAGCAGCGGCCTAAAAAATTCAGCAATCCGCCTGGAGTCCCGGACCCTGTTGGTGGTGGCGGAGAAGGTAGTGAAGCGGCCTGCAGGCAGACATGCTGTGTGGAGGGACTGGGAGCGACTTAGTCTTCTTGGGGCAGGCCAGGCAGCCAGTCACACGGCGTGCAGGCAGAGATGCTGTATGTGCGGGGACTGACTTAGTCTTGGGTCGGGCAGCAGCCCTCCGGGATCCATGCCTCATTCATTTTTATAAAGGTGAGGTACTTAACACTTTTGTGACTTAGGCGACTTCTCTTCTCTGTGACAATGCCTCCAGCTGCGCTGAAGGTCCTTTCTGAGAGGACGCTTGCGGCAGGGCAGGAGAGAAGTTGGATGGCAAATTGGGACAGCTCTGGCCACAGGTCAAGCCTGCGCACCCAGTAGTTCAAGGGTTCCTCATCGCTGTTCACAGCAGTGTCTACATCCACACTTAAGGCCAGGTAGTCGGCTACCTGCCGTTCCAGGCGTTGGTGGAGGGTGGATCCGGAAGGGCTACGGCGAGGCGTTGGACTAAAGAACGTCCGCATGTCCGACATCACCATGAGATCGCTGGAGCGTCCTGTCTTTGACTGCGTGGACACGGGAGGAGGATTAGTGGCAGTGGTACCTTGCTGGCGTTGTGCCGTCACATCACCCTTAAAGGCATTGTAAAGCATAGTTGACAGCTGGTTCTGCATGTGCTGCATCCTTTCCACCTTCCGGTGAGTTGGTAACAGGTCCGCCACTTTGTGCCTGTACCGAGGGTCTAGTAGTGTGGCCACCCAGTACAGCTCATTCCCCTTGAGGTTTTTTATACGGGGGTCCCTCAACAGGCAGGACAGCATAAAAGACGACATCTGCACAAAGTCGGATCCAGTACCCTCCATCTCCTCTTGCTCTTCCTCAGTGACGTCAGGTAAGTCAACCTCCTCCCCCCAGCCGCGAACAATACCACGGGAAGGTTGCGCAGCACAAGCCCCCTGCGACGCCTGCTGCGGTTGTTCTCCTGCCGCTGTCCCCTCCTCCTCCTCCTCCTCCCCCAAAGAAACACCTTGCTCATCATCCTCTGAGTCTGACTCATCTTCTGCACATGACCTCTCTTCTTCCTCCTCCTCCCCCCTCTGTGCTGCCGCAGGTGTTGAGGAAACAGCTGGGTCTGATGAAAATTGGTCCCATGCCTGTTCCTGCCGTAACGGTTCCTGGTCACGCTCATTCGCAGCTTCATCCGCCACTCTACGCACAGCACGCTCCAAGAAGTACGCGTAGGGAATTAAGTCGCTGATGGTGCCCTCACTGCGGCTCACCAGGTTGGTCACCTCCTCAAACGGCCGCATGAGCCTGCATGCATTTTTCATCATTGTCCAGTTGTCGGGCCAGAACATCCCCATCTTCCCAGACTGTTTCGTTCTACTCCAGTTGTAGAGGTACTGGGTGACGGCTTTCTTCTGTTCTAGCAGGCGGGAGAACATGAGGAGGGTCGAGTTCCAGCGAGTGGGGCTATCGCAAATGAGGCGTCTCACCGGCATGTTGTTTTTACGCTGAATTTCTGCAAATCGTGCCATGGCTGTGTAAGAGCGCCTCAAATGCCCACAGAACTTCCTGGCCTGCTTCAGGACATCCGCTAAGCCAGGGTACTTTGCCACAAATCTTTGAACCACCAGATTCATGACATGTGCCATGCAGGGTATGTGTGTCAGCTTCCCCATATGCAAAGCGGCAAGCAGATTGCTGCCGTTGTCGCACACCACGTTGCCTATCTCCAGGTGGTGCGGGGTCAGCCACTCATCCACCTGTTTCTTAAGAGCAGCCAGGAGAGCTGCTCCAGTGTGACTCTCCGCTTTGAGACAAGCCATGTCTAAGATGGCGTGACACCGTCGTACCTGGCATGCAGCATAGGCCCTGCGGAGCTGGGGCTGTGTAGCTGGAGAGGAGAACTGCCACTCAGCCAAGGAGGAGGAGGAGGACAGCGAAGAGCATGTAGCAGGAGGAGAGGAGGTGGCAGGAGGCCTGCCTGCAAGCCGTGGAGGTGTCACAATTTGGTCCGCCGCTTTCTGCTTGCCATCGTTCACCACCAGGTTCACCCAATGGGCTGTGTAGGTAATGTAGCGGCCCTGCCCGTGCTTGGCAGACCAGGCATCCGTGGTCAGGTGTACCCTTGACCCAACGCTCTTCGCAAGAGATGACACCACTTGCCTCTCAACTTCACGGTGCAGTTGGGGTATGGCCTTTCTGGAAAAATAAGTGCGGCCTGGCATCTTCCACTGCGGTGTTCCGATGGCCACAAATTTACGGAAGGCCTCAGAGTCCACCAGCCGGTATGGTAACAGCTGGCGAGCTAACAGTTCCGCCACGCCAGCTGTCAGACGCCGGGCAAGGGGGTGACTGGCCAAAAGTGGCTTCTTCCGCTCAAACATTTCCTTCACGGACACCTGACTGCTGCTGTGGGCAGAGGAGCAGGAACCGCTCAAGGGCAGAGGCGGAGTGGAGGAGGGTGCCTGTGAAGGTGCAAGGGAGAGAGCGGCATAAGCAGATGATGCACCTGAAGGAGGAAGAGGAGAAGGAGGGTGACTTTGCTTTTGTGTGCTGCTGCTGCTTTTGCTCAGGTGGCCATCCCATTGCTGTTTGTGCCTTTTCTGCAGGTGCCTTCGTAAGGCACTTGTCCCTACGTGAGTGTTGGCCTTTCCACGGCTCAATTTTTGTTGGCAGAGCGAACAGATGGCTTTGGTCCGATCTGAGGCACACACATTAAAAAATTTCCACACCGCTGAGCCACCCTGTGATGTGGGCACCTCAGCAGCTGATGCTGAAGGGCAAGTTGGCTGGCTGTACATAGGTGGCGAATCTGGCGATACATGGTGCCGGACTCTGCCACCAGCTGTTTCTGACGAAGAGCTGCCCCAGCTTCTTTCAGCAACTTCTATCCTCCTACTACTCTCTGACTCCCCCTCTGAACTGTCCCCCTCTTCATCTCCTCTATTGGGAACATACAGAGGATCCCTATCATCGTCATCATCGTAATCATCCTGCCCAGCTTCGCTTGCCTCAGAAAAATCCAAATGTGTAGGTCCTTCATCCTCCTTACACGTTACATCCATAGTGTTGTCGCGTAACGCAGACATATGAGCTGGTGAAAATTCATCTGGCTGTAACAATGGCTGTGCATCAGTGATTTCACCACCACTAAATAATTCTTGCGAAGTGTCAAATGCAGCGGAAGTGGTGCTAGTAGTAGCGCTGGTGGCTGAGCAAGATGAGGTGTTCTGTGTCGCTAAATACTCAACCACGTCCTGACAATCTTGGGAGGTGATGGGACGTGCCTTCTTCCGAGCACTGTACTGTGGGCCAGGTCCACACGAAATTACATTTACACGACCTCGCGCAGACCTGCCGGGTGGCCTTCCTCTGCCTCTGCCACTACCTCTTCCTCTACCTGTTTTGTCCATATCGGGTATGCACGGAGTGGTATATCACACTGCGTGCACTCACGTAGGTAGGTGGGTTCACTTAACTGCACAGGTATGCGCACTGATGCGGTGGGTTCACTGAACAGTACAGGTATACAGTGGCGGGTTCACTGAACACAACAGGTATGCAGTGGCGTGTTCACTAAACAGGTATACAGTGGCAGGTCCACTGAACAGAACAGGTATACAGTGGCAGGTCCACTGAACAGAACAGGTATACAGTGGCGGGTCCACTGAACAGAACAGGTATACAGTGGCGGGTTCACAGAACAGGTATGCAGTGGCAGGTTCACTGAACATAACAGGTATGCAGTGGCGTGTTCACTAAACAGGTATACAGTGGCAGGTCCACTGAACAGAACAGGTATACAGTGGCGGGTTCACAGAACAGGTATACAGTGGCGGGTCCACTGAACAGAACAGGTATACAGTGGCGGGTTCACAGAACAGGTATACAGTGGCGGGTTCACAGAACAGGTATACAGTGGCGGGTCCACTGAACAGAACAGGTATACAGTGGCGGGTTCACAGAACAGGTATACAGTGGCAGGATCACTGAACAGGTATGCAGTGGCAGGATCACAGTACAGGTATGCAGTGGGCTGAGGGCTCACTGAACAGAACAGGTATGCTGTGGCAGGATCACTGAACAGCTATGCAGTGGCAGGATCACAGTACAGGTATGCAGTGGGCTGAGGGCTCACTGAACAGAACAGGTATGCTGTGGCAGGATCACTGAACAGGTATGCAGTGGCAGGATCACAGTACAGGTATGCAGTGGGCTGAGGGCTCACTGAACAGAACAGGTATGCTGTGGCAGGATCACTGAACAGGTATGCAGTGGCAGGATCACAGTACAGGTATGCAGTGGGCTGGGGGCTCACTGAACAGAACAGGTATGCTGTGGCAGGATCACTGAACAGCTATGCAGTGGCAGGATCACAGTACAGGTATGCAGTGGGCTGAGGGCTCACTGAACAGAACAGGTATGCTGTGGCAGGATCACTGAACAGGTATGCAGTGGCAGGATCACAGTACAGGTATGCAGTGGGCTGGGGGCTCACTGAACAGAACAGGTATGCTGTGGCAGGATCACTGAACAGCTATGCAGTGGCAGGATCACAGTACAGGTATGCAGTGGGCTGAGGGCTCACTGAACAGAACAGGTATGCTGTGGCAGGATCACTGAACAGGTATGCAGTGGCAGGATCACAGTACAGGTATGCAGTGGGCTGGGGGCTCACTGAACAGAACAGGTATGCTGTGGCAGGATCACTGAACAGCTATGCAGTGGCAGGATCACAGTACAGGTATGCAGTGGGCTGAGGGCTCACTGAACAGAACAGGTATGCTGTGGCAGGATCACTGAACAGGTATGCAGTGGCAGGATCACAGTACAGGTATGCAGTGGGCTGAGGGCTCACTGAACAGAACAGGTATGCTGTGGCAGGATCACTGAACAGGTATGCAGTGGCAGTATCACAGTACAGGTATGCAGTGGGCTGAGGGCTCACTGAACAGAACAGGTATGCTGTGGCAGGATCACTGAACAGGTATGCAGTGGCAGGATCACAGTACAGGTATGCAGTGGGCTGAGGGCTCACTGAACAGAACAGGTATGCTGTGGCAGGATCACTGAACAGCTATGCAGTGGCAGGATCACAGTACAGGTATGCAGTGGGCTGAGGGCTCACTGAACAGAACAGGTATGCTGTGGCAGGATCACTGAACAGGTATGCAGTGGCAGGATCACAGTACAGGTATGCAGTGGGCTGAGGGCTCACTGAACAGAACAGGTATGCTGTGGCAGGATCACTGAACAGGTATGCAGTGGCAGGATCACAGTACAGGTATGCAGTGGGCTGGGGGCTCACTGAACAGAACAGGTATGCTGTGGCAGGATCACTGAACAGCTATGCAGTGGCAGGATCACAGTACAGGTATGCAGTGGGCTGAGGGCTCACTGAACAGAACAGGTATGCTGTGGCAGGATCACTGAACAGGTATGCAGTGGCAGGATCACAGTACAGGTATGCAGTGGGCTGAGGGCTCACTGAACAGAACAGGTATGCTGTGGCAGGATCACTGAACAGCTATGCAGTGGCAGGATCACAGTACAGGTATGCAGTGGGCTGAGGGCTCACTGAACAGAACAGGTATGCTGTGGCAGGATCACTGAACAGCTATGCAGTGGCAGGATCACAGTACAGGTATGCAGTGGGCTGAGGGCTCACTGAACAGAACAGGTATGCAGCCAGGAAGAAGTTAAGCCTAACTAATCTTTCCCTGAGAGACAGTCTGCAGCAGCTCGCCCTACTCTGACTAATGCAGGCACACGAGTGGCCGTAATGGCCGCCGCTGCCTGCCTTATATAAGGGGGGGTGGGGCTCCAGGGGCTAGTGTAGCCTAATTGGCTACACTGGGCCTGCTGACTGTGATGTAGAGGGTCAAAGTTGACCCTCAGGTGCATTATGGGGCGAACCGAACTTCTTCCGCAAAAGGTTCGCGTGCGGTACCCGCACGCGAACCACCTAAGTTCGCGCGAACCGCGTTCGCCGGCGAACCGTTCGGCCCAACTCTATCCAGCACTTCTTTTTTGTAGCTTTTTGGAACACAGAATATTTCCTTCTGACTGTGATGTCTTATGACCGTTATGTAGCCATTTGTAGGCCTTTACATTATGCCTTGCTTATGAACAGGAAGGTGTGTATTATTTCAGTTGTGGCAACCTGGTTGGGTGGAATGTTAGGATCAATCTCCTCAACCACCACCACCTTCATGGCAAGCTATCGTGCCTCTAATAAACTCAACCATTTTATTTGTGATATTAAAGCACTGGAGGAGGCTGCCATCAGTGATACGACTAGCATTCGCAATGCAATCATTGCACACGGTATACTATGTGTTGCTACAGCCTTCATATTTACATTAGTTTCATACATATTAATCATCTCTGCAATTTTGAAGATACGATCTGCAAGAGGAAAATACAAGGCTTTCTCCACTTGTGCCTCACACCTAAGTGTGGTTAGTTGCTTCTATGTATTACTATTTGTTCTGTATTTAAGACCCAAGGCAACAGTTTCACCAGAAGAAGGAAAGGCCCTTACTGTACTCTACGTATACATCATTCCTTTGCTAAATCCCGTGGTATATAGTTTCCGAAATAAAGATGTTAGATATGCTTTTCAAAAAATTGTTATGAACACTGTACATACATAATTTAAAAACTTCCTGTAATTAAAGTTAAAACTCTGTTACCTCCACTCCTGTTACTGCTTTGCTGCTTAACCACCCTGGCGGTAAGCCCGAGCTGAGCTCGGGCTATGCCGCGCAGGGGGAGATCTCAGCCCCTGGTGGGGCGATTTTCATTCTATAAATTGCTGTGCGCGCAGCCAGCACTTTGCTAGCTGCGCGCACAGCTTGATCGCCGCCGCTCTGCGGCGATCGGCCGCACGCAGCGGCTGAAGAGGCCCCCCCCCCCCCGCCAGAGCCCTGCGCTGCCCGGATCAATGAGTTCCGGGCAGCGCTATGGGCTGGATCGGGTGTGCCTGACGTCAGGACGTCGGCTGACGTCCATGACGTCATCCCGATCGTCGCCATGGCGACAGGAGAAGCCAAACAGGGGAACGCGTTATATACGCGTTCCCCTGTTTGCTATAGATGCCGGCAACGATCGGACTAGAGGGCCACATGCGCCCTCTAGTGGTGTTTCATGTAGCTACCACTCTGGTAGCTTTACATGAAACAAAAATAAAAATAAAAAAAAAAGGATTTTTTTAAAAAGGAAAAAAAAAATTAACCGCCAAGGAGGTTAAAGAACATCTGAAGTGAAAGGTATATGAAGGATGCCATATTTATTTATTTTTAAACAATACCAGTTGCCTGGCAGTCCTGCTGATCAGTCTGCCATCAGCAGTGTCTGACCCATACACCTGAAACAAACATGCAGCTAATCTTGTCAGATTATTGTCAAAAACATCTGTTAGCTTGTCCGGGGACTATGGCTAAAAAAATGATTAGAGACAGAGGATCAGCAGGATGGTATCAGTTAACCACTTGAGGACCACAGTGCTAAACCCCCTAAAGACCAGGCTATTTTTAAAAAAAATAGGCCACTGCAGCTTTTAAGCCAAGCTGCAGGGCCGCACAACACAGCACACTAGTGATTCCCCCTCCCCCCCTCCCCCCCCCCCCCCCAACAGAGCTTTCTGGGGTCTGATCGCCCCCCAGTTTTTTACAAATATTTATTGTATTTTTTTAAAAATAAATTTATATTTTTTTTTTCTCCCTCTGCCACCCCCCCATACCCTGCCAGCCAATCATAGCAATCGGCTGTCATAGGCTTCAGCCCATGAGAGCCGATTGCTCTCTTGTGCCCCAGCAGGATGGCGAAATATCAGTCTCCGAGTGGCGTGCTGCTGGGAGACTCCGCCAACTAAGCGGAGATGCGTGTGCATCCACACGCGATCTCCTGCAATAGCTGGCCCTAGGACTTGACGATCCTGGGGCTGCCGCCACCACGATCATGCCCATTGGCGTGATGCAGTCTTTAGGTAGTTAAAAAGAACTTCAGAGCTGCCTGTGCAAAAGGGGTGCCACATGATCCTGGTGCTTTGATTGGCACAATCAGCTGCCTGTCACTTGACAATCAGCCGACTGGGCCAAACAACATGCAGGGTTCGTGTCCTATAAAGCCACTGGACCTGCCAGGGCTCTGGGCAGGTTCAGTGGAGCAGCTGTTAAAAAGAGCACGTGTAAGTTACCAGCGCATGCTATGCTGCACTACCACAGCATAGCATGTGCTGAGCTTGCGCTCCTCTCATTGGGTTTGATTCACTATAACAAATAGCATGCCTCGTCAGAGTTAACGTGCCTTATCAGAGTAGCATAGCGAGCGCTACGGACTTATGCCTTCTAATTGGCAATGACGAGAGATCCACTCATACTACCCTGAGCCCCTGTGGGTCCAATCACTTTCTAAGACATTATCCCTGCACTTTGATTGGCCCAAAAGGCTGCCTGTCAAGTTTTCTGTCAAGTGACAGGAGCCTATTGGGCCAACCAAAGTGCGGGGATAATGTCCTTTAAGTGATTGGACCCGCAGGGGATCAGTGCAGGCTGAGTGGATCTCTCGTCATTGCCAATTACTTCGGACTATAAGACGCACTTTTTCTCCCCCAAAAGTGGGGAGAAGTCCCTGTGTCTTATAGTCCGAATGTGTCTCTTAGCAGAAGATGCAGATAGCGCAGCAGAAGCTTTTTTACCTATCCATGCACTTCTGGCGTCGGGACAGAAGAGTGGCGATCTTGGCGGCTGTGTCATCTAACTCCCTGGATTTGCGGTGGCTGGATAGAAGAGGGGAGATCCCAGTGGTGGTGTCCTCCAACACTCTGGACTTGCGGCGGCTGGTTAGCATAGGGGCGATCCCGGCAGCTGTTCTCCATCTCACTGCACTTGCGGCGGGTGGTTAGCAGAGGGGAAATCCTGGTGGCGGCTGTCCTCCAATCTTCATAGACTTGCGACGGCTGGATAGAAGAGAGGCAATCCCGGCTGTGGCTGCAGTGGCTATCACGAGTACCGATGCCTTTGTACTTCCTTGTTTACTGGCGCCACCTCATGACCCTGCCGCATGTGCGTCACACGTCATGAGGGAGCACCAGTAAACAAGGAAGTACAAAGGCATCGATACTCGTTATAGCCGCTGCAGCCACAGCCAGGATCGCCTCTCTTCTATCCAGCTGCCGCAAGTCTATGAAGTTTGGAGGACAGCCACCACCGGAATCGCACCTCTGCTAACCAGCCGCCGCAAGTCTATGAAGTTTGGAGGAAAGTTCCCAGGATCGCCCCTCTGCTAACCATTCGCCGCAAGTGCAGGGACAGGGAGGACAGCTGCCGCGATCACCCCTCTGCTAACCAGCCGCCGTAAGTGCAGGGAGAGGGAGGACAGCTGCTGGGATCACCCCTCTGCTATCCAGCCGCCGCAAGTCCAGAGTGTTGGGAGACACCGCCTCCGGG
Organism: Hyperolius riggenbachi; assembly: GCF_040937935.1. Classification (NCBI taxonomy): domain Eukaryota; kingdom Metazoa; phylum Chordata; class Amphibia; order Anura; family Hyperoliidae; genus Hyperolius; species Hyperolius riggenbachi. Next base: position 103,740,470 of record NC_090648.1, read on the forward strand.
ATCGCCCCTCTTCTGTCCCTCAGCTGGTATGCTGGATCCCGCTGCTGTTGACCCACGCGGAGTGGCCTGCACCAAGGAGCCTTCTGTCAAAGTGGTCAGAATATTCACTTTGTAATGTTAATGTTTAGGATGTGTAGCTTTTGGGGAAGCAGAGGTTAGTTTAATGTAATGCAGTGTAGTGTAAATGGTGGGGCAGCAGGGGTGGGGTTGTATAGTGTAGTGTGGTAAGTGTTGGGGCATCAGGGACTAGTGTAGTGTAGAGTAAGGTTACTGGTCTGGCAGCAGGGGTGGGTTAGTGTAGTATGTAGTGTAGCTACTGGTGGGGGCATCAGGGACTAGTGTAGTGTAGCAAAAGGTTACTGGTTGGGCATCGGGGGTTAGTGTAGGGTACTTGGTCTAGCTGTCAGGGGCAGCAAGGGTTAGGCCCGGTTCACATTAGTGTTTTTTTGCAGAGCCGGCCATACAGATCCGGCCATCAGGATCAGGTAAAAACTGTCCTTTTTTTATAGCCAGTGTGCTGTAAACTGCCAGTTTTCTATTTGTTCCTATGCAGGTGCAAAACCTTCTGTTTCCGTTCTGCTGGGCACAACGGTCCGGAAAAATTGGTCCTGCAGCATTTTTTTGTCCGCTGACAACGGATCCGTACAAGTGGATGGATGTGAATGGATGCATTGGTTAACAATGAATCCGTTCGCATACCGGACCGTTTGTATAGTATACGTTCTGCTTCCATTCTGCTTAACGCCAATGTGAACTGGGCCTTACAGTAGCTGGGCACTAAAGCTTACAGAAGGACAGCTTAGGGGGAAAAAGGGTCTACAAGACACCCGTGCACTATAGATGCACCAGGTTTAGAATTTTTTTTTTCCTGTTTTTTTTCCTCTACACCTGGGTGCGTCTTATAGTCCGGAGTATCTTATAGTCCGAAAAATACGGTAGCAGGCATAAGTTCGTAGCACTCGCTATGCTACTCTGATAAGGCACGCTAACTCTGATAAGGCATGTTAACTCTGTTAAGGCGGACTATTTGTTACAGTGAATCAACCTCATTAAGCTGCACTGCTTTAGCAGAGCAGCTTGATGAATCAAGCCTCATGTCTAGTACTTTTATCTATCTCTGAAGCAGCAGTTGCTATAGGAGCATGAATGATAGTTAAGGAAGACAAGTTACTTCCCATGAATTAACCGATTGAGTTAATTCCCATTCCCATGAATGCAGCCGATTGGGCCAATTAAAATGTTGCATTACTTGCTTGACCAGTTTTTGTGCACTAAGCAACCTAAAAAACTTGTATTTCAATGTGAACTTTAAGAAGCTACAAGTGTACAGAATAAGTCCAAGCAGTGATTGAAAGTGTGTCAGAACATCTTATGTTGCAAGCCATAACATAGCCCTATTGCTCTGTTGTTTAACCACTTGAGGACCGCCCCCAGCCGATGGGCGGCGGCAAAGACTGGGCCCAAACGACCGCAATACGCCCATCGGCGGGGGCGGCTGCGGGAGTGGTTATGCGGCGATCGCGTCATTCGTGACGCGATCAGCCGCCGGGGACTGGCTCCGCCCACCGCTCGTAGTAACCCGCCGGCCGTTCGGAAGCGCCGGCGGGTTACTAGCACCCGGATCGCCGCATGTACATAGTATAATAGGCTTTGTAATGTATACAAAGCCTATTATACTGGCTGCCTCCTGCCCTGGTGGTCCCAGTGTCCGAGGGACCACCAGGGCAGGCTGCAGCCACCCTAGTCTGCACCAAAGCACACTGTTTTCCCCCCCCCTGCCCCCTGATCGCCTACAGCACCCCTCAGACCCCCCCCTGCCCACCCCCCCAGACCACTGTTTGCACCCAGTCACCCCCCTAATCACCCATCAATCACTCCCTGTCACTATCTGTCAACGCTATTTTTTTTTTATCCCCCCCCTGCCCACTGCCCCCTCCTGATCACCCCCCACCCCTCAGATTCTCCCCAGACCCCCCCCCCAGACCCCCCCCCCCCCCCGTGTACTGTATGCATCTATCCCCCCTGATCACCTGTCAATCACCTGTCAATCACCCGTCAATCACCCGTCAATCACCCCCTGTCACTGCTACCCATCAATCAGCCCCTAACCTGCCCCTTGTGGGCAATCTGATCACCCACCCACACCAATAGATCGCCCGCAGATCCGACATCAGATCACCTCCCAAGTGCAGTGTTTACATCTCTTCTCTCCTCTAAACACCCACTAATTACCCATCAATCACCCATCAATCACCCCCTATCACCACCTGTCACTGTTACCCATCAGATTAGACCCTAATCTACACCTTGCGGGCACCCAATCACCCGCCCACACGCTCAGATTGCCCTCAGACCCCCCTTTATCAATTCGCCAGTGCAATATTTACATCTGTTATTCCCTGTAATAACCCACTGATCACCTGTCAATCACCTATCAATCACCCCCTGTCACTGCCACCCATCAATCACCCCCTGTCACTGCCACCCATCAATCAGCCCCTAACCTGCCCCTTGCGGGCAATCTGATCACCCACCCACACCAATAGATCGCCCGCAGATCCGACATCAGATCACCTCCCAAATCCATCGTTTACATCTATTCTCTCCTCTAAACACCCACTAATTACCCATCAATCACCCCCTATCACCACCTGTCACTGTTACCCATCAGATTAGACCCTAATCTGCCCCTTGCGGGCACCCAATCACCCGCCCACACACTCAGATTGCCCTCAGACCCCCCCTTATCAATTCGCCAGTGCAATATTTACATCTGTTATTCCCTGTAATAACCCACTGATCATCTGTCAATCACCTATCAATCACCCCCTGTCACTGCCACCCATCAATCACCCCCTGTCACTGCCACCCATCAATCAGCCCCTAACTTGCCCCTTGCGGGCAATCTGATCACCCACCCACACCAATAGATCGCCCGCAGATCCGACATCAGATCACCTCCCAAGTGCAGTGTTTACATCTCTTCTCTCCTCTAAACACCCACTAATTACCCATCAATCACCCCCTATCACCACCTGTCACGGTTACCCATCAGATTAGACCCTAATCTGCCCCTTGCGGGCACCCAATCACCCGCCCACACGCTCAGATTGCCCTCAGACCCCCCTTTATCAATTCGCCAGTGCAATATTTACATCTGTTATTCCCTGTAATAACCCACTGATCACCTGTCAATCACCTGTCAATCACCCCCTGTCACTGCCACCCATCAATCACCCCCTGTCACTGCCACCCATCAATGAGCCCCTAACCTGCCCCTTGCGGGCAATCTGATCACCCACCCACACCAATAGATCGCCCGCAGATCCGACATCAGATCACCTCCCAAGTGCAGTGTTTACATCTCTTCTCTCCTCTAAACACCCACTAATTAACCATCAATCACCCCCTATCACCACCTGTCACTGTTATCCATCAGATTAGACCCTAATCTGCCCCTTGCGGGCACCCAATCACCCGCCCACACACTCAGATTGCCCTCAGACCCCCCCTTATCAATTCGCCAGTGCAATATTTACATCTGTTATTCCCTGTAATAACCCACTGATCATCTGTCAATCACCTATCAATCACCCCCTGTCACTGCCACCCATCAATCACCCCCTGTCACTGCCACCCATCAATCAGCCCCTAACTTGCCCCTTGCGGGCAATCTGATCACCCACCCACACCAATAGATCGCCCGCAGATCCGACATCAGATCACCTCCCAAGTGCAGTGTTTACATCTCTTCTCTCCTCTAAACACCCACTAATTACCCATCAATCACCCCCTATCACCACCTGTCACGGTTACCCATCAGATTAGACCCTAATCTGCCCCTTGCGGGCACCCAATCACCCGCCCACACGCTCAGATTGCCCTCAGACCCCCCTTTATCAATTCGCCAGTGCAATATTTACATCTGTTATTCCCTGTAATAACCCACTGATCACCTGTCAATCACCTGTCAATCACCCCCTGTCACTGCCACCCATCAATCACCCCCTGTCACTGCCACCCATCAATCAGCCCCTAACCTGCCCCTTGCGGGCAATCTGATCACCCACCCACACCAATAGATCGCCCGCAGATCCGACATCAGATCACCTCCCAAGTGCAGTGTTTACATCTCTTCTCTCCTCTAAACACCCACTAATTACCCATCAATCACCCCCTATCACCACCTGTCACTGTTATCCATCAGATTAGACCCTAATCTGCCCCTTGCGGGCACCCAATCACCCGCCCACACGCTCAGATTGCCCTCAGACCCCCCTTTATCAATTCGCCAGTGCAATATTTACATCTGTTATTCCCTGTAATAACCCACTGATCACCTGTCAATCACCTGTCAATCACCCCCTGTCACTGCCACCCATCAATCACCCCCTGTCACTGCCACCCATCAATCAGCCCCTAACCTGCCCCTTGCGGGCAATCTGATCACCCACCCACACCAATAGATCGCCCGCAGATCCGACATCAGATCACCTCCCAAGTGCAGTGTTTACATCTCTTCTCTCCTCTAAACACCCACTAATTACCCATCAATCACCCCCTATCACCACCTGTCACTGTTATCCATCAGATTAGACCCTAATCTGCCCCTTGCGGGCACCCAATCACCCGCCCACACACTCAGATTGCCCTCAGACCCCCCCTTATCAATTCGCCAGTGCAATATTTACATCTGTTATTCCCTGTAATAACCCACTGATCATCTGTCAATCACCTATCAATCACCCCCTGTCACTGCCACCCATCAATCACCCCCTGTCACTGCCACCCATCAATCAGCCCCTAACTTGCCCCTTGCGGGCAATCTGATCACCCACCCACACCAATAGATCGCCCGCAGATCCGACATCAGATCACCTCCCAAGTGCAGTGTTTACATCTCTTCTCTCCTCTAAACACCCACTAATTACCCATCAATCACCCCCTATCACCACCTGTCACGGTTACCCATCAGATTAGACCCTAATCTGCCCCTTGCGGGCACCCAATCACCCGCCCACACGCTCAGATTGCCCTCAGACCCCCCTTTATCAATTCGCCAGTGCAATATTTACATCTGTTATTCCCTGTAATAACCCACTGATCACCTGTCAATCACCTGTCAATCACCCCCTGTCACTGCCACCCATCAATCACCCCCTGTCACTGCCACCCATCAATCAGCCCCTAACCTGCCCCTTGCGGGCAATCTGATCACCCACCCACACCAATAGATCGCCCGCAGATCCAACATCAGATCACCTCCCAAGTGCAGTGTTTACATCTCTTCTCTCCTCTAAACACCCACTAATTACCCATCAATCACCCCCTATCACCACCTGTCACTGTTATCCATCAGATTAGACCCTAATCTGCCCCTTGCGGGCACCCAATCACCCGCCCACACACTCAGATTGCCCTCAGACCCTCCCTTATCAATTCGCCAGTGCAATATTTACATCTGTTATTCCCTGTAATAACCCACTGATCATCTGTCAATCACCTATCAATCACCCCCTGTCACTGCCACCCATCAATCACCCCCTGTCACTGCCACCTATCAATCAGCCCCTAACTTGCCCCTTGCGGGCAATCTGATCACCCACCCACACCAATAGATCGCCCGCAGATCCGACATCAGATCACCTCCCAAGTGCAGTGTTTACATCTCTTCTCTCCTCTAAACACCCACTAATTACCCATCAATCACCCCCTATCACCACCTGTCACGGTTACCCATCAGATTAGACCCTAATCTGCCCCTTGCGGGCACCTAATCACCCGCCCACACCTCAGAACATCCTCAGACCCCAGCCCTGATCGAGGTGCATTGCTTGCATTTATTTTCCCCCTCTAATCACACCTTGAGACACCCATCAATCACCTCCTGTCACCCCCTAGCACACCTACCCATCAGATCAGGCCCTAATTTGCCCCGTGTGGGCTCCTGATCACTCGGCCAAACCCTCAGATCCCCCTCAGACCCCCTTCCGATCACCTCCCCAGTGCATTGATTGCATCTATTTTCCCCTCTAACCGCCCCCTGAGACACCCATCAATCACCTCCTGTCACCCCCCTAGCACTCCTATCCATCAGATCAGGCCCAAAACATCCTGTCATCTAAGAGGCCACCCTGCTTATGACCGGTTCCACAAAATTTGCCCCCTCATAGACCACCTGTCATCAAAATTTGCAGATGCTTATACCCCTGATCAGTCATTTTGAGAAATTTGGTTTCCAGACTACTCACAGTTTTGGGCCCGTAAAATGCCAGGGCAGTATAGGAACCCCACAAGTGACCCCATTTTAGAAAGAAGACACCCCAAGGTATTCTGTTAGGTGTATGATGAGTTCATAGAAGATTTTATTTTTTGTCAAAAGTTAGTGGAAATTGGATTTTTATTGTTTTTTTCACAAAGTGTCATTTTTCACTAACTTGTGACAAAAAATAAAATCTTCTATGAACTCACCATACCACTAACGGAATACCTTGGGGTGTCTTCTTTCTAAAATGGGGTCACTTGTGGGGTTCCTATACTGCGCTGGCATTTTAGGGGCCCTAAACCGTGAGGAGTAGTCTAGAAAACAAATGCCTCAAAATGACCTGTGAATAGGACGTTGGGCCCCTTAGCGCACCTAGGCTGCAAAAAAGTGTCACACATGTGGTATCGCCATACTCAGGAGAAGTAGTATAATGTGTTTTGTGGTGTATTTTTACACATACCCATGCTGGGTGGGAGAAATCTCTCTGTAAATGGACAATTGTGTGTAAAAAAAATCAAAAATGTGTCATTTACAGAGATATTTCTCCCACCCAGCATGGTTATATGTAAAAATACACCACAAAACACATTATACTACTTCTTCTGAGTACGGCGATACCACATGTGTGACACTTTTTTGCAGCCTAACTGTGCTAAGGGGCCCAAAGTCCAATGAGTACCTTTAGGATTTCACAGGTCATTTTGAGACATTTGGGTTCAAGACTACTCCTCACGGTTTAGGGCCCCTAAAATGCCAGGGCAGTATAGGAACTCCACAAGTGACCCCATTTTAGAAAGAAGACACCCCAAGGTATTCTGTTAGGTGTATGATGAGTTCATAGAAGATTTTATTTTTTGTCACAAGTTAGCGGAAATTGATATGTATTGTTTTTTTTTTCACAAAGTGTCATTTTCCGCTAACTTGTGACAAAAAAAAAATCTTCTATGAACTCACCATACTCCTAACAGAATACCTTGGGGTGTCTTCTTTCTAAAATGGGGTCACTTGTGGGGTTCCTATACTGCCCTGGCATTTTAGGGGCCCTAAACCGTGAGCAGTAGTCTAGAATCCAAATGCCTCAAAATGACCTGTGAATAGGACGTTAGGCCCCTTAGCGCACCTAGGTTGCAAAAAAGTGTCACACATGTGGTATCGCCGTACTCAGAAGAAGTAGTATATTGTGTTTTGGGGTGTATTTTTACACATACCCATGCTGGGTGGGAGAAATATCTCTGTAAAAGGACAATTGTGTGTAAAAAAAATCAAACAATTGTCATTTACAGAGATATTTCTCCCACCCAGCATGGGTATGTGTAAAAATACACCCCAAAACACATTATACTACTTCTCCTGAGTACGGCGGTACCACATGTGTGGCACTTTTTTGCACCCTAAGTGCGCTAAGAGGCCCAAAGTCCAATGAGTACCTTTAGGATTTCACAGGTCATTTTGCGACATTTGGTTTCAAGACTACTCCTCACGGTTTAGGGCCCCTAAAATGCCAGGGCAGTATAGGAACTCCACAAATGACCCCATTTTAGAAAGAAGACACCCCAAGGTATTCCGTTAGGAGTATGGTGAGTTCATAGAAGATTTTATTTTTTGTCACAAGTTAGCGGAAAATGACACTTTGTGAAAAAAAACAATTAAAATCAATTTCCGCTAACTTGTGACAAAAAAAAAAAATCTTCTATGAACTCACCATCCTCCTAACGGAATACCTTGGGGTGTCTTCTTTCTAAAATGGGGTAATTTGTGGGGTTCCTATACTGTCCTGGCATTTTAGGGGCCCTAAAGCGTGAGGAGTAGTCTTGAAACGAAATTTCTCAAAATGACCTGTGAAATCCTAAAGGTACTCATTGAACTTTGGGCCCCTTAGCGCAGTTAGGGTGCAAAAAAGTGCCACACATGTGGTATCGCCGTACTCAGGAGAAGTAGTATAATGTGTTTTGGGGTGTATTTTTCCACATACCCATGCTGAGTGGGAGAAATATCTCTATAAATAGACAATTGTGTGTAAAAAAAATAAAACAATTGTCATTTACGGAGATATTTCTCCCACCCAGCATGGTTATGTGTAAAAATACACCCCAAAACACATTATACTACTTCTCCTGAGTACGGCAATACCACATGTGTGACACTTTTTTGCAGCCTAACTGCGCTAAGGGGCCAAAAGTCCAATGAGCATCTTTAGGCTTTACAGGGGTGCTTACAATTAGGCACCCTCCAAAATGCCAGGACAGTGAACACACCCCACAAATGACCCCATTTTGGAAAGTAGACACTTCAAGGTATTCAGAGAGGAGCATAGTGAGTCCGTGGCAGATTTCATTTTTTTTTTGTCGCAAGTTAGAAGAAATGGAAACTTTTTTTTTTCTTTTTTTTGTCAGAAAGTGTCATTTTCCGCTAACTTGTGACAAAAAATAAAATCTTCTATGAACTCACCATGCCTCTCACTGAATACTTTGGGATGTCTTCTTTCCAAAATGGGGTCATTTGGGGGGTATTTGTACTATCCTGGAATTTTAGCCCCTCATGAAACCTGACAGGTGCACAGAAAAGTCAGAGATGCTTGAAAATGGGAAAATTCACTTTTGGCACCATAGTTTGTAAACGCTATAACTTTTACCCAATCCAATAAATATACACTGAATGGTTTTTTTTTATCAAAGACATGTAGCAGAATAACTTTCGCGCTCAAATGTATAGGAAATTTTACTTTATTTGAAAAATGTCAGCACAGCAAGTTAAAAAAGTCATTTTTTTGCCAAAATTCATGTCTTTTTTGATGAATATAATAAAAACTAAAACTCGCAGCAGCAATCAAATAGCAGCAAAAGAAAGCTGTATTAGTGACAAGAAAAGGAGGTAAAATTCATTTAGGTGGTAGGTTGTATGACCGAGCAATAAACCGTGAAAGCTGCAGTGGTCTGAATGGAGAAAAAGGCTCTGGTCCTTAAGGGGCGAAAAGACTGTGGTCCTGAAGTGGTTAATATGCATATTTCTGTTTATAGGTTCATATTACGGTAGAATTCCATGACATTTCCTTGGAAATAGAGCATTCCAGATGGTCTATATAAGTATAAGTATAAGCATAAGCATATTGGGCTCAATTCACCAAGCATTACCGCATTTGGTAATGCAGTAAACAGCTAATCTTACCAAATATCTTGCCAAATGCCAATTTACTAAGGCTGTTAGCATACGCAAAATAAAGATTACCGACTAGTGAGGTAAATTACCTACCCAATTCACAAAGATTAGCGCATTCGGTAAAACAAGTGAGATTTTATAATTTTTTTTATTTATTTTACCTCCAGTCTGGAGGTGTTGGTAAGTTACAATCAGCTATTTGGAAGAATGGGCAGGCAAAGGAGCTAGCCAATAGTAGGAGCCAACCCGTCCTACTCCCGACTCTTATGGTGCCGATATATTGCCATCACATAGTGCCCTTAAATTGGGCCGATCAACAACAAACTATAGGTCTATCGATCATTCCTTCAATCCGAATTTCCAAATGATTCTTTTAGTTTGATCAGTTAGCTTATGATTTTCTCTTTCATTGGTGGTCCCAAACAATCAAAATGAACAGTATGGCGTTTGTAAAATTTAATCGCTCTAATGGGCACCTTTAATTTCATTTATACTCTCTATAGTTAATTTACATAATCACTGTGTGATAAAGATTATATAAATATTCTTCTCCATTGCACTCCTGCATCCCAGAGTGTTCTGCACATGAACATGTAGCAATGTTCACGTACTGTGCAAGCGCAGAGTGCTCCCATCCACGGGAGCATGGTCAAGAGGCAAGCGACTCGGAGAAAAGAGTGAAGCTGTCAGAGGGGTGCTGCAGCTGAATAGAGGATTGCAGAATAATAGCAAGGGCAGTATTATTAATGTAACTTAACTGGAAGAAGACCCAGGTAAGTTAAACTGCCCACTTTTTATACACTTTAGGTTCACTTTAGGTTAAAATATCAGGAAGGTGATTATGTCAAGTGGGGAGTGTAGAAATATAGACAAACTACAAGAGGATAAAGGGCAAAAGCACTGATGAAATGTAGCTGAAATTACCCCAAACCTCAAAGTATAATTGCAGCACAAATGCCCACATCAATGTCTCCTATTTGACTTTCCAGATGATCACATCTATACATAGAAGCCGTCTCCAAATATTGAAAAATGGTAAAAATCTTAAAATATTGCTTCAACATCTGATTACTACTTTATTCATTGTATCCTTTCCAACTTTATCAACCTGTCCAGAGTCGACAGAACTGACATTTGTAGGAGATTAGATTTAGCATTAAATAAAAAAACATGTAGGCCTTGGTAACCACTCATACAAGCAGTAAATTAGAATATAGTTGTGGGAAAAATATTTATGAATCATTTGTGAAATGTTCTGGCTTTAGATATAAATTACCTTTACAATGCTATCTGCTCTTTGTCTGTAGTATAATAAAAACATATTTAGCATATTTGAAAAACAAGGCTTAAGCTGGCTATACACTAGGCCGATTCCCCGCCGATCGACAGCAGATTCGATCACTGGGATCAAATCTGCTGTCAAATCGCTAACGTTAATGCTAAATTTCGATCTATTTCGTCCCGAAATAGATCGATCCCGTCTATCGCTCCATGCGGGAAATTACCGGCGATCGCCCGTGGGTAGGGAGCGCGTCGCTAGCGGCGTTCGAGTGCCCGACGACCGACTCAATACATCTGCAATACATTACCTGCTCTGCCGGCGCAACTCCCCTGGTCTCCGCTGTCTTCTTCTCCGTGCTGGTCTCCGGGTCCGGCAGGCTTCACTCTTCCTGTCCCGGCAGGGAGTTTAAACAGTACAGGGCGCTCTACTGTTTAAACTTCCCCCAGACAGGAAGAAGTGAAGCCTGCCGGACCCAGAGATCAGACCAGAGAGGAGAAGAAGACAGCAGAGACCAGGGGAGTCGCGCCGGCGGAGCAGGTAATGTATGCGGGCGGGGGGGGGGGGGGGGAGCAGCGGCAGCACCACCACCACAGATTGTGAACGATTTCAGGCTGAAATCGATTCACAATCTGTTTGCAGTAAAGGCAGCAATACGATCCCTCTCTGATCAGATTCGATGAGATAGCGATCTGTCTGTTGGTCGAATCTGATGGCAAATCGACCAGTGTATGGCTACCTTTAGAGACTTTTACATTGCTGTACCTTTGTTAAACAAAAGATTTAACAATGATTAAAAAACAGGAGTGACCACAAAATGACATGCTTATTATGATCACTTCTTATCATGAGAACAGACAGTTCTGCACATGACAACATTTCTGAACTGGCATCATGTATAATAGGTATTATAAAATCAACATGATCTGTTCTTTATTCAACTATGTATTTTACTGAACATCTTAGTGATCTTTCTTTGCATTAATCTATAACAATGTAGAATAATCCAAGAGGCCTCTGATGGCTCAATCACTCACACAACATTACCCGCAGCTTTGTATGAGAAAACTAGGATTAATAAGGTAAAGATTCAGAACCAAAGGCAGTTTTAAAGAGGAACTGTAACCAAGGATTGAACCTCATTCCAATCAGTATCTGATACCACCTTTCCCATGATAAATATTTACATTTTCTTGAATAGATCATCAGGGGTTCTATATAGCTTATATTGTGGTAAAACCCCTCCCACAGTGTGATGTCAGGACCTAGGTCATGACAGTTTCTGGTTTGTGAGCCTTGTTGCATTGTGGGAAATAATGTATGTTTCCAACTGCGAAACAACCAGCATCTCCCTCTGTGCATATGTATATAAAAAACAACATTTTAGCCTAATGCTTTGTTAGGGGGTGTGGTTATAGATAATGGCAGTTGATGCTGTCTAGTTTTTTTCATGTCTGCTAGTGTTAAAAATGATGATGTGCAGGCTGATTGTGCTTTAAACAATATGAACAAATTACATGGCGAATATCAACCATTTCCTGATCTCTCTTCTATTTCTAACTTCTCACTGCAAAGTATTGATTTATTTTTTCCCCTTTTCACTAAAGATCCTCTTTAAGCTGGCCATAAACTGGTTGCTGTGGCTATCAGATAGATCCCTCTCAGATCATTACCTGGCTGAATCTCTTCACACACTATGCACAGATTTTCAATACATTTCAGCATGAGAGCTATTGAAAATCTGTGTGCACTGACTGCCGGATCCCCTGATCTCCTTTCCTAACACTGAGTATTAGGAAATTACTCAGAACGTACTTGTTTTTATCCAATTTTGTTGGCAAGTATTTCACAGTGAAGTAGTTAATAGTACTCTTGCCTTGCAGTGCCAGGGGCCAGGGATTACATATGGCCAGGACACTATCTATGCGGAAGTTGTATGTTCTCCCCATGTTTGCGCGGGTTTTCTGCCCAAATAAAAAAAAAACCATACAAATAAGTTGACTGGTCACCTTCCCCCGAAATAGGCCTTGTTGGATGATAGGGTCATAAGACTATGACTATGGTACGGATTAGACTGCAAGCTCCTCTAAGGGACAGATAGTGACACGATTATTTACTCCGTAAAGTACTGCAGAAGATGTCAGCACTATATAAATACAAAATTAACATAATAATCATGAATCCAGTTAAAGGTTATTAACCATTTGTGGATTTCTGCTACGCATATCTACGCCCCTGTAACCTTCACTTGTGGATCAAGGGTGTAGATATGCACATCTGATTGTGCTCACCACTACTCATAAACGCACGCTCCCACCAGTCAGTGATTGGTGAATGGGAACATGAGTCCCCAAAGCCGATCAAACTGCGAGTAGTGAATGAAAGCCTGCATCAGCGAGATGTTGGTATTTTTTCATAAAGTGAAAGTATAAAACACTTACACATCACTTCCTGTGTACTGTTATTTTTGCAAATAAGGGCTTATAATTATTTTTGTAGTATAAAAAAACACTAAATGGAAAAATACACCTGTATTCAAAACTATAATGGCTGAAAAAATAATTCTTAGCAAGAAGTACCACTGACAGAAAGCCTATTTTGTAGTAAAAAAAACCCAAACAACATATAGATTGTTTTGCTTTGATAAATAGCAATAAAGTTATTTGGCGAATGAATTGGAAAAGGGGAGAAGTGGGAAAAACCTGTGGTAGGGAAGTGGTTAAAACTTTTACTCATTGCATAATTGTTTTCCTTTCATATAATTTATAGGGTGTTCCTCAAGCCAAATCCTTTTATTCGTTTTCTTTTAATACTTGAATTCCCTATAAACTAAACAAGGCTCACCCACAGCTTTTTCACAGTGCCTTGGCAGTGTAGCAAGGGCTTATGGGAGCTCAGTCTGGGCAGGAGGAGCTTACTAGCCAAAGATTTCAGAGGCAGGGGGAGGAGGTAGGAGGAGAGGGGACTGAATTTACACACAGGCAAGCTGATAGCATCTCCAACCCTCAGCCTGTGACAACGTGACAAACAGAACATGGCTGCCCTCATTGTATCACAGGAATAAATAATCATAAACTTTTGAAGCTGTCTGCAGCTAGATTTGCTGTGTAAACTATCTAAACTTTAGATAAGATATATAGACAAGTTACTTGTTATAGTTAGTTTTTCATCTCGGAACCGCTTTAAAACCAGATCAGTCAGCTGTATGTCTGTTGCTGACTTGAGAGTCCTTCACTATTATTTGACCAAAATAATGTTTCTCACCAGTGGCTGTCTTATCAGTTGCTAGAAAGAATTGCATACTGTAGCCCAAGGGAGAAATGACGCTGCTATATTAGAAGTCAAAACATTTTCAGAACTACTACTTCCATACTGCAGTATAATCTCGTCCGCCTGCATTATAAGTTGTTCATTGGTAGATGTTTGTGCTGATAGAATAGTGAAAGAAATCGGGTTATGAAATGTGTTAGTTATGGTGCTCCACAAGGAAGTGATATATTTCTGCTTTAAGGTGTACAATACTTCATTTTTGATTGAAATAAATATTGTCAATAAAGCATAATATGAGTTTACAACAGCAAGAAAGATGTTAAAGTGACAGTGTAGTGATATATAGTACAATGCAGGAATTTATTCAGGATACCCACTTTTCTGTTAATTGTTCTGGTTACAGTATCAGAAACATTTCATCTATCTATATATTGGAATCTAGCCCTGGCCTCCCAGTGAAGTCACAGCCTAGGTTGTTTAGCGATATGGAATTCTCCTCCCAGAGCATTCTGGGAGTCCAGGTTTTTTGTTTTTTTAATGGCTTCAGTATTTTCAGTACACAAACATTCCGCAGGGCTGCTCCTGACCTGAGAGTAGAATGTTGCCACCGCTTATAAACTTCAGAATGTAAATGGGCAAACAGAGAGTAAATAATTTATAAAGTAATACTGCAATTTTTTTTCATTACGCTTTTTTCATTATAGTTCCTTTTTAATAGGCAAATATGAATTTCCCATTGGCCCTACCAATCTAGCCTTGCATCAAAGCCCTGTACACTCTTGCAAGCCAGTCCCCAGTATGATTATTGAAGTCAAATTTCTTTCAGTGGTCTAATGAATGTCTGAGGAATCTGAAAAATAGCTTACAGCCTTTTGGGAACATATTAATAAGCCAACCAGCAGACATCTGGATTATATTTAATCTGTTGCATATTTATTATGGTTCACCTACATGTACTCATAACAGCACAGCACAGACTATAACCACCAGCAAGTATGAAGCTTTGGATTTTTGAGAAAGGTTTGCAAAAGGGTTTCAATCAGTGCTAAATATTTGTATTTCATGATTCATGATTATTATTTTTTTTTAGGTACAGAAGACTTTATTAGTAAGGTTTAATTATTTCTATATCCCACTTCATGTTTTTATATAAAAAAAATACTTTCTCTGTTAACAATGGGACGTTTGGCGACTAACTTATTTTGGTTCCATATAACTGTCCTGCAACTATTATTATATACTAAAAGTGTTAACAACTTTTCATAATAAAATGACAGATCTCCCATTAATAGCAAGACAGTCTATATGAATTGATAATCCTGTACCGCTATTATTTATATATTTTTTTTCTTTTAATTTCCCACAAGTTCTATGTGTGATAATCATGTACTTTTTTTTCTTTATGCCTTTATTGTATAGTTAATTATCTGCTAAATACTGTCATTCAACTATTGGTATACCTTTGTCATGTTTATTAAAAAAAAAAAAAAAAAATGTATAAAAAAAAATTCAACTTTACTCTATCTGGAAAATAGATGATATTATATATTTTTAACAATAAAGATGATATTATATTTATTGCTGAATTTTATATTTTGTCTTGCTTTATAGGGCCCCTTAAACAAGTATATTTGACACAGAGTAAATACAGTATAAATGTATTTTCCCTTTGCCACTGTAACCTACAAAATCTAGTACTAACCTGATAGATCTGACAGGTTTTGGAATAGTCCAACTCCTCAGCTGAGAATCTCAGGAATTCCTTTGTTTTCAAAAGCACCCATGGACTGCAGTGGCATAGTAAAACTGCCAGAATGGTGTCACGCAAGTAGGCAGGCTGGCTGGCATCTTTGTATAGGTCCTTATCAGGAAGTGCTTTTGAAAAAAAGTAAAGGAAACTTTGAGAATCTCCCATCAAGAGATGTACTAGTCCACAACCTGTCAGAACTGCCAAATTAATAATGCCTAACTGCAAGTGACAGTAATACAGGAAACAAATACAGTAAAACATTGATTTCCAAGTAACTTGGTTTGCGAGCACTTTGCAAGACAAGCAAAAATTTTAATAAAATTTTGGCTTGATAAGCAAGCAATGTCTTTATATGCAAGCACAGTGTGTACATATGCATCACGTCATCACAACTGAGCCGATGGTTCTTCTCTCTTTGCCATCTGCAGGATTACTCAGAGTGTAGTGCATGCTCAATGTCAATTTCAGCCAAATACTCAAGAGGACTGTGGAACAAACCATCTGAGCTTCCATACATTTTTGTGGGAAAATTCACTTTAACATAAAAATAAATTTTAAATGATTTATACAACTTTTCCCACAACTATATTATGATTTACTGCATGTACGAGTGGTTACATTTTTTTAATTTAATGCTAAATCTAATCTCCTACAAATGTCAGTTCTGTTGACTCTGGACAGGTTGATAAAGTTGGAAAGGATAAAATGAATAAAGTCATAATCAGGTGTTCAAGTGACATTTTAATGTTTTGACCTTTTTCAATATTTGAGGAAAGCAAATTAAGTTGGGCAGCACAGTGGCGAAGTGGTTAGCGCTCTCGCCTTCCAGCGCTGGGTCCCTGGTTCGAATCCCAATAAACAAGTATAAAGAAGAAGTCCACACACAGGCTTAAGGAACAACCAGTGCTGAATTTATTGTCCCGTCACATACACGTGAAAAAACGATGTCCGACATGAAAGGCTGACGCACGTTTCAGGGCCACTCAGGGTCCCCTTTGTCGAGTCAGAAAGCAGAAAGACATATCATATGTCTTTCTGCCTTTATTGGAAAGCCCTGAAGCCCAGCACCAGCATCCACACGCAGTGGAGTGCGGTTCTTTCTCTACAATACGTATGCACTGGTTCGAATCCCAGTAAAGTAACTATCTGCATGGAGTTTGTATGTTCTCCACGGTCTGTGTGGGTTTCCCCCTGGTCACTCTAGTTTCCTTTAACACCCACACACACAAAAAAAACATGCAGATAAATTAATTGGCTTCCCCCTAAATTGGCACTAGACTACGATACATACACTAAACCATACATGCATACACACATACATACATACACATGACTATTTTAGATTGTGAGCCCCTCACAAGGGACAGTTAACCTCCTTGCCGGTTATCCCGAGCTCAGCTCAGGGTAACCTGCGCAGGAGGATTTCTCAGGCCCCGCTGGGCCGATTTTCACATTTTTTTTTATTGCACGCAGCTAGCGCTTTGCTAGCTGCGTGCATATCTCGATCGCCGCCGCTTGCCGGTACCCGCCGCGCCGCCCCCCCCCTCCAGACCCCTTGTGCAGCCTGGCCAATCAGTGCTAGGCAGCGCTGAGGGGTGGATCAGGATTCCCTCTGACGTCCATGACGTCTGTGACGTCATCCCGTCCCGTCGCTATGGCGATGGGAGAAGCCGAGCAGGAAATCCCGTTCTGAATGGGATTTCCTGCTCGCAAAGATCGTCGGCGGTGATCGAAGTAGGTAGGGGGATGCCGCTCGTCAGCGGCGATCATGTAGCTAGCGCTAGGCTGGACCCGGTACGGGAGCTGGAGAAGTCAGAGGACGGTGGCATGGGAGCAATCCGTGTGGATGGGGTTGGAGGAACCTCCAGGATTGTATAAAACTTTTATATTATTTTGTCTCTGGTACACTTTAATCATCTGTTTATAATAACTTTTCAGCACTTTGTAATTGAAAAAAAACAACAACAGTAGATCATAAAGTACTGAAAAATGTATTCTGAGTATTTTCTTGACTCCTGGGACCATATGCAATTCACCTTTTCTCCTGCGTTTTCTCCTAGGTGATATTTTCAAACTAGTCTATAAAATGCTTTTTAAACCACCAGTGAACATGAAGATACTTAAAATAATTTTGATAGTACTTTTTCACCCTCTTTTTGTTACTTTTTAACTGCAAAGTGCTGAAAAGTTATTTCAAATAGGAGATTAAAAATGATCTCCTAGGTGAAAACTCAGGTGAAAAAGTGAATTGCATATGGGCCCTGGTGGCTTAAAAGGCACTTTATGACAGGGGGCATATGCAATTCACTTGTTCACCTGCGTTTTCTCCTAGGTGATATTTTTTAATTCACCAATAAAATGCCTTTTAAGCCACCAGCAAGCAAGAAAATACTCAACATAATTTTGATAGTACTTTTGCACTTACTTCTCAGTACTTTTTCAGTTGAAAAGTGCTAGAAAATGATTTTAAATAGAAGATGAAAAATTATCTCCTAGGAGAAAACGTAGGAGAAAAGTGGAACTGCATATGGGCCAGGGAGTAAAAATATTAACTTGGTGAAAACTAAGGAGAAAAACTAATTTGCATATGAGCCTCTGGCCCAATGCAATTCACTGTTTCTCCTAAATTTTCTCCTAAGTGATATTCTCAAAAGTATCAATAAAAAGCCGCTTAAACCACCAGTAAGCAAAAAAATACTAAAAATAATTTTTATAGCACATTGTCACCTACTTTTTGGGACTTTTCTAATTGCAAAGTCCCGAAAAGTTATTCTAAATCAGAGTTGAAAAATTATCTCCTAGGAGAAAACTCAGGAGAAAAAGTTAATTGCATATTGCCTTCTGTCTTTTAAGCTGTCAAATAAGCAGAAGTAATGTCCCTTTGAACTCTACTGCAGTATAACCTTATCTCATGCTGTCTCTCACTGTATCTTGACTGTTTAGGCTTTTATTTGCTCTATAAAAATGAGACTGACTTCCACAAGCTCAGAGAAGCTCTTTTGCATAGATAACATCACACTTTAACTCTCCCTGTACTGGAAAAAAGGGACTTCACATACTTTTTTAGTAGGGGTAGTATAATGTGTGTATAGGTTTATCTCATTATGTCGCATGTCATTTCAGGCTCACTTTAAATGGCCTGGATGTACAAATAAGATTTTTTTCCATGCATCACATCTTCTTTACTATTTAGCACTTTGAGTAAAGTACAGAGTGTCGGAAACAGGTAAATTGGGTGCCCACGGCTATTGGGCACAGAAAGCAAAAAATTGGGTGCCCAATAAATATCATTTTGAAAATAAGAACATTATAGTTTTTGGCATTTTTATTATTTTCAGAATTAGAATCTTATATGAAATATGTTTCATTTTTGTCAATTATTTTAAAATGTATAATTTTTTAAAATTATAAGTTTACGAAATGGGAGTCTAGGATTAGGTGTCAGCAAGGGGGCATCAGGAAGAGAGGTTTTTGGGTTAGGCACCAGGAAGGGAGTTTAGGGTTAGGCGTCAGGAAGGGGGGCTTAGGGCTAGGCGTCAGGAAAGGGGGTATTAGGGTTAGGCACCAGGAAGGGAGTTTAGGGTTAGGCGTCAGGAAGAGGGGGGTTAGGGTTAGGCATCAGGAAGGGGGGTTTTAGGGTTAGGCATCATGAAGGGGCGTTTTAAGATTAGGCATATGTCAGAGTAGTGTTAGGTTTAGTTGCAGTAAAATAACAGTAACATTTACCAATGTTTTACTATCTTCATAACCATTGTAAATATTTTTTGTTTTCATTTGGCGCCCAATTCACAATGGTATTTATCGTTTAGACTTATATCGGCTTCACTCGCCACCCATTTTTTCTCAGGACTTTATTTCCTGCATGTTAGAGTGTCTGGTAAGGCACAACGGTGCCCCTGTTCTTGCATGTGTAATAAGCCGCTGAGAGCAGAGAGAACTGAGATTCTGAAGCAGAATTGACAGCACTAAACAAACAAAAAAATAAACAGATTTAATGTTATAAGAGATCAGACAGATATAGTCAAAATGATTACAGTAAAATTTGCTGTTGTTGCTTTTTCTGTCTGTTTATATAGTTTGGTGTTGATAGGCTTTTAGTTATATAACTCTGTTGCATTTGCAGTAAATCATGAACCTCCAACATCAGAAAAACAATACAGTGGAATTTGTTATTGTTGGGTTTTCAGATTTCCCAGAAATAAGGGGGTTACTCTTCTCCTTTTTCCTTTCTGTCTACATACTGACCCTAATTGGAAACCTTGTTCTTATCCTGTTGATAAGTGCAAGTCCATCGCTAAACACACCAATGTACTTCTTTTTGTGCAACCTCTCCTCTCTTGATATCGTCTACACAACTGTGACTTCTCCTGAACTAATACGCATTTTTGCCACCAATAATGGAAGGATTTCTTATTCAGAATGTATGTTACAGCTTTTCTTTTTTATTGCTTTTTGGAACACTGAGTATTTCCTCCTGACCGTAATGTCTTATGATCGTTATGTAGCTATTTGCAAGCCGTTACACTATACTATGACAATGAACAGGAGATTGTGCTCAATAGCAGCTACGGGAGCTTGGACTGGTGGGCTGTTGGGGTCAGTATCTCCAACTACTATCACCTCTATGGCAAGGTACCAAAAAACTAGTAGACTGAATCATTTTTTCTGTGACATTAAGGTATTAGAAAAAGTTGCAATAAGTGATACCACAAGTATACGTACTGTTATATTAGTGCATGGACACTTACTCGTAGTGACCAATTTCCTACTCACTTTGGTTTCCTATGTTTACATTATATCCACCATTCTGAAGATACGTTCCAATAAAGGGAAGTACAAGGCTTTTTCTACCTGCGCCTCACATCTAACTGTCGTTAGCTTTTTCTACATTCTAATTTTTAACCTGTACTTTAGACCCAAGTCAAATGTGTCTTTAGAACAAGGCAAAATACTATCTGTTTTATATGCATATATAATCCCTCTGCTAAATCCTGTCATCTATAGTTTCAGAAATAAAGATGTTAAAGTCGCATTTATAAAAATGTTTAGTTATGTTTGAATAAATGCTCTATACTAAGTAATGCGGCTTCAACCAGGAGGGTTTATGATTTGTTAGAAAATATTGAATTCACAAAAATTTCTCAAGGAGATACTGAGTCACTCAGTGCCCCATTTTCTAAAATAGAACAGCTTCAATGGGGCATGCATGAAAAGTGGGCACCAGCAAATTTGGGCGCCTGATTCCGGCTATTTCCTCAATATGCTACATTTTAAGTGTAAGTTACTGTATCAAAATATTGGTAAAGAATACTGATATTTTACTACAGTACAAATGAATCTAATAACTATTTTCACACAGAAGCCTTCCACTTAAGGACCACGGGCTTAAACCCCTCTAGTGACCAGGCCATTTTTTACAATTTAGGCCACTGCAGCTTTAAGGTCTCGTTGCAGGGCCATACAACTAAGCACACAAGTGATCCCCCTCCCCTTTTCTGCCCACCAACAGAGATTTCTGTGGGTGGGCTCTGATCCCTGCCGGCATGTTTATTTTTTATTTGTATTTTTTTTAAAATAAATATTACTATTTTTTTTTTTTACTACCCGGGACTCCCTTCCCCCAATCACAGCGATCGGCTGTCATAGGCATCAGCCTATGAGAGCTGATTGCTTCGGTGCCTCCCAGGGGGACAGCCGTGCCGCATGGCTGTCCCCAGTACAGCGTTGACGTAGATCGCAGCGCTGTACAGTGTAAATAGACGGCGTCTAGCAATCTCCCAGCGGCAACCGCCGCTGGGAGGCTGATGAGGGAGGGAGGCTCTGTCATTCAAGCGGAGATACACGCACATTGGTGTGCGCGATCCCCTGCAAAACCCCGCCCCAGGACTTCATGTCAATTGGGGTTGAGCGGTCCTGGGGCTGCCGATGCGTCCCCTCTGATTGGCGTGTTGCGATCGTTAACAATGCCTAATCTTAACCATCTCCCACTCCCAACCACCCCCCACACCTATTCCTTAAAAACACCCCCCTGCCTAACCCTTAAAAACACCCCCTCTCCATGCCTAGCCTTAATTCCTCCCTCATGAGAAAAAAAAATAGATACTTACCAAGATAGAGGGGTTGCCTCTGGATGATCAAGAGGCTTCCCGTGTTCTCCTCGACCTCTCAACTGGCTACAGTACTTCTTTATGGCTGACCTCCCCTCCATGTATAAGTGTCTGCTTGAGCCTTGTCCATGCCTGGGCATTAGCACAAAGCAACT
The DNA here is from genome assembly GCF_040937935.1 of Hyperolius riggenbachi. Lineage (NCBI taxonomy): Eukaryota > Metazoa > Chordata > Amphibia > Anura > Hyperoliidae > Hyperolius > Hyperolius riggenbachi. The sequence continues at coordinate 103,762,452 of NC_090648.1, forward strand.
CATGCATGGAGGAAAACCCAGTGCAGAAGCAGCTTCCTGCTACTGCGCAGGTACGAGCCATACATAGGCAGGCACGGTGTGACCACGCAAGCACATGAAGGGGAGCGCGGCCACAATAGCAAATCCGACAAGCCCTTTGCTTAGGTCAGTGGGGTTGAGGACAACAGCACTTGACACATAATCAAACAAAATATTTTAATAGTAATAATGAACTTTTATCACAAGATGGCACTGTGGTACCACTTTCCTCTTATCCTCATATTAATAATGCTCCAGTTGTACGTTAAATGTTCCTGTGAAATCATTAACTGTGAGTCTCCAGGCTAATTGTGTTTATGTTTAAAACGGTTTATTCTGTATGCAAGAGTGTATGTCTATTTTAGAGTGGACCTGAACTCAGAATGTCCTCTCAGCTCTAAAAGATACACAACAGCATAATGACCATTAAACAAAAAAACATGTATTTGTTACAGCTAATACAAATCCTAAAATAAAATCTGCAGTTTCTACTTTCTGATTCATGGAAGCAGACATATTGTTTACAGCTTGTGCTTTCAAAAGGGGCTTATCTGCTTATTTGCCATAGGCAGTCATGTGGCAGTTAGACAGGCTAAACTTTTTAAATACGTACAGGGTGCATTTCTGTTATGTTTTTCCTTGTGTCCTGTGCAAGAGTTCAGGTCCACTTAAATGACTGTAGAACTGAGCGATTTCACTTCATATAAAATTAAAGTATAGTATTATCGAGGTATCTCATTCTAGATTTTAAAGGGAACCAGAGCTGAAAAAATAAAGATTTTATACATACCTGGGGCTTCCTCCAGCCCCATACGCGCTGATCGATCCCACGCCGCCATTCTCCTCTGCCCGCAGCTACGAGAACCGGCTCCGCGCTGTTTCGTCAGTCGGAGCTAGTCTAAGCGTAGCAGAGGTGCGCTCTTTGCGTATCTCTGCAGGAGTGTATGGAGAGATACGTAGAGGGCGCACTTCTCCTGCGTAGCCCGGCTCTGATGACGTCAGCAACGAGAGCCCGTTCTCGTAGTTGCAGGCAGCGGTGGACGGCGGCGTGGGCTCGATCAGCGTGTATGGGGCTGGAGGAAGCCCCAGGTATGTATAACTGCTTTTTCATTTTCTCAGCTAGGATACATCTCTGGGACCCTTTAAGTAAATCCAGCAAACCTGGGTTGGATTTATTAACTATCATCTCCTGTTAGATGAGCAGGGTTGCTAGAGTTTCCAAACTTCACCATCAGAATCACTGAAAGGTTATTGGATTTGTTGTAATACAATTGCAGATCTGTGCACACACTGACATCAAGATTGTTTATTCACATTTCTGGGTAGCCTGGACCTGGCTGAGAGGGATATGGCGGCTAACATATGTATTTCCTTTTAAACAATACCGATTGCCTAGCGGTCATGCTGAGCCTCTGTTGTTAATATCCTTAGACCCCAAACAAGCATGCAGATCAGATGTTTCTGACTAAAGTCTGACTGGATTAGCAACATGCTTCAGGTGTCCGATTCAGACACTACTGCAGTCAAATATGAACAGGACTGCCAGGCAATTTGCATTGTTTAAAAGAAAACAAATATGCCAGCCTGAAAATCCTTCTCAGTTGAGGTATACTTTAAAGTATTAAAAAGTCAGCGCAGATCAAAGAGGAATAAATACAGTCAATAAAACTTCACCACGGTAAATACAGTCAATAAAACTTCACCACGGTGATATTACAACCTCACATGGTCTCATGGCTGCCAACCATCACCAGAAAAGAGCAAGAGGGGCTTTACCAGCTGCCAACAACCCACATTATAAGGTTGTATGTCTCGCATTCAGTGGTAATCCTAACGAACCTCGAGCAGATATGGATCCAAACTTCCACCACTCCCTTACTCCGATATATGGTATTGTATCCAGGAAGGCCAATATATAAACACAACAAAAAACGGCAACTCTAAGTGTAAACCGTTTATTGGAAAAGCAAACAATCAGTATAGACCGTAAAAAAAAAGATAAAAACAAAGACTCACATATGGGCCCCAGGAACTGGGAACCCGTAATAAAAACTTGCGCATGTAAGCTAGTCCACAGCCAATAAAACCACGTGAGGTTGGAATATCACTGTGGTGAAGTTTTATTGACTGTATTTATTCCTCTTTGATCTGCGCTGACTTTTTAAAACTAATTTTGTGGACTTTGGACGTGGTTCATTCTCGGCAGCGATCAGATGTTCTATTTCCTTGGCACTGATAAACTGTTTGCTTATACTTTAACCCTCCTGGCGGTATAAAAAAATCCGCCAGGAGGGAGCGCAGCATTTTTTTTTTTTTTTTTTTTTCCCTATATCATGTAGCGAGCCCAGGGCTCGCTACATGATAGCCGCTGCTCAGCGGCATCCCCCCGCCCTCTTCGATCGCCTTCGGCGATCTCCGATCAGGAAATCCCGTTCAAAGAACGGGATTTCCTGGAGGGCTTCCCCCGTCGCCATAGCGACGGGGCGGGATGACGTCACCGATGTCACTGACGTCGGAACGTCATTGGGAGTCCCGGGCCATCCCTTGGCGCTGCCTGGCACTGATTGGCCAGGCAGCGCACGGGGTCTGGGGGGGGGCGTGCGACGCGACGGATAGCGGCGATCGTGCGCGGGGCGGCGGCGATCAGTGTGCTGGCGCAGCTAGCAAAGTGCTAGCTGCGTCCAGCAAAAAAAAAAAATTAAACAAATCGGCCCAGCAGGGCCTGAGCGGCACCCTCTGGCGGCTTACCCCGAACTACGTTAAAGTAGCTGTACATTTATTGATTTTCCTAGTCGATTCTCAGCATATTCACTCACAATGATCCAATCTTCCAGAAATGTATACTAGCAACATGTCAAATCGATAGTAAATGGACAGAGCCAACCAGGTGAAAAAAAATATACTAAATCCACCTTTTACTTTATTTCAAAACTACACATCAATAAAAAGAAGCCACCTGGGCGACCTGTCTTCTCTGGGGTCGGAGGGCCAACTGAGTGTGTTGGCCGGGTCCTAATGAATTTGTGTGTGAGCTATTGGATAAGGTTTTGGTAAATGCCATCTGCTTTGACACAAATGACAGGAACTTCAATGGGGTGGCGTGTGTGCCAGCGTATGCCTGCCTGCACCTCAGTCTGTGGGAGATACAGGAGATGTATGTGCTGGCGGACCTACAACTTTTGGATCAGGTACATAGACGATGTGCTGGTGGTATGAAGAGGGGGTAAGTAAGGAGGAGCGGGAGGATTTCATTGATGGATTAAATCAAAATAGAAGAAACCTCAAACTAACATACACTTATAGAGTATCAGAGATACCTTTTTTTGGATCTGAGGATCAGGGTTTCTGGAAATATGCTTTCCAGCTCCACCTATAGGAAAGCAACAGTTGGTAAAACCCTCCTCCGTGTCACCACTCTGACCATCTCAACCTCGTACATCCCATTCGGTTAAGAAGAAACTGCTCCACTGATGCCAATTAGAGTTGGGCCGAACGGTTCGCCTGCGAACGGTTCCATGCGAACTTCAGTGGTTCGCGTTCGCGTCCCGCAGGCGAACCTTTGCGGAAGTTCGGTTCGCCCCATAATGCACATGGAGGGTCAACTTTGACCCTCTACATCACAGTCAGCAGGCCCAGTGTAGCCAATTAGGCTACACTAGCCCCTGGAGCCCCACCCCCCCTTATATAAGGCAGGCAGCGGCGGCCATTACGGTCACTCGTGTGCTGCCTGCGTTAGTGAGAGTAGGGCGAGCTGCTGCAGACTGTCTCTCAGGGAAAGATTAGTTAGGCTTAACTTGTTCCTGTCTGGCTGCATACCTGTTCTGTGAACCCACCACTGCATACCTGTGCTGTGAACCCACCACTGCATACCTGTGCTGTGAACCCACCATTGCATACCTGTGCTGTGAACCCACCACTGCATACCTGTGCTGTGAACCCACCACTGCATACCTGTGCTGTGAACCCACCACTGCATACCTGTTCAGTGAACCCACCACTGCATACCTGTGCTGTGAACCCACCACTGCATACCTGTTCAGTGAGCCTGCCACTGCATACCTGTTCTGTTCAGTGGACCCGCCACTGTATACCTGTTCTGTTCAGTGGACCCGCCACTGCATACCTGTGCTGTGAACCCACCACTGCATACCTGTTCTGTGAACCCACCACTGCATACCTGTGCTGTGAACCCACCACTGCATACCTGTTCAGTGAACCTGCCACTGCATACCTGTTCTGTTCAGTGGACCCGCCACTGTATACCTGTTCATTGAACCCACCACTGCATACCTGTGCTGTGAACCCACCACAGCATACCTGTTCTGTGAACCCACCACTGCATACCTGTGCTGTGAACCCACCACTGCATACCTGTTCAGTGAACCTGCCACTGCATACCTGTTCTGTTCAGTGGACCTGCCACTGTATACCTGTTCATTGAACCCACCACTGCATACCTGTGCTGTGAACCCACCACTGCATACCTGTTCAGTGAACCCGCCACTGCATACCTGTTCTGTTCAGTGGACCCGCCACTGTATACCTGTTCAGTGAACCCGCCACTGCATACCTGTTCTGTTCAGTGGACCCGCCACTGTATACCTGTTCAGTGAACCCGCCACTGCATACCTGTTGTGTTCAGTGAACCTGCCACTGCATACCTGTTCTGTGAACCCGCCACTGTATACCTGTTCTGTTTAGTGAACCCGCCACTGTATACCTGTTCTGTTTAGTGAACCCGCCACTGCATACCTGTTCTGTTCAGTGGACCCGCCACTGTATACCTGTTCAGTGAACCCGCCACTGCATACCTGTTGTGTTCAGTGAACCTGCCACTGCATACCTGTTCTGTGAACCCGCCACTGTATACCTGTTCTGTTTAGTGAACCCGCCACTGTATACCTGTTCTGTTTAGTGAACCCGCCACTGCATACCTGTTCTGTTCAGTGGACCCGCCACTGTATACCTGTTCAGTGAACCCGCCACTGCATACCTGTTGTGTTCAGTGAACCTGCCACTGCATACCTGTTCTGTGAACCCGCCACTGTATACCTGTTCTGTTTAGTGAACCCGCCACTGCATACCTGTTCTATTCAGTGGACCCGCCACTGTATACCTGTTCAGTGAACCCGCCACTGCATATGTTGTGTTCAGGGAACCTGCCACTGCATACCTGTTCTGTGAACCCGCCACTGTATACCTGTTCTGTTTAGTGAACCCTACCACTGTATACCTGTTCTGTTTAGTGAACCCGCCACTGTATACCTGTTCAGTGAACCCGCCACTGCATACCTGTTGTGTTCAGTGAACCTGCCACTGCATACCTGTTGTGTTCAGTGAACCTGCCACTGCATACCTGTTCTGTGAACCCGCCACTGTATACCTGTTCTGTTCAGTGAACCCACCGCATCAGTGCGCATACCTGTGCAGTTAAGTGAACCCACCTACCTACGTGAGTGCACGCAGTGTGATATACCACTCCGTGCATACCCGATATGGACAAAACAGGTAGAGGAAGAGGTAGTGCCAGAGCCAGAGGAAGGCCACCCGGCAGGTCTGCGCGAGGTCGTGTAAATGTAATTTCGTGTGGACCTGGCCCACAGTACAGTGCTCGGAAGAAGGCACGTCCCATCACCTCCCAAGATTGTCAGGACGTGGTTGAGTATTTAGCGACACAGAACACCTCATCTTGCTCAGCCACCAGCGCTACTACTAGCACCACTTCCGCTGCATTTGACACTTCGCAAGAATTATTTAGTGGTGAAATCACTGATGCACAGCCATTGTTTTTACAGCCAGATTAATTTTCACCAGCTCATATGTCTGAGTTACGCGGCAACACTATGGATGTAACGTGTCAGGAGGATGAAGGACCTACTGATGGTGCAAGTTTGGATTTGTCTGAGGCAAGCGAAGCTGGGCAGGATGACTACGATGATGACGGTAATAGGGATCCTCTGTATGTTCCCAATAGAGGAGATGAAGAGGGGGACAGTTCAGAGGGGGAGTCAGAGAGTAGTAGGAGGAGAGAAGTTGCTGAAAGAAGCTGGGGCAGCTCTTCGTCAGAAACAGCTGGTGGCAGAGTCCGGCACCATGTATCGCCACCTATGTACAGCCAGCCAACTTGCCCTTCAGCATCAGCTGCTGAGGTCCCCATAGTGCCCACATCCCAGGGTGGCTCAGCAGTGTGGAAATTTTTTAATGTGTGTGCCTCAGATCGGACCAAAGCCATCTGTTCGCTCTGCCAACAAAAATTGAGCCGTGGAAAGGCCAACACTCACGTAGGGACAAGTGCCTTACGAAGGCACCTGGAGAAAAGGCACAAACAGCAATGGGATGGCCACCTGAGCAAAAGCAGCAGCAGCACACAAAAGCAAAGCCACCCTCCTTCTCCTCTTCCTCCACCATCAGGTGCATTATCTGCTTCTGCCGCTTTCTCCCTTCCACCTTCACAGGCACCCTCCTCCACTCCGCCTCTGCCCTTGAGCGGTTCCTGCTCCTCTGCCCACAGCAGCAGTCAGGTGTCCGTGAAGGAAATGTTTGAGCGGAAGAAGCCAATTTCGGCCAGTCACCCCCTTGCCCGGCGTCTGACAGCTGGCGTGGCGGAACTGTTAGCTCGGCAGCTGTTACCATACCGGCTGGTGGACTCTGAGGCCTTCCGTAAATTTGTGGCCATCGGAACACCGCAGTGGAAGATGCCAGGCCGCACTTATTTTTCGAGAAAGGCCATACCCCAACTGCACCGTGAAGTTGAGAGGCAAGTGGTGTCATCTCTTGCGAAGAGCGTTGGGACAAGGGTACACCTGACCACGGATGCCTGGTCTGCCAAGCACGGGCAGGGCCGCTACATTACCTACACAGCCCATTGGGTGAACCTGGTGGTGAACGATGGCAAGCAGGGCGCAGCGGACCAAATTGTGACACCTCCACGGCTTGCAGGCAGGCCTCCTGCCACATCCTCTCCTCCTGCTACATGCTCTTCGCTGTCCTCCTCCTCCTTGGCTGAGTGGCAGTTCTCCTCTCCAGCTACACAGCCCCAGCTCTGCAGGGCCTATGCTGCATGCCAGGTAAGACGGTGTCACGCCATCTTAGACATGTCTTGTCTCAAAGCGGAGAGTCACACTGGAGCAGCTCTCCTGGCTGCTCTTAAGAAACAGGTGGACGAGTGGCTGACCCCGCACCACCTGGAGATAGGCAACGTGGTGTGCGACAACGGCAGTAATCTGCTTGCCGCTTTGCATATGGGGAAGCTGACACACATACCCTGCATGGCACATGTCATGAATCTAGTGGTTCAAAGATTTGTGGCAAAGTACCCTGGCTTAGCGAATGTTCTGAAGCAGGCCAGGAAGTTCTGTGGGCATTTGAGGCGGTCTTACACAGCCATGGCACGCTTTGCGGAAATTCAGCGCAAAAACAACATGCCGGTGAGACGCCTCATTTACGATAGCCCGACTCGCTGGAACTCGACCCTGCTCATGTTCTCCCGCCTGCTAGAACAGAAGAAAGCCGTGACCCACTACCTCTACAACTACAGTAGAATGAAACAGTCTGGGAAGATGGGGATGTTCTGGCCCGACAACTGGACACTGATGGAAAATGCATGCAGGCTCATGCGGCCGTTTGAGGAGGTGACCAACCTGGTGAGCCGCAGTGAGGGCACCATCAGCGACTTAATTCCCTACGCTTAATTCTTGGAGCGTGCTGTGCGTAGAGTGGCGGATGAAGCTGTGAATGAGCGTGACCAGGAACCGTTACGGCAGGAACAGGCATGGGACCAATTTTCATCAGACCCAGCTGTTTCCTCAACACCTGCGGCAGCACAGAGGGGGGAGGAGGAGGAAGAAGAGAAGTCGTGTGCAGAAGACGAGTCAGACTCAGAGGATGATGAGCAAGGTGTTTCTTTGGGGGAGGAGGGGACAGCGGCAGGAGAACAACCTCAGCAGGCATCGCAAGGGGCTTGTGCTGCTCAACCTTCCCGTGGTATTGTTCGCGGCTGGGGGGAGGAGGTTGACTTACCTGACGTCACTGAGGAAGAGCAAGAGGAGATGGAGGGTACTGGATCCGACTTTGTGCAGATGTCGTCTTTTATGCTGTCCTGCCTGTTGAGGGACCCCCGTATAAAAAACCTCAAGGGGAATGACCTGTACTGGGTGGCCACACTACTAGACCCTCGGTACAGGCACAAAGTGGCGGACCTGTTACCAACTCACCGGAAGGTGGAAAGGATGCAGCACATGCAGAACCAGCTGTCAACTATGCTTTACAATGCCTTTAAGGGTGATGTGACGGCACAACGCCAGCAAGGTACCACTGCCACTAATCCTCCTCCCGAGTCCACGCAGTCAAAGACAGGACGCTCCAGCGATCTCATGGTGATGTCAGACATGCGGACGTTCTTTAGTCCAACGCCTCGCCGTAGCCCTTCCGGATCCACCCTCCACCAACGCCTGGAACGGCAGGTAGCCGACTACCTGGCCTTAAGTGTGGATGTAGACACTGCTGTGAACAGCGATGAGGATCCCTTGAACTACTGGGTGCGCAGGCTTGACCTGTGGCCAGAGCTGTCCCAATTTGCCATCCAACTTCTCTCCTGCCCTGCCGCAAGCGTCCTGTCAGAAAGGACCTTCAGCGCAGCTGGAGGCATTGTCACAGAGAAGAGAAGTCGCCTAAGTCACAAAAGTGTTAAGTACCTCACCTTTATCAAAATGAATGAGGCATGGATCCTGGAGGGCTGCTGCCCGCCCCAAGACTAAGTCAGTCCCCGCACACACAGCATCTCTGCCTGCACGCCGTGTGACTGGCTGCCTGGCCTGCCCCAAGAAGACTAAGTCGCTCCCAGTCCCTCCACACAGCATGTCTGCCTGCAGGCCGCTTGACTACCTTCTCCGCCACCACCAACAGGGTTCGGGACTCCAGGCGGATTGCTGAATTTTTTAGGCCGCTGCTAGCAGCGGCCGCTGTAATAATTTTTCTGGTGCGTGAACATGACTGCCTAATTTTTCTGGCTGCACTGCGGGCAGCTGCAACAACAAAAGAAAAGGCATGTACATGCGCCCATTCCCCTTCATGATCATTACCTTGCCGTGGTGAAGGGGCTTGCGTATCACAATGAAGCAATGACCGGCGCCTAGATGAGTGTCTCGGGGGGCATACCCACGATAATAAAGTCGTTGCCTCATTGTGGTCAGACCAAATTTGATCAGCTGGACAGTCACTGTTCTGTCATTCAGCTACATCAGCCAGGCGACCATATGGGCTGTAAAGCCACCAAAACCTGCACTCTCGCCATGGTGCGCACCAGTCCAGCACGGCCGTCACTACACAAACAGCTGTTTGCGGTGCGTTACACGGTGAGTTTGGTGTGTCAGTGTGAAGCAGTACCTTAATTACACTACCTGATTGATGTATACACATGCAAGATGTTTGAAAGCACTTTAGGCCTGTCATTTAGCATTCAATGTGATTTCTGCCCTTAAAACGCTGCTTTGCGTCAAATCCAGATTTTTCCCCGGGACTTTTGGCATGTATCCCACTCCGCCATGCCCCCCTCCAGGTGTTAGATCCCTTGAAACATCTTTTCCATCACTTTTGTGGCCAGCATAATTATTTTTTTTTTCAAAGTTCGCATCCCCATTGAAGTCTATTGCGGTTCGCGAACTTTAACGCAAACCGAACCTTCCGCGGAAGTTCGCGAACCAGGTTCGCGAACCTAAAATCGGAGGTTCGGCCTAACTCTAATGCCAATTTTAATGTGTCAAAGGCCTTGTGTAAGGGGTTGAGGGCACAAGGTTACCCATAGGACCCTAGGAAGAAGTTGGAAGAGAGCCAAAGACAGGCATAGGGAAACCCTCATACAGCCTCAAGAAGTATGTAAGGGCCAAGAGAGGGTGGAGAGAACCATCACACAATTCGGAAGCCACTTGAAACCCCCTAGTGAGGCACTTATGAAACACTGGCCTATTTTGACTGCTTCCTCAGAAATAGCAGCTATTGTTGGTCCTACCCCAAGTTTAACAGGTAGACGAGCAAAAAAACAGGGAGATGAACTTTGCCCTCAAATCAAGTGAATTGGTTGACCAGAGGTGCTAAAGTAGCCGGCATGTTCAAATGTGGCAAATGTAAGATGTGCCCCTTTTGTAGAAAAAGAACAGGATTTTCCTCAATCATGATTGAGTGTCGAATACAAGATTAAAAAAAGTATTAATTATTAATTGTTGTACTGTCTGGGTTGTCTATATGATTGTTTGCCCTTGCGGCTTAATCTATGTCAGAAAGCCTACGAGACCCCTATAAAGAGAAGAATTCTCTAACATGTCAAAAATGTGGCTTATAAGGAGGACAGTGGTGTACCAGTTAGTTAATACAAATGCCACCACTTAGTGGCTCAAGAGCTTAAGGTATTGCAACAATTAGGAAGCAAAAAGGAAAGGGGATGTTGACATACAGCTTTGTAAAATCAAGGCAATGTGGATCTATCATATTGGATCACTAGTGCCTAATGGGCTCAATGCAGAATTGATATTACAGTGTTCTTGATGTTGGAGATTGGAGTAGACAATAGCAATGGTGCTTTATTGTGATTTCCATAAAGGTTACATACATTTCTACATTTTAGTGGAGCAGAAGGTAGCCTGTTAGGCAAGTGGGTGCCATGGATGAAGGCTGGCCAAGAACCATCTAAATAATAAATGCATTGGGAATTAAAGTCCCCCCTTTCTTCACTATTCAAAATCTAAAATGAATTAAAAAGATACTGGAGTTCTATTTTAAATCTTTTTGCGTACATTCAAGCCTTTATATAGTACATGGTATGCATACATTTGAAAAAGGCACCTATTGAAAATGGCACAGGATAGCAGTAGTAGATTATTGGTAAATTTACGGATATTCGACTGCTTCATTCATTAACATAGTAAAATGTTGGCAATACTTAATGCATACTTATGACCTAACTTTGTCTCTGACTCAGAAGACCTGGGTTCGAATCTCGGCTCTTCCTGTTCAGTAAGCCAGTCAGTAAGGAGTCAACCTATTCAGTAAGGGGTCATTGGGCTAGACTCCCTAACACTGCCACTGCTTATAGAGTGCACCCTTGTGGCTGCAGCTCTGGCGCTTTGAGTCCGCCGGGAGAAAAGTGCAATATAAAAGTGTTTTTTTTCTTGTCTATTTGTCTGGTGCCTAACACACTCAACCTCCCTCTTCATGTTCCCTAACCCTTAACCTCCTCTTTAAATGTGTCCAGTATATAAGGCAATGGTTCACACGCTATGCGAACTTTGCAAAGCGTGCAGCCTTTGCGTCCACTATTATAGCAGGCTCCCTTTTAAACAGGACACTGCCTGCACCCTTTAAAGAGGAACCCCAGTGAAAATAATGTAATAAAAAAAGTGCTTAATTTTTACAATAACTATGTATAAATGATTTAGTCAGCGTTTGCCCATTGTAAAATCTTTTAAAATCTTTTAAATCCCTGATTTATATTCTGACATTTATCACATGGTGACATTTTTACTGTTGGCAGGTGATGTAGCTGCTGCATGCTTTTTTGGCAGTTGGAAACAGCCGTAAACAGCTATTTCCCTCAATGCAACAGGGTTCACAGACAGGAAACTGCCAAAAGTATGTACTCAGAATTTCTTTGTCGGAGAGGTTTCACCACAATATCAGCCATACAGCGCCCCCTGATGGTCTGTTTGTGAAAAGAAATAGATTTCTCATGTAAAAGGGGGTATCAGCTACTGATTGGGATAAAGTTCAATTCTTGGTCGGAGTTTCTCTTTAACTGCTCTGCATTGGATAAAATGCATTTTTTGGAGCAGTTGCTTTTCTTCTTGAATTCTTGTTGTGTACTCAGTACTCTAGGGTGGGGCACACACTGCTGTACTGTTGAGCTATTTAGACAGAAGCCAAATAACTTTCCAGGATGCTTCTAGTTGTTGGAGGAACTACCGACCCCTTGGAAGAAATCCTTATGTGTGAGAGAGAGAGAGAGAGAGAGAGAGAGAGAGAGAGAGAGAGAGAGAGAGAGAGAGAGAGAGAGAGAGAGAGAGAGAGAGAGAGAGAGAGAGAGAGAGAGAGAGAGAAGTACACTATGGACTCTTTTACATTATACAGTACACTTAAAACTGATGAGTTTTGATTTTTCCATAGCATTGATATCTGCCTTAAATGATTATCAACTACTTAAAAGGCCAGCCTAAAAGTCGTCATAATCGATATATGCCAGTAGTGAGTGCGTAGCTCACTATAAACAGAATATTTATAGGTTAACAGGTTTACCTCTGGAAAAAATACGCAACACTCATCTGTTGAATTTTATAACATTATATTCATATATATAAAAAAAAATAGATAAAGCATATATACAGGAATATACATCTATCCAGTTGTTGTCCATCATCCAAAATACATTGTCAAAGTTCCTTTAGTGAAACTAGTCCATATCAATATAGCAACTCTTCTGCTGTAGATTTCATCCTCCATGGATAATTATCTCGAGATTGTGCAGTGTATGGTGCACACAAATATAGATTTATCCTTAAAAAAAATGGTATATAGAGTTCAATGCTTGTATAAAGAACTTTAAGTAGATATATCTTCATTAAAGCGGATCCGAGATGAAACACTAACTATAACAAGTAACTTGTCTATATATCTTATCTAAAGTTTAGATAGTTTACACAGCATATCTAGCTGCAAAAGTTTAAAAAGTGTATGATTATTTATTCCTGTGATACAATGGGGGCAGCCATGTTCTTTTTGTCATATTGTCACAGGCTAAGAGCTGGAGATGGTATCAGATTTCTTGTGTGTAAATTCAGTCCCCTCTCCTCCTCCCTCCTCCCCTCTGCCTTTGAAATCAATGGCTAGTAACACCTCCCCCTCCTCCTGCCCAGACTGAACTCCTGTAAGCCCTTGCTATTGTCTGAAAGTGCCTTGGCACTCTGAGGGCTGTGGGCGTGGCTTTTTTAGTTTATAGGGAATTAAACTATTAAAACAAAAACAAAAAAGTATTTGGCTTGAGAAATGCCCTATAAACTATAGTAAAGGGACACAATTATGCAATGAGTAAAAGTTCATCTCGGATCCACTTTAAGCAAAGCTGGGTAGTTGTCCCTAAGCTTGCAATTGCATTTAAATAGTAATGCTTACTGATTGTATATGAAGTATAGCATAAAAAAGTTATCTAAACACTTAAAACTGATGAAGTAAATTGACAATTCTTTAGCGTCTATATAAGCTATTGTTAATAAATTCACCAAGAATATACTGTAATGCATCTTACCTCTCTTGTGTTCTAGAATCACAGTGGAAGGTAGGTTAGGCCTCAGTCGATCTCAGTAGAGTTTCAGGCTCAATGATAAAAAACGCTAGCCTGCCAGGACTTTTTATTGTAAAGTTTCTAAGATGGCGTCTGTTAGGGGATTTTATGGTGATGCACAAAATTCAAACTTATTTTTAACTGGTACATTCTGACATTTTGTGACATTTTAAACTAGCGGGTTATCTGAGCAGGTGTGTACATATATTATGCTACTTGGCTTATTAACGTAGGCAATCTATGTCTTTTCTAATGAGAATTACATCAATAACATTTTAATTAGATCATTTGACACAAGTGGTGTTCTGTGACCTCTTTCTGGATTTGATACTCCTAACTGGAGTGAGGTACACCGAAATATAACACGTATGTTCTTAGCTTATTCTAAAAATATGGGATGTTTTTTGGTACATAATTAACGGGGATTTCTGAACGCCCCCTGTGGTCACAGGTTGTACTGTCTTAATCACATGGCTTATTGTTTTGGTTTGGTATTCATAACAAACAGCCATCTGCTTTAATACAGTACATGCTAAAATATATAGAAAGCAAACTTATTTACCTTAATATATAGGTCTATTATTGATCAACTCATTAATTGATACCTCTATGATCACTATACATGATTAAAATATCAGCGTATAGTAGGCTTAGCTTTTGCGTTATATATCTCTGATGGGCAAGCCTTGCTAAGCAGGCATTACAGCCAGATCTGAGTATCAGAACATTTCTCCAGCGTTATCTTAATATAAACATAACCTTGTACAGGAAACAAACAGCTTACTGCAGAAAATGACACTAAGGGTTACTCTAACCAGCAATCTAACTCTGATTAAAGAATAACTCTGCTTATAATCATAAAATCTTGAAATTCACTAAAATCATTTGCAAAACATTTTAAAACACATATAATCAACCCAAAGCAAAATGGAGATAATTTCTCTGCATTAATATGAGATTTTCTGACAAACTGAGCCATAGGAAAACATTGACATTACTTTAAAAATCAGTTGTCCTTTCAGTTATAACAGAGCAACTGATTAAAGAGACACTGAAGCGAAAAAAAATATATGATATAATGAATTGGTTGTGTACTATGAATAATTACTAGAAGATTAGCAGCAAAGAAAATATTCTCATATTTTTATTTTCAGGTATATAGTGTTTTTTCTAACATTGCATCATCCTATAATATGTGCAGATTACACAACACTCAGCATTCAAAATGAGTCTTTCAGAGCAGTCTGTGAAGTAATGACCTCTCCCCTGGCAGAGGAAAAGTAAACAGTTCAATTACAGTTGAGATAATAAAAGTCAGATAACAGCCCTCTCCACGACTAAGTTAGTCGGAGAGCTTAATAGCTTTTTTGCATAGAGATAACAACTGGAGTTTCTTAACTCTTCCTGTACTGGAAACAATTAGACTGTTGTATCTGATCTTAATGTTTTTTTTTCTTGGCTGTACTACACATACAAATCATAATATCATCATTTTTTTTTTCGCTTCAGTGTCTCTTTAAGCGCCTGTTTCCACTACACGCGGATTCTGGATGCAGAAAAACTGACTCCAATGAAAGCCTATGGGCCCCTTTCCACTAAATGCGATTTGCAAATTTCTGCACCATGCAGTTTCCCATACAATGAACAAGTTAGTGGAAACAGACCCATAGACATTCATTGGAGTCAGTTTTTCTGCATCCAGAATCTGCGTGTAGTGGAAAATGGGCCCTAAGTGTAAAAGGGCCCTAGGGCAAGGTTCACATTTGGAATGTTTGCACATGGTTTCCTTGCATGCACTAGATGTGACAGCCCATGTTAATCAATGAACTGGTTCACACTTAGCACGGTTTCCATATGCAGGGAAAAAAAGAAATTGCTTCATGCAGCATATCACAATTTGCATGCAATTCCCATTGCTGACATCCAGCTGCTTTCAGCTCACTGTGGAAAATATGAGAATTAACCTCCTTGGCGGTAACCCCGTGTGTGACACGGGGTAAGCCGCCGGAGGGTGCCGCTCAGGCCCTGCTTTGCCGATTTACATAAATTTTTTTTTGCTGGACGCAGCTAGCACTTTGCTAGCTGCGCCAGCACCCCGATCGCCGCCGCCGCGCGCCCGATCGCCGCTATCCGGTGCGGTGCGCGGCCCCCCCCCCAGACCCCGAGTGCTGCCTGGCCAATCAGTGCCAGGCAGCGCCGAGGGGTGAATCGGGTCTCCCAATGACGTCCCGACGTCGCTGACGTCATCCCGTCCCGTCGCAATGGCGATGGGGGAAGCCCTCCTGGAAATCCCGTTCTTTGAACGGGATTTCCTGATCGGTGATCGCCGAAGGCGATCGAAGCGGGCGAGGGGATGCCGCTGAGCAGCGGCTATCATGTAGCGAGCCCTCAGCTCGCTACATGATTAAAAACATTTTTTTTTTTAAAAAACTGCTGCGCTTCCCCCTGGCGGTATTTTTCATACCGCCAAGGGGGTTAAGGGCTCAGACACACTATAAGCGCTTTTCTGAGCATTTGCGATTGATCAGCGCTTTTTAAAAATCGCTACCATTTACTTGCATTAAAATCGTGGTAAAATTGTGTAAAAATACGTGCGTACGTTTTTAAGTGTCCGCAGTTTTACGTGATCACAGCAATTTTTAGGTGATTTTTATGCAAGTGAATGGGAGCGATTATTAAAAAGCGCTCAGAAAAGCTGATCAATCGTAAACGCTCAGGAAAGCGCTTCTAGTGTGTCTGAGCCCTCAAGGACAACTGAAGTGAATAGAATATGGAGGCGTTTTTGTAGAGCAATCACTGCACTCATACCAAAGTGTGTGCTAGAGCTGGTATATACAATTGGAGATAGAAAAAATAGCTCATAAAACCAGCACCACACTTAATTTGTATGTAAACAATTCATGACAATTTTATTCAATCAATAACGTTCCAATAAGAAAAGCATAAAAACATTAAAAAGAGCAAGGCATACCCCTGATTATAATAGTGTATGTCAATAATAGTATGATATAATATATAAAGGCATCAAAGTATACATTTATACACAATAATATATATAGAAACAGTCAGGGTGCTCAAAAAGAGCATCCACTCACTGTATGAACCCGGGCTCAGAACCTCTAAAAACAATAGTGATAATATAAGGAATAATCAAAAAAAGTGCATAATATATCAACCAGAAAACATCTATACATCAGTGAATAAAGTGCTAACTGCAGCATGCATAGTTTAAGGGAGACAGCATGAGAGTGCACAACACAGAGGAACGTGCACAAGAGGTATACTTAGCCGGTCAGAGATGCCTAGTAGGGGGTATGCCGGGAAGGGAGCCCTCGGTGGACTTCTCCACCGGTATCGTGGCCGTCACGCCGCTTTTTCACAGCGCGAGGGGGATTCTCCACCGGAGGCTGCCACATTGATTGCCTTTTAAACAATACCAGCTGCCCGTCTTTCCTGCTGATCTATTTGGCTGCAGTATTGTCTGAATCCCACACCAAAAACATGCTTGCAGCTAATCTCTAATCTTGTCTGATCTGACAATAATGTTAGAAACACATGATATGCTGCATGCTTGTTCAGGGGCTATAGCTAAAAGTATTAGAGGCAGAGGATCGTCAGGACTGCCAGGCATCAGGTATTGTTTAAAATAAATATGGCAGCTGCCAGATCCCTCACTTCAGTTGCCCTTTAAAATGCACATTACAAACAAGATACCATCAGCAGAAAAATGTAAACATGTACCCTACTTACAGTGACAGCCTATTTCTCAAGTACTCTGAACAGAATGCTTTATAGGTTTCCCTCAATCACTAACCAATCTAGTTTGCATTGATCTTGCCCCTTGAAACGTTTCACACAGCAGTGGCAGGTGACAAAATGACACCTGCCAGCCTGTCTTCTTACCATTGCTTTATAAAATGAAGTCAGGGACAATCTTTTCCAACAGAGACTTCTGCACTCTGACCACTGTATCTCCCTCCATCTTCTCTTAAAGGATACTGCAGCCGAAAGGCTGCAGAGAGATAAAACCTGCATTGTGTAGGTAAAGAAAAGTACATACTCACCGCTCCCCTCGCTCCCTGCCGTCGGGTCCCGCTCGTCAGCCACAGCTCCCGGTACTGGCCGACTCTCCTGACCCCTGACCCGGACATACTGCGCCGCACATGCGCAGTATGTCCTGTAATCTTCACTTCTGGCGTTGCATCATGACGCCAGAAGTACGGACACTCCCCCGCTTCCTGCGTGTGCGCTCCAGCGGCTTCACTATAAAGCTACATGCTAGCTTATATAGCTCAATGCTGATCGGTGCTGCGGGCTGGAGAGCTCACGCAGCACCGATCATAGCAAAATCCTCTGGTCCTTAAGTGGTTAAACTCTGACATAATATTCAATAAAAATGTGTTTTCCTACTTTTAATAACCCATACAGTTATCCTATTTGCTTTTGTGCACAAGTATTATTATTGATTTAGAAATTACAAGTTCCCAAAGTACAGTCTATTTTCTTTGAAAGCTGCCATTGGTATTTTATTCATAGCTACAGTATTTATATATTGTAATGTACCCAGTGAATGTTTCTGAGCTGTGTCTGATCTAGAAGGGGTTTCTCCACTGCCAGGGAATGTTTACATTTCTCTCTCGCTACAATTAAGTAAACACAAGATAATGTTATCACCATTTCGGATTCAGATTTCACTGCAGGGAGCTTTCTATTGAAAAAGTTAGTCATTTGTTTAACTTTTTGAATACTGTTCTGCTTAAAAAAACTGTGGTATTATATTATATGCTGTAAATAATCTTTTAGAGCAAAAAAGAAATGCTGGGTTTTATACAGCTTTGACAAATAATGAAGTCCACCTGGACTACCTTCAGATTGCCTTGGCCCTGTACACAGTGTTTAGTAACAAACTCCAAATCATAAAATACACACACACATAATGACTATAGGAAGAGTTTCAGGCTTGGAGCCCACTAGAGGGCTTTCAGCAGTGATTTATGCTATCTAGGAATCACCAGGGATTCCAAAAGCATTTAGATGCTGAAAATGAATACCCACAATCCCACATGAGTGATTGCGATTTGCCAAAATAGACATTGCTCCGTATGCAGCAGTTTCAGGCCTGGAATCCACTAGAAAGCGCAAAGCGCTATCGCTAGCGATTTGTGATAGCGTTATGCAAGCGATTTTGGGAGCGATTACCCTGCCCCTATACAATACATGAGAAAGGAAACACTCTCGAAATGCTGCATGTCCTGCAATTGTGATTTCCCTAATCGCAATCGCTTTAGTGGAATCTGTCCCATCCATTTATATTGGCAGAGCGTTTAGGGAAAGCACTAGCAATTTAAAGCGTTCCCTAAAAGCTAAAAAAAAAAACGCTCTAGTGGGTTCCAGGCCTCAGAGTAATTTCAAAAGGGAAAGCAGGGCCCAAAACCCCTTTTCCTGAAATCAATCCGTTTTTATGTGGAAAACTGCTCTTAAAAAAGGAATCATAAGTGGTGTCAAGAACCGCAAGGGCTGATCCTTGATTGGGTCAATCGCTCAGAGTCAGAAACCCGGTCTTGCTGTTGCTTTGCGCATAGATGCCCATATGTGGATTCGCAATCTATGAACCGATGGCCAAGAGGAGCGTTCTGACTCCAAAGGATTCACCGCACACATACAATTCAAATGCCTGCCACCACGTGCAAGTCAGCGCACGACTGTAATTTAGCACACTGAGAACACTGTAAGTTAACCCTTAGCTGTATGCAGGGATCGGCGCCAGATCGGTCTATCTGCGCCCGATTCAAGCGTACGGTTGTAGATGCAAGATCCTATAAAACACAAGGTAACGTTTTCGGAGGAGCAAGTACGATTGTGTATACACAGCAACAGGTCATAATCGTTAAACGATTTTTTACTGTTTTAATAACAAAAATGCATTACACACATTTACATACACTGATTAACATATACACACAAAGCTTGAAATAAAAGGGAAATAATGATGAGCTTTACCTAGCTTAGCAGTCCTTGTGGGGATATTGAAAGAAATAAAGTCCAGTTCAAATGCAGGCTTTGATATCAGAGTCCTTGAACTGGAACAAAGCATGTTATGGTAGTCCATGTGCTCTGGTCTCCTGGAGCACGTGTGTGGAAGATCTTAGCTGATGGAATTTTGGAGACTGGGAGGGGTCGGTTCTGCCCGAACTTTTATACCATCTGAATTTTGGGGCAGCTTTAGTAAAACATGGGCGGTTTTTACCTCCTGCGGAGCAGGATAGGCAGGAGTTTGTACAAGCCCAGAATGACAAGTTACCAATAACCTGCGCCATTTCTGTCTGGATTGGCGCACAGCAGATCCAAAGGCAGATGTTTGATCAAATGACACCAAATAGCAGTAGGGTTTCCAGAGCCACTAGACTGCTATAAATTGGATGAGCTATTAGGCTGATTTTTAGGAACCAGGAAATATATTTGTCTTGTCTGCGATAAGCACATCTTGAATTATTAATAAATGGGATCTCCCTATTGTTCTGATGCAGCATTCCGGAGGGAAGTTTTTGAGAGGGAACTAAAAGGGACTGATCGCTATCTGCTTATTCTGCTGAAGCCAGCATTTGGTCGTAGCACCTATGTGTGAATAGCTAGTAGGAAGTGGAAGGGTAAGGGGCTCTAATTCAGACTGAAGGGAAAAAAAGACATCTGCTGTACATTTAAAACAGAACTGACATTCTGCTCTGCTTTGCAGAACGATACGGAATCGATAATTGTCTCGACTTTCATATCATTCATGACAAGTGGGTCCCAGGCCTAAAGGTAGTCTGCATAGGGATGACTTTCCACTTACCGCAGCAGGAGCAGTATAATGACATGTTGGGAAACTTCACCTGAAGTCCCAGGGACGTAAATACAGTATTAGTCTTCTGCTGCAGGTGGCCACCACTTGCTTTCGCACAGTTACTCATCGCCGCCTGAATGGGAACGCATTTCCCATTCATTAATCTAAGTCCCTGTGTCAATGATCACCAGCATCAATCAGATTCCTGCGTCATTGTATCTTTCGAAGTAACATGTCTACGCATTACTTCCTGTTCACATACTTATAGTACACAAATAGGAAATAATGCCTGAGGACATCTGGTGGCCAAATAGTAAAATTACTCCTAAATACATTTATTTTAATAAAAATACCCACACTTACATTTAAAATTAACGCCTGTCCTCCGACACTCTCCCATGGTACCCAAGTCATTTTTTTTTTTTTGCATAAAAAAATACATAAATAGGGACTGAACTTTTTAATATGTATGTCAAGAGGGTATATTACTGTAATTTTTTAATGTATGGCCTTGTAATTAGTGATGGGCGCAAAGCTGAAAAATGCACCTTCATTTTCAAATAAAATATTGGTGACATACATTGTACTAGGGAAATATTTTAAATGTTGCAATAACCGGGACAAATAAAATGTGTGGGTTTTATCCACAGTAGACTGTTTTATTTTAAAACTATAATGGCTAAAAACCGAGAAATAATGATTTTTTTCCCCTTATTATTCCCATGCATTAACCACTTGAGGACCTAGGGCTTTCTACCCCTTAAGGACCGGCCACTTTTTTTCCATTCAGACCACTGCAGCTTTCACGGTTTATTGCTCGCTCATACAACCTACCACCTAAATGAATTTTGGCTCCTTTTCTTGTCACTAATAAAGCTTTCTTTTAGTGCTATTTGATTGCTCCTGCGATTTTTACTTTTTATTATATTCAGCAAAAAAGACATGAATTTTGGCAAAAAAATGATTTTTTTTAACTTTCTGTGCTGACAGTTTTCAAATAAAGTAAAATTTCTGTATACATGCAGCACGAAAAATGTGGACAAACATGTTTTTGATAAAAAAAAACCCATTCAGTGTATATTTATTGGTTTGGGTAAAAGTTATAGCGTTTACAAACTATGGTGCAAAATTTTCCCATTTTCAAGCATCTCTGACTTTTCTGACCCTCTGTCATGTTTCATGAGGGGCTAGAATTCCAGGCAGTGTTCTCCCCAGGATCAATCAGCCGGGCGGAGCGCCCAGGTAAGATAAGTTACCGCCCGGCTGATGAAATCTCTGTCACTGCGAGCCGCACTCTTCACTGACAAGTGCCCGGCTGTCAGGATGTGCTTCTTCCCCTCTGCACACGAGATCTCGTGCTTCCCGGGCGAGCTCCTGCACTGATTGGCTCAGCGCATGGTAAGAGGTGTGACCATAGCGCTAGCTGCCGACTGTCACTGCAGAGTCCAGACTAGGCTCGTGACTGTGTAGTGTGTATAAGCTGTGTGGGGATGTGCTGGGCAGAGACTAGAGGCAGACAGAGCGCAATCATTGACCGGCTGAACGTGTTAATTTATGTGCACGAAGTTCAGCGTATAAAGCGGGACGGAGCAGTGCGGTGGTCTGATTTATAGCACAGGGGAGAAACACGTGCTGGAGTCATAGGGGAGCTGACAACAGGATGGAGAAGTGTGGTGGGCTGTGATTTATAGCAGGAGGATCCCGGGCAGGTCATGGTGAGAGATGGAATGCTGTGTGGAGTCAGCCACAATGTAAACTGCAGACTTAACTGTGTGAGAGCCAGTGGCTGTGGGAGCACATAGCTCTCTTGTTATATATGTGTGCTTGTGTCGTGAAAGTCCTGTGTCCTGACTGCAATCCTTCATAATCATAAATAAATCTTTCCTGGACTCCTATGGGTCTGTTCTGCCTATGCAAGCCAGGGAGGAGCTGATATATATCACACAGTGCGAGACCCCTCCTCCATACAACCCAAAGAAAGATGGTTCCCTGTCCATTTGCAGCAGCCAGTCATGTACACTCAATCCACTAGCAACACAGTGTGAGGCATCTAGTATGAACCCCTCACCCACAACACCTGCACCAAGGGTGAGATCTCCCTCCCCACCTGATAGCTGTCAGTGGTATTATCTCCACCCACATCCAGTAGCACTCGGCGCAACCTTCTCCCTCACCTAGTATTACCCAGGGTGATCAAAATACCCCACCTGACACTTTTTGTGATCCTCTACAACAGGGGTCTCAAACTCCATTTGCGTCCCTTGATACAATATTTTGTGGCCCTCGCCGGCAAAAGCTTCCTTATAGTTCGCTTCAGTGCTCCCAAGTAATCCGCCGCATCCCCGCCGCTAAACGAGGGCTGCAGAGCCCCCAAATCGCCCGGGGGGCAATCCGCCGGCATTTCCTGGAAGGGAATCGCCACACGGATCGCCGCCTCTCCCCGCCCCTCTCTGTGAAGGAAGAGTGAGAGGGGCGGGCAGAGGCGGCGATGCGCCGCGATTGTGAAATTCCTTATGCGGCCCAGCCTCATCCTGAATTTGCCTCCTGCGGCCCCCCAGGTAAATTGAGTTTGAGACCCCTGCTCTACAAACACACACTTGTCCCAACTCCCCAGCAAACCAATCACCCACCCACCCACCCACCTCGCGTGACCCTCTCCTCCACTCAATGAGCCCTTACTTCCCCACCCGGCTACTTTTTCATGCCACCCGGCTGGCAAAGATTTCTGGGGAGAACACTGCCAGGATAGTATAAATACCCCCCAAATGACCCCATTTTGGAAAGAAGACATCCCAAAGTATTCACTGAGAGGCATAGTGAGTTCATAGAAGATATTATTTTTTGTCACAAGTAAGCGGAAAATGACACTTTGTGAAAAAAAAAAAAAAAAAAAAAAAGTTTCCATTTCTTCTAACTTGCGACAAAAAAAAATGAAATCTGCCACGGACTCACCATGCTCCTCTCTGAATACCTTGAAGTGTCTACTTTCCAAAATGGGGTCATTTGTGGGGTGTGTTTACTGTCCTGACATTTTGGGGGGTGCTAAATTGTAAGCACCCCTGTAAAGCCTGAAGGTGCTCATTGGACTTTGGACCCCTTAGCGCAGTTAGGGTGCAAAAAAGTGCCACACATGTGGTATTGCCGTACTCAGGAGAAGTAGTATAATGTGTTTTGGGGTGTATTTTTACACATACCCATGCTGGGTGGGAGAAATATCTCTGTAAATGACAATTTGTTAATTTTTTTTACACACAATTGTCCATTTACAGAGATCTTTCTCCCACTCAGCATGGGTATGTGTAAAAATACACCACAAAACACATTATACTACTTCTCCTGAGTACGGCGATACCACATGTGTGGCACTTATTTGCACCCTAACTGCGCTAAAGGGCCCAAAGTCCAATGAGTACCTTTAGAATTTCACAGGTCATTTTGAGAAATTTCGTTTCAAGACTACTCCTCACGGTTTAGGGCCCCTAAAATGCCAGGGCAGTATAGGAACCCCACAAATGACCCCATTTTAGAAAGAAGACACCCCAAGGTATTCCGTTAGGAGTATAGTGAGTTCATAGAAGATTTTATTTTTTTGTCAAAAGTTAGCGGAAATTGATTTTAATTGTGTTTTTTCACAAAGTGTCATTTTCCGCTAACTTTTGACAAAAAATAAAATCTTCTATGAACTCACCATACTCCTAACGGAATACCTTGGGGTGTCTTCTTTCTAAAATGGGGTCATTTGTGGGGTTCCTATACTGCCCTGGCATTTTAGGGGCCCTAAACCGTGAGGAGTAGTCTTGAAACGAAATTTCTCAAAATGACCTGTGAAATTCTAAAGGTACTCATTGGACTTTGGGCTCTTTAGCGCAGTTAGGGTGCAAAAAAGTGCCACACATGTGGTATCGCCGTACTCGGGAGAAGTAGTACAATGTGTTTTGGGGTGTATTTTTACACATACCCATGCTGGGTGGGAGAAATACCTCTGTAAATGGACAATTGTGTGTAAAAAAAATCAAAAGATTGTCATTTACAGAGGTATTTCTCCCACCCAGCATGGGTATGTGTAAAAATACACCCCAAAACACATTATACTACTTCTCCCGAGTACGGCGATACCACATGTGTGGCACTTTTTTGCACCCTAACTGCACTAAGGGGCCCAAAGTCCAATGAGTACCTTTAGGATTTCACAGGTCATTTTTGTTTCAAGACTACTCCTCACGGTTTAGGGCCCCTAAAATGCCAGGGCAGTATAGGAACCCCACTAATGACCCCATTTTAGAAAGAAGACACCCCAAGGTATTCCGTTAGGAGTATGGTGAGTTCATAGAAGTTTTTATTTTTTTGTCACAAGTTAGCGGAAATTGATTTTAATAGTTTTTTTTCACAAAGTGTCATTTTCCGCTAACTTGTGACAAAAAATAAAATCTTCTATGAACTCACCATACTCCGTACGGAATACCTTTGGGTGTCTTCTTTCTAGAATGGGGTCATTTGTGGGGTTCCTATACTGCCCTGGCATTTTAGGGGCCCTAAACCGTGAGGAGTAGTCTTGAAACCAAATGTCGCAAAATGACCTGTGAAATCCTAAAGGTACTCATTGGACTTTGGGCCCCTTAGCGTACTTAGGGTGTAAAAAAGTGTCACACATGTGGTACCGCCGTACTCAGGAGAAGTAGTATAATGCGTTTTGGGGTGTATTTTTACACATACCCATGCTAAGTGGGAGAAATATCTCTGTAAATGACAATTGTTTGATTTTTTTACACACAATTGTCCATTTACATAGAAATTTCTCCCATCCAGCATGGGTATGTGTAAAAATACACCCCAAAACACATTATACTACTTTTCCTGAGTACAGCGGTACCACATGTGTGACAATTTTTTGCAGCCTAGGTGCGCTAAGGGGCCCAACGTCCTATTCACAGGTCATTTTGAAGCATTTGTTTTCTAGACTACTCCTCGCGGTTTAGGGCCCCTAAAATGCCAGGGCAGTATAGGAACCCCACAAGTGACCCCATTTTAGAAAAAAAGACACCCCAAGGTATTCCGTTAGGTGTATGGCGAGTTCATAGAAGATTTTATTTTTTGTCACAAGTTAGTGAAAAATGACACTTTGTGAAAAAAAACCAATAAAAATTAATTTCCGCTAACTTTTGACAAAAAATAAAATCTTCTATGAACTCGTCATACACCTAACAGAATACCTTGGGGTGTCTTTTTTTCTAAAATGGGGTCACTTGTGGGGTTCCTATACCGCCCTGGCATTTTACAGGCCCAAAACCGTGAGTAGTCTGGAAACCAAATGTCTCAAAATGACTGTTCAGGGGTATAAGCATCTGCAAATTTTGATGACAGGTGGTCTATGAGGGGGCGAATTTTGTGGAACCGGTCATAAGCAGGGTGGCCTTTTAGATGACAGGTTGTATTGGGCCTGATCTGATGGATAGGAGTGCTAGGGGGGTGACAGGAGGTGATTGATGGGTGTCTCAGGGGGTGGTTAGAGGGGAAAATAGATGCAATCAATGCACTGGGGAGGTGATCGGAAGGGGGTCTGAGGGGGATCTGAGGGATTGGCCGAGTGATCAGGAGCCCACACGGGGCAAATTGGGGCCTGATCTGATGGGTAGGTGTGCTAGGGGGTGACAGGAGGTGATTGATGGGTGTCTCAAGGTGTGATTAGAGGGGGGAATAGATGCAAGCAATGCACTGGCGAGGTGATCAGGGCTGGGGTCTGAGGGCATTCTGAGGGTGTGGGCGGGTGATTGAGTGCCCTAGGGGCAGATAGGGGTCTAATCTGATAGGTAGCAGTGACAGGGGGTGATTGATGGGTAATTAGTGGGTGTTTAGGGTAGAGAATAGATGGAAACACTGCGCTTGGGTGGTGATCTGATGTCGGATCTGCGGGCGATCTATTGGTGTGGGTGGGTGATCAGTTTGCCCGCAAGGGGCAGGTTAGGGGCTGATTGATGGGTGGCAGTGACAGGGGGTGATTGATGGGTGGCAGTGACAGGGGGTGATTGATGGGTGATTGATAGGTGATTGACAGGTAATCAGTGGGTTATTACAGGGGAGAACAGATGTAAATATTGCACTAGCGAATTGATAAGGGGGGGTCTGAGGGCAATCTGAGCGTGTAGGCGGGTGATTGGGTCTGATTAGGGTCTGATCTGATGGGTAACAGTGACAGGTGGTGATAGGGGGTGATTGATGGGTAATTAGTGGGTGTTTAGAGGAGAGAATAGATGTAAACGCTGCGCTTGGGTGGTGATCTGATGTCGGATCTGCGGGCGATCTATTGGTGTGGGTGGGTGATCAGATTGCCCGCAAGGGGCAGGTTAGGGGCTGATTGTTGGGTGGCAGTGACGGGGTGATTGATGGGTGATAGGCGATTGGCAGGTGATTGACAGGTGATCAGTGGGTTATTACAGGGAAGGACAGATGTAATTAATGCACTGGCGAATTGATAAGGGGGGGGTCTGAGGGCAATCTGAGCGTGTGGGCGGGTGATTGGGTGCCCGCAAGGGGCAGATTAGGGTCTGATCTGATAGGTAACAGTGACAGTTGGTGATAGGGGGTGATTGATGGGTGATTGATGGGTAATTAGTGGGTGTTTAGAGAAGATAACAGATGTAAACAATACATTTGGGAGGTAATCTGACGGCGGGTTTGCGGGCGATCTAATGGTGTGGGTGGGTGATCAGATTGCCCGCAAGGGGCAGGTTAGGGGCTGATTGATGGGTGGCAGTGACAGGGGGTGATTGATGGGTGATAGGTGATTGGCAGGTGATTGACAGGTGATCAGTGGGTTATTACAGGGAAGAACAGATGTAATTAATGCACTGGTGAATTGATAAGGGGGGGTCAGAGGGCAATCTGAGCGTGTGGGCGGGTGATTGGGTGCCCGCAAGGGGCAGATTAGGGTCTGATCTGATAGGTAAAAGTGACAGGTGGTGATAGGGGGTGATTGATGGGTGATTGATGGGTAATTAGTGTGTGTTTAGAGGAGAGAATAGATGTAAACAATGGATGTGGGAGGTGATCTGATTTCGGATCTGCGGGCGATCTATTGGTGTGGGGGGGTGATCAGATTGCCCGCAAGGGGCAGGTTAGGGGCTGGCTGATGGGTGGCAGTGACAGGGGGTGATTGACGGGTGATTGATGGGTGATTGACAGGTGATTGACAGGTGATTGACAGGTGATCAGGGGGATAGATGCATACAGTAAACAGGGGGGGTGGTCTGGGGGGGGGGGGTCTGGGGAGAATCTGAGGGGTGGGGGGTGATCAGGAGGGGGCAGGGAGCAGGGTGGGGGATAAAAAAAAAAATAGCGTTGACAGATAGTGACAGGGAGTGATTGATGGGTGATTAGGGGGGTGATTGGGTGCAAACAGGGGTCTGGGGGGTGGGCAGGGGGGGGGTCTGATGGGTGCTGTGGGCGATCTGGGGCAGGGGGGGGGGGGAAATCAGTGTGCTTGGTGCAGACTAGGGTGGCTGCAGCCTGCCCTGGTGGTCCCTCGGACACTGGGACCACCAGGGCAGGAGGCAGCCTGTATAATACACTTTGTAAACATTACAAAGTGTATTATACACTTTGTATGCGGCGATCGCGGGGTTAACATCCCGCCGGCGCTTCCGTATGGCCGGCGGGATGTTGCGGCGGGTGAGCGGCGCCAGGCGGAGGCGGAGGATCGCGTCACTGATGACGCGATCGCTCCGCCCATGCCCCTACAAGGACCGCCGCCAATTGTCAATACGGCGGTCCTTGCGGGGTGCACTTCCCGGCCGCCAATTGTACATACGGCGGTCGGGAAGTGGTTAAAATGCATTTAGATTAAAATAATTCTTAGCGTAATGTACCTCCCAAAAAAAAGCCTTATTGGAAGCAAAAAAACCAAGATATAGATCATTTTGTTGCGATTAAGTTTTATGGTGCATGAAAGGGAGAAGCGCTGAAAAGTGAAAATTGCTCTGGTCCTAAAGGGGAAAAACCCCTCAGTGGTCAAGTGGATATACAGCAGATGGTACCATTGTAATGACATTTTAAAAATATCAGTTGTTTTGGCTATCATGCTAGTTTGTGTGGAGACAGAAAGCGAAAGAGGTAGCTCAGCTCAAGTGAAAAGGAGATCACGCATCAGCGGAGCTGTCAGATCCTGCAATGTGATATACTGTAGCTAGGCATTTTATCAATACAAACTCTATGAAAAAACTTCTGGTCCTATCATATAAGTAATAACAGGGATATTAGAACAAAATCATTTTCACCACAGTTCCCCTTTAACGTTTGTCCGATTAGGGAATACATTACCAAAGGAATCCTTACTCCTAGGAATACACTCTAATATAAAGTATACAAGCAAACAGTTTATCAGCGCCAAGGAAATAGAACATATGATCCCTGCCGAGAATGAACCACGTCCAAAGTCCACAAAATTATTATTAAGAAGTTGTCGCAGATGAAAGAGAAATAAATACAGTCAATAAAACTTCACCACAGTGATATTCTAACCTCACGTGGTCTCGTGGCCAATCATCACCAAATGGTGATGGTTGGCGGCCATGAGACCATGTGAGGTGGAATATCAGTGTGGTGAAGTTTTATTGACTGTATTTATTCCTCTTTGATCTGCGCTGACTTCTTAATAAATATAAAGTATACTCAAGGTGAACCACGGATCATAAAACACACTTAAAGGGAAGGTCCGAGGTGGTCAAAAAGCAAAAATCTACTTACCTGGGGCTTCCTTCAGCCCTTGCTGCAGCTCTGCTTACAGCCGGTGGCCTGGGGTCCCCTACGGTACAAAATGCCTCCTGCGCTTCAGCATGCGGCTCACGGAGTCACACTGACGTCATCCGGACTGTACTGTGCAGGCACAGTTCTGCGCCTGCGCAGTCCAGTCCAGATGACGTCAGTACAACTATGAATCAACTAACCAAGACTAGCATGCAACCGTTGAAGTCACAAAGAACCCCTGATATCAGGTGAGGTGTTTCCAGCATTATTTAGAAAAAAAAGTCAATAATAGGTTTTGTTCCTTCGAGATTCTGTCATAAAGTAAAATACTATTGTCCACCTGGTACAAACCCATAACATAGCAACCAATAATCAATTCTGTCAAGCTTAGTGATGGTCATGTGCAGGAGAACTCCTGGAGAAGCATGTGATTTGTATGATCAGCAGATAGATTGGCAAAGCTCTGATTTGCTGTGATCACATCCTGCTTTAGCACATGATCATGACTAGCAAATCAGAGACTTACATATCTGTCACTTGACCAAATTGATCACATGCTTTTCCATGAGTTCTCCTAGACATGGCTAGTCAGGCTGCTCAGATAAAACCTGATTGGCTACCATAGGTTCATGGACTCCCTACACAGTGTCCTCCTGTTTGCGCCGTCATTCAGCATCTGTGTTGAAGGTGAAAATAAAGAGGCACGACCGCCTGTGAAAGCACAACATTTTATTAGTGGATCCTGTGATAAGAAATCAGAACACAGTGTTTTACAGGGAAAAAAAAGACACAAGACTTATCTCTTTGCTATATAAGACATCGGAGAGAGCACATTTTCATTCTAGACACATTTATTAGCATTAGCACAACATCTCCTGCACTCAGGAACACAACCACAAATCCCACAATGGGTTAAAAACTGGTTGAATGGAACATCTACCCTGCGATGTCAGCACCGGGGTTCCCTCTAACAATCCAACACCAACATTCAGCATAGCCACCCAGGAGCTCCCGTACAGCCGCCTCGCCTTTAGTCTCACATTAAGATTTTTTTGCTGGCTAGTCTTTCACTGTTGGTTGATAAGAAGAAGACAAAACAGAGAAACGATCCCAGTATGGGGAATCTAGTGATGGTCATGTCTAGAAAAAATCATAAAGAAGCATGTGATTTATTTGATCAGTTGATAGATTTGCAAACCTGATTTGCTGAGATCCCACCCTGCTTTAGCACATGATCATGACTAGCAAATCAGAGACTTACATATCTATCACATGACCAAACTGATCACGTGCTTCTTCAGGAGTTCTCCTAGACATGACCATCACTAGGAGAGTCTAACATAAGACTGTAGACGGATGTTAGATTGTAAACATTTGGGGTGTGGGTAGGTACTTTGAGTGCCTACCTACTGTTGAGCCAAAAGACTGGATAAAATAAATTGTATCAAATTGATAAGCATTGTAAAATCATGCATTAAAAAATGTCTGCTTTAGAGGTTTAAAGGACTCCAGACAAAGATAAAAAAATTAGAGTAATCAGCAGGACTTGCTACTTACACCTGAATAAAAAAAAATGGGTCTGTAACAGAAAGAGAAGTCTCCTTGTAACATCATCCTGCTGCTACGCGTTAGACGCAGGTACCCATTACATACCATGTGATCTGATCCAACAACAGACACCGCCACATCCAACCACACGTCCTTGAAACCCCTTAATCATTGGTGGGGATCTGTGTCCTTTTTTTTGTCTTCTGCATAGGAACTTTTCCAGCTCACAATAAAAAAATAAGTGTGCAGATTCTGATATTCCAGAAATTGGCTCACAATTACTATACTAACCAGAAATCTCTTTCAAACTACCCCTGTCATGTGAGAGACAAGGAGGCTGCCCTTACTGACCTCAGAATCCTAGCAGGCTGCCTGACTCTTCTCAGTCACTCACCTGGGAACAAGGATGCAGAATGGGCCAGTCAGAGGCATCAGTACACCTGATCCTAATACCCCTTCCCAGTAAGTGATGTAGGGGCTGATTCACAAAGTTTTTCTGTTCAATTACCTCACCTTACTTATTAACTCACAATTTATCTAAATCTTGATTGATCTCTCCTTATGTAACTTAACTCATAAGTTACATCTCCTTATGTAACTTAACTCATGATTTATCTCTCCTTATGTAACTTAACATATGATTTAGCTCTCCTTAACTGACTTAACTCATAATTTATATGTCCTTATCTAACTTAACTCATTATTTATATCTCCTTAACTGACATAACTCCTGATTTCTCTCTCCTTGGTCCCTATTCAATTAAGTTATCCTCCTAGATTTTCTCCTAGATTATATTTTAACTTCTTATAAATTAAATGACTTTCAAGCCACCAGCAAGCAAGGAAATACTTAGAACAATTTTGACAGTACTTTTTAGCCTACATTTTGGTACTTCTCAAATGCAGTGTTAAAGTTTAAAGAGAAGAGGAAAAATTATCTCCTAGGAGAAAACTTAGTTGAAAAGGCAATTGAATAAGGACCCTTATCGGTTTATCTCATGAATTATCTCTCCTTATTTGTTTATTTTATGCATTAGCTCTCCTTACTGTTAAGGTGAAAAATAAGTAACCTTTGTGAATCAACCCTCTAGGCATATAAATCATCCTTGAAACCGGTCAAGCACTGTTATTTAGACCGAAGTGAGCAACGGTGGCCTCCCTACATCCATCATGTCAGTTGGCCTTCAATAATATATATTCTCATAGAGATGTATCTTAATCTCAACATCTGACTAAAGAAAGTCTATACGGTAAAGCTGGAGTCATTTTCTTTTGCTCGTGGGACCTTCACATTGGTATGAAAGAAAAACAAACACTGGGGAAGTCCACGTGGGGGGGGTGGAGAGGTGAAGAGGGGCTGAATGGGTACTAGGAAAACCGGATCTCACGGAGCTCTCTAATTCATCCCAGTGAAGTCCAGGAGAAATATCTGTGTGTATATCAATATATTAACACATATTTATCTACACACATGCTCACATACAAAACTTACACCTGCAGTGGACACACTGCGAGTAACATATATACGCAGATATGTACAAAGCGTACATATACAAACATATATGTGGAATGTCGCACTGTGGGTCTCCTGGACTGTTGGTGTCACTCCTGGAAAAGTCACTGCCCCCAGTACTAGAAAAAAACTGCCAGGAATCAGTAAATCTGTCGGAGAATTTTATCTTGGAGAAGGAAAAGAATCCTGGGGCAGGAGAATTAGTCAGGGCTTAGCCTAGGCTGGTGATATTGGCACGGCCACCGGGAGGAGCCACGATGCGTTGAGTAGTGCGGCGAGGAACGTTGTCATCAATTTGTGCCCCTGGAAGACAAAGACAAGAGTCATGTCCCTTGTGGATTCCTGCAGGATATACAAATAGGTTGAACACTTGGCCATGCATAAGGTAATTCTTTACTTGGTTTAGCGGGAAAGCACAATGATTTACAGTTGTGTTCAAAATTATTCACCCCCACTGAAATGTAGTGTTTTGGCCAGTTTGACATTGATTTTGATCATTTCAGTCATCTTGTTTACAATTAAATCAGAGGCACTTGTAAGTTAGACAAATATAACATAACATTTATAATGAAATAACCACAAAATGTCTTTTCTGTGCTCACATCATTATTAGTTTTATTCAATCCCCAAGTGACATTCTTTCCTAGTACTTAGTACAACATGCTTTTCCAGTAATAATAGCCTTTAAACGGGAAGCATAGTTTGACACACGTGTCTCCTGGTACTGAAGAGAATTCATGGTACCTTGCACACGCTGAAGCTTCCCTGTACCTGCAGAAGCAAAACAGGCCCAAAGCATGATTGACCCCCTGCCATGCTTCACAGTAGGCAAGGTGTTCTTTTCTTTCAGTGACCTTGTTCTTCCTCCTCCAAACATAGCGTTGATCCATGGGCCCAAACAGTTCTAATTTTGTTTTATCAGTCCACAGAACACTATCCCAAAAATGTTGTGGTTTGTCCACATGACTTTTGGCATACTGCAGTCGACTCTTCTTATTCTATGGAAACAGCAAGGGGGTGCGCCTGGGAGTTCTGGCATGGAGGCCTTCATTACGCAGTGTGCGCCTTATTGTCTCAGCTGAAACTTCAGTATCCGCATCTGACAAATCTTTTTTCAGTTCCTTAGCAGTCACACGGAGACTTTTCTCCACTTTGCGCTTCAGGTAGCACACAGCAGTCGAAGTCAGCATCTTCTTTCTGCCACGACCAGGTAGCGTTTCAACAGTGTCCTTTGCCTTGAATTTGCGAATGATGCTTCCTATGGTGTCTCTTGGTATGTTTAAAGGGAATGTCCAAGCAAAATAAAAAAATGAGTTTCACTTACCTGGGGCTTCTACCAGCCCCATGCAGCCATCCTGTGCCCTCGTAGTCACTCACTCCTGCTCTGGTCCCCCACTGGCAGCTTGCCGACCTCGGAGGTCGGCGGGACGCATTGCGTACATTTTTACGCATTCCCACTAGTGCAGGAACGTTAACACATACATTTTTACGCATTACTGGTTCAATGCGTAAAAATTTACGCATTGAACCAGTAACGCATAAAATGTATGTGTTAATGTTCCTGCACTAGCGGGACTGCGTAAAAATGTACGCAATGCGTCCAGCCGACCTCCGAGGTCGGCAAGCTGCCAGTGGGGGACCGGAGCAGCAGTGAGTGACTACGAGGGCACAGGATGGCTGCATGGGGCTGGCAGAAGCCCCAGGTAAGTGAAACTCATTTTTTTATTTTGCTTGAACCTTCACTTTAACATCTTTGCAATCTTCTTATAGCCATTGCCCTTCCTGTGAAGAGAAATCACCTCTTCTCTTGTCTTCCTGGACCATTCTCTTGACTTCACCATGTTTGTAAACACACCAGTAAATGTCTAGAAGGAGCTGAGTATCACAGTCATTTTAAATCTGCCTAATTGGTGCTTATTATGCTTGATTGCTACTCGTTAACATCCACAGGTGTTTTCAATACCTGATCAAAAACACTTGAATGAACCCCTGTTCTTAAAGTGAACCTCCGGACTAAAAATCGACTCAGCATCACTGAAAAGGCTTGGTGTTTCTTTAGCAGTTTCACAGCATGAGAACTTTGTTCCTCTTATCCAAGCCTCATTTTTAGCTGCACAGAAGAAAACTGCCCGGGCTTTTTTCCCCTGATGCTGTGCAAAGCATGATGAGATTTCTGATGTTGTTGCTCTCGTTCTGCTGTTTTAGTGCAAATTTTTTTTTTTTACATTTTGAATTTGACATTTGAAGCCTAGTGTGCGCAGCTGGGAGGGGTGATCAGGACACAGGACAGTTGGAACTGTGTCTCCTGCTCTTTGTCACCTCCTTTCAACCAAAAAGATGGCTGCCCCATGACAAAGATGGCTGCCCCCATGAATCACAAACATTTGCCTGTTCTGTTAAAACAGGGTGGGTAAAAAATTATATTACCTAGCTATTCTAATTAACATAACTAATGTAACTTAATGACTGTATGTTTGTTTAGGCTGAAGTTCCCCTTTAAGAGTGGTAGTCTTTAAGGGGTTGAATAATTGTGTCAATGAAGAAACCACAAAAAAAAACAGCATTTAATACTGTATTACAAAAACAATTGATGTCATTTTGATTGCATTTGGTTCTTTAAAAAATCCTTGTAAGATTTCATTCTGAACACAATTACAAATGTACACTAAATTCCCTAAAACCCTTTACAGCATTGAGGGTTGAATAATTTTGAACACAACTATATGTCAACTTTACTTCATTTTTGTTTGACATTTTATAACTTTTATACATATTTGGGGCGGCCCCACTTGTGAACATGCCCCGCTTGACCTAAATCTTCCATCTTGTCCAATCAATACTTCTGAACAATTTTCATCAAAAATCGATTGAAAGTCGATCAATAGGACATTTCAGGAGAATCAGACCAGTCAAATCTGCCACCAACTTCGAATGGAGCAATGTGAACAGATCCTATTGTTTAACATAAGGTCTGTTCACATCTGTTAGGATCCAGTCTGTTTAGCTCCGCTTAAAGGACTGCTTTTCACGCCAGTGTGACCCGCTCATACTTTTTTCTTTAATTTTGTGTGCAAAAACATTTTTTTTAATGTTACAAATGGCATGGTGAGCTTACAAAAACAATTAGAGTAAGCCTGAAATCAAGGAGAACACCGCCTTTTATTTCATTCTAATCTTTTTTTCTTTGCTTTCTTTTGAATGTACACCACCTTCTCCAAATGACTCTTCTATCAATTGACTCCGGCAGGCGGCAGCAAACTCTTGCAAAAGTTAAGCTGAACAGCGAGTACATATTGCAGCAGTACTATTTGATTTGGGCAATGGGTGGTCCAGAGACTAATAAAATATCGGTAATTTAAATTACCGATACTTTACCATGCACTACCCGGCACTCATTCTCACTTGGACCCTCCCTTCTAAGTGCCAAAACCAAAACTGACACCCCCAACTAATGCTTAACCACTTAAGGAACCATACCCCATAAACCATACCCCCACTTAATGCTTAAGATACCACCCCCACCCCCACATAAGTGCCTAAACCAAATCCACTACCTAATGCCTAACCCTAAACCTCTTAACTACCTAAATCAAACCTCCTAAATCTGGCGCCCAGATAACTGCTAGTTGTAGCTGCTCTTCAACAATCAGCTACAACTACTGGTCCATAAGACCTCCCCTGAAAATAAGCCCTAGCTTGAAATATAAGCCCTCCCCCTGGCAAGAGACATTTCCTGCTTTCTATCCTGTACTTTTCCATACACACTGCAGCAGTCTACTGCTTCCGGTTTACGACATGCCTACCAATTACCACGACTCCTCCAAGTTTGATTCATACACTCATTGCCTCTTCAGTTGTGCAGGCTCAACAGCGACTGCTGTGTGTTACAGATCACAGTACTTTTACACACACAGGCAGGCATCGCTCCCAGTTTTTCAGCAATTACACGGCTTTCCAGCCTTTCATATCTTATCGGCACGGATCAGCAGCTGCTCTACTATCTGACACTACTAGGACTGATCAAAAAGAGCTCCATTGCCTGAGTCCCTGACTCTAAGAACGACAAATGCCTTTACACTGACAGACTCGTGTAGGCTAGTCAGCACCTGACATAGGTTAGATCATTCCCTGGCAGTCTTGCCAGGGATTACAAACACACTCTAAATTGCACTCCCTCTCCCTGTTTATCTGTGAGTTGCAAAGGGTATCATGGTGTATGCGAATACTCCAATACAGTGTCCCCATACACTAACATACCCCTCAAAATAAAAGACATCCCCGAAAATAAGCCCTAGCACATCTTTTGGAAGAAAAATTAATATAAGTGTCTTATTTTCGGGGAAACACGGTAGCAGCCAATCGACTACTACCCACATCAGGCTCCTGATTACTGATGTTTAACACAGCTGTCTATTAGATACCTGCAGATACCAGCACCCAAATGATTTGATCCATGACCAGCAGCTTGTGAACTGTCCAAACTCCTCCCCCTGTCCCATCATCACACACAGACAATCATTCAGGAAGGAAACCGTGGTCAGGGTAATGAAGGTCAGAGGATGGATCTGTGCAGAAGAAGTAACTCCCAGCTTGCTTGCATGGCTCAGGAACAGCAGCTTTAAATTGTTTAAAGAGACTCTGTAACAAAATTTTCAGCCTTATATCTTCTATCCTATAAGTTCCTATACCTGTTCTAATGTGGTCTGTCTTACTGCAGCTTTTGCTAGTTGCACAGTGGCTGTATTATCTCGGTTATATAATCTAATCTTCTTTCATCTGATGGCTTTGTCAGGCTCAGGCACTCAGGCAGGAATGTGCTACCCTTCTTGTGATAGGATAGAAGCTATACACACCCTCTCCAGGCCCCCTGCAGGCTCTGTATGAGTCACAGACTGAGCTCCTCTCAGCCTATCACATGCCATGTCTTTTGTTTGTAAACACTGCCTAAAACTGTTAATTACAAGCCAGGATTGGAGCAGGGAGTGGCAGAAACAGCACAGAGGGGCCCAGGAGAACAAAATGAATAGAATGGTATGCTTTTTATTGTAAGAATTTTAGAGTATAGATTCTCTTTAAAGAGAACCCGAGGCGGGATTTTTAAATATTAAGAGTACTTCCTGGGTCGCGGCTTAGCTTCCGGTTGGAGGAAGCTTACAGAGGCGGGGAGCGAAGGGGACAGAGGCAGGGGGAGCCGATGATGATTGACAAGCTGCAGGTAGGTAGAGCCATAGTACAGTACCTGGCCGACAGTGTCCTCCCCCACTCGGTAAGCAAATCTTTACATTCCATCTCGCCTGGCCTCCATTGTTCTATCTACTGCCTATATCCATCTACTACGCATATATTTTCCAACTTTTACTGGCTTCCTCTTTGCTCTTACATTTCTACTAAGCACTTTATGTACATTGGTACTCTACTGCTCCCATCAATTACAGTTGGCATCATTTTATGATGCCTTGATATATAGCACCTCGAGTCTGTTATTCAAGTCGCCTTACTTCATTTGTCTTGATCTACCTCCTAGCACTAGCACTTTTGGGCTCTGATATATAGCACTTTGGGTCTGATTTTCAAACTTATGCTACCTCACTGGTCTTTCTCATTCTATGGCGCTAGCACCTTTTTGGATTATAGATTCCCCCACATATTGCACCCAGGCAGCTGGTTTTTAATACTAATATGCATGTTTTATGTGATATATTCCTATTGCTGTAAACGATTTTCTGATTGGCTGTATGTTATAATATTGTGGCATTAGGTCATATACACTGTCTGTTAATACTTATGGTTATATATACACACAGACAGTATGACCTAATATACTGTGCCTTTTTACATTATACCCAGTCTTGGTTTGTACACTGTATAGATACACATGTGAATATGTAAGGTCCTTAATATTGAATATACTCTTATGGTCAGGTGAGATATATTTGTCAATATGCATTTTAGACCTCTCGGTATTAATATTGATGCATCATTAGGTTATATACACTGCCTGTTTACGTTAGCCACTTAATTAGTGGCATATTATATATACACACACACAGACAGACCAAATTGGCCATCTGTCTCTATTATTTCTGACACAATACCGGGTTTATTTATACTCCGGGGCAATATTTCACTTGGACAATGTGCCAGATTATATGGAATTGAGAGACATATGTTTTTGGTTATTCAGATATTGGTCATTGATTCATTTACAGATGTTACTACTTTATATATTATGCTATGATACATACAGGGAGTGCAGAATTATAAGGCAAGTTGTATTTTTGAGGAATAATTTTATTATTGAACAACAACCATGTTCTCAATGAACCCAAAAAACTCATTAATATCAAAGCTGAATATTTTTGAAAGCAGTTTTTAGTTTGTTTTTAGTTTTAGCTATTTTAGGGGGATATCTGTGTGTGCAGGTGACTATTACTGTGCATAATTATTAGGCAACTTAACAAAAAACAAATATATACCCATTTCAATTATTTATTTTTACCAGTGAAACCAATATAACATCTCAACATTCACAAATATACATTTCTGACATTCAAAACAAAAACAAATCAGTGACCAATATAGCCACCTTTCTTTGCAAGGACACTCAAAAGCCTGCCATCCATGGATTCTGTCAGTGTTTTGATCTGTTCACCATTAACATTGCGTGCAGCAGCAACCACAGCCTCCCAGACACTGTTCAGTGAGGTGTACTGTTTTCCCTCCTTGTAAATCTCACATTTTATGATGGACCACAGGTTCTCAATGGGGTTCAGATCTGGTGAACAAGGAGGCCATGTCATTAGTTTTTCTTCTTTTATACCCTCCACGCTGTGGAGTACTTGGACACGTGTGATGGAGCATTGTCCTGCATGAAGATCATGTTTTTCTTGAAGGATGCAGACTTCTTCCTGTACCACTGCTTGAAAAAGGTGTCTTCCAGAAACTGGCAGTAGGACTGGGAGTTGAGCTTGACTCCATCCTCAACCCGAAAAGGCCCCACAAGCTCATATTTGATGATATCAGCCCAAACCAGTACTCCACCTCCACCTTGCTGGCGTCGGAGTCGGACTGGAGCTCTCTGCCCTTTACCAATCCAGCCACGGGCCCATCCATCTGGCCCATCAGACTCACTCTCATTTCATCATTACAGAGATGCACATCACCTAATATGTTTAATTGGTAGTAGGCTTTCGAGCCTATACAACTTGGAGTAAGACAACATGCATAAAGAGGATGATGTGGTCAAAATACTCATTTGCCTAATAATTCTGCACTCCCTGTAATTGCCCATGCCAATAGGGGGGAGGCTTTGTCGGCCATGTTTTGTTTTTAATTGTTTTTATTGTCTAGTTCCCTCAATAAAGATTACTCAATTGTCAATAGATCTAGGTCTTCCAATTTTTGATGACACTCAAATGTATGTGATGGTGGGAATGTCTTTTCTGTTTTTTCCTTTAATGACAAGCTTCAGGTATACAGAAGGCTAGCGACAAGCAGATTGCCACTAGCCTGGCAATATTTTCAGGGGAGCACAGCAGTCACCGGGGGAGACTAGTGGGGGCAATAGAGAGAAACAGAGGCATGTGATCGTGCACAGAATATGCCTCTGTGTCCTCTTAAGATTTAAAAAACCCGCCTCGACGCACACACACGCCTGCTGCCTGGCTGTCCTCGTCCTGTCCCAACGGCTGTCAGTGCGGCACATGCGCAGTAGCGCAACAGCACGGACACAGGGACATGGGACGCAGAGACACAAGCAAATTATTATATAGGAGAAAAATCTGGATGGGTGAAGTAGGAGTTTAAAGAGGCTTTCAAATCTGTTCTCTTACATTTTTCAGCCAGCCTCTAAGCATACAGACTTTCCTAACGAACTCTCCGAGAACTTAACCTTTCATATAGCTTTTCACCACAGTACAGAAAGCTGCCTGTCTACAATAAACACATCATTTCCATATGGAAACACAAACATGTCTCAGTGCAGCATTAACCCTCTGGGGAACAATTAGCAACCACAATTTGTACTTTCACCTTTAGGCCACTTTTGACATTTTGTTTCCTGTTACAAACAAGCTGGTAAAACAACGCACACCATGTACGACTTGTGGCTTCCCATCATAGCAAACGGTTTTCTGGTATTTATCATTATATATATATATATAGGATATATATATATATATATATATATATATATATATATATATATATATATATATATATATAAACGCACACACACACACACACACACACACACACAGGGAAACTCGCCGATACAAACTGTCATGTCAATGGGAAAAAAAGTTCAAATAGACCTTGTAGTTTTTGTAAAACTCAATTGTAAAAAAATTCAAAGAAAAATTATTTTAATCTCAGTAAAATGACATTTTGCTGCAGCATACTATACTTTACAATATAGTGAGCTCTGAATACACATTTTACAACAAACCTGTGTTCCAGTGCTGGATAAGGTGGGGGGAAATCAGACAAAGGCTCAAAGGGGGGCAGGGTGGCAGAGAGGGGGAAACTGAAAGAACAGGGGAACAGAGGTGAAACAGTGGGAGGCAATAGAGGCACAAAGGAGGTACAGGGGAGAGAGTTAGCACTTGACTTGAGAATGGATTCACATTAAGAGCGAACCTAAAGTCCCTATCTCATTTGATGACCAGGGATTATGTGTGTGTGTGTGTGTGTGTTTGTGTGTATCTTGCACCAAGGATTCAGAAACGCCAATAATGCACACAGGTCCTTTTAGTCAACTTGGCATCTAACCCCAGTTTGGCATGTTTCACTCCAATCACTACTAGCCACTTAGAGGGTACTTACCTGACAGGCTGAATCCAGACTGATGCAGGTTCCGTATGGGCTGTGCTGGCTGTTTGGCAGGTGAGGTCTTGGCAGAGGATGCAGGTGTTACAGCTTTTGGAGTCACAGAGACTTCACAGACAGGACCATCGTACAGTCCTCGAGGAACTCCCCGCAACTCTGCAAGCTAAAAGGAAAGAGTAGTGACAATGTAATTAAAGCAGACCCAAACTCTTGCACAGCACACAGTGAAAAGTCTTTGTTCCACACGTGGTTGCTGAAGTTCACTGCTCTGTGTTCTCTGCTTGTTTAGCAAGATCAGAATGTCTACTTAGTTTTTATCAGCAGCAGGGAATACACTGCAGCTCTGCCAAGGCAGCTCTACCCATAAAGTAAACACTGAGGCTTAACCCTTTCAATGCTCCCTGGAAGGTGGAACCAGGTTGAATTGTTAGGGAGTGTGGTTATAGATAATAGCAGGTGATGCTGTCTTTTTCTTGTCTGCTAGTAGTAAAGATAATGGTTTGTAGGTTGATTGTTGATCAAGCAATATGAACAATTTACATGGCGAATATCAATCATTTGTTGATCTCGCTTCTATTTTTTAACTTCTCCCTTTGCAATGTATTGCTTCATTTTATTTTCCTTTTTTGCTTAAGTTCCTCTTTAAAGAGAACCCGAGGTGGGCAGATAGGACACAGAGGCATGTTCCCTGCCTCAAAATATGCCTTTGTGTCCCTACACCGCCGCTCTCTGCCCCCCCCCCCCCCCCCCCCCACACACACACACTATAGCCTACCAGATTGGCAACCTTATTTGTCGTCAGCTCAGACGTAAACACAGGGAGAGGGATTCCCTGTTCACAACTGGATTTCCAGAGCTGCCATTGGCCAGCTCTCTCTACCTGGCCATGCCCTCTGCCACTCCCCCGTCTTTCTACATGCTGGATGAGAGAATGAATCTCTCATTCCAGCGTCATGACCTACAGGTCACAAAAGTGAAAGTGGGCAAGTGTGGCCCACAGGAGCAGCGTTTTTTTGGGGCTACCTGATCCACTCAGCCCCACGGATCAGGTAGCCTCTTTCTTTTTACATTTTTTGAGCCCACCTCGGACTGTCTTTAAAGCTGAATTATCACAAATACCTTCTGTTTTAAGAAGGCAAAATTATACTCAAGAGTTCCTTTTTAGTAGGTGGGCTTTTTGGTCTCTTTTAGACCCTTATACTTTACTAGTGGTTCTAACTCACCATGATCTACTGTCTGTTCTTACGTTTAAGTGCTCTTATAACCTTACCCTGCTCCTGGCTTTGATCCTTTTGTACACAAAGTCTGGGAAGGGTTTCCTGGGAATGTATCGTCCAGATCCCTCAGTAGCATGAAGAGTACCATCTTCAAGAACAATCTTTCCTTGGCTAATGACCACCAGGGGACTTCCACGGCATTCCATCCCCTCAAAAATGTTGTACTCCACTGACTGCAACAATAAAAAAAATAATTATACAGCAGGGGGTCTGGTTAGTAAACACTATGCAATTGCTTCCTGGACCTTTCTAAAACACTTGAAGGTAATAAAATGTTTACGTACGCTGTTGTGCGTCTTGGCTGAGATTGTCCTTACACTGTCTGGATCCCAGATCACCAGATCAGCATCAGATCCCACGGCAATACGCCCTTTCCGGGGATACAGATTTAATATTTTGGCAGCGTTGGTACTGGTGACAGCTACAAATTGGTTTTCATCCATTTTCCCTGTCACCTATCGAGACATGAAGCCAAATAAACAAAAGGTCAAACTAAAACCCTAAAAATTTGCCAGTAGTAACCACATGAACTATTCTCGCTGATTCATACATTCTGAAGTCTATTTTTATACATTCCCTATTAGCCTAATAAAAAACAATGTCTTGTGTCCCAATCCAATTTATTAAAGATCTATGACAAGTTTAAAGTGTCACTCTAAGCACAGAACTATGGACTCAGAAACCAGTTTGTCTATCATTATGTACTTGCAACTCTACACATGCCTGTTTCTAGGGGCAGGCAAGGCATCGCCCTGGATGCAGCAGTGGGGGTCGTGCAGAGTGCGCAGCGGTAGCAGTTACG
Source organism: Hyperolius riggenbachi (assembly GCF_040937935.1). Classification (NCBI taxonomy): domain Eukaryota; kingdom Metazoa; phylum Chordata; class Amphibia; order Anura; family Hyperoliidae; genus Hyperolius; species Hyperolius riggenbachi. The sequence continues at coordinate 103,805,322 of NC_090648.1, forward strand.
TTAATCAAACTCTCCAGGATACACGTACCACATGTAATTCCTGGTCCCCGTAGGGAGGCACTGTTACCAGTGAGACCGGACAAGGAAGTACATGCGGCGCGGAGACCCCGGAGAGGCGAGTTAACATAACCGCTCCCGCTGTGCCCTCTGCATGTGACCCCCTCAGGCTATTGAAATGGGGGGACACTCTAAATACCAAAATGGGGGGGGGGCTCTCTGGCTACTTAAATGGGGAGCTCTATGGCTACCTATACTGGGGGAGCATATATTACTGGATGAGCTGCGTCTGGGGCCGTGATTTCGCAACGTGGGTACAGGTGTGCGATTACCTGAACCATGCTTAGTGACACGCATACAGACTGTCATGGTGAATACGTATCTTTAAGATCCCGAAGACTCCTCGCAAAAGTACCGTGATCGCTTGAACTCTTGTCCGTGTCCCTCATGTGCCGTCATGTGTACCCGCTGCAAGGAGGTTGGATCGAGGGACGCTCATCGTGGAACATCGCTGGGATCCATCCTCCTGGGTCACAAGGTGAGTATTCAGCCTTAGGCAAGTATGCGTTTCTGAACCTAAGGTTCGCCTTGTATTCACGGATTGCCATAGAGGTCGGCTAAAAACGCATCGTCTCTTTTTGTTTCTGCCTTTCAAGATATTGCTTGCTCATGCACTGACCATCGCCCCTCCCCTCAACTGAACAGCATACACTGCTTGACTATTCCCAAACTAAGTCTCCGTACAGTACTTATTCCCCAAATTGTCACCTGTATGACTAAACCATGAATGTTAAGGACAGTTTAATAGAGTGTGTATGAAGCTTAAAATAGGGATCATCCCAACACTCAGGGTTCATACACTCCAAGAACACTATGAACAGATTGTGTAGGTAAGCTCTCATGCATCCTTATGAGGCTTCCCTCTTCCTCTTTAGCCTCGGGGATCCAGCGCTGGCTCCCCCAAAAATACCCCAACAAGTGCCGACAAGCACTGCACAGGCTCAGCAGCTGAGCGGAAATATTTACCTTTTGGACTCCAGCAAAGGTGCAGTAGAAGCTTTCCGATTGGGCTCTTGCAGAAATGGCCGAGCCTGATCGGGTCCACTCTACTGCACAGGCACGAGCCGCCTGTACCTGTACGGTAGAGCAGACCCTATCAAGCTTGGCTATTTCCGCTGGAGCCCGGTCAGAAAGCTCCTAATGCACCTGTGCTGGAGCCCAAAAGGTAAATATTGCTGCACATTGAGTTCGGGGGCTGTCAGCGCTGTATGCAGAAGGCTGAAGAGGACGAGGGAAGCCTCATTAGGAGCCTTAGGCTCCCCCCTCCCGTGGTAGGTACCCCCCAGGGGCTATTTTCTTCATTACAGATTTCCATTAATTTTCTTTTCATTCTGGTGTGATAGTGTTCATCTTTGTCCATGATGCCTGACTGTAGTTTCAGATCTTCACATTTCATAGTCTTCTGCTCAACATCTACTGCTGACTAGCTACAGTTTGTAATTGCACCACCGCCCCCCACATCTGCCCCCCACATCTGCTCTGTACCCACCACAGCTCGGTCCCACACGATGCTCATTCTCTCCTCCGTTCCATTGGTCCCTTCTGGAATTAGTGTGAAATTGTCTTTTCCAACAGCTTTCTGAGCTGTGTTAAAAGTGCAGTGTGCACTCCCACAAACCTGCAAGTCACCACTGAGAAATGGGGGGAACAAATATTAACCTTTAAACCCAAGAAATGTCAACCGTTATAAACAATATGTGATCCCCAGACCCCAGACATAAAGCATGCTTAATCAAACAATGACAGGCTCAGATGTAGCAGCATACTTGCCAACAGTTCCAATACTCTAAAGGCCAACACTGGCTTCACTCAAAGATAATTGGAGACTCAGTTTCCACTAGAGTGCTGCACCCATCTGAGAGATGGACACCACACCCGTGCAGTTGTGGTATGCACACTGCATCTTGCAGTTCTGCAGCTGCAAGTCTTGCTACATTAAGCAGCCTTAGTAAAGCGTAAACTGTTGCAGTGACACCAAACCTTGCTTATGTTTCTCGAACGGTTACTTGAAATGGAAAGCTGTGCGGTATTTTAACCTCCCTGGCGTTCTATTAAAATCGCCAGGGAGGCTGCGGGAGGGTTTTTTTTAAATTAAAAAAAAACTATTTCATGCAGCCAACTGAAAGTTGGCTGCATGAAAGCCCACTAGAGGGCGCTCCGGATCCGCACTTTCGATCGCCTCCGGCGATCAAAAGTAACAAGGAAGGCCGCAATGAGCGGCCTTCCTTGTTTTGCTTTCCTCGTCGCCATGGCGACGAGCGGAGTGACGTCATGGACGTCAGACGACGTCCTGACGTCTGCCGCCTCCGATCCAGCCCTTAGCGCTGGCCGGAACTGTTTGTTCCGGCTGCGCTGGGCTCGGGCGGCTGGGGGGACCCTCTTTCGCCGCTGCTCGCGGCGGATCGCCGCAGAGCGGCGGCGATCAGGCAGCACACGCGGCTGGCAAAGTGCCGGCTGCGTGTGCTGCTTTTTATTTGATAGAAATCGGCCCAGCGGGGCCTGAGGAATCCTCCTGCGCAGGTTACCCCGAGCTGAGCTCGGGATAACCGGCAAGGGGGTTAATGCATACCTTGGGCAGAGACTGGAATTGCACATGGATTAAGTACTGGGCAGTACAGGAAGAGTTAAGAAACTTCAGTTGTTATCTAAGTAAAAGAGCCATTGAGCTCCACGACTTTACAAAGTTGTGGACAGCACTGTCTTTTGAAGCTCTTATCTCAACTGTCTCTCGTTTCTTCTTTGATTATATATTTTTTATTTTTTTCTACAGAGAACAGTTCAAAGGGTCATAGCCTGCTCTGTGAAACCATTTAAAATGCTGAGTGCAGTGGCGTAGCTAAGGAGCTGTGGGCCCCGATGCGAGTTTTACAATGGGGCCCCCCAGGCACTCTATACATAACAATTGATACGGCGCACCAAAACCTGCCAATGGCAACTACAGTGTCAGAGGTGCAAGAAGGGGATGGGGAAGAGCTTGTTAATGTTTACCACTACTCAATGTATATATAGAAGTGATTATTATGATCACAGGACCAATAGAGAATTAATACTGTAGTTGAGGGAGGGCCCTTCGGGGCCCCTCTGGCCCAAGGGCCCCGATGCGGTCGCTACCGCTGCACCCCCTATTGCTACGCCCCTGGCTGAGTGTCTTGTGGAAACTGCAATTATTTAGAGAATAATGCAATGTTATTAAAAAAAAAAAAAAAAAAAGCTATACAACTGAAAATAAAAATATGACACTATATTTCCTTTGCTACTAATGTTCTATTAATTATCCGTATTACACAACCAATTCATTATATTGTGAGGTTTTTTTTCACTTCAGTGTCACTTTAAGAACATTTTAGACAGATTTTTATGAGTACTTTTTTGTGCAGGCTTTAAAAAATCATTTTTAATTGCTAAGATCTGTGAGGAAACTCAGGAGAGACTTTTATTGATTCAGGAACAAAGTCTTAAAGGATACCCGAACTGGCATGTGACATGATGAGATAGACGTGTATGTACAGTGCCAAGCACACAAATAACTATGCTGTGTTCCTTTTTTCTTTCTCTGCCTGAAAGAGTTAAATATCAGGTATTTAAGCGGCTGACTCAGTCCTGACTTAGAAAGGAAGTGACTACAGTGTGGCCCTCACTGATAAGAAATTCCCCTTTTTACCTCTTTCTTGCTCTCAAAAGCCATTTTCTGCTAGGAAAGTGTTTTATAGTTGGAATTTCTTACCAGTAAGGGTCACACTGTAGTCACTTCCTGACTGAGTCGGGACTGAGTCAGCCACTTACATACCTGATATTTAACCGTTTCAGGCAGAGAAAGAAAAAAAAGGAACACAGCATAGTTATTTGTATCTCATCATGTCACATGTCAGTTCGGGTATCCTTTAAAATTGCCCACACCAACTTCCTGTGAAATACAGAGCTCCACCCTCCTGTGCAGGCACATGGTGTTATAATGCAGGGATTCTGAGAAAAGTGGTCTGGCATCGACTGTGTGTCCACTTTTGGACGTCACAGATAACAAGAATGACCTGGCCAGCAGCTCAATCCAGATAACAACCGTGCAGCTTGGTAAAACATATCTGGACATGATAACATCATAAAACATGATAAAAGGTATGCGGGCAACTGCTTTGCTCCTATACACTTTTTATATTCACATATCATACTTGATTGCAATTAGATGTATTAGATTTTGCCTTGATCAACTGTGTGTTTATCAGGGCTTCAACAATTTGACCTAAGATTCCATAAAGGACTGTTGGCAGGTATGTAGCACCCTTTCAATTACACTCCTTCAAGTTTTACAAAACTCAAATTTTACCTTTGGTCTAAAACTTTAAACATAGCATAAAACCAATAGGAAAAAAAAAAAGATAAGACTGGTTTTCAAGCTCCGGAAAGGGTTAAAAACTCACAATTCCACTTCACTCAGAAGCCAGCTGAAAAGCTAGCAGTTTGCCAAGGGCAACATTATCAGGTTGTGCTGAGGTGTTAAGTAAACAATGCAGAAAAGCTTCTTTAGTATCCAGAGAAGGAGCAGAAAACTTTATTTTCTTTAGAGCTGGTTCAGATGGACGCTTGCGGAGCGTTTACCACAAGCGTTCAGAACGTCGCGGTAAACTCTCCCATTCAAGTGAATGGGAGCGTTTACACCGAGCTTTTGCGCGCTTTTACCCGAACGCGGCGTTCGGGTCCTGATTTTCGCGAGCATTCGGGCTGCCCCTGGAAGCGACATGTTGCTTCCAGGGAGCGGCCAACCGCGACGGCTAATGTTCCCCTAGGGGAAGAAAAAAACGCGACCGCATCACGACGCGACCGAAGGCTACTGAAAGCCTGACCGCGCAGCCGCCGCAACGCCCCCAGACGCGACGCCACGCAGACGTCCGTCTGAACCAGCCCTAATGTGTTATCTTTATGTGTCTTAATGGCAAGACAGTGATAATTTGTCCTGCAAACTGGTAATATTATCAATTATTAATTGAAGTGGATCTTAAGGGGCCCATACACTGGTCAATTTCAGCCAATGATCGTTGCATCGATTCTATCGGAAACCGATTCAATCAAATCATCCGATCAATCGATTTGCGGCCAATTTCAATAGATTTGATCTATCTGACAGGATGGAAAATCTAGGTCGATCTGCTGCTGGCAGCAGATCGATCGCCCATAGAGTTGCATTGGATCTAATGGTGCAGTAATGCATTTAGATTGATTTCCAATAGATTTAATTCTGAAATCTAATGGAAATGTGTTCCTAGTGTGTGGCACACATCAGATAGATTCCTGTCAGATTCGACTTGACAGACATCTATCTGATGGTTAAATATGTTGCAAATCTATAAGTGTATGGCCACCTTTAGCCTTCTAATGACTGTATAACAGTCTTCCCTTGTTTTCTATTTATCTTATGCTGTGCTGAATGTTCTAAAGCAACAATGCAATTTTGAGTTTTATACCACTCTAAATCAGCATGTATATCATACATACAAATCATAGCAGAAGACTCATAAAAGTATCATTCATCACCCCTTTATTATTATATGTAAAAAGATAAAAATATATAACCATGTATTTTATACATACAAACCATTGGAGAAGTCGTAAAAAATCACTCACCAGGCAAGGAGCGAGTTGAGAAAATCCGGAGTACTGGGGTCGGGGCTTAGGGGAGGAGATGTTACAAAAGCTGCTGCCTTGGCCCAGTTTTTGCTCCAGTAATGTGAGCCATCAGTGCCCAAGCTTGCCGTGATTGGCTCACCATACACGACGGCTCCTGTAAAGCCACAAAATAGAATGAAGAACATAATAAAAACAGTATACGTGCACACCTAATAAGATAAACAAACTAATAGAATGCTGTAAACGTTCAATGGACTTGCATAACCGAACACTAGCATTTTTTTCTAATAAAAGGCATTTGTATGATCTCCTCTGAAGCAGGATTAGCTACATGGCTTCACATTTTCTCTATGAAGTCACATTTCTCAGGTATTTCCACTTCCAGTTTGTAGACTCGCAGCAAGTCTAAGGGCAATCTACGGGCAGGAAGTGGGGGTATCAGAGGGAATGAGACTTCACAGAGACAAAGTAAAGGTATGCTACTAATCAGGTTTCAGAAGATAATATACAGTGGGATGCGAATGTTTGGGCAACCTTGTTAATTTTCATGATTCATCTGTATTAAACGTTGGTTGTTACGATAAAAAAATGTCAGTTAAAAATATCATATAGGAGACACACACAGTGTTATTTGAGAAGTGAAATAAATTTTATTTGATTTACAGAAAGTGTGCAATAATTGTTTTAATAAAATTAGGCAGGTGCATACGTTTGGGCACCTTTGTAATTTTATTGATTCCAAAACCTTTAGAACTAATTATTGGAACTCAAATTGGCCTTGTAAGCTCAGTGACCTACATACACATGTAAATCCAATTATGAGAAAGATCATTTAAGGGGGTCAACTGCAAGTTTACCTCCTCTTTCAAATTTCTCTGAAGAGTAGCAACATGGGGGTCTCAAAAGAACTCTCAAATAACCTGAAGATAAAGATTGTTTCCCATTATGGTTTAGGGGAAGGATACAGAAAGCTGTCTCAGAGATTTCAGCTGTCTGTTTCCACAGTTAGGAAAATACTGAGGAAATGGAAGACCACAAGCTCAGTTTAAGTTAAGGCTTGAAGTGGCAGACCATAAAAATCTCGGATAAACAGAAGCAACGAATGGTGAGAACAGTCAGAGTCAACCCACAGACCAGCACCAAAGACCTACAACATCATCTTGCTGCAGATGGAGTCACTGTGCATCATTCAACCATTCGGCACACTTTACACAAGGAGATGCTGTAAGCAAGAGTGATGCAGAGGAAGCCTTTTCTCCTCCCACAGCACAAACAGAGCCGCTTGAGGTATGCTAAAGCACATTTCGACAAGCTAGTTTTATTTTGGAAGAAGGTGCTGTGGACTGATGAAACTAAAATTGAGTTATTTGGGCATAACAAGGGGCGTTATGCATGGAGGAAAAACAACACAGCATTCCAAGAACAACACCTGCTACCTACAGTAAAATGTGGTGTTTCCATCATGCTGTGGGGCTGTGTGGCCAGTGCAGGGACTGGGAATCTTGTCAAAGTTGAGGGACGCATGGATTCCACTCAGTATCAGCAGATTCTGGAGACCAATGTCCAGGAATCAGTGACAAAGCTGAAGCTGCGCCAGGGCTGGATCTTTCAACAAGACAATGACCCTAAACACTGCTCAAAATCCACTAAGGCATTCATGCAGAGGAACAAGTACAACGTTCTGGAATGGTCATCTCATTCATCCCCAGACCTGAATATAATTGAAAATCCGTGGTGTGAGTTAAAGAGAACTGTCCATGCTCAGAAGCCATCAAACCTGAATGAACTAGAGATGTTTTGTAAAGAGGAATGGTCCAAAATACCCTCAAGCAGAATCCAGACTCTCATTGGAACCTACAGGACGCGTTTAGAGGCTGTAATTTCTGCAAAAGGAGATCTACTAAACATTTATTTCATTTCTTTTTTGTGGTGCCCACATTTCTGCACCTGCCTAATTTTGTTTAAACAATTATTGCACACTTTCTGTAAATCCAATAAACTTAATTTCACTTCTCAAATATCACTGTGTGTGTCTCCTATATGATATATTTAACTGACATTTTTTATCGTAACAACCAACGATTTATACAGAAAAATCATGAAAATTAACAAGGTAGCCCAAACTTTCGCATCCTACTGTAGAAATAGAAAGGGTAATACCTTTTCTTTAAACAGATCATAAAGAATTCAGGTACACTTTAAATAGCCGATTCCAAAAATAGACAATAATAACTAAGTGGATCACTAACAAAGCATATTTTGTTAAAAAAAAATCAGCTTTTACGTGGGTTAAAGAGAGTAACCAAACCAACTATGTGTACGCCACTCTTTGTGGCGACAGAATATTTTGTCTTGATTCTATATAGCAGCATTACTTTATGTTCTATACTTCAGCTTTAGCTTGTTTAGGCCCAAATGATGTTACTATCCCCACTAATTTTTCAGCTGTGTTATGCCAATATAGAACATGTTTTACTTATGTATGGTGGTATGGATGTGGGGGGTCAGTTAACCATTTACCGCCATCCTAACGTATTAAAACGTCATGCTTACCGCTATTAACAGCAACATGACGTTTTAATACGTCGCGCATTCCCGCCGCTGCTACCGCCGTGTGTCCGCCGCTACCGCCGCCATTACCGTCGGGATCCCGTGCTGGGCGATTGGGGAAGAGGACTGAACAGTCCTCTACCCAATCGCAGTGCCTGGAGTGAATGGACGTGACCGCGAACAGCGGCTACGTCCATTCACATAAACAGGAAATGTAACAGTTTAATAAAGTGTGTAAAAAAAAAAAAAAAAAAAAAAAGTGAACACGTCCTATGAGTGTTCACCAGCGCCATCTTGTGGCCAAAAAGTATATTACACTTACAAAATACATACATTTTCAAGTATATACACATCATTAATAAAATTACACTTCCAACCCTCCCCCCCAAAAAAAACACTTGTAAAAAAAAAAATCAGCTTAAAAAAATAAATAAATAGTTGCCTTAGGGACTCAGCTTTTTTTATTCTATATTTTATGGGGGAAAATTAATTTTAATTTATTACATAGGGGCTTGTAATTATGGCCAGAACAAACAGAAAAATAACCACTTATATTTCAAAATAATATACTGTCGCCATACATTGTGGTAGGGACATAATCTAAACGGTTTAATTATCGGGACCACTGGGCAAATACAACGTGTTTGTTTTATCCACAGGAGAATGTTTAATTTTAAAACGATAAAGGCTGAACACTGAGAAATAATGATTTTTTTTCTTTTTTTTTCTGTTTTTCTCATTAAAATGCATTTAGAATAAAAAAATTCTTAGCAAAATGTACTATCCACAGAAAGCCTAATTGGTGGCGAAAAAAACGAGGTATAGATCATTTTCTTGTGATAAGTAGTAATAAAGTTATTAGGGAATAAAAGGGAGGAGCGCTGACAACTGAAAATTGCTCTGGTCCGTTAGGATAAAAACCCTTGGGGGTGAACTGGTTAAGGTTAGGCACCAGGAAGGGTGGTTTTAGGGTTAGGCAAAAGGAAGGGGGGTTTATGGTTAGGCATTGGAGGGGGAGGGTTCTGTATGAAATTAGGGTTAGGTTCAGTTGTGGTAAAATGTCGGTAACAAAAAAATATATATATCGGGAACACCAATGTTTTTCTATCATCATTACCACTGTTAATATTTTTCCATCTTCATTTATGTGCCCAATGCACAATGGTATTTATCATTTAGGCTTATATGGGCTTCACCCCGTGCCCATTTTTCCTAGCAGCTCTTTTTCATGATGACGCAGTAAATCATCTCCCAAATATTGAAATTCTTAACTTGCATTCACAGATTTACAGATTGTCAACAAAAAGAAAAAAAGGCAAGGGTAATTTTCCTACTTCTATACTTTGTAGGGGAGGGGGATCAGAAACACAGTTTCCTAAAGTAGTTGGACAGGGACTTTAATTTTAATATGCACAGTGAAATAACTATGTAAAAATAATAGTAAATTCATTGACTCAATCAGACGTAACAGATTTAGGAAGATGAGCATAAAACTAGTAGGCTGATGATAAGTTGCTAACTTTGCATATAGTCAACCCTTTAACTGCTATAATAACAAAAATAAATCCCACAGAGCTGTAAAGTGACAACAAACCTTTCTTTCTGGATTGTGCAATAACTTCAGATGAGCTTTTACTCATCACCTTGGTAACGTAGAGAGGACAGTTGGTCTGGTTGGCAATGGTGATGGAGCGATTTACAGCTTCTGCCTCCACCTAGGTAATAAATAGAAAAATCAGCCAAAATGACTGTACACCCTTCAGATCCACTACTCCCTTTTAGGCATTAGGCATAAGAGAACAAGAGGAGAACCTCTGGATCACCCAGAGGCTTCCCACGCCGTCCTCCGGACCACCTCCGCCGTCCGTCCTGCACATCGTGACCACGCTCCTCTTCATGCATGAAGGCGGCCGCCCTGCACCCGCACAGGCATGGCTGCACTGCACCCACGCAAACATGGCAATGCTGCACAGTGGTGAGCAAGGCCACGCCTGCACGGTTGCATGGAGCTTGTGCTTGAAGAGGAGTGTGGTCGCGAGCTTGGAATCAGACAAAAGTTTGTCAAATTCCCTTGGGGGGTCCATGCTTGGCAAAAGTGGACAAGAGGACGGCGTGGGAAACCTCTACAGGATCCAGGTAAGTATTTGACCCGAGGTTGGCCTCAGGTACATTTTTAAGTAAAGCCAACAAGGCACACAACAGATAAATACATCACATCCCTGGACTACATGTAATCAACATAATGAAGGCAGACAGACAAGAATGAAACCTTACTTCTTCCGGCCGGCTCAGCACATGTCCCTCAGGGCCAGCAATTCCTTGTTCTAAGATCCTCTGCTGCTCCTGGTAAGGGATAATGGCATGCTTTATACGCTGCATATCTCATATCAATAAAACTGAATCTTCTGACACAACATAAACAGAATATTCCTCAAATCACTGCCAAATACTACATTCAACAACACATAGGTAAACATATGTGCCTTTAGTATCACCTCTGCTTAGAACTTGCATTTATTTCCTTTTTCATATTTTCTCTGTAAGTTATAGTTACAGATTATAGCTCATTTTTTTTCTGATAACTAATAAGAGGTTATAAGACTTGCAAATTACTGTGACTGTTTCTGACAACCCAGAAGCAGAAAGGAGTTCAGCAGGTCATCAGGTCATCGTTACCCTGTATGGGAGCTGAATAAATCAAACAAGTAAAAGTGGATGCCAGTGACAGAGTTTAAGCTTCAAAGTCAGGTTTAAAACCAAAAATAATAATATGAGATTCCAGGAAAGTCCTATCCAGGATAAATGCTATAGACAGAATTGCTTATCCCATCATGCTTTTTAAATAAATGTTTTACAAACTGAATATGCAACGCTGGGAAAAAAAATATTTTTAATAATTACGCATTCTTTTCTTATACAGTTAGTCCCCGACTTACAAACACCACACTTAAAAACGACCCAAAAATGTGAAATCTGATGCTGTGGGATCAAGTTAAAAAAAAGCCTCTTTTACACTATATGCTGAAAAACCGATGCGTTTTAACTTTCCAAAGCAGAGCATTGTGAAAAAGCTTTCAGTTAAAATTAGTATTGTGTAAACTGAGCCATAGGAAAACATGGACATTACTTTGAAAATCAGTTTTCTATTAGTTATAACTGAGAGCAACTGATATACAGTAGTGTAAAAAGCACCCTTAAAGGGCACCTGAAGTGAGTAAAATTATTTAAAATAAATACTTGACTAAGCTGCAAATGAATATTACATACTAACCTCACTGTCAGTTCCTCTCAGAAGTTCACGATTTTCTTCTTACAGTGATCCCTTCCAGTTCTGACAATTTTGTCAGAACTAAAATATACCAGTTGCTGTCAGTTATATATCAGCAGCTGTCAGTTACAACTGAATGTGCAAGGTAATGTCCATGTTTCCCAATGGCTCCTAGTGGGCGATATTACAATTTAACAGTGTGCTGACCAGGAAGCTGTTATGGGGTAATGGCCATTTTTAAAATGGTGGACTGATAATTCCATTGATCACAGTGGACAAATGGAATACAGGAGAGGAGAAAGAGATTGAGGAGATTACACAGGAGGTAAGTATGACCTATGTATGGTTATTTTGACTTTTTATTTTCAGTTCAGGTTCTCTTTAAGGTGGCCACACACCATACAATTAAAAGATCCAATTTTTCAAAAATTGGGAGCATTGCTTTGTTTACGATCGATACATTTCCATTTTTTTTATTTTTAGAGATTGGACATGTTGGAAATTTCAGACCAGCTTTATCAAGAATTGTATGGTGTGTGATTGATTGTAAATTACTTGATGTACAGTTCCAATCAATTGTTTCTGAGCTTTTAATTATTTTATTCCTGATTGGGGAAAAATTTAACATAGGTGTGTGGTACATTGGTCAGATTTTTGAATTGTTACAATCAGTCAGAAAAAATGATTACTATTCTTGAATTGAACAGATATTTTAAAAAAGTTGTATGGTGTGTGGCCACCTTTAAGGTGGCCACACACCATACAATTTTTTAAATATCTGTTCAATTTAAGAATTGCAATCAATTTTTCTGACTGATTGTAACATTTCAAAAATATGACCAATGTACCACACACCTATGTTCAATTTTCTACCCAATTATGATAAAAATGATTGGAAACTCTGAGAAAATTGCTAGGGTGTGTATATTAATAAATTTGCAATCTACCACACACCATACAATCTTTAGAAAGATTGAAGAAAAATATCTGGCATTCCGGATCGATAAAAATCGAAGAAAACGGGAAATCCGATCGGATTTTTCAGTCGAATGAAAAAAAAGCTTTCGATTTTTTTCAGGAGATACGATCGTTTTTATCGAATTGCTGTAAAATTGGATCATTTTATTGTATCGTGTGTGTCCACCTTTAGGCTAAGTTCACAGTGGTCTGTTGCAAAATGCATGTGTTAAAATATGTGTAAACTGCAATGGAGACTGGAATTCAAAGCCTGCATGCAGCGAGTTAGAATAATGTTACCCCATAGAATTGAATGGGCAGTGAGTTGACATGCAGAATTATTCTGCAACGCAAATGATAACTGTGAGCGGGGCCTTACAGAACAGGGTGACCAAGGTGACACTGAAGGCAGAGAGGAGGTACAGTGATGGGAAATTGTTTCAAATTATGGACAGATTCGTAACCTACAATCCCCATCTCCTTCATTAGCCGTGGACTAACCTGTACTTATTTAGCGATTTACCTACTAATACGCTTGTTGATAAAAAAGGCAAGCAAGAATATGAGCAAGCACCAGACAACATGTAAAAAAATAAAAATAAAATCTATATTCACACAGTAAAATCAGCGCAAACTTTGAGAGATCGACTTAAAGGTGTATTATTGTAACTTAACATGAAATAACCCAGAAATATCTGTATTTTGAAGTCAAATCTGTATGAAATCATTGCTTGGGTAGGCGTAAGTTACACAGAAAATTTTCAAGCATTTTATACCCCCACAACCGCTTTACGTGAAATCTTCATTCACATTACCAAGCCAAAAGAGTGAGGTTATAAAGTATTACACACCGGGCTGGCTAGGTAAACACAGCATGCTGCATCCAAGCAGAGTTAGATGGGAGGACAAATGGCATCCAAATGTGTCTGAATCCTATGAAGCATCTAGCATCCAACTGTATAGTGTCGCCTAATAACTGCACAATAGGTGCATTAAATACGCATACAAAAAATGCAAACATTTTTCACGGGATAAAAAAACAAAACAAACGACTGTGCAACTGAGGACTTTAAAGTGAACCCGAGGTGAGAGTGATATGGTGGCTGCCATATTGGTTTTCCTTTAAACAATACCAGTTGCCTGGCTATCCAGCTGGTCTATTTAGCTACAGTAGTGTCCTGTCAGATCTGACAAAAAGGTCAGAAACACCTGATCTGCTGCATGCTTGTTCAGGGTCTATGGCTAAAAGTATGTGAGGCAGAGAATTAGCATGACAACCAGGTAACTGCATAATAGGAAATAAATATGGCAGCCTCCATATAACTCTCACCTTGGGTACACTTTAACATTATTGGCATGACCTCTAATTGAAATGTGTGTGAGGAAAAGTGTTTGGACCAGCAATACATGGAAAGCAGGAGTCTTTGTACTCGCACATATAGTGAGCAGTGTTCCAGCCATGTCATTTTGTGGGCCTCAGCATTGTTCATGCAGTACCTATCTTTCACCACCAGATGTCACAATAGCCATATAGACCAAGGCATTCCTGATGATAATGGAAACAGTGACAGCTCCGTGTAACGCAAAGATGTGAAACAAAATAAAGACGATAAGTTATTCAAAGACAGGATGCTTGACAACCGCTGATAAAGAAAGGTTAGGCAGACAGCCAATGGGGATTTCACAGATGCATGCAAGCTGGACTGTCTGTATGGGCAAGGCTGGGCCAGTGAGTTCTCAATGCCTCAGTCATCCACAGGGGTATATAGGAATGGCATGCATGGCTCCCCCACTAGAATGCTGTGGATGTGTAAGGTAAATGCATGCTGTTTTAAGAGGGCACAGCTGTATGTTTCTACCAGATTACATTTTATGTCAGCAATAACATAATATCTGCAGCGAGTAGAAAAACATAGCTTAAGTTGCTTCACAGGGTTACGGGTTTGACTTCACAGCGTTTGCCTGCTCTTCCTCCCTGACTATTTTATCTGCTCTCCACCTGACTGCTTCACACAATAATAAGGTATGTTCTGGAACAGAGCAGTTATTTGAAGCGCGAACAAAAATGAGCATGCGCTGTTAGGAGCCGCAGTTCCCATAGCGTGCGTCAATTTTTGTCACGTGGGAAGCAGGGCTGTGGAGTCGGAGTTGAGGAGTTTGGAGTCTGAGCAATTTTGGGTACCTGGAGTCGGAGTCGTGGTTTCATAAACAGAGGAGTCGGAGTCGGATGATTTTTGTACAAAATCCACTGCCCTGGTAAGTATTAGACTAAGGAGTCGGAGTCGAGCCATTTTGGGTATCTGGAGTCGGAGTTGGAGTCGGTGGTTTCAAAAACCGAGGATTCGGATGATTTTTGTACCGACTCCACAGCCCTGGTGGGAAGGAGGTGTGTGGGTGTGCACTATTAGTTGCGGGGAGGGGGGAAGGCTTATTAGTTGCCTGGGGGGGTTATTAGTTGCCTACCAGGGGATTGTTCTGTGTGAGAGTAGGGAGGGGTTAGGTCATAGTGCTATATCAATTCAGTTGGGGAATATCAATACATTTACTGCTAATCTACTACCACTATAAAATGTTCCCTTAACTTTTTTTTCTGATCACGCCTGCACCCAAATCAGCACGCAGCATTTTTGCAAATGTATGCGTTCCGTTATACCTGCAACTTTCTTCTAGCATACTGCAGGAATCAGCCACTGAGGACAATCTTCAAACCCCCTAAAAAGGAACCCAAGGTGAGAGTGATATGGAGGCTGCTATATTTATTTCCTTCTGAACAATACAGTTGTCTGGCAGTCCTGCTGATCTTTGGCTGCAGTAGTGTCTGATCACACACCTGAAACAAGCAGGTGGTTAATCTTGTCAGATTGTGGTGAGAAACATCTGATCTGCATGCTTGTTCAGAGTCTATGGCTTAAGGTCTTAACGGCACAGGATCGGCAGGACAGCAGGCAACTGGTATTGTTTGAAAGGAAATAAGTATGCTAGTCTCCATATGTCTCCCAACTTAGAACCTGAAGTGAGAGGGATATGGAGGCTGGCATATTTATTTAATTTTTAACAATGCATATTGTCTGGCTGACCTGCTGATCCTCTGCATCTAACACTTATAGCCATAGAACATGAACAAGCATGCAGATCAGATGTTTGCCTAAAGTTTCACTGCATTTGCTTGTTTTAGGTGTGCGAGTCAGACACTACTGATGCATCAAAGATCAGCAGGACGGCAGGCAAGTGTTATTGTTTAAAAGGAAATAAATATGGCAGGCAGCCTCCATATGCCTCTCAGATCAGTTGCCCTTTACATCCTGACTCCAGAAGGATAGGAAATGTTGAATATTAAATATATATGTGTTGGTTTCCTCATTAAGTGTCCTTTTGAGCTTAAAAAGTCACAAATAATTTGATAAAAGACTTACAGGGATGGAGCAAACATAAGGAAACAACGTTAACTGCCTAAGTGGTTGTGGTGGCGGTGAGGGGGGGTGTGGGGCGGTGGGCAGAGGGAGTTGGGGGAGGCCATCAGTGGAGCTCTCAACTATCATGGAAGGCCTCCAGGAAATTGCACATTAAGAGCTCAATCAACTAATTGGCAACTCCCATCTCCTTTCTTTATAGCATGCTGCCAGCCGCTGAGCCGCCTTCTTGCTGTAGTGATGATCTGATCTCTATTTCTTCCGCACTGCCACTCCCTCTGCACCACACACTCCCTGGCTGGAGTGATCTGCTAAACAGTGATTGCTGGAGTGATCATCTGGTCTCTGCTTCTCCTGCACTGCCACTCCCTCTGCACTACACACCCCCTGGCTGGAGTGATCTGCTAAACAGTGATTGCTGGAGTGATCATCTGGTCTCCGCTTCTCCTGCACTGCCACTCCCTCTGCACCACACACCCCCTGGCTGGAGTGATCTCCTGTGCAGTGATTGCTGGAGTGATCACCTGGTCTCTGCTTCTCCTGCACTGCCACTTCCTCTGCACCACACACTCCCTGGCTGGAGTGATCTCCTGTGCAGTGATTGCTGGAGTGATCATCTGGTCTCCGCTTCTCCTGCACTGCCACTTCCTCTGCACCACACACTCCCTGGCTGGAGTGATCTCCTGTGCAGTGATTGCTGGAGTGATCATCTGGTCTCCGCTTCTCCTGCACTGCCACTTCCTGTGCACCACACACCCCCTGGCTGGAGTGATCTCCTGTGCAGTGATTGCTGGAGTGATCATCTGGTCTCCGCTTCTCCTGCACTGCCACTCCCTCTGCACCACACACTCCCTGGCTGCACGTCAATCATCTTACACGTGTATCCAGCTGGCAGGAAATCTCTCCATCTTTCACAGGGGACTGGAGCGCTCTCTCCCCCAGGTCATTCCCTTGCTGTGTGTGACCTTCCTGCTGGAGCTGATGCTTCTTCTGGGACCACCCAGTAATAATTGCAGAATTATCACTGTGGATCTGATGCCAGCACTGGAATATCTGGGTGATGAGCCTCACTATACTCATGAAATCCAGTGGCAGAGATGAACAGTGGTGGCCACAGACAGAAACGGTATGTGAATAGAGCTATAGGCTTACTGCTCAAGGTAAACTGAATATAGATAGGATTCTAATCTGTTTTACAGGAGCGTAACATCAAAGTGCCACCCTACACATAATGAATGCGCAGGACAAGTCCTCTTCACTATAGCTTATCATAGTGCAGCCAATCACCATGCAGCTCTCGATGCATGTCACATGGCATGCAGAGACTGGTGCCGCAATGTGATTGGCTGTATGGTGATGAGCTGGAGTGAAAAGTATTTTTCCTCCCGCATTAATTACATTTAGGAAGGCATTTTGATGTTACCAGGCAACTGGTATTGCTTAAAAAGCAATAAATATGGCAGCCTCCACACAACTCTCACCTTGGGCTCATTAAAGGTGCCCATTAACGGTACAATTTTTTTCATCAGACGCAATCTTTCAATGCACTTATGATCGTATATAATCGGAAGGTAGTTATCGATTGTTCCCCCAAACGGGTCAATTGGGGCATTTTCTCTCTTCAGACACGATTGTAAAATCCAACTTTAGGGTCAATTGAATTTTCTGTTCCAAGCGACCATAGAATTATTTTACATCAATTTTCACCATACACTGCACTGTTTTCTGTACAATTCGATTGTAAGCTGTGCATTGAAAGATCGCATTTGATGAAAAAAAATTGTACTGTTAATGGGCACCTTTAAGAAGGCTCATTTGCAACTGAGTCTCAATCTAAAAGTATTCCCTGTGCTTGGCTAAAATAAATTACATTAGTAACAGAAACAGTCTGTCTGTCCAGAATAAAATAAGTAGTTAAAGTAAACAATGGATAGACAATACCAGGGCTGTGGAGTCGCTGCAAAAATCCTCCGACTCGAACTCCGACTCCTCAGTTTATGAAACCACCGACTCCAACTCCCAAAATGTCCCCAACTCTTTGACTCCGACTCCTTAGTCTATTTCTTACTAGGGTTATAGATTAGGTACAAAAATCACCACGGACTCCAACTCCAGGTACCCAAAATTGCTCAGACTCCTCGACTCCGACTCCACAGCCCTGGACAACACTGTCTGTTAGATTTATGTAGGTGAATCCAATCCAATAATAAACAACTTACCTCAGCAATGACATCACCATTTTCTGCATGCACCTGTGCAATGGCCCCGATGTCCCGGATGACGCTAAACACTTCATAGATCTGAAAGAAGGAAAAGTGGGTTATTATAACACACCATGTTACTCTTCTATAGAATGAAGGCTCTGGATCACATAGAGTGATGCTGGTCCTCTCTTTATGCCCTCGTTCCATCACTGTCCCCCATTCAAATTTTACACCTTCAGGAGTTCTTTTAAGCATTCGTGTCCCCGAGTGCTTGGGAAGATGGGCACATTTGTATTGTGCACACACCAGACATGAGTTCTTACTTCTGAAGGCTGCCCAAGGTGGGACCGAAGACATATTTGACCTGCAGGTGAATGGGGGACAGCGGAGGACCGAGGGCACAAAGAGAAGCCCGGAAAGGCTCTAGAGCAGGGGTAGGGAACCTTGGCTCTCCAGCTGTGATAAAACTACAAATTAAGAAGTAGATTCATAGAAAAGCAGTTGGTTGGCACTACAGTGAAATGGCATGCACGCATCAGCTGCGACAACAGGCAGTTTGCACAGGAGGACTACACATACACCTCTTCTTTAAACCTCTTCAGCGTGCTCAAGCAACAACATCAAATGGCAAGCAGACAAAGATAGCAGGAAAGCTGGCACTGCTGCAAGTGTTCAATTTATTGTAGCAAAGATAAAGTGCAAACGTGCAGCATCTTGCAAAAAGTATGGCATGAAGAAACACATACCCTGGTGAGAAGAGGCGTGGAGGGTGGTGGGTGCTGGGCACAGGATGCCTGACGGCCGTTTCGCGCTAAGCAGCGCTTCTACGGAGGCAGCCTCTGTAGAAGCGCTATTTAGCGCGAAACGGCCGTCAGGCATCCTGTGCCCAGCACCCACCACCCTCCACGCCTCTTCTCACCAGGGTATGTGTTTCTTCATGCCATACTTTTTGCAAGATGCTGCTCGTTTGCACTTTATCTTTGCTACAATAAATTGAACACTTGCAGCAGTGCCAGCTTTCCTGCTATCTTTGTCTGCTTGCCATAAAACTACAAATCCCAGCATGTATTTGCCTTTATTAATCATGACTTTGGCTGTCAGACTCCTGCAATGCATTGTGGGACTTGTAGTTCCTTAACAGCTGGAGAGCCAAGGTTCCCTACCCCTGCTCTAGAGGATCCAGAGCCTTCCCTCTACATAGCTGAGTGTCACTTTTTTTTTCCTCACTTCAGTTTTGCTTTAAAGCAAACTTGTTAGATCCAGAGAGAAAAAAAATTAGATACCTTATATACTCGTGTATAAGCCTAATTTTTAGGACAAAAACAATGTGCTGAAAAGATAGCCCCTCAGCTTATATGCGAGTCATTGAAGCCGAACGGATGGTGGAACAGGTTTTGCTACTGGCAGAGGAGTGTATGGATCATGCACTACTGATCCTGCTTTTTCCAGCTGGCTCCCTGCTGTATCCATGCCCTCCATCCCCTGCAACATGGTGTGCTGTTCAAGACTACTTGTGTCCGCAGCTTGTGGAGCAGAGAGTGTCAGCAGTGCAATGATCGAGGATTCTTCCTGTGCAGCAATCGCTTTGTCTCATATCTATGACGCCATCTAGTGGCGTTTTGAGCCACAGCTAGCTGCTGTGGATGGGGTTATACTGGGGGGGGGGGGGGGGGGGGCTTATATGTGAGTCAATCACTTTTTCCTGGTTTCTGAGGGAAAAGTGGGTACCTTGGCTTATACGTCGGTTGGCTTATATGAGAGTATATACAGTACTTGCCTCAAGTAGAGGGAAGACCAGGTCCTCCTCCAGACCACCAATACAGCACTAGACACTCAGAAGTACATAGCTGCATTCTCATAGATGAACGAGCTTGGTCGCACTGCACAAGTGCAATATGTCTCACACCTGTACAGTAGCAAGCAAAGGAAAAAGCTGAGCCAGTTTTGCTCCATGCTACTGTGCAGGCTCGAGCAATCTACACAATCCGGCGCAGCTCTATCGACAAGCCCTTGTCGACGAGCTACAGGGGGTCCCAGCACTGGAACAGGTCAGTGGAGGGGGACGAGCAAAGCCTCTAGACTATCTAGAGGCTTCCTTCCACTTAGGCAAGTACCCACGTGCGCACTTTTTTCCCTTTAGGTATATTGCCACCATGCTGGGCGGCATAGTAGTTAGTGCTCTCGCCTTGCAACACTGGGTCCCCGGTTCGAATCCCAGCTAGGTCAACATCTGCAAGGAGTTTGTATGTTTCCCCCGTGTCTGCGTGGGTTTTCTCCGGGCACTCCGGTTTCCTCCCACATCCCAAAAACATACAGATAAGTTAATTGGCTTCCCCTAAATTGGCCCTAGACTGCGATACATACACTACACTACATGATACATACATAAACATATGACTATCGTAGGGATTAGATTGTGAGCCCCTCTGAGGGACAGTTAAGTGACAAGACAATGTATACTCTGTACAGTGCTTCGTAATATGTCAGCGCTACATAAATACTAAATAATAATAACTCAAGGTATTAAATGCAGAACCAACAAGATTGTTTCTGTAAATGATCCTATAATCATTTTCAACCAATGACTGAGGTACTGCTTGCATGAAATAGAGGCGCGAGGAAAAATGGATGCCAAGTGAAGCTGATATATTTGTAAACGATAACTACCTTTATGAATTGGGCACCAAATGAAAAGAAAAAAATATTTACAGTGGTATTGACTATTGTAAAACTTTGGTAAATATTATTTATATTTTACTACAACTAAACCTAACCCTACTCTCACACAGAACCCTCCCCCCTTCAAAGGCTAACCTTAAAATCCCTCTACCTTACGCCTAACCCTAAGACCCACCCTTCCTAACCCCGAAACCCCACTTCCTGACATGCCTAACCCTAGGACCCCCCCTCCTAACGCCTTCCCCTGAAACCCCCTTCCTGATGTTTAAACCATAACCCCCCCTCCCTTCCTGATGCCTAACCCTAAGACCCCCCCCCTTCCTGACACCTAACCCTAAAACAACCCTTCCATTTGCCTGACCCTAACCCCCCCCCCCCCCTTCCTGACGCCTAAACCTAAAATCTGATTTCCTGACAGGCCTAAACCTAAAACCTCCCTTCCTAACTGTATAATTTTCAAAATGTTACATTTCAAAATGTTAATTTTCAAAAAAAAAGAAATTAGTAAATACAAAAAAAGGACAAAAAAATGTCAAACACTATAACTTTCTAATTTTTAAAATGATAAAAAATTCAAAAACAATTATTTGTTTATTTAAGTATTTATATAGCGCCGACATTACGCAGCGTTGTACAGAGTATATATACTGTCTTGTCACTAACTGTCCCTCAGAGGGGCTCACAACCTAGTCTAATCTAATGTTCTCAAAACGATGAAACAGTTAAAAAAATGATAACATTCTAATTTTCAAAACGGTATTTATCAGGCACCCAAATTTCTGCTTTCTCAGCTCAATAGCAGGTATTTGCATTAGCGCCTATGGAGGCGCCCAAAATCTTCCATTAGCTGTGAGCAGGGGCGTAGCCATTGCCATGGCAGCCATAGAAGCTGCTATGGGTCCCTGGAGTATGGGGGGCTCCGTGGGTACTTAATGTATTAACCATTAACTTTCTTGTACTCCACCCTCTGACTTTGTCTCAGTGCCCATGAACTATGTGCAGTGTTGATTGCATGAGAATGTAAATTGCCCAGCTAACTCATATCCATATCCATAGGGTAGGGGAGTAGGTGGCATTGCTTAAAAAGTGCCTTAATCTGTGCGCCCCATGAAAGTTTTGCTATGGGGCCCCATGATCTCTAGCTAGGCCACTGGTTGTGGGCACCAATGTCCTGCTCCCGATGTACTGCCCTAATTATCAGACACAAAAGTGCTGAATGAAAAACTTATATAAATATGGACTCAGACCATTACTCGTAGTTTCCTGCACAATCCACAATAAAAACAGTGCAGATAGCAATAGGAATGCTGTTCCCACACGCCAGTAAAGAGGACATCAGTGGCCGGTATGCAGAGTGTGTCCGGGAATGCCAGAAATGTGCTTAGCCTGAGAGGTGGCCGGACACTTGGCAGAAGGCTGCTCATTCTCCTTCCACACCCAGAACGCAGGCAACTGGCTGCAGCTTCAGGTTTTCCAGCCATGTAGAAAGCATAAATACAACAGCTGAATAATGCTACTCTTGACTTTGCCACAGTTCTCACCTGCCCAGAAATACACACACTCTGCATGGTGCTTCTCCCTTACCTGGGAGTCTGTGAGCTGGTACTGGTCCTTGTATGCCATGTACACCAAGAAGGAATTAATACCTGTAAAACAGGAAGTCTTTAGTACTTTATATTTGACACAGCAAAAGAAAAAGGTTGGGAAGCTGAGAGTTTGTTGAATTAGGCCACTGCTTAGCATTTTTACACAGAAAAAGTAAAAACACCTACCAACAAGTCTACACAATGTACACAAGTTTTTGTCTAAAACAAACTCTGTTTCTTGATTGTTTTGAAATGTCATGTAAGGCAATATTACATTTTTGCTCTGAAACATTAAACACAGAAAAAAAAAAAAAAAAGTAATGTAAAACTGTAAAATACTGGTCTAATTGTCATTTGAAGGCTTCACTGAACACTTCACTGAAGCTAAATTGATAACATTGCTGGTTGCAGGACAAATCGTCCGATTGTCCCAAGGCATAACTGATGTACAAAAATAAATACTTTCTTAAGAAGAGGGAAGCCTCTGGATGCTAATGAGGCTTCCCACGATGTCCTTTGGTCCCCCGTTGCCACTCACAGACCCCTTCCCCCAGCTGATTGGGGCCTTACTCCTCTTCTGATACGAGCACAGCCATGCCTGTACAGAAGCACAGGGCTGCTTGTGCAGGCAGAGCCGTACTCGTGGAGGTGCAGTACGGCCGCGCCCGTGCTTAAAGCCCTTGTCGGTAATTTTTGGAAGGTCCGTGAGTGGTAAGGAGGGACCGGAAGACGCTGTGGGAATCCTCATTGGGATTCAGAGGGTTCCCTCTTTTTAGCCAAGTATGCGATTTTGTACCCAAGCTTTGGCACACTTTAAATAACTGATGTGCAAACAAAGCAGAAAGGTTCTCTGTCCCTCCCCTAGATTAAAAAGCAAATGGCCAATGATGAGGGATACCAATGCAGATAGTAAATATAATTTCCTAAGGGCTCGTGGTGTGATGTGGTTTTACTCTGTGTGTGCTTTGTGAGAAAAGAGCGCCCCCTCTGTACTCACCATGATCTTTCACCAGAGCTTCCATTTCCTCTTGTACGCCTTTGTGCCACTCAGTGATGTCCACATGCAAGGAGTAGTCACAACATGTTTTACTGTCTGCCCACTCCCTCCATTGGTCAAAAGCAGTAAGCAGGCTGGTCCCTGGCTCCGGCACCACGTGGTCAACTAGGCAAGACAAACCAAATGTTGGGTGAGACGAGGAGAAAATAGTTTGCATAAGGCACAGGAGTTTCTACATCACTAAATGCAAATTACTCACATGTAGGGAGCAAGCTCTAAGCTTCTAATGAAATATACACAACAGGCGGTTACTGTCAGTGAACACTGCATGTCAACATGATGAACAGCAGAGGTTCAGCTCACTAAAAGTCAAGGTGAAAGAGAAATCAATTACATTTATAAGCTTCCAATTGGACAATGAAGTCACCCATTAGGTTAAAAGACCAACAGACAGTGCTAAGTGTTGGAAGGGGCAGGTTCTAGTCATTTTCTTCTGCAGCCCATATATCTAAAAACTACTGATCATCTTGACTTGCAGTTTACTGAAACATCTCATTATGGATGATTATCACCAGGGCTGTGGAGTCGGGGGTGGAGCAATTTTTGTGTAAATGGAGTCGGGAAAAAAATGCACCGACTTCCGACTCCTAATGAACTTAACCAGTACAGGACCACAGGCTTTATCCCCCTAAAGACCAGGCCATTTTTTTGTAAAATAGGCCACTGCAGCTTTAAGGCCAAGCTGCCACCCAGTGTTTATTTATTTATTCATAAATATGTATTTGTTTTATTTTATAATATTTTTACTTATTGTTTTTTGTTTTATCCCATCCCCGCCCTCCCTCCTCCCACCAGCCAATCACTGTGATCGACTGTCATAGGCTTCAGCCTATGACAGCGGATCATCGCCGAGACTCTGGAGGGGACAGCCGTGTCGTATGGCTGCCCTCAGTACAGCGCTGCTGTAGATCGCAGCACTGTACACAGTAAATAGACGGCGGTTTCGCTGTATAACAGTCTCCGAGCGGCGATCGCCGCTGGGAGACTGAAGGCGGAGCGGAGCTCTGCCCACTTAGCACGAGATGTGCGTGCAGCGTGTACGCGATCTCCTGCAAATGAAGCCCCAGGACTTTACGCCGATCGGCGTTAGGCGGTCCTGGGGCTGCCGCCACGGCCACGCCCATTGGCGTGAAGCGGTCGGCAAGCAATTAAACTGTAATTAAAAGAAAATATGAGAAAATGTTCTATTTCGCAGATAATAGTCATCAGAGATATACAGTGAGGGCCTGAGCCCACCGATACAGTTATCTTTTATTTAAACATCAATGTTAGAGATTCTGAAAAGCGGACAGAAGCGGATACAACTGCATCAGTGGGCTTAGCTGTGCTTAGTCCACAAAAATGAAATAAACCAATCAAAAAATAGTTACTTATGCTGCTGCAAGAAAGCAGTTACTGTAAATTTAAAGTCAGATATCTGATGTGTACACAGGAATCTTTTATATATAATAAATAACATCTCTGCTGTAAGAATAAAGTCTGATGTGTAGTTCCGGTATTATTTTTATATACAGTGGCTTGCAAAAGTATTCAGCCCCCTTGAAGTTTTCCACATTTTGTCACATTACTGCCACAAACATGAACCAACTTTATTGGAATTCCACGTGACAGACCAATACAAAGTGGTGTACACGTGAGAAGTGGTACGAAAATCATACATGATTCCAAACATTTTTTACAAATCAATAACCGCAAAGTGGGGTGTGCGTAAGTATTCAGCCCCCTTTGGTCTGAATGCAGCCAGTTGCCCATAGACATTGCCTGATGAGTGCTAATGACTAAATAGAGTGCACCTGTGTGTAATCTAATGTCAGTACAAATACAGCTGCTCTGTGAGGGCCTCAGAGGTTGTCTAAGAGAATATTGGGAGCAACAACAACATGAAGTCCAAAGAACACACCAGACAGGTCATGGATAAAGTTATTGAGAAATTTAAAGCAGACTTAGGCTACAAAAAGATTTCCAAAGCCTTGAACATCCCGCGGAACACTGTTCACACGATCATTCAGAAATGGAAGGAGTATGGTACAACTGTAAACCTACCAAGACAAGGCCGTCCACCTAAACTCACAGGCCGAAGGAGAGCGCTGATCAGAAATGCAGCCAATAGGCCCATGGTAACTCTGGAAGAGCTGCAGAGATCTACAGCTCAGGTGGGGGAATCTGTCCATAGGACAACTATTAGTCGTGCACTGCACAAAGTTGACCTTTATGGAAGAGTGGCAAGAAGAAAGCCATTGTTAACAGAAAAGCATAAGAAGTCCCGTTTGCAATTTGCCACAAGCCATGTGGGGGACACAGCAAACATGTGTAAGAAGGTGCTCTGGTCGGATGAGACCAAATTGGAACTTTTTGGCCAAAATGCAAAACGTTCTGTGTGGCAGAAACTAACACTGCACATCACTCTGAACACACCATCCCCACTGTTCAATATGGTGGTGGCAGCATCATGATCTGGGGGTGTTTCTCTTCAGCAGGGACAGAAAAGCTGGTCAGAGTTGATGGGAAGATGGATGGAGCCAAATGCAGGGCAATCTCGGAAGAAAACCTCTTGGAGTCTGCAAAAGACTTGAGACTGGGGCGGAGGTTCACCTTCCAACAGGACAACGACCCTAAACATAAAGCCAGGGCAACAATGGAATGGTTTAAAACAAAACATATCCATGTGTTAGAATGGCCCAGTCAAAGTCCAGATCTAAATCCAATCGAGAATCTGTGGCAAGATCTGAAAACTGCTGTTTACAGACGTTGTCCATCTAATCTGACTGAGCTGGAGCTGCTTTGAGAAGAAGAATGGGCAAGGATTTCAGTCTCTAGATGTGCAAAGCTGGTAGAGACATGCCCTAAAAGACTGGCAGCTGTATTTGCAGCTAAAGGTGGTTCTACAAAGTATTGACTTGGGGCTGAATAATTACGCTCACCCCACTTTGCAGTTATTTATTTGTACAAAATGTTTGGAATCATATATGATTTTCATTCCACTTCTCACGTGTACACCACTTTGTATTGGTCTTTCACGTGGAATTCCAATAAAACTGATTCATGTTTGTGGCAGTAATATGACAAAATGTGGAAATCTTCAAGGGGGCCGAATACTTTTGCAAGCCACTGTAGAGAGTGCCGACATCTTCCATAGCACTGTACAAAGTACAAAACAGACATCTAAGGGAAGCATAGATATGTAAGTAGTTCAACCCACTGTACAATCAGGACACCCAGCAATACAAATACATACTGTACATAGTTGATGTGTGGTTTGAAACATTGCAAATACTAACTAGTACATGGTTATTTGATGAAGTACAGCAGAAACAGGAAACACTAGGGAGAGGACCCTGCTCTTAAGAGCTAGGAGGTAAAAGGGTGGAGACACTAGGTGACATCAGTATTATGTGACACAGTGACACCACTCCATCAGGCATTTTTACTTCTTCTGCCAAAAGAGGAGTATGTTTAGAAAAGGTAGCTGAGTAATGGGTGCTCAGGGGGCATGTATAATACAAAGTACGTAATGCCCTTGTTTTTTATGTAGCTTTCATGGAGATGCATGTCTGCTATCAGACTGCAATTAGTTCCGGAAAGGATGGTTACATTCATGGTGAAGATACAACATTAGGAAAATGCAGTAAGTCCAAGAGAGTCTGCAAAAGAATCAGAAAGAAATTGAGGGTGCTCTGAAAAACCTTGGGTCTACAGAGTGCCTGAGATTTGCCTCCATTTTACCAAAGTTCCACCTGTAATCCACCATATTGTTCTAACTTTACAGCTTGCTTAAAACTAAAACAAGGAAAAAGTTGATCAAGAACTCTACTCCTGAATACTGAAGCGAGCTGCAGAAATGAGTTCAATAACCACCTATTCAAAGGTAAGGCTCTGTTTTCCATAAAACCTTCTGAGGCCTATCTCTGTCCCCTCATTCCACTACTATGCCCCGTTGAATTTCCACACCTTCCAAACTCCTCAGCAGGCTATGAAAGCACTCGCATCCCTGAATGCTTCTGAAGATGGCTGCATCTTGAGGGTAAGCAGTACGGATCAGCTCATCTTCAGAAGCACTTGGAGACAAGAGTACTTCCAAAAGCTGCCCGAGGAGGTCCGAAGACATATTTGACCAAGGTGGTCAAAGAACTTTACTGGGGCCCAGCGGTGGAACAAGGAGACGGAGAGAGGCCTAGGAAGGCACTATGGGATCAAGAGCCTTCCCTTTCCATCGGTGAGTATCTAACTCATCTTTTGCAGCTCCCTTCAATATTGCTTTCCTTCCAGGACAAAACTATCCTGTAATTCAAGTGTCAAACACAACTCCTACATGGAAGTGGTTAAAATGGGCAATCAAAATTGGATATGTGTATGCACCCCAAGCACTGTAGCATACCTCAATTTTACAACAATTGCCTGCTTTTAGGTGTTAAAGTAGATCCGAGATAAACTTTTACTCATACTGTAATTGTGTTCCTTTCATATAGTTTATAGGGCATTCCTCAAGCCAAATACTTTTTTGTTTTTGTTTTTAAACTCTAATTCCCTATAAACTAAACAAGCCTCGCCCACAGCTTTTCAGAGTGCCTTGGCATTTTCAGACAGTAGCAAGGGCTTATGGGAGCTCAGTCTGGGCAGGAGGGGGAGGTGTTACTAGCCAGAGATTTCAGAGGCAGAGGGGAGGAGAAGGAATTAGGTTTTCACAGGCTGAGTGCTAGAGATGCAGATCAGCTTGCCTGTGTGTAATGTTTACAAACAGAAAATGGCCGCTGTCATTGTATCACAGGAAGAAATAATCATATTCTGTTGAAGCTGTTTGCCGCTAGATTTGCTGTGTAAACTATCTAAACTTTAGATAAGATATATAGACAAGTTACTTGTTATAGTTAGTTTTTCATCTCGGATCCGCTTTAAAGTGAATGTTTACCATTATAAAAATAAAAAAGTCAGATACTCACCTAAGGAGAGGGAAGGCTTGGTCCTAATGAGGGAAGGCTCGGTCCTCTCCTCTCCCGGTGCCCGGTCCCGCGCAGGATCCCCCGTGACAGTATTCGACCAAATACTGCCACTTCCGCAGCCGAAGGGAGCTTTCGGAAGCCTTCGGGAGCACTCGGGCTCCCGAAGACGGGCCGCTCCATACTACGCATGCGCGAGCGCCCTCTATGACGCACTCGCGCGTGCGTAGTATGGAGCGGCCCGTCTTCTGAAGCCCGAGTGCTCCCGAAGACCTCCGAAGTCCCTGCGGCGGCGGACACGAACGGGGGAGCCAGCGCAGCACCGAGGGCACCGGGAGAGGAGAGGGAAAGCTCATTAGGACCGAGCCTTCCCTCTCCTTAGGTGAGTATCTGACTTTTTGATTTTTAAATGGTTTTCAGCTTGTGTCTCTTGTGTGTACCAGAACTCAAGGACAACTAAGTGATCAGTTGACAGATGGGTAAGTTTGATTTGCTAGTCATCATGCACAGAACCAGACCAACCAATGTCATCATGCACAGAACCCGCCAGTGCAAAACATCTAATCTACATACACGTTCTGCATCATGGATTCATAAAATATTTGAAGCAGAAGATCAGAACAGCCATACAAGAAACATTTTCCAGAAAATTAGGAATGGTAGCCTCCAAATTCCTCTCATTTCAGGTATACTATTAAAAATCATGGTAAGGACAAAGAATCATTTTTTTTCTCTTTTGAGACACTTAACCCTCTGGTAAACCCCTTCTTACTGATCATGGTGGTGCCTCCAGCCAAAGCTGCTTTTGTTCCCTGGAAGAAGTCATCAGCAGACACTATTCCATTGTAGGGTCTCTGGAAGCAGGTGTGGACATCAATCCCACCAGGAATCACCATCCGCCCATGAGCTTCAATGGTCTTCACACCTCCTGGCACAATCAGATTTTCACCAATCTGTCTGTAAAACAACATCACAATAAGCTAAAGTGAAACTCCAGCTATAACTTCATTGATAATACAGTAAAGCGTGAGAGAGAGAGTGAGTGAGTGAGTGAGTGAGTGAGTGAGTGAGTGAGTGAGTGAGTGAGTGAGTGTGTGAGTGTGTGTGTGCGTGAGAGAGGAAAACTCTCAAAGATTTTTAGAAAAAAAAAATGAATAGTGAATGATGACTGGTTTGATTTTTGAAGCAATACAATAAATCAGGAAAATGAATTGAATGTAAAAGGTCTAAAGGAAAAAAAATCAATTGAGAATGGCCACCTTCAAAAGAACCTCTGTCAGTTTTTTTTTATTTGAGCCTGTTACATAGTTATTTGGTTTGAAAAAAGACATATGCCCATCAAGTTCAACCAAAAATTAAGCTACATCACCAGCCTGCAGCCTAACATATCCCTGTTGACATAGAGTAAGGTCGCATTCACAGTGGGACATTATGGTCGCACATTATAAAGTCTTATAACGCAGCTTACCGCTCTGCAATGCTAATCCTATGGGCTATTCACAGTGCGACGTTAAAGTCGCATTAAAAAATGTTGCGTAGTGGTAACTCACTGCTTGCAGTGCGTTACCTCTTAACGCAATGACTTTAATGTCGCATTGAAACGCAACGTCCCACTGTGAATACAGACTAAGGCAAAAAAAAAAAAACACCCTTACAAGGCTTGATCCAATTAGCCCCAAAAGGGAAAAAAAATCCTTCCCGACTCCAGGTGGTAATCCGATAAAATCCTTGGATCAATATGTCTGGGAATTACCGAGTAATTCTGTCTCCTTAAATTCTGTCTTTAACACAACTTCCAGAAAAGAAGTGCAAACTCAGCCTTTGACCTGTCACCAGAACAGGAGTCCCAAAAGGCAGAGTTAGCTCCACCTCCTGGTTTTGTCTTCAGGTTGTACAGCAGTAGTGAACACCGTACTCAGTGGCTGTGATGGGACATGACAGTGATGTGCCCAATTACATAATGGTAATAATTCTGCTTTCCCTCCATTCGTAATTCAGGTCACTACCAAGTTTTACACCAGGGCCTGGTTGAGGTGGCTTGGTCCTCATGCCAGTGGTGAGTGGAGTTTTTTGGCAATAATAGAACAACATACTATATGGTCAGTTTATCTGCTGCAAGTCAAAATTTGCCGTTTTATGAACTTTGCTAAGTTTATCGTTTTACTGAATATTTAACTTGGTTTCAGACTCCGAAACCAAATATATCATTATATTGTATTTCAAAGGGCTAGAATTTCAGTTTTTTTTTATTTCCATCCCATGTTCTCTACAGGGGATCATTTTCTCTACTTCCTGTCCTGAAGAAATGACTGGAGGTTGGAGGACATCTCCCCTGGGGTTGAGGAAATCCAGGCTTTGGCAGCTGTCACTAGAAATGGTGCCTCCTCCACTGGGAGATTGAACTTTAAATTCCTGATTCAATGGTGTCCGCTGTAAAAGTCTGGACTGTGCTTCACTTAAGCCTCATATCTACAGCCGGGATGACAGGAAACAAGTGGACATTTCCTGAACAGGTACAAAAGCAGCAATAAAATATGGACAGCTTCTGAGCTTTCTCTACTCTATAGAAACTAAGTAGTGAAACCACTAAAGAAGTCCGTAGGTCAAAAGTAAATGGTTTGTTATGAGTATCCCTCATTGGCTATGGAACATTTTTAAATTTACTTGTTTTACTTGTTTTAAAGCGGCACAATACCTACTATCTGCTACACCCTGTATTGGGTGATCATTGCAAGCAGCATTTTACTATTGACTTACGTCTTACAGACTTCTTCAGTGGTTTTAAGCTGAATACTCACCTGACGACCCAGAAAGATGGATCACAGCAAAGTCCGAAGCTTTCTCCTATCCATCTTCCTGCTGGCGGGTACACATGACGGCACATGACGGGTGCGAATGAGAGTTCAAGGGATCGTGATTATTTGCGTGGGAGTCGTCGGGGATCTTACAGACCTGATCCACCGTGACAGATATCATCACCGCGCATCGCCAACTGTCGTTCAAGCAATTGCACGCATGTACCCACGTTGCAAGATCGTGGAAACAATTACTCGTCACTCAAAAAAATGTACCGGTCGTAGAAAAATCACATAGTTGGTATGGGCCTTAAGATTACCATCTGGCATCTTTTCACTACCTGTATGTTTTTATTGGCTCGTCCCCCCGTCCCCCCCCCCCCTTTTTTTTGCCTCCCTGCAGTGTATGAGAAGGAGGGGCTCTGTGTTTATTTTGCAATATTGTATTAGGATGTAGTATCCCAGCAGCTGCTTTTATAATCATTTTATAGCATTTCTATTTTGAATTGCCTGTTCATATAATCTTTTTTACCCTCCTGGCGGCAGCCCCGAGCTACACTCGGGGTAGCCGCCGCCGAGGATCAGATGGCCCCGGGAGGATTTTTTAAAAATAAAATCTGTTGTGGCACTTTGCTAGCTAACTATATCCCCCAAGTTTCGCCGCTCTCCACCGATCCCCCCCCGATCGCAGCCGTAATATGTAACCCCCAGGGATGCCACGATGGCGCAGCTTCCCAATCAGCTCCAGGCTTCGCTATGGGGAGGATCGGGATTGCGCATGACGTCGAACGATGATCGGACATGACGTCCGATCATCGCCATAGCGACGAGTGAAGCTGAACGGTGAAACTGCGGTTCTCGTGGGATCGCGGAGGCGTAAATATTGCTGGGGGCGATCGGGGGGTTTAGTTAGGTGTGGCGGGGCTTGGGGGACATAGCTAGCTAGCAAAGTGCAAGCTAAAACCTAAAAAATGCCTTTTATTACAAAAAATCCTCCCGCGGATGCAGCCTTTGAAACTGCGTACCGCCAGGAGGGTTAACTACTTTAGGGCCAAGCTAATAGAAATCTACGCCGTTTTGGTGGTCTCCTGGCTGGCAGGGCGTAGATTTCAATCAGCCGCCGCTGCACGCATCCACTGACTTCTCTCACCGCAGCTCACTTGCTCTGCCTGTCTCTATGACAGCAGAGCTCTGTGAATGGGTCAATTTTGTTGGCTCCTGGCCCTGTCTTTCAATGTAAGCAACTCCCATTGGCTTACACTGAAAGACAGGGTTAGGAGCCAATAAAAGCGGCTCCTGACCGGCTCCCTGGAACTCTGCCGTCATAGAGATGGCAGAGTGGGTGGCCCAGGTTCCCGACGTGCGGCGGTGACGGCGATTGCGGTGGGTATTTGCGGCGATTCGTCGATGTTTCGCCATTTCTGGTACCAACGATCTCTGGTCCTTAACCCCCTTGGCGGTATGAAACATTCCGCCAGGGGGAAGCGCAGCAGTTTTTTTTTTTTTTTTTAAATCATGTAGCGAGCCCAGGGCCTTCGGCGATCTCCGATCAGATCGCCATGGCGCCCTATCACCATGGCGACGGGGCGGGATGACGTCACCGACGTCAGCGATGTTGGGACGTCATTGGGAGTCCCGATCCACCCCTCGGCGCTGCCTGGCACTGATTGGCCAGGCAGCGCACGGGGTCGGGGGGGGCGCACTCCGCACCCGATAGCAGCGATCGAGCGCGGGGCGGCGGTGATCGGGGTGCTGGCGCAGCTAGCAAAGTGCTAGCTGCGTCCAGCAAAAAAAAAATTATGTAAATCGGCCCAGCAGGGCCTGAGCGGCACCCTCCGGCGGCTTACCCCGTGTCACACACGGGGTTACCGCTAAGGAGGTTAAGGGGGCAGAGACCGCTGGTACTAAAGTGGCTAATAAATCTTCATGTATTTAGCACAGCCCAGTTCCTGATTTTAGATTTGAATACTGTATTTGCAGTTTAGGGGCACAACTGCTTCTGGACTTGCTGCTGTTCAGAGCTCTGTAACGCAACACATATTTATTTTCTCATTTAACATTCACACTAGCCTTCCCCACAATTTGTTTACAGGTGAAACTCAAAAAATGAGAATATAGTGCAAAAGTCCATTTATTTCAGTAATTCAGCTTAAAAGGTGAAACTACCGTATTTTTCTGAATATAAGACGCTCCGGCATATAAGACGCACCTAGTTTTAGAGAGCAAAAATCGGGAAAATTAAAAAATAAACTACCATAAACCTAGGTGTGTCTATAGTGCAGGGGTGTCTCAGCCTGACATATACCTGAACAATAATGCACAAAGAGCCAGTGCAAAATAAATAACAATAAATATTCAGTTGATAAGTCCAGGAAATGGAAAAACCAAAAGTGCAAAGCGTGCTAATGTGCAATTTAGAGCCAAGGTATCAAAAATAAAGTGCATAGAAGAGAAACCGTAAAGTAATGGCAATCCAAACCAACAATAGTGACACTGTGCAATGAAGAAAGCAGCCCAAGGCTGCTGAGTGTGAAATAAACAGACCTCACAGCATGAGAAAGGAGGAATCGGAAAACGAACGTTACCCACATCAAAGGAATAAACTGTGTGAGCAAAAGAGCAACCCCAGGCTGCCGTGATTAAAGTGAAGGCTCTTACTGAATGAGGGAAGGGAGGAGAGACCAAGCACCACCCGCGCCAGATGACGTCGCAGGTTGCAGCAGAAGCGACTTCTTCCGGGCATCAATCTTGTTGCTGATGCACAGACATCCTCCATGCATCCTCCACTGCAGCTTAGCTGTGTACCCACGCTGCCGATCCGCCGACATCCTCCATAGGTACGGAGTCTTCTTCCTGGTTACAGTGCCCCCTACCGTGTGACAAACGGTGCACGTGCGCCTGACGTCACGCGCCGCTCGTCACAGAGTAGAGGGCACTGTAACCAGGAAGAGGACGCCGTAACTATGGAGGATGTCGGCGGATCGGCAGAGCGGGTACACAGAAAGACTGCAGTCTGCCTACAGGAACTGCAGCGAAGAGGAGCCGGCGGCTGGGATACTAAAAAAGCATGATCCTGGATGGCTGGGACCCTCGGATGATGGCTGAGACCCTCAGATTACCGCAGGAGAAGAGGATCGCGGCGGCAGCAGGGCCGGATTTGTAGTCATTACCACCCTAGGCCACTGTCACCAGCCGCCCCCTTCAGTATAGGTAGTGTATGATGACTCCCCCCCAGTATAGGTAGCCAGATGACTCCTCCCCTTCCCTCTAGTATACATAGCCAGATGACTCCTTCCCCTTTCCCTCTAGTATAGGTAGCCAGATGATGATCCATTAATCCCTCCTTTTCCCACCCTCCCTTTCAGTATAGGTAGCCAGCTCGCCTTCACACCGCAGCAGCCATCAGTGTCACTCATTTCTCTGCTCGTCTCCAGTGCTGAAGCGTCCTCTTCCCTTCCATCTCCAATGCTGCCCAAGTCCATAGCTGCCGGCCACAATGCAAACGTGCACAGAGAGCAAGGTGGCTGCTACACAGGCGGCTAGTAGCAGAGTACCGCGGTCAGGCGCTCGCCTGATCTCCCTGCATTGCAGTATTTGCAAGCTTGCAAATGCTGCACTAGTTTAGCCTGCTGCTTTGGTGCCCTTTTTCCTGTGGTGCCCTAGGCCATGGCCTAGGTCGCCTTGGCCTAAATCCGGCCCTTGGCGGCAGGATCCGGTAAGTATATCATGGGGGCCAAAATACCGCACCTTTAGAATATAAGACGCACCCACTTCCCCCCCCCCCCCCCCCCAGTCTTGGGGAAGAAAAAGTGGGCCTTATATTCCGAAAAATACGGTAATATATTAACTAGACAATGCAAAGCGAGATATTTCAAGCCTTTATTTGTTATAATTTT
Source organism: Hyperolius riggenbachi (assembly GCF_040937935.1). Classification (NCBI taxonomy): domain Eukaryota; kingdom Metazoa; phylum Chordata; class Amphibia; order Anura; family Hyperoliidae; genus Hyperolius; species Hyperolius riggenbachi. Next base: position 103,840,334 of record NC_090648.1, read on the forward strand.
GGTGATTATGGCTTACAGCTTATGAGAGCCCCAAAATCTAAATCTCAGACCACTAGAATATTGTGAATATTGTGAAGATGTTCAATATTCTAGGCTCAAAATGTCAGACTCTAATCAGTTAATAAATCCAAAACACCTGAAAAAGCTCATTTATTTCAGTTATTTCATAACTGAAATAAAATAACTGAAATAAATGGGCTATAATATTTTTTATTTATTTATTTTAACTATATGGACAATATTCAAATTTTTCGAGTTTTACCTGTAGATCAGTTTCTTCCCATTGCCTCGCCGGGAATTAAAACAACAGGCCTGGTAAGAAAAGCACATACCATATATACTCATGTATAAGCCTAATTTTTCGGCACAAAAAAATGTGCTGAAAAGTTATCCCCTCGGCTTATATGCGAGTCAGTGGAGCAGAACAGAAGATGGAGCTGGTTTTGTTACTGGCAGAGGAGTTTAAGGATCGTGTATTAGTGATCTTGCTCTTGCCAGCTGGCTCCCTGTAGTGTCTGTGCCCCCCATCCCCCGAAACATGGTGTGCAGAGTGTGTTGCTCAAGACTACCTGTGTCCCCTGCAACTTGTGGAGTGTGCAAGCGGAGGGGTGCAATGATCGGGGATTCTTCCTGTGTGGCAATCATGGTCTCATATCTATTATGCCATCTAGTGGCGTCTTGAGACACAGCTGTATCATCCTTGGGGTATATCTGGCTATGGGGAGGGGGGCTGACTTGTACAGGGGGGCCATGTGGCTGTCAAAAACCTGAGTGGTTTTTGCCTTTTTCATGATTGCTAACTCAGTAAAGGACCAGCCCTTAAAGCGTTGCCATCATATATATCCGGCATAGCGGGGTCTGAACCCTCTATAACAGTAAATTATAGATTGACGGTATACCTTGAAATGAATCAGAGCACTCAGTATATGATTTTATATAAAAAATTGTATTTGCTTATCATACAGCATATATACAAAATATGAACAGTTCCAAGTAGTGTTTCCTTATAACAGTATTCCATCTTATCAAGGCTTTAGAGCCAAGCGATCATCAGTCTTCTAAGTACATTCAAAAAGTAATAGAACGATTGTGTTATGTAGAATAAGATCAAAAGTAGTCTCATCTGTATCCATAGCTGTGTATCAATAGCTGTGTAAAACTTGTAGTAATCTTCTTAAAGAAATAGCATAAAAATAAGCTTCTAAAAAACTTCTTGCTAACATCTTAACCACTTAAGGACCAGGGGATTTTGCACTGATGGGTGCTGCGTGGGCTCTACAGCCCGCAGCACCGATCAGGAATGTGGCAGGGCGATCAGACTTCCCCCCCTTTTTTCCCCACTAGGGGGATGTCCTGCAGGGGGGGTCTGATCGCCGCCGGCTATTACTGATTTGCGGGGGGGGGGGGGGGCTCCTCAAAGCCCCCCTCCGCAGCGTTTTCTGGGCTCCCCGGCTTTCCCTCCCTCTACCTTTTTTTCTGAGCGGCGCAGGACGGAATTCCGTCCTGCGCCTGATAGGATAGGCTTCTGCCTATCAGATGACGGCGATCCCCGGCCAATAAGAGGCCGGGGATCGCCGATCTACGTCACGGCGCTGCTGCGCAGCAGCGCCGTGTGATGTAAACAGCGGGGATTTCTTCCCCGGATGTTTACATTATGCGTGCGAGCCGCGATCGGCGGCTCGCACACTGTTCACGGAGGCAGTCTCCGTGAACTAGCATGGAAAGGCCGCTCGATCGAGCGGCCGTTTCCATGCTATACCACTAACGACCCGCCGACGCCTATCGGCGTTAGGCGGTCGTTAAGTGGTTAATAAAACTTAATGCTGAAAAATTAATAAAGTAAATCACCAGAATATTAAGCATATTACCCCTTCTCTGTCATCTCTTCAGCATCTAGAACCACTTGTGGGAAGGTAGCTTCTGCCTCATGTGTCTTTTTAGGAGATTGTTGGGCTTTTGCAAACTATGAGCTTTCAGCCCCTACCTTTATAGCGGTAGGAAGCAATATGGCTGCCTAATCTGGACTTTCCCTGAATCCCAGACTCTGATTGGCTAAAGCTTCCGTGCGTCAATGCTTTATCATGTTTTGATTACCTAAGTCACAATATTATTGTTTATAAATTCTTAATTACATTATCTTGTGGGAATTTACGTAGGTTTGCAATGTTTATACATTCTAATCAGGTCATTTCTGACGCGGTTCATTAAAAATGGACGTCACCAGCCATCTTGTCTGCTGATATGACTTGTTTGACCCAGACATGGACTTCCAAAAATATTAAACAATGTCATTCATGACGCATTACTGATAAAGTGTTCACTGCTAATTAGGTTGGAATGTCTTGGTACTTCCCCAGACATGAGATTGGTCAGGTTGACACTGTAACCAGACCTGTGAGAGCCTTCAGCAATTTAAGGCTTATTAAAACATACAAGGCTTCTAATATACTCATTTAAATATAACGCTTATTATATAATTCTTCTTAAAACAATTAATCATATAAGATATAATTGCATATTAAATCTTAATAATATAAAATCATTTTCTATATATTTGTCTTTCTGATGAAGAAATAAATGTAATATTTTTCCACCGCCAGGGGTCATCATTTCATAACAAATAACAAACAGTATTAATAATGTTGTGGCATCATTGAATCATCTTTAACTAATTGGGAAAAACCCTTGTTTTATATTTTATATCTTTCATATTTTGACTTTCTCTGTCTGGGAAATGTTTATATTTTCTTGCTGGCCTTGGCCTTCAAGCTAAGAAACATGTCAACATCTTCTAAAACTAAAACAATCTCACAAGAAGGTTTCACAGACCCAAATCATCACTAGCTTTTAAATATATTTTAAAGTAATAGATTCTATTATAAAGGGTTTAACAATAACTATTTCTTTCTTTAAAGGGTCTGTATTGATCATTAATATTTAGATTAATAATATCTGTGTGTAATAATTATGTGCATTTATAATTACTGCAGTAATGTAATTTTAACTTGCTTCTCTGTCTTCACACAGAAACCTCTTTAAATGTCAAGGCCACGCACTAGCATAAACAAGAATGCTCTGACTTTTTGTAACTAGAATAATCTTATAGGCCTCACAGCCTGGAATATGCTATGTCACAGAGCAATATAAAGTACTCTAACTTTTCACTTCACAATGAAATTTTGCATAGAACATTAAAACTTAACACATATACATATGACATCTTTTCCTGCATAAATAAAACCGCTACAATTCTGACATGGCTACTGAGGAGGTGGATATACTGGGGAGAGGGCTTATTCGCAAGTCAATCACTTTTTTCTGGTTTCTGAGGAAAAATTGGGTACCTCAGCTTATACGTGGGTCGGCTTATATGCAAGTATATACGGTAATCCCATGTGATCAGACTGTTAATCCTAAATGAGTAGTAATGAGTAACTATAATATGTGGAGTGTCCTGGCACTATCCACTAAGGATGAGCTTCCAATTTGCAGCAAGCTTTGCCTATTTGTCATTTGCATGAACTTATGGATGTGTTCCTTCAGGTATGTGCCAATGTTGACTATAGAGATGATATCTAGAGTAATTCAGTAAAGATATCACCTAAATCAACTTTTGTTGTTTTGACCAATAGTATGTTCCGGCTTGTGCAGTAGAATTTCATTAAAGTGGACCTAAACTCTTGCATAGGACAGAAGGCAACAGAAAAATACACCCTGTACATATTTAGAGAGTTTAGCCTGTCTAATTGCCCCTTATTTGTGACTAATCACAACTGTAATTTGATCTCTCAGCAGAGTCAGCTCAGGAATCTTGGCAGACTCGGCAGTGCAGCTAATTTGTAAACACAGGATGTTAACCCTATGTCTGCTTCCATGAAAGTAGGAAGTAGACACACTGCAGATTTATTGCAGGATTTGTATCAGCTGTAACAACGAATTGTATGTGTAGTACAGCTAAGAATAGAACATTGTTTCCAGTACAGGGATAGTTAAGAAACTTCACTTGTTATCTATGCAAAGGAGCTTCTCTGAGCTCTGTGACTAATTTAGTTAGAGAGCAATGCTATTTTCTGAAGCACTTATGCATCAAAGAAACAATGAAAGACAACTTCAGATAAGATTTTACTGCAGAGAAGTTCAAAGGGTCATTAGCTCTGTTCTGTTTTATAGTCTTAAATGCCGAGCGTACCTTATATACTTGCATATTAGTCTAATTTTTCAGCACAGAAAAAGTTGGGAGCTGAACTGATGGTGGAGCAGGTTGTGTTACTGGCAGAGGAGCGCAAGGATTTATGCACTACTGATCCTGCCAGCTGGCTTCCTGCTGTATCCATGCCCCCCATCCATTGCAACATGGTGGGCAGAGTGCACTGCTCAAGACTACCTGTGTCCCCCGGCTTGTGGAGCAGAGTGTGCAAGCAACATCTCAGTGGTGCAATGATTGGGGATTCTTCCTGTGTGGCATTCGCTGTCTCATATCTATGACCCCATCTAGTGGCGTCTTGAGACACAACTATCATCCTTGTGGCACATCTGGCTATGGGGAAGGGTGCTGATTTGCACTGGGGGCACACCTGGCTACTGTGGAGGGGGCTATATTGGAGAGGGGGCTTATACACAAGTCAATCATTTTTCCTGGTTTTTTAGGGAAAAGTTGGTACCTCGGCTTATATGCGGGTTGGCTTATATGCAAGTATATACGGTAGTTTGTAAACGGCAACCATAAGAGAATGATGTTATAAAAAAAGCTATTAAGTGAAAATAAAAATCTTAGACTCTTTCCTTTGCTACTAATGTTTTATTTCTTAGCTGTACTACACATACAATTCATTATATCATACATTCTTTTTTTTTTGCTTCAGTGTCACTTTAAAGGTTATTATCCTGTTACTTATCTTTTAGAGCAGAGAGGAAGTTCTGAGTTCAGATCTGCTTTAACCATAATGCCCTGCCTGACCCTTCAACCAATGCTAGCAAATTCAGAATGGCCGATAGCGGGGCTTTGTCCTCTATAAATGGCTGTGTCTGTGAGTGTTGGCATGTAGGGACTGAGCAGGCAGAGACGGGATGCTCTACTACTGTGTGCTTTTATACTGTGCTGTACAGTGCCATTATTGTGTAAATTGCATTGTGGTGGTCTGCATATTCTTGCGTACCCTGCTGTATTCATAGTCATTCAAAAGACCCAACAATTCTTTGTAAGACCACTTCTGTGTCTTCCACAACTGGGGCCTCTTATTTTATTTCTAAAGCATAGTTTTATTTCTGATTTCATGAAAGTTGGCTAAACTCTCAACACCTACCAACAGGCATGGCTGTGTGTCTCAATGCTGCCATAGTTCCCTAACTGTCCCTCTTTCTACCTCATTAGTCCCTCTTTAAGGACTAATGTACAAAGCTATGTAAATATATGTATATTGTACTGAAAAATGTACTTAAAGCAGAACTGTAGATATAAAATAAACACATTGTTTCACTTACCTGGAGCTTCCCCAAGCCCCCAGCTGCTGTCCTGTCCCGCGCCGCTCCTCAACGAGCCTCCGTTCGCCCGCCGCCAGCTACTTTTGGTTTCGCCGCCGGGCCACTGCGCCTGCGTGGCTCTGGCCACGCATATCCCTTCTTCGCGGATACGCTTGGCCAGAGCCGCGCTGGCATCGACTTACAAGTCGAGGTACGGGACCGAGCGGCGGCGGTGGAACGGAGACTCGTTGAGGACCGGGGCAGGACAGGACAGCTGCTGGGGGCTTGGGGAAGCCCCAGGTAAGTGAAACATTGTGTTTATTTTATATCTACAGTTCCGCTTTAATTGACTCTATCTTTATCCTTTAAGGTAACAATCAAATGGTTTGACTTTTCCATTTATTCGACTAGAACAATGGAATAGAGAGGAAGTTAGAAATAATCTTTTTTTTTCAATGCTTGGATGTGTTGGAAAAATCAGGTTGTATGCTTTGAAAACTGAACAGTATATGATAGGTTTGATAAAATAATAATAGATCAAAATTCTATAAAAAAAAATTGAATTGTGTATCCACCTTTTGATTTATATATTTCTTATTTAAAAATGCTAATATGAAGGAAAATGAAGCAGGACAGAAAGGACCAGTGTGGTTTAGATTATAAAAAAAATATTTTTCTCATGAAATCCTTATGACTTGCGTGACTAGGTGTGTGCTGGGGGTGTGATTAGGGGTGTGGAACAAGACTCCCTATTTCTTATTTCAAAAAGTTGGGTTGGTATGATGATGCCAACCTCCACTGGTGCAAACTCGTATATATGCCCTGTTTGGCAGTGCTGGCACTGAATTTGGTCATACAGCATTTCCTAAACAAGTTTCTTGCTAACTTCCAAATATTGGTCACCCTTACATGTTGGAGCACGAACTGAGGCCTGGGGCCCACTAGACTGCTTTCAGCAGTGTTTTGGAATCACCAGCAATTCCAAATACACTAGGTTCATGAAAGTTAGTGGTGGTCATCTCACAGTACCGATTTCCCAAAATTGCAATCTCAGCAATTTTGAAGCACTGGCGCTTCAATAAAATAAAATAAAGTATAGGACCGCTGCAAAATCGCTGTTCCATTGCTGTTCAAGGCAGTTTTGCAAAACGTTTACTACCAAACCTATGAAAATTGCAGGAGAACAGAGGCGCCAAAAGGATAAAAGGAAGCTAAATGAGCTTAAAAACCAAATTCTTGGCAAATAGAGAAGGTAAAGGTGGATTTACCTCCTCCAAGTAGACACACAATGTAGTAAAGACAGTCAATATATTTTATTTATGAACTCCAAATATGTGACGCATTTCGCACGTTTGATCCCGCTTCATCAGGCAATAACAATGGAGCAATAACACAGAGGTGCCTGGCTCTTTTACTGAACACATATGCTATTGCTCCGTTGCTATTGCCTGATGAAGCGGGATCAAACCTCCTCTATTCTACTATGTCACTACAGTGCCTCTTTAAAGAGAACCTGAGGTGGGCTCATAAAATAAAAAAAAGTGGGCTACCTGATCCAGGGGGTGAGCTGATGAAGTAGCCGCAAAAAACGCCATTCCCCGCAGTTCCCGTGGGCCGCAATGGCTCACTTTCACTTTCGTTACCTTTGGGTCACGACACTGGAATGAGAGACTGTCTCTCATTCACAGTGTGCAGGGAGGAGGTAGCGGCAGGGGGTGTGGCCAGGGAGAGAGAGCTCCGAGATGACGACAAATAACGTCGCCAAACTTGAGTGGCTATAGCGCAGGGGAGGGGGGGGGTTGGGGGTAGTTGGGGTGAGCATGGTGGTAGGGGACACAGAGGCATGTCAAGAGGCAAAGATCATGCCTCCATGTACCATCTGCCCTCCAAGAACCACTTCGGGTCCACTTTAAGCTTGTAGAAGCTCCCACTGCAGTACTGACTGAGAAGCTAGGCTCTTTTGTTATGGCAATGTCTATACATATTGCACAGCTTTGATCTTAGAGAGTTGTAGGCTATACTTACTTAATTAACCCATCCTCCATGTAAATGTCAGCGTGGAATGATTGATCATCATTGACGATCTTACCTCCTTTGATAAGGAGTCGATCACTCTAAAACAAAACACAAGAAGTGAAAATTAATCAGCTACAATGTAATACACAACACTGCAACACGCGTAGGATAAGAAGGATAAAGTCGGACAAGCAACAATCTTTCATGAAACCAACTAGCAAAGTTTAATGTTGTCTCTTTAAAGGGGAACCGCAGTGAAAATGTTAATGAAAAAAAGTGCTTAATTTGTGGGACGGGTTTCACCACAATATCAGCCATACAGATCCCCCTGATGATTCGTTTGTGAAAAGAGATTTCTCATGGGAAAGGGGGTATCAGCTACTGATTGGGATGAAGTTCAATTCTTGGTTACAGTTTCTCTTTAATGCAGAAGCTTACTGGAAATAGAGTTGCAGAGTTTGGCACCAACATGCAGCAGGGACCAGACCTGCTGGCACAGGGAACCTGGAAAAACGTCAATTTAGAAGAGAGAAAAGTGAGTCACTGCTTCCTTAAAAACCCTTTACTCTAGTTGGGCAGATACAGTGGTCACATAAGCAGTGGGGATGACAGAAACGCCCGACAGATGCTAAACTTGCTTTGACAGAGGCAATAAATACTCTCAGGCGTTTCTGTCACTTCCACTGCTTATGACCACTGTATCTGTATCTGTGCCGCTGGAATAAAGGATTTTTAATACTGTACTGCATTATTACAAAAGGGATTTGCTAACTTAAGCTACTCATGAGCAAAAAGTAGTACCCACACTGCATCACTTCAGGAGAGAGGGCGGAATAAGCAAAGTGGGGTGTATTCACTAAACTGCATCAAAGGACCACTATTGCGAAATCGTAACGTTTAACCTCCTTAGCGGTAACCCCGTGTGTGACACGGGGTAAGCCGCTGGAGGGTGCCGCTCAGGCCCTGCTGGGCCGATTTTCATAATTTTTTTTTTGCTGGACGCAGCTAGCACTTTGCTAGCTGCGTCAGCACCCCGATCGCTGCCGCGCGCCCGATCGCCGCTATCCGGTGCGGCGCGCGCCCCCCCCAGACCCCTGCGCTGCCTGGCCAATCAGTGCCAGGCAGCGACAAGGGGTGGATCGGGTCTCCCAATGACGTCCCGACGTCGCTGACGTCGGTGACGTCATCCCGCCCCGTCGCCATGGCGACGGGGGAAGCCCTCCAGGAAATCCCGTTCTTTGAACGGGATTTCCTGATCGCCTATCGCCGGAGGCGATCATGTAGCGAGCCCTGGGCTCGCTACATGATTTAAAAAAAAAAATATAAAAAAAAAACTGCTGCGCTGCCCCCTGGCGGTATTTTTCATACCGCCAAGGGGGTTAAAGTACATATAAACACGTACAAATAAGAAAGTATTTGTAGCAGTTACAGAGGCGTCAGCAGAATAAAAATTAGTAGTCTATTAAAACCAAATAAAAAATTGGGGGGACCGGGTGGATCCGTCTCCCCAATATATATGAACCAACAATCGAAGAAAGAATCGCACACCACTTTGGAGGTGCTGGACCAATGTAGAATTGCAAAAAAATTGGAAAGGTCCGCACACTCTGATGAACCAACGTCCAGGTTTATTCAAACAATGTGACACAAGTCCACTCCATATACTGATCAGGGCCGGATTTGTACTTCTTACCGCCCAAGGCCGACTATTACCAGCCGCCCCAACCGAAACCGTATCCTACCACCTCTCTCCACACACACACCCACCCAAACATTTTTGGGCCGCTGGTGTCCTCTATTGCGGCTAGTGCCGAGGCCTCCATGGCAATATGAAGTGAATCAATCACGTCACACGGGGAACTGGTCAATCAAGCGATCTACAGGTGATGGGCGTGGTGGGAGCCATCCACCACACACACATTGTCAAAAGTGTCTCACAATTGGACATTGGGTGGGGTCAGAAACACGTAAAAGTGAGTCCTGTACCCACTGCTGTTTTCAGGGTAACAGCGCTGGCCAATCAATAATTAAGAAATGTGTACTGTGAGAGGCTGCCTTCTGTATTCTGTACTATTTGCTGGTGCTGTCCCTGGTCCTTTCATCCCCCACGCCAAGTGCGTGAGACCCGGCCTTCTGTAACTACCTGCAGCTGCTGCTATGTCATTGGACAAGGCCTGGCTTTTTGCTAGTCACACACTGTTCACAAACGTTTGGTTAACGGACTGCAGCTGCCTGTAGCACAGCACAGGCAGATGTCAGCTGGTACTAATAGTGCAGTTATCCTGACCCCGTTCATTTGTTTGGACACTTGCAAATAATGCCCTGCAAATAATGCCCACTGTCTGCAGGCCGCCCCTTGTTTATCTGGTGCCCTAGGCCATGGGCTATGTGGCCTTGCCAGAAATCCGACCATGATACCGATGACTCGTTTCGGGGCAATAGGGATTAGAAGCACACATCCTGATGTCCTCTCCTCGGACAGATAGCGCATCATACCAATCGCACAAGAAGCACACATACTGGCGCCCTCTCCTGGGACAGTTAGTGCATCATACCAATCGCACAGGAGAGGACGTCAGGATATGTGCACCTAATCTCTAGATAGGTTTGATGCAATGAATGTTTGCATGTCTGCACTATGCATGTTACAGGGCCAGAGTTAGGACACCTACGTTTACACTGCGCAGTATAGGTGACTAAGCATAAGAATGCATTCTTCTGTGAACTAAGACCCCAGTATTTAACTTAGCTGTAGGGATAACAGTTGTGCCTGGATGAGTGAATCTGTGAATGTATTTGTTTGAACATTTGCATGCAAATGTGAAGGGTTAATTGATTTTTACTTCCTACAGGGGGGCTGGAGGAAGCCCCAAGTAAGTATTAATGCTTGTATTTGTCAGGTTTCCAACTTCCCTCTAAGGAAATACAATAACGGACAATTGAGGTGAGAGGAATATGGAGGCTGCCATATTTATTTCAGTTTAAACAATGCCACTTGAAAAGGAAATAAATATGGTAGCCCCGATATCCATATCACTTCAGTAGTCCTATAATGTGTTGCACACCTCTTTAAACAGACAGACAATTGCTTATAAAGCAAATATCAGGGTGCTGTGCAATACAAGGTAATGCTATCTAACTATACACGCACACCAGCATTTCAATTTCACAAGAAATTACCGTATATAGTATATTCAAAGATAGCAGAAAAGCTTACAATACAATGTTTGCAGAGTATGGCTTCAGGACAGCGTATAAATCCCAGCTAATAATGTGCACAAAGTTACAAGTATTACATGTAAGACAAATGGCATACAATTTGTAAGGAAAGTGCAGAATAAAATCAAATTCATTTTACAAACACTGGTGGAGGCGCCCTTGGTGGTATACTATTGTAAATAATAATATCATAGATGAGAGGTGTGTCCTACCTTCTCAAAAGAACAAACCATTGATTAATGGAAAAAGGTATATTTATTGATAATCTATAATCTATAATTTTAGGGGCTCCCACTCATGACCAAAAACTTCTCAGACACTGTTATTGACCTGAAGAAGCGGGCTAATACCCCTGAAACGCATTCCAGTGTATGAGAATCAGGACGCAGTTGAGGAAATGCTGCATGTAGCATGTTTGCCATCATCGGAAATGCGTAAAACATGCCACAATCGCTGCAGTGAGAGTAATCCCGTTGGATTATTCATGCAGCAGCGCTTTGCTGATCGCTGGCGATAATACTTTTAGCTATAGACCCTGATCAGGTGTGGTTCAGGTGTGCGATTCAGACACTACTAATGCCAGGCAGCTGGTATTATTTAAATGGAAATAAATATGGACGCCTCCATAGCCCTCTTACTTCCGGTGTCCTTTAACCACTTCCTTTCCTAACCACAGTATATTCACATCGTTGCAAGTGGCTCCTGAAAGCCACATAACTTGAATATAAGTTACCTCCATTAAATTATGCCTTCCCGGGGGTCCGATCCAACCCAACCCACCTCCCGACCCTGTATTTACCCCTTCACTCATGCTGCGATCGGGCAGTATGGAGGATTATAAAGAAAAGATCTCTCACCTGACCTTGTTCCTGCGGAGATTGGGCTCCCCTCCTACCAGTACCACTGTCAGCCTCTATGTGGCGAATGACGTCATCAAGCCAGGACCCAATCCATTCAGCACATAGAAGCTGACAGCAGTATGCGGATCCAGAGGATGTCGCTCAGAACTCATGCTAAAAAAGAGTGAAGCCACTTTGGAAAGGACAGCATCTGATGTACTATAGAGTATAATAATCAAAAAAGTAAAGATGACCAGCACTTGCCAATTCTTAAAAAGCAGAATATTTATTCACAAAAAAGAGTGAATAAAAATAGCCATGAAATCCGGACTCCCAGAATGTAACTATAGCTCTTGGTAGTAAGTATAGCTCTTAGCTGCATACAATGGCATAAGTCCTCATGCCATTGTATGCAGCTAAGAGCTATACTTACTACCAAGAGCTATAGTTACATTCTGGGAGTCCGGATTTCATGGCTATTTTTATTCACTCTTTTTTGTGAATAAATATTCTGCTTTTTAAGAATTGGCAAGTGCTGGTCATCTTTACTTTTTTGCTTGCATCAAGTCTGTATCAGCCACACAGGCTAGACCTGGCACAGCCGTTGAAGCAAGATAGGTGTGCTGTCCAAGAAGTACGAAACATAGAGTATAATAATAACGCTTTTCCATGGTCAGCAACACTTGCATTTCCATGAAATGTGCAATTTAAAGTAGTCCAGCCATACATATTTTTAAATGTTCAATGAAGATTCTGCCCCAAATGCCCATCAGGAAGTTATAGAAGACTTTTACCAAAAATTGAGGGGGGCACCCTTGCTAGCTGTCCTGGAAGCAGGTTCCACTTTGTGAGTGTTGTCCTCAATTCATGTTTCAGAGACATGGTAGCACACAAGCGACAGGAAGTATAGGCGGGCTTTCTCACACTCTGCTTAGCTCTACAAGCATAATGTGCCCAAGGCTAGCCGATATTCAGAACTTTAAGACACATAGCAGTCCAGCTAAAGTATGGATCCTGGAGAAGGAGCAGGAATGATTGGCACTGCAATGTACATTTATTCTTCAAAAAGTGAGGCACAGTCCAAACGCATTAATACAAAACAGTAGTACAGCATACATGGACATACCGGTGCTCAGAGGTGTGATGGGGACGTGGGTGCTGGGCACTGCTCGCCTGACGGCCGTTTTGCGCTATATCGCGCTTCTACGGAGGCTGGAGGGCAAACTCCCACTATCCAGGTTTAAATAGGCTCTAAGGACGGCATTGGGCGTGTCTACGCCTGCAAAATCCGCCTACTTCCTTTAAGGGCAGCAAATAGCACAGTGGAATGCATATGTGTTCCACCAAAACTTCCTGGTAGTGGCCTCACCTCCCTCTAATGGCATCCTTTGCAGACCAAACTTATTAGATGGCTGCAAAATGCTATTGCATGCATTGGATGCCAATGGAGGGATAGGTGCCATCTAGTGGCTAAATAAAATATGACTGGTGAGGGAAAAATGTATATATATAGTGCATTTAAATTAAAGCAGGGACTGGAGCAGTAGACACCACTCTAAGTGGCATAGCGTGCTACAGTGACTGCATATTATGTTTGGTGCACATAGAAAAGTGCAGATTGTGCATACGTAGAAAAATCTATAAAAATACATAAATGCAAAATTATGTGATACTTTATGCAATAATACACCATATTAGTCAAAAGTGACAAAGGTGGGGACTGGGTGGAAATATACTGGTTTAAAATGATGCTCTGGCATCATATGTATCTTGAGAGACTGGGGAGGAGGCAAATGGCCTGGATTGGTGTAACCCCACTGTTTATACCATCAGATGGCTATATTAGCATGAGTAAAGGAGGGGAAGGAAGGAAGGGAGGTAAATAGGGTGGGAGAGGAGGGAAATCCTGGATTGCAATATCAATTCAGGATCAGAAGATTCGGATAGCGGCATTGATTTGGAAGGGGTATCAGTAGCTAATGGCAGAAATGATGCTTCCAGGCCATTTGCCTCCTCTCCAGTCTCTCAAGATACATATGATGCCAGAGCATCATTTTAAACCAGTCTATTCCCACCCAGTCCCCACCTTTGCCACTTTTGACTAATATGGTGTATTGCATATAGTATCACATAATTTTGCATTTATGTATTTTTATAGATTTTTCTACATATGCACAATCTGCACTTTTCTATGTGCACCAAGCATAATATGCAGTCACTGTAGCACGCTATGCCACTTAGAGTGGTGTCTACTGCTCCAGTCCCTGCTTTAATTTAAATGCACTATATACCGGTATATACATTTTTCCCTCACCAGTCATATTTTATTTAGCCACTAGATGGCACCTATCCCTCCATTGGCATCCAATGCATGCAATAGCATTTTGCAGCCATCTAATAAGTTTGGACTGCAAAGGATGCCATTAGAGGGAGGTGAGACCACTACCAGGAAGTTTTGGTGGAACACATATGCATTCCACTGTGCTATTTGCTGCCCTTAAAGGACTTACGAGCCCAAAATGTCTAAAAAAGCATAGTACCTGTAAGCTGTTTAAATGCACGGAGGACGCCGTCCGCGCCCTCCGTGCAGTTCCGCCAGGTCCCCTTCCTGAGATCGCCCCCCGCGCCGACCCCGACCCCCCAGGCCGGGCTCTCGTGCCGCTCTCAATATGGCCGCTTCCATTGGCCGCGGCTGCGCAGTCCGCCTGGCCGTGAGTGCGGCTGCGCAGCTCTACGGCCAACCCCTCTGATCCACGCTACAGTGCGTGGTTCGGGGGGTTGGCCGTAGAGCTGCGCAGCCGCACTCGCGGCCAGGCGGACTGCGCAGCCGCGGCCAATGGAAGCGGCCATATTGAGAGCGGCACGAGAGCCCGACCCGGCCTGGGGGGTCGGGGTCGGCGCGGGGGGCGATCTCAGGAAGGGGACCCGGCGGAACTGCACGGAGGGCGCGGACGGCGTCCTCCGTGCATTTAAACAGCTTACAGGTACTTTGCTTTTTTAGACAGTTTGGGCTCGTAAGTCCTTTAAAGGAAGTAGGCGGATTTTGCAGGCGTAGACACGCCCAATGCCATCCTTAGAGCCTATTTAAACCTGGATAGTGGGAGTTTGCCCTCCAGCCTCCGTAGAAGCGCGCTATAGCGCGAAACGGCCGTCAGGCGAGCAGCGCCCAGCACCCACCGTCACCATCACACCTCTGAGCACCGGTATGTCCATGTATGTTGCACTACTGTTTTGTGTTTATGCATTCGGACTGTGCCTCACTTTTTGAAGAATAAATGTACATTGCAGTGCCGATCATTCCTGCTCCTTCTCCTTCTTCCATGTATGTTCTTCTTCCCTTGGATCAGAGCACGGAAGTTACAACACTGTGGGTGAGGTGTGTTTTACCTGCCTAATCCCCTTCCATGCTGACTACATACTTCTAAAGTATGGATCCTTATGCTGACAGGGTCACTGCTGATAGCTGAATAACTACTGTCTGCATCTTCTTACAAAAGGTGCATCAAGCAGAAGGTGTTTTTACAGATGACATCCACATAACTCCCAACTTTTTGAGATCAGAAAGAGGGACACTTAAAGGGACTCCGAGCAGTGCAGAAACTATGGAAAGATGCATATCATTATAAAGCTCTCTTTTTCCTCTTTCCAATGAGATATAAAACGCTGCCCTATGCCTTTTAGTTTTCGCTATTTTCGCGATTGAAATTGCCGCGGCCGTGATTTCAATCGCGAAAATAAAGAAAACTAAAAGGCGTAGGGAAACAATTTAGGTGTCGCCAGAAAGAGGAGAAAGAGAGCTTTAAAATGACATCCATCTTTCGATAGTTACAATGTATTACACAGGCCGACTTTTTCTGCTGAATGGAGCTGCTGACACTGGGGAAAGTGTCGTCCTGTGTAATACAAGTAACTATGGAAAGATGGATATCATTTTAAAGCTCTCTTTCTCCTCTTTCTGGCGACACCCAAATCGTCGCTCTACGCCTTTTAGTTTTCTTTATTTTTGCGATTGAAATCGCGGTCGTGGCAATTTCAATCGTGAAAATAGCGAAAACTAAAAGGCGTAGGGCGGCGATTTATATATCATTGGAAAGAGGAGAAAGAGAGCTTTAAAATGTTATGCATCTTTCCATAGTTTCTGCACTGCTCGGAGTCCCTTTAAGCCACACCTCTAACCACACACCCAACACACCCTTAGGGTACATACACACATCAGACTAAAATGAAAGATCACAGACCAATCTTACCACCCTTCCTGTAGTATAAGAGCCATACTCTACACAGTCTTTTCTATGGAGCTGAACTCCACACCAGGAAAAAAATCTCTGCAGGCTGCTGCACACACAGATGCTGTACAGACACAAAAGATCAGTATCTGCAAAAGATCTGTTCCTGACAAAAATCCATTCCTGCAAATTGCAATGATAGTCTATGAGATCTGCAGATCATCATACACACATGATTTAACTGACATTCATCTGCAGATCAGATCCACCAGGATGGATTTTCAGATCTGCAGATCTGCAGATGAATGTCAGTTAAATCATGTGTGTATGAAGATCTGCAGATCTCATAGACTATCATTGCAATTTGCAGGAATGGATTTTTGGCTGGAACAGATCTTTTGCAGACACTGATCTTTTGTGTCTGTACAGCATCTGTGTGTGCAGCATCTTGCAAAGATTTTTTCCTGGTGTGGAGTTCAGCTCCATAGAAAAGACTGTGTAGAGTATGGCTCTTATACTACAGGAAGGGTGGTAAGATTGGTCTGTGATCTTTCATTTTCCAAAGACTATGGTCTGATGTCTGTATGTGGCCTTAGTCACACATACTAAAAAAAAATATGCTGCTATATAATTCAAACCACACTGGTCCTATTTCCTTCATATTAACATTTAAAAATAATAAAAACAATTTAAAGGCCATGAATAAAGTTAAGAGTCAGTTAAATTTTTCAGAAGAAAAATACATATATTTACACAGATCTGTACATCAGTGTTGAAAGAGGGACAAGCGAGGAAGAAAAAGGGACAGAGGGATTTAGTTCCCAAAGAGGGGCTGTCCCTCCAAAAGAGGAACAGTTGGCAGGTCCAGACTTGAATGGCAACTAATATTTATTTGCTAACATTCTACTTTAAAAAGGAACTTTAACTGAGAGGGCTATGGATGTTTCCTGTTAAACAATACCAGTTGTTTGTCAGTCCTGCTGATCTCTTTGGCTGCAGTAGTGGTGGAATCACGCACCTGAAACAAGCATGCAGCTAATCCAGTTTGACTTCAGTCAGAGCACCTGATTTGCATGCTTGTTAAAGAGAGTCTGAAGCGAAATTTTTTTGCTATGTTTTAATTCGCTTCAGAACTCTCATCAGCCGCAAACCGCTGCATCCCGGCTGAAAAACGAGGGCGAATCTGGCCGGCGCTTCCTGAAGAGGCAGAGCTCTCGGCTGTAGCTCTGCTGCGAATCGCGGTGAATCACCGCCTCTCCCCGCCCCTTTCACTCTTCCTTCACAGAGAGGCAGCGATCGCGCAGCGATTGATGGCAAAAGAGGCAGAGCTATAGCTCCTAGCTCTGCCTCTCAGAGCAGCAAACTCCATGACCAAGTTGGTCGTGGATGTTTGCCCGCGGATCTAGGGGGGTCTGCAGCCCTCGGTTTTCAGCGGGGATGCGGCGGTTTGCGGCTAATGAGACTTCTGAAGTGAATTAATAGGTAAATATAGCAAAACAAATTCGCTTCAGAGTCTCTTTAAGGTGCTGTGGCTAAAAATATTATGCTGGGTACACACAATGCAATTTCCCTCCCGATCGACGGGAAGCGATCGATTATTTCCGACATGTCTGATCGACTCTTGATCGATAAAGCGATCGATTTTGCACCCTTATTAGAAAACCAATCGCTTTATCAATCGGGTGCACATTGAACATGTGATGTACACACGATGCAACTTCCTGTTCGATCGGGCGGGAAATTGCATCGTGTGTACCCAGCATTAGAGACACAGGATCAGCAGGATAGTCAGGCAACTGGTAATATTTTGAAATGAAAAATCCATATCCTTCTCAGTTTAGGTTCCCTTTAAATAGTTTCAGAATCCCTGCACAAGTCTTTGACCTAGTAACAGAAACTATGTTAGCAGAACAGTTAACCGCAAAACTTCAAGATAACATGCAGGCCTTCTAAAACACCTGGGACTCCTGGATCCTGTGGCTGGAAAGCAATGGGTTAAATTATGCCCTCCATACCTTCTAAAAATCAACTTCTCAACTCTAATGCTACGTACACACATGCGACAACGATCGTTCGTTGAGAACGACGAACGAACTTTTAATTGACGAAAGAACGACCGAAGTAAAGTTAGTTCTATAAAGTGTGTAACGATCACATCGTTAGAACGAACGTTACACCACGTAAAAGCACTTAATGCGCCTGCGCATAAAATTGTAAAGTTCCTTGGAGAAAAAGTGAAATACGCATGTCCAGCCTGGTACGAACGATCGTTTCCAACGATGTACCACTTTTGCTAACGATCGTCGGTGGTAAAAATCCGCCAAGACAGAACTTTGTTTTGTAGCGATTTGCCTCGTTCGTCGTTTGCCTTAATAGTCGTTGGTTCGTTTTTTGTAACGATCGTCGTTGGTAAAGATCGGGGAACGATCGTTACAAACGACTATAGTCGCATGTGTGTACGCACCTTAAGGTTTTAGTAGATTGCTGAGAGCTGGCCTCGTTCTAAAACGATTTGTTTAACTCCTAATTACTGAAAACTAATATCTTCACTGCACTTGACTATTTTAAATGTCACGCATGTTACCGGTAATTGGTTTACATAGGCTTCCCCTGCGTGGGATGCTTAACGTGTTCTCTGGTTGAAACTTCTGCAAATTACCAATAAAACTCTTTGAAGTTACGGTAACTATAAATAGTCTCATAACTAAAGTTTCTTCCCCTGACGCGTCCTGACACTGGAACAGGAAATGCTGTAAATCTCTTTAAAATAGCGGCTAAAATGTACAGTAAGGGCAAGTTTAAAGAGGAACTCCAGTGAAAATAATATAATAAAAAAAGTGCTTAATTTTTACAATAATTATGTATAAATGATTTAGTCAGTGTTTGCCGGTTGTAAAATCTTTTAAATCCCTGATGTACATTCTGACATTTATTACATGGTGACATGTTTACTGTTGGCAGGTGATGTAGCTGCTGCATGCTTTTTTGGCAGTTGGAAACAGATGTAAACAGCTATTTCCCACAATGCAACAAGGTTCACATACAGGAAACTACCAGGAGTAGTACTCAGAGTTTCTTGTGGGAGGGGTTCCACCACAATGTCAGCCATACAGTGCCCCCTGATGGTCTGTTTGTGAAAAGGAATAGTTCTCTCATGTAAAAGGGGGTATCAGCTGCTGATTGGGATAAAGTTCCATTCTTGGTCGGAGTTTTTCTTTAAGGCCTGGGGCCTTCTAGAGATCGCAAATTACAAAAATCGCAAGTCACTTAAAGTGTGCCTGAGACGAGAAGCGTCTCAGGTTCCATTCTTAAGCTGGGGCTTTCTTAAAGATGAGACACAGAGGCATGTTCTCTGTCTCATAACATGCCTCTGTGTCCCCACACCACCACTCTCTGCCCCCACCACCACCACTCTACAGCCCCCTGAGATTGGCGACATTATTTGTCGCCATCTCGGAGGTAAACACAGGGGCAAGGGATTCCCTGTTCAAAACACCCGCCAGGGGCGTTCTTACAGGATTTCCAGAGCTGCCATTGGGCAGCTCTCTCTTCCTGTCCACGCCTCCTGCCGCTCCCCCGCCTTCCTGCACACTGGATGAGAGAATGAATCTCTCATCCCAGCGTTGTAACCTATAGGTCACAAAAGTGAAAGTGGGCCAGTGCGGCTCAGAGGAGCAGCGGTTTTTGTGGCTACCTGATCCGCTCAGCCCCACGGATCGAACACTTTCATTCCAGTGCAGGAGATTTGGGCGCAGCCGGCGCCACCATAGGCCGTAATAGGAATTACGGCTATAGCGGCGCACACTGAGTAACTTCAGTGCCGTCAGAAGACAGAGCTGAAGTTACTTATAAAACACTGTAATTCGGCCTCCAGCAATGGCTGGAAGCCAAATTATTTCATTCTCCACTATCCATGGCGGCCTGGAGGAGGAATAGTATTTAAAGAGGAACTTCAGCCTAAACAAACATACTGTCATTAAGTTACATTAGTTATGTTAATTAAAATAGATAGGTAATATAATCTCTTACCCACCCTGTTTTAAAAGAACAGGCAAATGTTTGTGATTTCATGAGATCAGCCATCATTTTGGTTGAAAGAAGGTGACAGGGAGCATGAGACACAGTTCCAACTGTCCTGTGTCCTGATCACCTCTCCCAGTTGCTAGGCAACGTGAACAACAACATAGGAAATACCATCATGCTTTGCACAGCATCAGGGGAAAAAAGCCCAGGCAGTTTTCTTTGATGGGGCGGAGCTTAGCTAAAAATGCAGCTAAAAATGAGACTTCTATAAGAAAAACAAAGTTCTGATGCTGTGAAACTGTTAAAGAAACACCAAGCTTTTTCAGTTCTGCTGAGTAGATTTTTAGTCTGGAGGTTCACTTTAACTTCGCAGGGAACTTGTGCAGGAGCAGGTTCAGCCATATACCGGCTGTATCCTGCGCCCAAGTCTCCCGGCAGGGATTCCTCTCGTACTCCCACGGATCAGGTAGCCTACTTTTTTTTTATTTTTTGAGCCCACCTCGGGCTCTATTTAAGCCCCATTAAGGGCGCTCGTCCCTCGTTGCCTCCATGAGTGACTCCTGTCACCCGCAATTCAGCCCGAAAGCCTGGCAGAGTCGCGCTTCATTACGCATGCCCAAACTTGGCCAGGTGCGCTCCCCCGTTCTCGACCCTGGGAGCTTTATGCGCTTGTGCAGTACTACTGCGCAGGCACAAAACACTCCAAGGGACAGGAGCGCAACAGGGGAGCGCGCCTGGCTGGGCAGCACAAGCGCGATGAGGCGTGACTTGGCCAGGCTTTCAGACTCAATTGAAGGTGACAGGAGTCACCTGGGGAGACGGTGAGGGACGAGCGGCCTTAAGAAGGCTTGAGGAAGCCCCAGGTAAGTATGGAATCTGAGATGTTTCTCGTCTCAGGTTCCGTTTCAAAACGCTAGCATTTTTTACAACAGTTTTGCCAGCAATTGATTTCAGTGTATGTGATTTTGCCACCAATAGATCAGCAGGGCTTCCAGGCACCTGGTATTGTTCAAATGGAAATCAATATGGCAGCCTCCACAGTCTTCTCACTTTAGTTGCCCTTTAAAGTGAACCAGAGACTAAGCAACCTCGTGTATTTTACCATATATATCATTGGGAACATTAGAGAAAACACCTACCCTGCTCTCTGTTTCATTCTTAACTGTTCAGCTTGCCTCTTATCAGCCCTGATAAAATCCCCGACTGAGCATTCAGTCTGGCTTTGCTATAATGACTCAGCTATAATGATTCCTGAGCAGAGCCACAAGGGGGCAGGCTTGGGCTTGAAAGACAGCACAGAAGACAGACTCAGCTATAAAGATTCCTGAACAAAACCAGACTGAATGCTCAGTCTGGGATTTTATCAGGGGTGATAAGAAGCATTCTGAACTGTAAATAATGAAACAGAAAGCAGGGTAGGTGTTTTCTCTAATATTCCCACTGATATATATGGTAAAATACATGAGGGTGCTTCGTCTCTGGTTCCCTTTAACAACTGCCATTCAGGAAATGCTTTTCAAAACAAATAAAAACCCTGAGAATCCCCCATGAGGAGATGGACTAGCACCAAACTTGTCAGTTCTGTCAGATTATAACTGCCTACTCCTTTCGCTGGAGTGGTCCTTTAAACTTTAAAGGACAACTGAAACAAGAGAGATATGGAGGCTGCCATATTTATTTCCTTTTAAGCAATACCGATTGCCTGGCTATCCTGCTGATCTTCTTCCCCTATTACTTTTAGCCTTAGACCCTGAACAAGCATGCAGCAGATCAGGTGTTTCTGAAAAAATATGCTGCATGCTTGTTTCTGGTGTGATTTAGACACTGCTGCAGCCAAATAGATCAGCAAGACTACTAGACAACTAGTATTGTTTAAAAGGAGATAAACATGGCAGCCTCCATATTCTTCTCACTTCATTTGTCCTTTGAAGAGGAACAGTAGTGAAAAGAACAGCTTTTTTAATAGTTAGAAATGACTTACTCAGAGTTCGCCCATCGTGACAACTTTCCTCTCCCTGATTTACATTCTGAAATTTATTACAGGTGGTGACATCTTTAGACCTGCCAGGTGACATTAGATGGCTCCAAGCAAAAAGCACTCTTTGCAACCGAATTGTAGAAGTACAGTCTGTACAGGTCAGTATCCTCTGACCTCAGTAGAGAAAACAGGTCTGATGGTGCCCATACGCCGTACAATAAAAAAAATTAGATTTTCCTGTTTATTCGACCAAAACGATTGAATCGAATGTAAGTTGAAAAGAATCCTTTTCTTTCGATCAAGAAAAACAAACTATTGTCTTGTTTTTTCAATAAAAATCCGATTGGACATTTTGGAAAAATCTTTATATTCGATCTAACGGAATGATCAAACTAAATTATCTAATTGAAAAAAATAAAAAAATTGTACCGTGTATGGGCACCATAACAGGGATTACTGAGTGGCCCAAAAATCATAGTCAAATCATGCCTTACACCAGGGGTAGGGAACGTTGGCTCTTCAGCTGTTAAGGAACTACAAGTCTCACAATGCATTGCAGGAGTCTGACAGCCACACTCTTGATTAATAAATGCAAATGCATGCTGGGATTTGTAGTTTTATCACAGCTGGAGAGCCAATGTTCCCTACCCCTGCCTTACACCATCTATAGTTATACAAACTCAGAGCATAGCTTAATACCACTGGTGGTACAGATGTTGACCTCAATAGGAACAGGCCATGCACAGATGTAAGGCTGTCTGTCACTGCAATAACCAAGCTTTAGCTATTTTTAGCCCTTGCAGAAGAATAGCTCTATAGAAGAGATGTAACATGAATGGAGCCCTCAGCATCAGAACTGACAGCAGTCATCAGCAAAGACCAGACCACTTATTTTCATCCCTGAATAAAAGATCTTTATAGAACTTAAAATGTGAATAGAGCCCTCAGTCATTTGTGTCAAGCTAGGCATTGTAGCCAGCACCACTGCATTTAAATTCGAATATAAAAAGAACCTCATAGAACAAGTATAACAGAATTTTGCCTTCTTAAACAGAAGGTATTTGTGATTATTCAGATTGGAGTGAGTCTATGAGGTGTCCCACAATGCATCACTGCTGAATATGCATATTGGAACTCCTGAAATGCTTACTCCAACCTGAATAATCGCAAATACCTTCTGTTTTAAGAAGGCACAATTCTGTTTTACATTGCATTTTACTAAAGAGGCTTTCTGATCTCTTTCAGACCCCTTACACACTCCTAGCTCTTGTTTACCATGAACTTGCTGGGAAATCTAGACTTTAGAACAAGCATAAAATATAGATATTAGAGCAGACAATAAGTCATCAGTTGTGAGCAAAGCACTGTATCCATTGCTATTGCTCAGAGAAGTTTGTGTCCATTTGTTATACACTTGCAGAGGAGACTCAATGCTACAACCAACTTCACTGACCAGACCAGGGAGTCACTCAGCTGGAACCCCTATCTTCAAATAAGGACTGCAGGGTCTCAACATCGATTTAGGCCAATTTATTGTAAGTACCAAAGAATAGAGCACAACGTTTCGACCTGCAAGGTCTTTCTCAAGTTATATCACATCTGCAGTCAGGACTTTTCACAAGCTTCTCCTCTCCTCAGGAACTCCTTTCCACAAGCCCTTCAGACCACACTACAACTATGACAGATTCATGCTGTGCACGAAATACCGTCCACTGTAGGAACTTCTTGTTCAGCGCCTCTCTGTTGTGCCCAATGCATCAGACATGTCATATATAGCAGTACTATTGTGAGGTGTCAGACTTCTGTCTGCTGTCCGTAAAAAACTGTGGTCAGTACTTTGGATTCTGCCACTGCAATGGGAACTGGACAAGATAGACATGTCAGCACATCTAAACCGACCCTATGTTTAACAAAAGGATCTGTCAACAGGTCCATGGTGGTCCTTTCCACGAATAGCTCCCTTTTAGGCTCTAGTGTGAACCGAGCCTTATTCGTTTAGGTTTATAGCGAACGCCCTGCCCCCAATTAACCCGTTACTGGGCACATTTCCTACCTTTTTCAAGGTAATGGATCCGCTATGCCCTATGTGTCAAACTCTGGCCCGCAGGCCAAATTTGGCCCGCAATGCCATAAAAATTGGCCCACCAGTGCTTTCTGCACTTAACATTGTATTTGGCTCACAGCACTTTAAACCTTGGCCCACTAACAGAACGTCAAGCATTGAACATGGCCTTCCAAATAAATATGACTGTTGGCCCTCGACCTGATGTAAGTTATAAGTTATACATTTCGGCCCTCCATCTATTCAAGTTTGACACCCCTGCGCTATGCGCTAAAAGTACATGCAACAGTGCATTGTGTGCTGCAACAGATGCATTGCTATTACATTGTATTGGTACTACATCTAGGAAGCAACTAGGAGGCTACAGCCAAATAACTGTTGATCTCCCATTAGCCTGTAAGGTATTTTGGGAAGGGTTACTCCTCTGAAAGCGTCAGAGTATTGCTGTAAATGGTCTGCCATGTACCCCCTGCTGAGTGTCCTCTCCGACTGTGTATTATCTGCATTACCCTCATGTGAACCATCTAATCGGATGTCTACATTTGTCTGTGCTTGTAAAGCATCAAGTAAGCATCAAGTAAATATAACAAGTGCATAAAGGTGCCCATACATTACTTGATTTATGGCAACGATCTCCATTCGATCATAATGATCAATATTTAGTATTTATATAGCACCTACGGTACATCTTCCACAGCGCTGTACAGAGTATATTGTCTTGTCACTTAACTGTCCCTCAGAGGGGGCTGACAATCTAATCCCTACCATAGTCATATGTCTATTTATGCATCGTGTAGTGTATGTATCGTAGTCTAAGGCCAATATTTTAGGGTGAAGTCAATTAAGCTTTTGGGATGTCAGAGGAAACCAAAGTGCTAGGAGGTAACCCACACAGACACAGAGAGAACATACAAACTACATGCAGATAGTGGCTGGGATTCGAACTGGGAACCCAGTGCTTCAAGGCGAGAGCGCTAACCACTACACCACCGTGCAGCTCATGTGTACTGTGGTGACTGTCTCAGTGTAGTTTTGGCTCACCAGTCCACTGGTACGCACCTTCTATGCCCCGTGTCTTCTCTTCACTGTCGCCAGGGGCATCAGGGTCACAGGGTACGGGTGCCCCCCAGTGGAGGAGGCGTGCCAGTGAACAGGTCTGGTCTACATATTACATAGGTGAGACTTGGGGTGGCCAGAAGGCTGAGGCAGCTGCACAGATTCGACCCTGTGACCCTGAAATCTGCATGCAGATGTGTGGCAGAAATAGATCACTCTTTAAACAGATAGGAATCTATCTGATGATTGAATCTGATGCCCCATCTGCCAATGTATGGGCACCTTGAAGGAAACCTTAAAGGACTTCCGAGGCCAAAATCCGGGCCCAAAACATAAAAAAAGTTAGCTACCTTCATGGCCTTGTAAGGCACGGAGGACGCCGTCCGCGCCCTCCGTGCCGTTCCGCCTGGTCCCCTCTGGTGAATAGCCCCCCGAAAGGCTGCGACCCCACGGTCCGGGTCGGCATCTTCTGCCCCTATAAAGATGGCCGCCGGAGCTGGCCACGGCTGCGCAGTCCGCATAGCCGCTACTGTGGCTGCGCAGCTCTAGGGCCAACTCCCGATCACGTAACAGGCAGCGTGGATCGGAGGGTTGGCCCTAGAGCTGCGCAGCCGCAGTAGCGGCTATGCGGACTGCGCAGCCGTGGCCAGCTCCGGCGGCCATCTTTATAGGGGCAGAAGATGCCGACCCGGACCGTGGGGTCGCAGCCTTTCGGGGGGCTTTTCACCAGAGGGGACCAGGCGGAACGGCACGGAGGGCGCGGACGGCGTCCTCCGTGCCTTACAAAGCCATGAAGGTAGCTAACTTTTTTTATGTTTTGGGCCCGGATTTTGGCCTCGGAAGTCCTTTAAGGTGGCCACACACGATACAATAAAATGATCCAATTTTACGGTAATTTGATAAAAACGATCCAATCTCCCTAAAAAAAAATCGAAAGCTTTTTTTTCATTCGACTGAAAAATCTGATTGGATTTCCCGTTTTCTTCGATTTTAATCGATCCTGAATGTCAGATATTTTTCTTCAATCTTTCTAAAGATTGTATGGTGTGTGTTGGATTGTCAATTTATTAATATACACACCCTAGCAATTTTGTCAGAGTTTCCAATCATTTTTATCATAATTGGGGGGAAAATTGAACATAGGTGTGTGGTACATTGGTCATATTTTTGAAATGTTACAAACAGTCAGAAAAATTGATCGCAATTCTTAAATTGAACAGATATTTAAAAAATTGTATGGTGTGTGGCCACCTTTAAAGAGAACCCGAGGTGGGTTTGAAGAATATTATCTGCATACAGAGGCTGGATCTGCCTATACAGCCCAGCCTCTGTTGCTAACCCAAACCCCCCTAAGGTCCCCCTGCACTCTGCAATCCCTCATAAATAACAGCCACGCTGCTGACAAACAGCTTGTCAGAGCTGGCTGTGTTTATCTCTATAGTGTCAGTCTGCTGCTCTCCCCGCCTCCTGCAGAACTCCAGTCCCCGCCTGCATCCCTTCCCTCCCTGCTGATTGGAGGGAAGGGACGGGGGCAGGGACCGGAGCTATGCAGGAGGCGGGGGAGCAGCTGAGACTGACACTACAGATGTAAACACAGCCTCAAAGCATGGCTGTGATTTATGAGGGATTGCAGAGTGCAGGGGGACCTTAGGGGGGTTTGGGATAGCAACAGAGGCTGGGCTGTATAGGCAGATCCAGCCTCTGTATGCAGATAACATTCTTTAAACACACCTCGAGTTCTCTTTAAAGTGAGGGGAGAGTGATATGTAGGCGGCCATATTTATTTCCTTTTAAGCAATAAAAGTTGCCTGGCTATCCTGCTGATCCTCTGACTCTAATACTTTTAGCCATAGACCCTGAACAAGCATGCAGCAGATCAGGTGTTTCTGACATTATTATCAAATCTGACACAATCAGCTGCATGCTTGTTTCTGGTGTTATTCAGACACTACTTGTTGCATTGTGGGAAATAGCTGTTTACAGCTGTTTCCAACTGCCAAAAAAGCAAGCAGCAGCTACATCACCTGCCAACAGTAAAATGTCACCATGTAATAAATGTCCGAATGTAAATCAGGGATTTAAAAGATTTTACAATGGGCAAACACTGACTGAATCATTTATACATAATTATTGTAAAAATGAAGCACTTTTTTATTACATTAGTTGCACTGGAGTTCCTCTTTAAGTCATCAGTGTAAACAATGCACTGCTTCAATCATCACTACGGAGCAGTCAGTTATCTGTATTCTCTAATAAGTATAAGCCCACAAAGAATGAGTGTAAAATGTGAATAGAGCCCTCAGCATCAGAGCTGACAATAAGTCATCAGTGCTGAGTGGTGCACTGTATCCATCAACAGAGGCCAGAGCAGCACAGCAGTTGCCAGGGTGTGGGCTTCCTGCTACCGCAGCCGAGCCAGAAGAGGGGACTCACTGCCAGCTCTTCACAGGAAACACTATTTTGTGTGTGAGTCACATGTGGGACACAAACTCAGTGTCTGGTAACCAGTGGAAACCGACACACAAACCCAAGAATTCCGAGCCCAAGCCTGAGAGTGACTGCTGCACAAGATGGAGCTGCTGTTCTCAATGGGCTGTGTCTGTCATGCAGATTAGACAGCTACTTCTTTCCAGAGCCCGCCACTTCAAGCAGTCCACATCAGCATCTCTCAGTAACAACCCTCTCCGCAACTCCCTCACACAGTGAGGGCTGGTGCACATCAGAGCGGTTCTGGAGAGTTTTTTGAAAACGCTTGCAGGGGGAAAACCGCTTGGCTAATGAAAGTGAATGAGACGGTGCACACCAGAGCAGCTCGTTTTTTCCACAAACGCAAACTCGGGGCTGCAGCATTTTTTAGATTTCTGAGGCGTTTCTGCCTCAATGTTAAAGTATAGGAATGTGGAAAACTGCTCTGAAAAATGCTACATCAGAGCGGTTTTCCAGGCGTTTTTGTTTTACTGTAACAATATTTATAATCTGCTACACAAAAACTCTCCAAAAAACGCTAGGCATGTTTAGAAAATCTCTCTAAACATGCCTAGAATCGCTCTGAAATCTGCTTCAAAAACCTCTAGCGGTTTGCAGATCTGCTAGAGCAGGGGTCTCAAACTCGCGGCCCGCGGGCTATTTGCGGCCCTCGATACAATATTTTGTGGCCCCTGCCGGCAAAAGCAAAAGAGACAAGGAAGCGAACTATTTTTGCCTATTTTACCTTATAGTTCGCTTCAGTGCTCCCAAGTAATCCGCCGCATCCCCGCCGCTAAACGAGGGCTGCAGATCCCCCAAATCCTCCGGGCAAACATCCATGACTGCGCTGAGGGGCAGAGCTTCCAGCTGTAGCTCTGCCCCTCCTGACGTCAATCGCCGCCTCTCCCCTCCTCTCTGAAGGAAGAGTGAAAGGGGCGGGCAGAGGCGGCGATCCACCGCGATTGACGTCAGGAGGGGCAGAGCTGAAGCTGAAAGCTCTGCCTCTTCCATGAAATGCCGGCGGATTGCCCCCCGGGTGATTTGGGGGATCTGCAGCCCTCGTTTTGCGGCGGGGACACATGAAATCCCTTATGCGGCCCAGCCTCATCCTGACTTTGCCTCCTGCGGCCCCCAGGTAAATTGAGTTTGAGACCCCTGTGCTAGAGATTTTTGGTGTGCACTGGGCCTGACAGAAGCATGTACTGCAGTGGTTATCAACATCCTGCGTTTATTATGCCTGTACATTCACACTGGTAACATTCATATGTGTAAAGGTGCCCATGCAATCAATTATGGTCATCATTATCCTGCTGATTCAATCTTAATGATCTAATTTGGCAGATAGTGATGTCCCACCATGGCCATCCAGTCTATCCCTTCCATCAATTTCCAGCCTAGGTAAAAAAGGTTAGATTGGGCATGCTGGAAATTCGGCTCCAATGGCAGCAAGAGCATTCTATATCCCAAAGACGACCAGACCCTTGCCGGGTCTCCCTCCAAGTGTATATGTCCCCCCAGTGTAAGTGTCCGCCCTGGCATGAAACCTATTGGAAATCATCATAGCACTGTCACCACCTGCCAGGCCACTCCCTCCGTAGGCGTATGTCTGCGCCTGCCCCACCAAGACCTGTGGTAAGTGCAGCATGCTCACCTGTCACACTGGCACAACTCCGTCTCCTCTGTCATTTTGAATGGTCCCTGCGAGCACCTGTATCATGTGACACTGCCGCATGTGCTAACGTCACTGCACGCACCAGTGTCACATGATACAGGCACTCGCGAAGGCAATTGAAAGACGTCTGGCACCAGAGGAGGTGAGGAGTCGTGCCAGTGGGACAGATGAGCATCCAACACTGACCACGGGGGTTCAAGATGGGGCCGGGGGGAGGGGGGGGGGAATGCGGTACTAGGATGACTTCTAATAGGTTGCTGGAATCTCTTGGAAATCTGTCTGCAGTGTGTGAGCAAGCAACAGATCCCTCTCATTAGATTTGATCAGGGAGGGATCTATCTGATGGTCGATCTGATGGCAGATCAAAAAATGTATGAGCACCTTCAGGCTTCTGAACACATTTTCTATACATGCCTTAGCTATCTTCTTCCAACAGGTCCAGTATGTCCATCCTCAGGACCAGAACCATCTAAGGTCTCCTGGACACAACACATTTCATGCTCAAAAGGTGGATCAGTGCATCACCAGGCCGCCTCCGAATGGCCTACAATCAGAGGTGCGCTGAGCCCCCCCAGAAACTGCAAACACACCTTGAACCCAAACAGAAGCTCTGCATATACACCAAAAGCAAGGCTGCTAAGTGGGTGCAGCTGACCAAAAATGAATTGAAGTAGTACATAGCAAAGAAATGAACAGCGCTACTTAACCACTTAAGGACCGGGCTGTTTCTCTAAGATCTGTGCTGCGTGGGCTCTCCAGCCCGCAGCACAGATCGTGTTAATGGCAGGGCGATCAGACTTCTCCCCTTTTTTCCCCACTAGGGGGATGACCTGGCGGGGGGGGGGGGGGGGGGGGAGTCTGAACGCCGCCGCTCTGTGTGGCCGAGCGGGGGGGGGGGGGGGGGGGGCTCCTCAAAGCCCCCCTCTGCGGCGTTTTCCGGCGTCCCTTCCTCTTCCTCTGAGGTGCGCAGGACGGATGTCCGTCCTGCGCCGGATAGGATAGACTTCAGCTTATCAAATGACGGCGCCGTATTGATGTAAACAGCGGGGATTTCTTCCCCGCGTGTTTACATTACACGTGCGAGCCGCGATCGGCGGCTCGCACACTGTTCACGGAGACACTCTCCGTGAACTGGCATGGAAAGGCTTCCATGCAAAACCACAAACGACCAGCCGCCGCCTATCGGCGTTAGCTGGTCGTTAAGTGGTTAAAAACAGAGAAGTGCCTACCTGCAAGAGAGTGCAATCCCCACTTGTGGGATAAAATACACACCTAGCATCAGGGCTGTGGAGTTGGAGTTGGAGTCGAGGAGTCGGAGCAATTTTGGGCACCCGGAGTCGGAGTCGTGGTTTCAGAAACTGAGGAGTCGGAGTCGGGAGTCGGAGTCGCATGATTTTTGTACAAAATCCACAGCCCTGTTAAGTATTAGACTAAGGAGTCTGAGTCGAGGAGTCGGAGTCTGAGCAATTTTGGGTACCCGGAGTCGGAGTCGTGGTTTCAGAAACTGAGGAGTCGGAGTTGGAAGATTTTTGTACCGACTCCACAGCCCTGCCTAGCATTCACATAACCTGTCAACCACTGGAGGATGTTGGTTTCCTGTAACAGCTTGCATGCAACTTGTTAAGTACTCGTCCCTCCCACTGCAGAGAAGTCATCCCCATTTGGGAGGGGACCTAACACTAACTAAATCCTAACCTATGCATATGCATAGCCTGGGTGCGCTACCAAGTAAAATCGAAAATTGAAAATTGCGCAAGGTGGGTCAGCGCATCACCAGGCCGCCTCTGAATGGCGCACCTCTGATTGAAGGCCATTCAGGGGCTGCCTGGTGATGCGCTGATCCACCTTTTGCGCAATTTTCAATTTTATCCCACAAGTGGGATTGCACTCTCTTGCAGGTAGGCACTTATCGGTTTTTAAGTAGCGCTGTTCATTTATTTGCTATGTACATTTCATGCTCAGCTAAAAGAGATGCACACTCATCTGTGCAGTAACAGAGAGAACATTGTTTATTTTGACAGCGTCCCATGCGGTGCTATAGATGCTAGCCAAGAACTTACGAACATTCAATCACTATCTGGACACTGGGAACACTCAGAGCAAAGTGGAAACTTGCCAAGTGCTCCTGTTTGTAAATATTTTTGCATGCCCTAAGCAATAGAGTTGTGAGAAAGAGCACTTTACTAACACGTTATGTAAATGCTGGGAAGAGTTGGAAGCAGGCGGGTAAAAACCAAGGCCTGCACAAGAAATGCACTAAACCAGGGATGTCCAGCTCCAAGTCCTCAAGGGTCGATGTCCTCACACATTTTTGGTACAACTCAACTTAATTGATGGGACTGAATCAGGAAAGGTGTGGCTCGTCAAGTAGAACAGGTTTCTCCATTTGTCAGTCCATCCTAAACACTGGCCTGGCTATGGCCCCCCAGGACTGGAGTTTGAAACCTGCACACTAGACGCTTCACTGCAAAACCAAACAGGTGTCAAGAACTGCAGCAAATACAAAAGGCCAACAGGACCAA
This sequence comes from Hyperolius riggenbachi, assembly GCF_040937935.1. Classification (NCBI taxonomy): domain Eukaryota; kingdom Metazoa; phylum Chordata; class Amphibia; order Anura; family Hyperoliidae; genus Hyperolius; species Hyperolius riggenbachi. The sequence goes on from NC_090648.1 coordinate 103,871,873, forward strand.
AGGCTCAATAACTGTCGTTGAAAGCGGTAATTAATGATCACTTCTGGGGAAAGTAAAAAAAAGAGGAACTTTTTTACTGAATGTAAAAAAAAAAAAAATAAACTTAATAAAATTGCTTATTTTTTTACAATATTATTTTAAAAACGATTTAATCAGCGTTGATCCACTGTAAAATATTTTCTCATCCAGAATTGCATTCATACATTTAGGACAGGTGGTGATATTTTCACTGCTGGCAAGGAGCACCACTGCTGTTTGTTTGTTGAGTGTTCAGAAGTGAGCAGAAATAACACCTTGTCCTACGTGGAGCAAAATTCTCAGATTCCACCATGCCCAACTCCAAGGCACTCTTCTGAACTTCACACATCTAGTAAGCGTGACAGAAAAACTCTCCATGATGAAAATAGGTGGCTCTACTTTTTAACTGTGCAGATATGACCTTTAGGTACAATAAGCACTCTGGCTCGTCACCCTTAGGTCACATTTCCAGTTCCAGACTCCTCTTTCATGCCTCCCAGCTATAGTCAGTAGAAGGATAGCTTCCTGAAAAACAGAAATGCCTTTCAAGCCTGCAATGGACTTTCATCGGTCCACCATGAACCAATGAGAATTCTTCCTGTTTCTAAGGAATCCCATTGGTCGTTTGTAGCCCATTGGAAATCCCCATGCTTCTGTTGGCCACCAGGCTGTGTACGAGGGAACGACCAGTGTTGGAACACGTGAGTATTACATCGCGGCAGGGATCGAAGCGAGCAGACCCAGCAACAAGCCTATTGACAACGGACACTGTCCATTCTCATAGGCTTTTTTTGCATACATTTTCCTAGCCAGTCCGGTAAAATGTGCAAAGTCCGGACTCTGTGCTCCGCTTACAACAGCGTGGCAAACGGATCTGTTTTTTAACATTAGGATCTGCTTCTGCACTGAGCGGAGGTTAAAAAAACATCCCTAAGGCCTCTTGCACACTGCAAGCGATTCAGATTCAGATTCTGCTTTTTAATCAGTTTTTACATCCGATTCAGATTCTGATTTGCAGTTTGCTCCCTGCACACTGCAAATCGGAATCTGAATCTGATGTAAAAACTGATTAAAAAGCGGAATCTGGATCGGAATCGCGTGCAGTGTGCAAGAGGCCTTACAGGTACTTTTTTTAACAAGTGTGATTCAGCCCTTAGAGGATGCAGAGTGGACAGTAACATTAATCAATCCAATGTCTTCAGAAGCAACCAGGGCTGTAGAGTCGGTACAAAAATCATCGGACTCCTCAGTTTATGAAACTACCGACTCCGACTCCAGGTACCCAAAAGTACTCCGACTCCTTAGTCTAATTGCTATGGATTTGGTTCAAAAATCATCCGACTCCAATTCTTTGGTTTATTGAAACCACCGACTCCAACTCCAGGTACCCAAAATTGCTCCAACTCCACAGCCCTGGAAGCAACTCCGCAGATTGTTACAGTATCTCATTCATAACAGAAAAGCAAGAAAGTTCAAAGCCTCAACTGATGAATAGAGATTTATGGACTCTACTGAACAGGAAGTTCGTGTGTAGAGACACTTCACTTTTTCCAGTCTTAATAATTCACTGCTTGAGATTCCAAGTGGATAAGTCTGTAGGGAGAATGCTGTCTACTAGAGTTTTTCCACAAGATCCTCTTCAGGTTTTCCAGGCATCTTGCAGAGTGCCTGAACTCGAATTATGGACAACAACCGCAAGCACCTTGCTTTCACTTAGTCCAAGACTGAGGCCAACATATATGTAGAACCCGAGACACACAAAGTCAGCTTACAATATGAAATAACGGATGGCTAAACATAAGAGTCTGTCATTTATAAGCTCACAAAACATGATATTAAATGGAAGCGGCGGAAAAATGAAAAAGAAATTCCAAAGACAGCCTGTCCATTCCTTAAACCAATAGGAAATTTTTAAACGAGAAAGTTCCACTGACAACAACACAGAGAAACGTACAAGTTAGAAACCAGCCGTTAATTAAAGCAGAACCGAAGAGGATTTTAAAACGAACTGTTTCGCTTACCTGGGGCTTCTGCAAGCCCCTTGCAGCCGTCCTGTCCCGTGCCGGTCCTCCATTCTCTCACCGCCAGGTACTTTCGGTTTTGCTGCCCGTATCCTTCCTTGCGTTCCAGTCCGCAATATCGCTATTGCAGAAGGGAACGCATAAAAGTGTAGCCCCTCGACTTGTAAGAAAGAAATGGAGCGGTGGCAGGAGAACGGAGGATCCAGGAGGACCGGCGCGGGACAGGACGGCTGCTGGGGGCTTGCAGAAGCCCCAGGTAAGTGGAACAGTTTGTTTTAAAATCCTCTTCAGTTCCGTTTTAAAAGGATAACTCCACCTCTGGAGCAAATTAAGTCATGCAGGCAGCACGGTGGTGTAGTGGATAGCACTCTCGTCTTGCAGCGCTGGGTCCCTGGTTTGAATCCCAGCCAGAGCATTATCTGCACAGAGTTTGCATGTTCTCCCTGTGTCTGCATGGGTTTCCTCTGGGCACTCCAGTTTCCTCCCACAACCCAAAAACATAGATAAATTGATTGGATTCCCCCTAAAATTGGCCCTAGACTGTGATGGACATGTTACTATGCCAGGGATATGATTGTGAGCTTCTCTCAGGGACAGTTAGTGGCATCACTAGATAAACTATGTCCAGGTCTAGCTGCCGCCAGCTCGGATGGACAGGCAGTGGTCACAAGTGCTGGATGCTTGCAGCTGGCTGCAAGTGCCCTGCACACGAGCAGGAACAGCTATAAGCTGTTCATGTAAAAAAAAGCCCTTTACATTGCTTTGCAAAAATATGGGTTTAATTCACTTCTCAGAAATTACAGGCAGCCCCTTTTCTAAGCCATTTACCTCCTACTTTACACTAGTAAATTCAAAATCCCTGCTGCATCACTGTTCATTCATAAAACCAATAACCTCCTCTGCATGGACACAGTACAGGGAGTCCCCAACATTGCGGCAGGTTGGAAGTTCGGATTGGCTGGTGTTCATAAGTCAGGAACTCCCTGCATTTGGACTATAAGACACAGTGACTTTTTCCCCCACCTTTGGGGGAGAAAAAGTGAGTGTTAAGGCCCATACACACGTCGGATTTTTGCGAACGACCCGTTGTTTGAACGTTCCGTCGTTCGCACGTCAAATCCGGCGTGTGTACAGACTATCGTTCAGGTGCTAAGACTGGTTTTCAGCGATCCGCATCCGACGTGTGTATGGGCCTTAATAGTCCAAATAATACAATATATAAACCACTTTGCATCCAGACCTTTTTTCCCAGTTATTCACCAGAGCAGTTTTGACAGTTTAGCTATGTCCTTATTTAATCAGAAATAACTTTATCCCTACTTAGGACACAGAAATGAAATATATATTGTTTTTTTCAAGACAAACTAGGCTTTCATTGTATGCCATTTTTTTCCTTCGAACAATTTTGTTTTGTATGAATTATAGAATGGGAAAACAAAGAAAAAAAATAGAAAAAACATTTCTTAGTTTTACCAATTCCAGTTTAAAAATAAAAAAGTGCTACTGTAGATAAAAAACAAAAATTTCGTTTGGCTATTTTTACTGCTTATCACGAAACTTAGATTATGTTCCGGTCACAATTTATCGTGAAGATATTTGATTCTGAAATAATGCTACAGAGTGTATTTTTCACTATGAAATGAGAAAATAAAAGTATTTTAATAGTAAAAATCAATCTCATTAGCTCAGGAAACATATATTCCCATTCACCAATTAGTGTTGCATCAGATAGTGCCAGAAATGTGCACAGGAGCTAGCCCAATCCTGCACAGCACTGCTTCTGCTACAAGACGTATATCTACTGACTTGTGGCTTAGATGAAGTCACAGAGGACGTAGATCTACTGACTTGTGGATAAAGTGGTTAACTAAGCCTGTATTTGAAAAAAAAATGAATTGATTTCGCCCCCAGTGATCTACAGATATATCTCTTTTAGGCTATTTTTACAATCATATTCGTAGAAGATTGCTGTGGGCTGTACAATAATAAATCATTTCAGAGAGGAGTTCTGAGAGACTCTGCCTCCTCAATTAAAAGCAGTGCTTGGTCTTTGCTGACTGGTAATTCCAGGCACGTCCTGTGCCTCACTCTGGGGAATGACTTCAAATGTAGCTAAAGCAACAGCAATGAAGGTCTAAGGCCCAAGGGGGAGAGGCAGCCTCTCCACAAACACTGTACAGTCGCATGGTAATTTATTTATGAGAGAGAAGGGAAATAAGTATCTAATGATAAAATGAAGGCTTCTGCAATTTAATGTTGCTATAAGGACTAACTTAATAAGTAATTATACTGAATACATGTATTCCCAGGTTAACAAATGAGAAAAGGACTGCAGGTTCGTTCTTGACCAGAATCTGTCCAGAAGTTGAAGCACTGTGTCATCTCTGTCCCCTTTACTTCCACTATGCCCCCTGTGCCTTGAGGGCCCTTTCACAACAGGGAGGTCACAATGACGCACTGCTACCGCAGCCTAATGCAACCCTATGGGAAGTTTCATACTTCCCACGTTGCGGTACGCTGCACCAGAAGTCCCTATTCTAACGCTGGCATAGAACTACGTTACAGCGCGTGATCCACGGGGACCTGCATCGGCCCAGAAGTCCGTGCTCTTCCGCATACCCCAAACCAGGAAGTGACCGCAAGCGCGTGTCACTTCCTGCTTGGCTGGTGGCCAGACAGGGAACACCAAGTACTCACGCTGTGTTCCCTGAAGGCCTGTTTCTGGCGATGCGCGGCGGGCGCGACGCACCGCAACACTGCCGTCAGTTTGCAGTGTGAAACCAGCCTCAGTGTTCCGCTGCTGAACCCTTAGTCTACCACAGCAAAATGTCAATTTACCAGTTTAAAAAACATTTCTTTCTTTGAATTTTTTAAAATAAATATTCTCAAAAACTACAAGGTCTTTTAGAAAAAAAAAAGTGTTTTGACTTGTTCCCACAGAAATAAATTTCACATTTTTTGGGACATTCGTATCGGCAAGCTTATTTATTGAAGTCTGTAGCCCTATTTATTGTCCAGCGCTGGGTAGGATGTTGGCACTTTATATAAATAGAATAAATAATAGTACATAGATGACACCCAGAGATATCTGTCCACCCATGACATGTCTGCCTCAAGCCAGGAAAAATCTGCCAGGTATTTATTGCTGTTCCTCACCTCCTGGTGACACCCTTAGCTGCAATAGATCCCTTGGTGTCACCGGTACTAGAACATTATGCCTTTGGAGGAGATGTAAGTATTTTTATAAGCTTGCATCCAAATGCATATTCAGTTAGCTGAGACTAGGTCTCTAGACATCCAGACAGGAAGTGAGAGAAAGATGGGAAAGCCCCTCCAGTCTACACAACTTTCACAGCTAAAATAATACATTCAACTCTTCCTCCTCCCCTCTCCAGTCATACAAGCTACATTTTATTAATGCTGCTAAACAACTTTATTTTAAAGTGGACCTGAACTTAGAACTTCCTTTCTGCTCTAAAAGACACTCAACCGCATAATAACCTTTAAAGAAAAAATGTCTTTGTTACAGACAGGGCTGTGAAGTCGGTACAAAAATCTCCCAACTCCAACTCCTCAGTTTATGAAACCACCGACTCCGACTCCAACTCCGACTCCGGGTACCCAAAACGGCTCTGACTCCTTAGTCTAATACTTAGCAGGGCTGTGGATTTTGTACAAACATACCCGACTCCGACTCCTCAGTTTATAAAATCACAGACTCCGACTCTGAGTACCCAAAATTACTCCGACTCCAACTCCACAGCCCTGGTTACAGCTAATGCAAAACCTGCAATAAAACTCCAGTGTGTCTACTTCCTGATTTCATGGGAGCAGACATATTGATAACATCCTGTGTTTGTAAATTAGCTGCTTTACGGAGGCAGCCAGCTGACACGGCTGAGAGATCAAATTACAGTTGTGACTAGAATTAGACTCTCTAAAAACTCTCTAAATACATACAGGATGCATTTCTCTCTGTTTTCCTTCTCTCCTGTGCAAGAGTTCAGATCCACTTTAAAAATACCTGAGCTGCTGGCCGTTGTTGTCTCTGATGACCTCTGTATTGACACATCTGTTAAATCATTGTTGGATAAGACCATAAGATCTAGTGTGAGTGTGCACTGGCTTTTATTGGCATGAACTACCAGCTTCACCTCTGATGCCTTGTCTGACCAGCTTTCCCTGCCTCTTATCCGCCCAGCTTGTGACAAGTCCTTTACACTAACAGGAACAACAAGACCAGTTAGTTGGGAGAGTGTAGAGCAAGAGTACACTCCCACACAGATGTTTTCTGAACTTGGCTGAGATAATGCAGCTGTGACTTTTGGGCAAAAAAAAAATGTATTTATTTCATATACACTCCATATGCCATGTGCAGTGGGATTGGAAAGCAGGGTATGGCATATGTATGTGTGTACCTGGCGATGTTCAGCGGGGGTGGGGAGAAGTTGAGAGGCAGCTCCCCCTGCTCACAGAAAAGTAGGGGAATGTAACAAATATATTCCCCTACTGATTACCTAGCCTCCCCCCTGGTGGCGTAGAATGGGGTCTGGCTATTAGTGGCACCCGCAGTGCAGTGCTTTCCCCCCAGCTCCTATATAGCTGTAATAACATTATGGTCTATGGCGGTGCCCAAAGCAGGCACTATGCGGCTCGGTTGCAATATCTACTGAGAATTTTGGAGCCAGTACAAAATATACCTGTCCTCCCAGAATACTCTTGGAGGAGAATTCCACATTGCTAAACATCATGCTTGGGGTCTACATCCCAATAAACCACAATATATACTTATAGGAAATGTTTCTGATGCCAAAACCAGGATAATTACCATAAAAGTGGGTATCCTGAATAATTTACTATATTCTATTATATGTCATTACAGAGCCTCTTTATTTTGGCTAATAAGCATCATTTACCTTCTCAAAAGGAAGGCAGTGGATGCGCACTTATTTTTGGAACAATATTTGCACATCCCATTTAAATACATATAAAGAAGCACACCAGCAAGCTGTCACTGTAGTTACGGTTCTTATACACAGCTGACTTCCCTGTGTGACTGCTGATAAGTCCATTAACAACCATAGGAATTTAGGGACAGTCCGATATCTCACACTATCCACAGTGACCTGATGGAAAGGTCACCCTAGCGTCTAAAAGAATCCGAAAATTCTGACTGATTGTAACATTTAAAAAAACTGACCAATGTACCACACACGTGAAAAAAAAAATGGTTGAAAACTGAGAAAATTGCTTCGGTGTATATATACTAAAAAATTGACAATCTACCACACACTATTCAATCTTCATAAAAATCGATCAGAAAAATCTAACACTCCCGTGCAACTTTTATCCAATAAAAATGGGAAATCTGATCAGATTTCTTACTCGAATAAAAAAAAAGCTTTCGATTTTTTACGAAAAAAACAATCTTTTTATCAAATTGCCGTAAAAATTGGATCATTTGTGGCCAGCCCGGTGGCGTAGTGGTTAGCACTCTTGCCTTGCAGCAAGAACCTCCCTGGTTCGTATCCTAGCCAGGCCAACATCTGCAAGGAGTTTGTATGTTCTCCCTGTGTCTGCGTGGGTTTCCTCTGAGCACTCCGGTGTCCTCCCACATCCCAAAAACATACAGATAAGTTAATTGGCTTTACCCTAAAAAAATTGGCCCTAGACTATGATACATACATTACACGATACGATACTTACATATGACTATGGTAGGGAATAGATTGTGAGCCCCTCTGAGGGACAGTTAACTGACAATATACTCTGTACAGCGCTGTGTAAGATGTTGGCGCTATATAAATACTAAAATAATAATTTTATTGTATCGGTACCTAGACCTTGAGACCTAGACCACACGCCCTGGAAAGCTCTGGAAGTCTGTGATACAAGATGGGATTAGTGAGGGAGATTCTAAGCAGGTACTTTAAAGAATAGGGGTACTTATTAGATAAAACCCTTTGCCTGATCATTTATTAATGCCAGTTATCATCCAGTATTGATGTTGCACCCTTGTAAGGCTCACTTTATGCCTATTATTTACAAACACAGTAGTCACATTCCATAGTAGCGCACTGTGAAAAAAAGCTTTCAGTTAAAACACATAGAATGTGAACTGAGCTTTAGGGAAACATGGACATTACCTTGCACATCAGTTGTCCTTTCAGTTACAACTGACAGCCATAAATATAGTGTACCCTTAGAACCCTAAGCTCCTTTTACACTGTGTTGGTTGCTGTCAGTTATAACTGAAAGGATATCTGATGTGCTGGTGAAAGTTTTGCGCACGATTCCCTACGGCCTCTTTTAGGCTCGGTTCCCACTTGTGCCAGATCACGTGCTGCCAGTGGGTGGGGACGATGTAGTGTCCGCTCTGATGGTCTGCTGTGGTCTGGCTGTAGCCCGGGGCAGATGCGTCACCCCCATATGCTATACGGTGAAGGCATCCCCCTGTCTGGGATTATACCGGCCTGCACAGAAGTGCAGCCCGCTTACCGCAACAGATTCGTTGCAGAGTGACAAGTGTGAATGGCTCCTATTAATAAAATGGTAGCCGTTCACCTTCAGTTTAGCAGTGATTGGAGAACAAACAAAAAAATGGCCATTCTCGGCTCAAGTGGGAACACAACCTCACTGTACACTGAAAAACTGCAGCCATCGAATCAGGGATTTTATTACTGGAGATTGAAGCAGGCCTGTGTTGCTGGGAAGAAAGGAAGGCTGGCGGATTTATAACTGAGCAATGCAACAGTTTTGCAGATTTTCAATCAGGCTTCTACAGAAGTGTAAAGAGGAGGGGAAAGCACAAGTGGTTGCTATGTACAATTGCATTCAGTCAATCAGGCTCCACCCACAGCTGTAATACCAGGTTAGGATGGTGTGACCTTTTAAAAACACACAGAGCTTATAGGGAACCTGAACCGAGTAAAAATTATTTAAAATAAACACATGATGTACCTGCAAATGAATAGAACATACTTACCTCTCCGTCAGCTCCTCTCAGAAGCTCACCATTTGCTTCTAACAGTGGTCCCTTCTAGTTCTGACAAGACTTTGTCAGAACTGAAATATATCAGTTGCTGTCATTTATAACTGAAAGAACTGCTGATGTGCAAGATAATGTCCATGTTTCCATATGGCTCAAGTAAGCAGTGTTACAGTTTAACAGTGTGCTGACCCGGAAGCTGTTATGGGTAATGGCCATTGTTAAAATGGAGGACAGAGAATTCCTTTGATCATGGTGGACAAACAGGACTTGGGAGAGGAGAAAGAGATTGATAAGTAGACTACATGGGAGGTAAGTATGACCTGTGTATGTCTATTTTTAATTTTCAGCTCAGGTTTGCTTTATGGCTGCTCTCCTGGCTTTGTTAATATGGCGAACAATGAACACCGCCGACCTCTTTATAAATCATTCATTCTTTTCCAGGATTAAACAGGAAAAAAAACACTTGTTTATGTGATAATCCTCTCCAGTCATCAGGATCAGAATATTCTACAATGACTGGAGCCGCTATAAAGATAATGTATGGATCCTATTAGCACTGACAGCCCACACGCCGCATCTGTGAGATATGTAAATCCTGCAGATGTATGTATTTCAGATTTTTTTTCCCTGTCGGATGCAGAAATCCCTGAACACTGATCACAACAAAGTGCGATTTATGGATTTTTTTATACCCTATCCTGGATAGTTTATAGCGTTTTCTTTAACCATGCCAATGCTGGGCGTTTCCTCATCCTGACACAGCTCAGATCGCTCGGGAGAAGGGAGAGGGAGAGAGACGGTGCATTAATAGGCAACGCTCCTCTCATCAGATGGCAGCAGTTGCCATGGAAACAAGACCCCACCAATGTGGTACGCCAAGAGTCCTGCAAACGGTCTGTCCCCAAACTGGGATGTCACTGGGTGTCTGTGCTCCTCTCCTCCCCCTTCCCCTTAATCCACATACAAAAGGCACACAATGAAATAGTAAGATGCTGTGTGCAGGAGGCAGGAGGCTGTTTCTTGTGCCAGTGCAGTCTTATGGATGTAGATGTGCAGGTTTTCTGAAGGAATATTCGAGACCAGGCAGCAATTTCATATAGAAAAGCATTTTGCAAGGCTCAGGAATAACACACTGCAAGCTACCAGTGACCATTTCTCATTGTTCTAATATGTAATGTGAATGGTTGATTTTAGTGTCATCTCCCTGAATCTCAGCATTGAATAAAACCTATTATTTTTCCACAGGGAATGAAAAGACAAGACAAATAACATTTATATCACGTTTTTCTCCTGGTGGACTCAAAGCGAAAGAGCTGCAGCCACTAAGACACGCTCTATAGGCAGTAGCAGTGTTAGGGAGTCCTGCCCAAGGTCTCCTTACTGAACAGGAAGAGCAAAACTTCAAACCCAGGTTTCCAGTGTCAGAGGCAAGAGCCCTTAACCAGTATACTGTCCAAAAGTTGAACTGGAAACTGTAAGGGTGTCCATAGTAACCAATCCAATTCCAGCTACAATATCCCACTGCAGCCAAGAAAAAGAAATACTAACGTTCATTTGGTTGCTCTGGTCTACCCATACATGTTTAAGTTTAGCCCATGAAGTCTTGTATAGGATTTGCTTATTGATGTCCAAAGATGTGGTCTATGAGATGGAAATGATTACCGCTTGCATACAAATTTAATGTGAATTGTATGCAGCTTGAAGTTGGGCAAGATTCAGGCGGTAGTGAATCTAACTGTCCCAATACCAAACTATATACAACTTGCATTAAATTGGCATGCAAGCCTCTGGCCAGCCTTGGGTGAAAGATGCCAGACGCCAAATTTTTAAGACAACGGTTTGAGCTTTAGCTTGGCACCCTGCTCTCTTACCCTTCCTATAAGCATAGCAAAAACACAAACACCTGGCTTAACTGAGCATTCATGTTTATGAGCAAACTGGCTTCAGCACTGTTGGTGCATGCTTTAAGGCTGCTTTCACTGCTTTCACATCAGGACGTTACAGGCGCACGTTACAGGAGCCCCTAACACAGAACAACTCACAGTAATGAAACATCAATGGGCAGTTCACAGTGCGCACGTTGCGTTGGAGTATAAGGCTGCACGTTAAATGAAAGTGCAGCATGCTGTGCGTTATACTCGTATTTAGCTGCGTTACAATGTTTGCACATGCTCAGTAATGTTTTTTTGTTTTTTTTAAATGTGACGCGAGCGCCATTTTCATTCTAGCAGTATGCGTCAAAAAGTACGTATCAAAAGTACGCATCAAGAGACGCATAACGCAGTTCAATATAACGTCCAACCAAAACTAACATGCGTTGCGTTAGGGGCACGTTATGCGACCTTAACGTAGCATCAAACGCAACGTCTTAGTGTGAAAGAGCCCTAAAGGAATTATCACTTACCTGGGGCTTCTACCAGCTCCATGCAGCCATCCTGTGCCCTCGTAGTCACTCACTGCTGCTACAGTCCCCCGCCGCCAGCTAGTTTAGTTTTTGCCGACCTCGGGGTCGGCGGGCCGCACTGCGTACATTTTTATGCATTCCCGTTAGTGCAGGTACATTAACACATACAATATTTCGCGTTAGCGTTGCAACGCTAACGCTTATAAGCGTTGCACCGCTAGCGTGAAAAATTGTATGCATTAATGTACCTGCACTAACGGGAATGCGTAAAAATGTACCCAATGTGGCCCGCGAGGTCGGCAAAAACGAAACTAACTGGTGGCGGGGGACTGGAGTAGCAGTGAGTGACTATGAAAGCACAGGATGGCTGCAGGGGGCTGCTAGAAGCCCCAGGTAAGTGAAACTCTTTTTTTTTTTTTGGCCTGATAATTCCTTTAAAGAGGACACCTGAACTGAGCGTTATACGGAGTCTGCCGTATTTATTTCCTTTTAAAGAGGAACTGTAACGACAAAACGGCCCCTGGGGGGTACTCACCTCGGGTGGGGGAAGCCTCCGGATCCTAATGAGGCTTCCCACGCCGTCCTGCGTCCCTCGGGGGTCTCGCTGTAGCCCTCCGTACAGCGGTGACGCAATATTTACCTTCCTGGCTCCTGCGCAGGCGCTCTGATGCCTCTCGGCGCCGAAGTAGGCGGAAATACCCGATTGCCGTCGGGTCTGCTCTACTGCGCAGGCGCAAGTTTCCGGCGCCTGCGCAGTAGAGCGGACCCGACGGAGATCGGGTATTTCCGTCTATTTCCGTGCCGAAAGTCGCCACAGCGCCCCCGCTGGAGCCAGCAAAGGTAAATATTGAACTGACAGTCGGCACAGTCGCCGGCTGTTCGGAGGGCTGCGGCGAGACCCCCGTGGGACAGAGGACGGCGTGGGAAGCCTCATTAGGATCCGGAGGCTTCCCCCACCCGAGGTGAGTACCCCCCAGGGGAGGTTTTTGTTGTTACAGAGTCTCTTTAAGCAATATCGGTTGCCTGATTATCCTGCTGATCCCCTGCCTCTAATACTTTTAGCCATAGACCCTGAACAGTTGTCCTTTAAATTTCTGAACATTATGAATAAGTAGGAAACATGGAGACTAAGTGCATTATGAAAGCTGATCATTTTACAGCCTACATTGTTTAATATCCTATTTATTTAATTTGTTAGCATGAAACAATAAGCTCTGGTGGGTTCCTTTCAGCAATAAAGCATAAGCCAAAGCAAGATTAACTAAAACTTAAGGTTTGTACACACTTTGGATTAAACTCAACTAAGGCAGCCGCTAGAGACCACCTCGGGCAAGAATTTAGTGTGTGTACAGCAGCCCCGATATGTTGGCGAGAGATCTGGCAGGCCCGTGCGAAGGTTTAGGATACTATTACCTTCCTTTCTTTGCACCCTTCGCCATACACCTCAGATTATCATTCCACACCCCTCCATGAAGCCTGAACGTGTCACTGGCCGAAAGGCTAGCACCATGTCTGTATAGCCTTGGTCTCTGTCACTCCAGGGATAGAGTGCAGATCCCTGCCAGGCAGCAGTAATCTCAAGTTTATACAAGGCTTATGGCTGTGTTCCATAAGAGGCAATACATGCCAATACATGTGTTCCATAAGAAGCATACAAATTTTCTGTCTGCCCCGAGCGGCCAAGAGTCCTGGCCACTTGAATCATGGCCTATACAATATCACTGAAGGTGCTCTGTGGTATCTGGCACTGAGACCTATGAGGTGAGTCCTTCATGGGTCAGACCTACTTTTCTAGCATATCCCACAGGTGCTTGGTTGGATTGAGATGTGAGGAATATGAAGGTCAAAGAAAATCGTAGGCCTCATTCGCACCAGAGGCCAAACTGTGTAATTATCGGGCAGTACTGCCTTCGATCTTCTGGTCCTCAAACACCGTCTGGCTACAATTTAATGCAGCCAAATGGCAGCGTCTGAAACCCCACGCATGTCAGAACTTGACATTTGGGAAGGTTCTCCAGCAGCAAAAAAATCTGCAACATGTGCAGACATATTCATATGTGACTCTACTGTGGCCAACTCTACAGTGTCCATGATAATTACTAGTGACAACCACTCATCCGGGGCACAGGAGAAATCCACTGCCTTCAGCCTCCTACGTGATTCATCAGACCAGTTAGTTTCTTCCATAGATCCATGGTCCAGCTCCGATATCCATTTGCTCAATGGTTGTACGTTTGGAAGTGGGCATGTACCAGGCTGTGGAGTCGAGGAGTAGGAGCAATTTTGGGTACCTGGAATTGGTAAGTTCAAAGTTCGAGTTGGATGATTTTTGTACCCACTCCATAGCCCTGCAAGGGCTGTGGAGTCAGAGCAATTTTGGTTACCTGGAGTCATAGGTTTCATAAACTGAGGAGTCCGAGTTAGAGTCGGATGATACTCCACACCCCTTATCAGTAGGAGCACTATGACTGGTTTACAACTACACAGCCCCATACATGCCAAGCTATGATCCATGGTGTGTCCTGATATCACTCTTTCATAGTCAGCAATATGTAGGTCCTCTGCAGGATCAGGCCAGACAGGCTAGTTATCACTACCCACATTCCTCTATGACAGTGGAGCACCCCTGGTCCTGTCATCATTACTGTACTCCATGACAGTGGAGCACCCATGGTCCTGTCATCATTACTGTAGCCGTGACTTAACTAGGTACTAACCAGCACACCAGGTGCCAATTCATAGACGCTCTGACCCAGTCATCTAACCATCATCTACTGTCCCTTGTCAAAGTCCTAAGAATTCCCCCTGTTCCCAACATATTACTTCCTGTTCACTTGATGCTTAATAGATCCCATCTCTTTTCAGGTGCCACAATAACTAGATAGCTCATGTTATTCCCTTCAGTTGTCAGTGGTTTTCGGTGTTGTTGCAGATTTGTGTACATGTGTATACAGGCAACAAAACGCATATAGAGAATACAGAGAAATACAGTTGTATGACAGCCATGCACTGAACGGAACGCAGAGCAGCATGAAATATGAAAATCAGTTTGTACGCATGAGGAAAGATCACACACAAGCTAATTCAAGAAAACTGAAGCAACGATTTGCAAAGCCATCGCCCATACCAGGCAATGGAATTAGACTGCCACAGCAGCATAATAAATGCACAATAATGCTTGAGAACTGGCTGTGTTCTCATTTTTCTCAACTTAAAATGGAACTGTAGTGAAAATATCAAAATAAATAAATGTGCTTATTTTTTATTTTTTTTTTTTTATACAGTATTCATTTATAGATTATTTAGTCAGTGTTTGCCCATTGTAAAATCTTTCCTCTCTCTCTGATTTACATTCTGAAATGTATTACTGGTGGTGACATCTTTAGTTCTGCCAGGTGATTTGCATGGAATGTTCGTTACTGAGAGTTCTATGCACAGAGGGAGATATGGCTTGCTTGGCAGTTGGAAAAAACGTTATTTACCACAATGCAACGGGGTTCACAGACAGGAAACTGTCAGGACCAAGGGGGAAAGGGGGTATCAGCTACTGATTGGGGTGAAGTTCAATCCTTAAATTTCCTCTTTAAAGGGGCACTACAGGGTACTGTAAAATTTAAAATATGTGCAAACATCATATACAAATAAGAAGTAAGTTTCTTCCAGAGTAAAAATGAGCCATAAATTACTTTTCTCCTATGGTGCTGTCACGTACAGTAGGCAGCAGGAATCTGACAGAAGTGACAGGTTTTGGACTAGTCCATCTCTTTATAGGGGATTTTCAGCAAAGCTTTTATTCTTTACAAAGATATTCCCTAAAAATGATTTAAACAATGATGCTGGCCAGCATCCCTGCACCCTACACAGTTTTTTGGCAGTTGGACAGAGCAACTGCCATTCACTAAATGCTTTTGAAAATAAATATATGCCAGGGAATCCCCTATAAACAGATGGACTAGTCCAAAACCTGTCACTTCTGTCAGATTTCTACAACCTACTGTAAGTGACAGCAACATAGGAGAAAAGTAATGTATGGCTCATTTTACTCTGGAAAAAATGTACTTCTTATTTGTATATGTTTGCACATATTTTCAATTTTACAGTTTTTCGCTGTAGTGCCCCTTTAACCCTCAACTGATTCCCTTTCTTTTATTGTTACCTGTGTCATGAGCCAGAGGCAGCCACTAGTTCTTAGGAAATCATGTCATCATTTAATCAGGGCTGTCCAGCTCCAGTCCTCGAGGGCCATATCCATGCCAGTGTTTGTGATGGGCAGAGACATGATGAAACGTGTTCTACTTGATAAACCACACCTATACTGATTGAGACCCATCAATTCATTTGAGCTGTGCCATAAATGTGTGAGGACCTCGACCCATGAGGACAAGAGGTCTACATCCCTGCCATAAATGAAGCAGCACTTGTGGCACTGTCCAGGATCAGAATCGGCCAATGAGGTCAGTCGATGGCAGCCTCCAGCACAGGATGAAGGCCTCAGCTCAGATGAGAGGAAAGAGGGGCTGAGACAAATTTCCCACCAATCAGATCTCAGCTGTCATTTTCCATTAGAATGTTCGCAATGGCTAAAAAACTCTGTTCTTATGGCTATAAATAAGGCCTCACAAGCCAAACTAGAACAGCTTCGGTCAATATTGATGATGAAAGGAGTATGATGAAAACACAGTATGGTAAGCAAACAGAAAGAACATTAATACAAGGAGTCATCTCAACTACATGGGAAAACAGTGATGGGTTGCCGAGGGTTCCTGGACATGACAGGAGTACGTGCTTATGTGCATATAGAGAATACAGAGAAACAAGTGACAGCCATGCACTGGCCAGGGCTGTGGAGTCGGAGCAATTTTGGGTACCTGGAGTCGGAGTGGTGGTTTCATAAACTGAGGAGTCAAGAGTTGATTGATTTTTGTACTCACTCCACAGCCCTGGCATCAGACAGCACAGTAGCATAGTGGGCAGCAGAGTGGCGTAGTGGTTGGTGCTCTCGCCTTGCAGCGCTGGGTCCCCCTTCGAACCCCAGCCAGGGCACTATCTGCACAGAGTTTGTATGTTCTCCCTGTGTCTGCGTGGGTTTCCTCCAGGCACTCCGGTTTCCCCCCACATCCCAAAAACATACAGATACGTGAATTGGCTTCCCCCCTAAATTGACCCTAGACTACTCAGATATACTAAGACTACGGTAGGGATTAGATTGTGAGCTCCTCTGAGAGACAGTGACAAGACAATATGCTCTGTACAACGCTGCGGAAGATGTCAACGCTATATAAATATTAAATAATAATGATGTACAAAAGATAGACAATGATGCTACATGTAATACATTGCTGTGTATATAGGAAAAGCAGCACACGGCAGGTGTAGGCAGAAAAACAACTGAGCATCATTTTTCTGGGTCAGCCCCAGCAGGGTGCATCTCTCTATAGTATGCATTCATTACCAGCAGTGCAGTGTGTGTGTGTAATTGCATGCAGCTCTGTGTGTATGGTTGACACTCCTCTTTTGTCAGGATGCTGCACCCCCCCCCCCCCCTCCTATGTGTGGCAGAGTAACCCCATCTGTTCACCACCAGCCAGACACACCACTATTTAGTCTTCATGATCCATCAATAATTGCCATCTTACCCGGCACCCCCTGACAAATAGATACATCTCACATCACGGCATCCACACACAACAAGGCGATCGCCAGGGCAACATCCTCAGCACACAGCTACACCCTGGAAAAATCCACTGCTACGCTTCTCATGGCAGACCCATTTATGTTATGTAACGCCATCCACCCTGAAACGACGCCACTATGCCTCTGGATCCCGAGCAAAACAAAGAGGGCTCCTAAATGTGTACAATACTGAGCTATTATTTTATTTTAATCAGTTTCATCATCCACCAATCGAAAACATCCTGATGGATTCCCTGCTACTGGAACAATGCCTGCTTACCACTGCACTGATATTGTGGTTTTTGGTACCCTACATCATCCAGGGACTCTCTCGGCAACATCTCCCAGATGTGGTTCTGGTCTCGGCTCCAAAGCGTTCTTGGAGTCTTTAGCGTTCCTGCTGAGTCTTCCAAACAAATAAATAAAATTCCAGCACTGAGACGGAGACAGCGTTGAAACGTACGGAGCCGGTGACCAGACTTGGAAAAGATTCTGCATTTGGCATCTCCACGATTAATGGTAGTAAAACGGATATATCATGTTTTCAATGCCTTCACATCATCTGTGTGCTTATCTTGCACTACACTGAAATCTCCAGTTACACTACAGTTGTTTACATAGTGTAAATGCACAGCAGGTTCTTCATTGACTGAATAATCCACCTCCCTAAACAATGCAAGGCTTAGTAGTGCACACACACACACACATACCCAGCCTGAGTGGTACCCTAGGCAAGACTGTAGCTATGGGAATAGCTGGCAGCATCTCCATCACTCCACATCCGCCAGCCATGTCCTATAGATAGATGTCCATGTAACAGATAGCAGATGATGCTCTGCTCTCTATGTGAAATCAGTACAGGCTGCTATTGTACAGCCAGGCATCAGCATCCTGACATCTACATACAATGACACACCTACAGACTTCTGCAAGGCATCCTCTGCCTGGAAGCACCCCCAATGCAAGCCTGCGGCCAGATTGCATGGTCAGAGCATGGCACACACACGGGCGGGCTGCTCTGCAATGCCAGGCTGGTGCTGTGGGCTCTGCAGAATCCCAATGCCAATCGCTGGAGCCCCCCACTCACCGTGATGCGAGGAATGTTCTTCTTGCCCTGGTAAGACATGCTGGAGGCTCTCCCCTTGGTGCTGGGCGGGGGGCTGGCGGACACAGGACCGGTGCTGCGGACGGAGGGTGCTGAGGAGGAGGAGGAAGATGAGGATGCGCTGCCCCCGGTCTCCCTGTGCCCAGGCTGCAATAAAGGACTTGCAGCAGGCGGCAGTGCGCACGCGCCGTGCCACTCCCTGTCCTCATCCGAGGCAGCAGCTCCCCGGCCGCTGCCATTGGTCGAGCCGCCAGCCGCTATGCTAATGACAAGCCTGGCCAGGAGGCGGAGCCGGAGCGGGGATGCAACGACTGCAATGCAGTGGAGAAGCCGAGATTGATGCGCTGCAATTCGCTGCCGGGCGGTGATATGGCACTGCAATCCAGCGCCCGCCTATGGGAGGCATGCAGCCCTGGCTCATTATCAGTGCCAGCTGCAGCCACAGAGAGCCTCAGCGTGCCAGCATGCGACTGCCAAGTGTGGGGCTGGCACTGGACAATACGATCTATACAGCCCAGTGACAGCCGCTGTTTTGTAGTGCTAGATAAGATGATAGCACTTTTCTATGTATATTGAATGCATGGGTTTTTGCTATTTAAAACCACCCGGCTGGGTCATATAGACCTATTTCCTGTTGAGGCTACTCCCCCTTTCTTACCATAAGCCACACAAGGCAGCCAGGGAGGGGGGCACTAGCCAGTATTTCCTTGTCAGTACTGATCACCTGACCATCCCCACCTCCTCCCTCTGCTGCTGGGAAGCCACTATGGACTGGTACACATGATACAATTTTCTGACAGATTGACAGTCGGATCGATTATTTGTGACAGGTCCGCTTCTGATCTGCTTCCCGGTCTTTTTTTCTCATCGGTTTTGTATAGAAGTGATAGGAAAAACAATCAGAAAGCAGACCGGACCTGTCAAAAATAATGGATTCGACCGTCAATCTGATGGAAAATTGCATTGTGTGATCTAGGCTTAATGGCTGGTACACTGCAATTTTCCGCCAAATTGACAGTCGAATCGATTATTTCCGATAGGTCTGATCTGCTTTCCGATCGTTTTTCTGATCGATTTTGTATAAAAGTGATTGGAAAATCGATCGGTAATCAAAGCGGATCTGTCAAAAATAATAGATTTAGCCATCAATCTGACAGAAATTGTGTACTAGGCATAAGACTTGGTTCACAATGGAGCGATTTTTTTGAGGTTTTTCGCAGCGCTTTGCTGATCGCTGGTGATTGAAGTGCTGTGGCAAAGTATTTTAATGTAAGTATTCATGCTGCAGCGTTGTGATCACTATAAAATTGTGAATGGGGCATGCAGCTTTTATTTAGTGAGTGTGATGCAGACTGCTGCTGCTTGAGCAAAATTGCAATAGCCAACAAAATTGCATTGCAAAGTTGCAATCATTACACCATTGCATTTTGCAGTGTGAACCAGTCCTAAAACTCCTTTTTCACAGGATGCTGAACTCAGTGGCATAGCTGAGGAGTTTGGGGCCCCAGTGCAAGTTTGACATGGGGCCCTAAGCACTGTATTGATAAGAAGTCCCAAAACCTACCAAGGACAGTTTCAGTGTCCGAGAGGTGTAATCAAAGGAAATGGTTAGTTTAGGCCCGGTTCACCTCTGTGTTTTTGTACAGAACGTAACTGGAACGTATACTGTACAAACGGAATGGATGTGAAAGGATCCATTGTTAACATATTGGAACATTCACATGCGTCCGTTGGTACGGATACGCTCCGTTCCCCGGACCAAAAAAAATGCTGCAGGCCCTAATTTCCCGGACCGTTCTGCCCAGCGGAATGGAACTGGACAAAAAAATGCTTTTGCATTGGGGCAATGGAGAACGAAATGTTTCTTCACACTAGTAAAGAAATGGACCATTCCACGGGGGATGGGGGCGACGCAAACCTGAGCGGTGGGAGGGTGAGGGGGGTTGCAGCAGCCGGGCGGTTGGTGAGCGAGGGTGAACCGGGCCTCTATACATACCTAAAGGCCAGTGGTAGAGGCATCCGTCTTTTTCCGTGTCATGTGACTGTAATCACAGAGCAGGAAGAGGAAGCCTCTGCCGCTGACATTAGGTATGTATTTGCTGGCAAACGGAGTGAAAACCGATCCATCGGTGATCAGATCAGTTTTCACAATCTGCTTGCCAATGTGCACAGAGCCATCCAGATCCGGTGAAGCGGAGACCGGATCCGCTTACCGGATCCGTTTGGCTCATTTTTTCTAATGTGAACCGGGCCTAAGGATTACTACTATTCCAATGCACATATTGGGCCTGATTCACAAAGCTGTGCTAACAGTTAGCACCCTGGTGAAAAGCCCTTTATCATGCCTAAACTCAGTTTAGGCATGATAAGTTTAGGTGTGATAAGTTTAGGCATGATAAGTTTAGGTGTGATAAGTTTAGGCATGATAAGTTTAAGCACCAACTGGGTTAGCACCGCAGTGCACAGCTGATCAAAAGTTTTGCGCTAGCAAAGTCTGGTGCACTTCGCATAGAGTTTAATGGCGCTGCTTTGCGTGCGGGACTTTGCAAGCAATCTACACTTATCTAAACTTAGCATGCCTAAACTTATCACACCTAAACTTATCATGCCTAAACTTATCACGCCTAAACTGGCTTTTCACCGGTGTGGTGCAAAGGTTATCATGCCTAAAGTCTTTTAGGCGTGATAACTGAGTTATCACCGCTTTGTGAATCAGGCCCATAGAGGTGTTCATTACCAGCACAGCACCCATTAAAAGATAATGAGATGTATTAAAGGACTTACGAGGCAAAGAATAAAAAAAAAAAAAAAAAAAACCTAGATACCTGCGTCAGCTTGTAAGGCACGGAGGACGCCGTCAGCGCCCTCCGTGCCGTTCCGCCGGGTTCCCACCGCTCAATAGTATACCCCCCCGAACGGTCCCCGACCGCGCGGCCTGGGTCGGGCTCTCCAGCCTGTACAAAGATGGCCGCCAGAGCTGGCCGCGGCTGCACAGTCCGCATAGCCGCGAGTGCGGCTGCGCAGCTCTCACGCTACTGTTATGTGGATCGGGGGGGGGGGGGGGGTTGGCCTTAGAGCTGCGCAGCCGCACTCGTGGCTATGCAGACTGCGCAGCCACGGCCAGCTCCGGCGGCCATCGTTGTACAGGCTGAAGAGACCGACCCGTGCGGTCGGGGACCGTTCGGGGGGGCTATTGAGCGGCGGGGACCCAGCGGAACGGCACAGAGGGCGCGGACGGCGTCCTCCGAGCCTTACAAGCTGACGCAGGTATCTAAGTTTTTTGGGGGTTTTCTTTGTATTCTTGGCCTCGTAAGTCCTTTAAGGAGGACCCCACTGGTCCAGGGGCCCTGGTGCGGTCGCAACCTCTGCATCCCCTATTGCAGTGATGGCTAACCTTGGCACTCCAGCTGTGACCAAACTACAAATCCCATCATGCTACCGCCTCCCTGAGTTATGCTTAGAGTATTGCAATGCCTCATGGGACTTGTAGTTCCACCACAGCTGGAGTGCCAAGGCTAGCCATCACTAGGGATGCTCGAAAAATTCCGCGGAATTATAAATTCCGTGATTCCGGCCGGAATTAGGTTAATTCCGATTCCGGTAGTCAAATACTTATACGGAATTCCGTCGGAAAAATCTCTCTCTCCTCCTCCTCCATCCATCCATCCATCCAAGTAGGGAATTGCAGATTTTCAAAACAGCTTATATACCATAGCTGGGATTTGAACCCAGAACCTAGTGTGTAGTAGGTATCTGTCTTAACCTCTAGACCATGACCCACACTACATGCTAAAGCTGGCGGTAGCATAAACCATACTTCCATTATGATCAATTCGATAGAAAAAGTAGCATGATTAAGGATTTGTACTTTTTGAAAAGCATGCTTATATACCATAGCTGGGAATTAAACCCAGGACCTAGTGTGTAGTAGGTATCTGTCTTACCCTCTAGACCATCAACCACACTCAGGGCCAGGCTTTAGCGCCCCCCCATCCCTCCCACCCCAGCTGTCACACACTGATTGCTATTACACTAAGAGGTGCCCCAGGGCCACCCCCCCCCCACCCCCAACACCTTAATCTCTACTTATCTGGCTTGCAGTCGCTGCCATGTATCACCTTTTCTTATTTCTTTCTGCTTCAAACACAATTGGGAATGACAGCTGAATGAATTGTGCACCCCCCTCCTACACTGCGCCCTGAGGCTGCAGCCTCTCCAGCCTCAGCCTTACTAGTGGGTAAGACAGATACCTACTACCATGCAGTGTGGTTCATGGTCTACAGGGTAAGACAGATACCTACTACACACTAGGTCCTGGGTTCAAATCCCAGCTATGGTATTTAAGCATGCTTTTCAAAAAGTACAAATCCTTAATCATGATACTTTTTCTATCGAATTGATCATAATGGGAGTATGGTTTATGCTACCGCCAGCTTTAGCATGTAGTGTGGGTCATGGTCTAGAGGTTAAGACAGATACCTACTACACACTAGTTTCTGGGTTCAAATCCCAGCTATGGTATATAAGCTGTTTTGAAAATCTGCAATTCCCTACTTGGATGGATGGAGGAGGAGGAGGAGAGAGAGAGAGAGATTTTTCCGACGGAATTCCGTATAAGGCGGAACTGCCCCGGTATACCGTCGGAATGGAACGGTAACGGAATTTCTATATGGCGGAAATGGGCTATTCCGACCATTCCTGGCCATCACTGCCCTATTGCTATGCCATTGGCTGACCTGTGCATTTCTCTGTCTGGAGCACCTTTTGCAGGTAAGACAACTGTAAGCACCAGGGTTTATTTTTCACTATACATCCAATTCTATGTAGTCTTTTGAGCTGTATTTACTGGACTACGGAATTTTTCCACAGAATATTTTACACAAACAAACATTTAACGACTTTTTTCACTATTACCGCCATGTTACCACACTATTTTACTGACCTTTACTTGCACTCCGAAAAAAGATTTGTGAATGTGGAAAAAAAATGGTAATTACTGCTGTTGGTCATTTTTCATTACAAATGTCTTTACCACACGTATTGTGAATGGAGTCCATTGTATCAGCATTTAAAGGGAACCCGAGATGAGAGGGATATGGAGGCTGCTATATTTATTTCCTTTTAAGGCAACTGGCATTGTTTACATGGAAATAAATATGTCTGCCTCCATATCCCTCCCACCTCGGGTTCCCTTTCACACACAGGGGGGGAGGAGGGGGGGGGGTAATAACAAGGATAGTGGCATTGCATGCAGCATCAGACAGGTGGTCAGATGCATGAATCCCACCTCCTGCCCCGAATGCTGCAGCCACTTGCAAGGGTCAGTTTCACTGAACAGTTGGCATGCAGAGACTGTGCCATTCCCCAAACATCTATGTGAACATAAAATTGAGAATTTATAAAATTGCAGTGCTGGCCACAAAGAGTTGAACTATAAGCAGAGGGAAAAGGAAGAAGTTGGTCCATTTTCAAGCTGCAAAAATTTACATAGACAATTTGCATGATCCTGCATCAACTCTGAAGTATTTGCATCACATGGACCATCCCTACTCATCAGTGAAGACTGTCCTTTGTCTCTCCTTACAAATGCAAGCTTCTGTGAATGTGTCTTGGGTCACATGACTGAATATTTCATGGGAATTCTGTGGAACGGCTGCATCAAATATTGAGGGCTCGTTCCCACTGTTGCGACGCGATTTCGGCCGCATTCCGACGCTTGTAAAAACGCATGCGGATGCGTTTCCGCATGCGTTTTTACCCGCGATTTCGCATGCGATTTCGCATGGCAGGGTGCCATGCGAAATTAACCATGACACTGCCAGGGCTAAATAAAATTGAAAAAGGTGCGAAATCGCACGCGAAATCGCGGGTAAAAACGCATGTAACAAACACATGCGTTTTTACTATTAAATACATTAGCGGCGATTCGCACGGATTCCCGACGCAGGCGAAATCGTTGGCTCTTTTGTGCGGTTTTTTACCGCTGAAAAAAACGCACCTCAACAACGCTACAGTGGAAACAGGCCCATCCACTTGCATTACATGTGCGGATCTGCATGCGTTGGACGCATGCAGATTCGCGATAGTGGGAACGAGCCCTAAAAGTGAGTGAGCATATTTATCTTTAACAATGAAAATCTAGGAGGATGAACTAAGGGCTTGAAAAATGACAGACCAAAATGTCTACAAGTTTCTTTTAGTAGACAGCTGTATTACAATGTATCTTTTCAATAAGTTGATACATTGTACAGTATTCTGGTAGCAGCCAGAAAAGAATACTATGTTTGTTTATAGTAGCCAGTGGCTGGCAGTGCTCTTAGCTACAGTGTAGCTAGTCCTTGATCCCTCAGGCAGTGGTCACACTTGCTTAAAAGGAACCCGAGGTGAGACCTATTGAAGCGGCCATATCTATTTCCTTTTAATCAATACCAATTTTGCCAGACAGTCCTGCTGATCTTTCTGGTCAGTAGCGTCTAAATCACACACCTGAAACAAGCATGCAGCTAATCTTGTCAGATTGTCATAGATGTGCATGCTTGTTCAGGGTCTATGGTACCCGAGGTGACATGTGACATGATGAGATGTAAATGGGTATGTACAGTGCCTAGCACACAAATAACTATGCTGTGTTTTTTTTTCCCTTTATTTGCCTGAAAGAGTTAAATATCAGCTGTGTAAGTGGCTGACTCAGTCCTGACTCAGACAGGAAGTGACTACTGGTAAGTCATTCCAGTTATAATACAGTTCATAGATTTTAGCTCTGGCATCCTTAAATTAATGTGTCATTGAGCAAAATCAATAAAACAGTTTAAACTTAAAAAGTAGATTTAAACATAAACTGAACTGTAGTGAAAATAACTTAACAGAATGTTCGTTACAGAGAGTTCTATGCACAGAGGGAGATATGGCTTGCTTGGCAGTTGGGGAAAAAGCCGTTATTTTCCACAATGCAACAAAGTTCACAGACAGCAAACTGTCAGGGCCATGGTCATGACATCACACTGTGGGAGCAGGGCCGGATTTCTGGGAAGGCCCCAAAGGCCCGGGCCTTGGGCGGCTGCCGAACAAGGGGCCACCTGGACATGAAAGAGATGTTGCTGCATATGAAAGAGGAGGCCGAAAATGGGGAGCAGCACATGGAAAAGGGAAAATGATGCTGATCATGAAAGACACGGACTGCTCTACATGGATGATACTCATGGAAGAGGGAGCTGTACATAGAATGGGAGGGGCTGCAGTACATGGATGATGCACATGGAGGAGGGGGCTGCACATGGAATGGGAGGGGCTGCTGTACATGGATGATACTCATGGAATAGGGGGAGGCACATGGAATGGGAGGGGCTGCTGTACATGGATGATACACATGGAAGAGGGAGCTGCACATGGAATGGGAGGGGCTGCTGTACATGGATGATACACATGGAAGAGGGGGCTGCACATAGAATGGGAGGAGCTGCAGTACATGGATGATGCACATGGAAGAGGGGGCTGCACATGGAATGGGAGGGGGCTGCTGTACATGGATGATACACATGGAAGGGGGGGCTGCACATAGAATGGGAGGGGCTGCAGTACATGGATGATGCACATGGAAGAGGGGGCTGCACATGGAATGGGAGGGGGCTGCTGTACATGGATGATACACATGGAAGGGGGGGGGGGGCTGCACATGGAATGGGAGGGGCTGCTGTACATGGATGATACACATGGAAGAGGGGGCTGCAGATGGAATGGGAGGGGCTGCTGTACATGGATGATACTCATGGAATAGGGGGCTGCACATGGAATGGGAGGGGCTGCTGTACATGGATGATACACATGGAAGAGGGGGCTGCACATAGAATGGGAGGGGCTGCAGTACATGGATGATATTCATGGAAGAGGGGGCTGCACATGGAATGGGAGGGACTGCTCTACATGGATGATACTCATGGAAGAGGGGGCGGCACATGGAATGGGAGGGGCTGCTGTACATGGATGATACACATGGAAGAGGGGGCGGCACATGGAATGGGAGGGACTGCTCTACATGGATGATACTCATGAAAGAGGGGGAAGCACATGGAATGGGAGGGGCTGCTGTACATGGATG
Organism: Hyperolius riggenbachi; assembly: GCF_040937935.1. Lineage (NCBI taxonomy): Eukaryota > Metazoa > Chordata > Amphibia > Anura > Hyperoliidae > Hyperolius > Hyperolius riggenbachi. Next base: position 103,898,180 of record NC_090648.1, read on the forward strand.
ATACACATGGAAGAGGGGGTGGCACATGGAATGGGAGGGGCTGCTCTACATGGATGATACACATGGAAGAGAAGGCTGCACATGGAATGGGAGGGGCTGCTGTACATGGATAATGCACATGGAAGAGGGGGCTGCACATGGAATGGGAGGGGCGCTGCTGCTGCACAAGAAAGGGGAGTCACAACATACTTAGCCTAGGAGCACACAAAGTATAAATCAGACCTTGTGTGGGAGAGGTTTCACCACAACAGTCATACAGACCGCCCTGATGTATTTGAGAAAATGTAAAGATTTCTCATGTAAAGGAAGTATCAGCTACCGATTGGAATGAAGATCAATCCTTGGTTAAAGTTCCTCTTTAAAATCACGTGTGTTTTCTGTGAAGCCTGAGGTGTCCATTCCCAGGAGGCTCCCCGCCGTACGAAAAATGTATACCGCTCCTGTGGATATTCGTTGCCACCGTCCCCGCTTGTCCCATAGACCAGGAAGCATTGTGCTTCCTGTTGGTTTCCAAAAGAACCAATGGGAATCCTCCTGCAACAGAGAATATTTTCATTGGTTCATGTGGACAAGTTAGAATCCTCCCTGTTGCTAGATAGAATTCACTTTTTTACAAACCAACAAGAACTCCTATGCTTCCTGGTCTACAGGCGAGCAGCGAACGAGCGGGGACAGCACAGGCGTCGAGAAAAGTGGCCAGGCAAACGCACCAAGAAGTGTGAACAATGCTACTGCATTAAGCAGATGTGCTTACCATGCCGCTTACTCATACGCTGCTTTAGCAGTGAAGTGTGAACCCAGCTTAGGTTTTCTGCCATACGAGTTTCTACATTTTGCAATTTTAGTTCTGCATTTGTAATTGCATCTTTCATTTGTAATTTCAATTTTACCGCAATTTTAATGCAAGTGAATGGGAGAAATTTTTAAAAAGTGCTCAGAAAGCGCTGATCAATCGCAAACGTTTATAGTGTGTCTGAGCCCTTACTCATGACCAAGGATGGGATGCTCATTCGGATTCTGCGGAAATGCAATTTCCAAAATTCCGATTGGAAATTGCATTTCGGTAATGCAAGTGCGTTAGGCGGATTTCCGCCGGAAATCACAGAAATTTCCGCTGTAAATCACGGAAATTCCACCCGACTTTAACATCGATTTTCTCAAAAACTATAAGGTCTTTTTGAAAACTTTTTTGGCATCTTGTTCAGGAGATTCTGTTTAATAAACCCTGAAAATTTGGTGTTTCTAGGACTTATGGGGGCTTTGCTATTAACTGCTAAAGTCGGCGGATTTTAACTGTAATGTAAAATGCAGAAAATCTGCATCTGCCTATTTTCTGCATTTACATTACAGTAAAAATCCGCCGACTTTAGTGGTTAATAGCAAAGCCCCCGTTAGTCCTAGAAACACCAAATTTTCAGTATTTAATAAACAGAATCTCCTGAACAAGATCCGTGCGATCGGAATGCAACGCATACGAACACACACCATCTGCGCCTGCATGCGTTGCGTGGCTGATACCCATTCACTGTAGTGAATGGGTCAGCCGCGCGTTTCTGGAAAAAATGCGTTAGCGGACCACACTGGTACAGAACGCATGCAGTGTGAACATCAGACAGTGCAGTCTGTGCACTTTCTGATGTCGTGCGTGTCTGCGAAATCCGGACGGCAACGCATGCAATGTGAACAGGGCCTCTGAGAACTCAGAGAGAAGCATGTGATCAGTTAAATCAGCTGATAGATGTGTAGGCTTCTGATTTGCTGTGATTAATTCCTAGTTTAACACATGGTCATGACCAGCAAATCAGAGCCTTACAAATCTATAAGCTGATCAAACTGATCGCATGCTTCTCCATGAGTTCTAAGCATTGCTATCCCTACTCCTGACACTTTGTGCAATTTGTTTTTTTCGGGGTCCATCCTATTTCCATCCTTTTAAAAGTGAACCTGAATCGGGCAATAAGAAAGTCAATTACTTCATTCTGACACCGTGCTAACACATAAAATCAACTGCTATGAAAGGAAGGTGGGCGGGGCCCAGGTCATTCTGTGGGCAAAAAGCCGGGCAATGCATCCAGTACGATCTCTGTCAGTCAGGTTTGCCTAGAGCTTCACCAAGAGGATTGATTATTTCAATTTACCAATTAGGAGGAAGAGAGGGATGTCACTGACTGAAAGTATAGTCCGAATCCTACATGAGGCCATCATTCATTTATTATCTTTCTACCAGTCCAGGTATATATTTAGCAATCATGAAGAGATGGATAACGAGTCATTGGGCCAGTGTTTGGGCCATAATGTATTATGAATGCCTTAGCCCCTTTTACACTTGCAGGGTAAACCTGCATTGCGTTGCCCTATTTTGCCACAAAGGGCCACAAAAGCAATGAAAGTCTATAGTATTGTGTTCACTTGAGGTGTGCCGGGTACAAGGGCAACAGCACGTTACTGCAAGAGCCCCACTGAACGCGCAGTGCTTGGGGTAATGTAAGTCTATAGTCAACGCAGTAGGTGTAAACGACGGAACAGCACACATATGCAGACCGACGGGAATCCCAGGGGTGTACTTCCTCCCCTGCAGGGAGTACGTCACTGAGCGGGGGCGGCGCTATGCATATGACTATGTCGCCACACTGTGCTGCAGGGTCCTGTTTGTCATGTTTTGCGTTGTGGGATGCGGCAGGAGCATCAGATCACCAAGGCAACGCAACAAAACCAGCTTTCATGGCTTGTTCACACCTAGGGCGTTTTAGCATTTTATAAGCGCCGTCGATTTTAAAAATCGCCCTAAAATCGCTTGTGCAATTACACTGTACATAAATACATTGTATTTATTCTTTTCCGGGTCAAAGAGGGAAGTGAAAAAATAAATCGCTCTGCAAAAGTGCTTTGAAAAGCGTTTCACACAAAATCGCAATGTGCAAGTAAGCGCTGGGAGGGCAAAAAAAAACGTGCAAAAGATTGAAAATCGCTGGTGTCAGCGATTTCGATTTATAGATCTGAACAAAGCCTCAAAGATGTACATGGCTGAGAGTGACAGATGAATAATCTTGGGACACACAGATGTGTCAAATATGACCCACTTCTTCATGAAGATGATCTGGTGAAGGACTGATCTCCAGGAGAGTTTCCTGATAACTAATGAATATATACAGTGGTTTGCAAAAGTACACGTGAGAAGTGGAACGAAAATCATACATGATTCCAAACATTTTTTACAAATAAATAACTGCAAAGTGGGGTGTGCGTAATTATTCAGCCTACTTTTGGTCTGAGTGCAGTCAGTTGCCCACAGACATTGCCTGATGTGTGCTAATGAATAAATAGAGTGCATCTGTGTGTAATCTAATGTCAGTACAAATGCAGCTGCTCTGTGACTGCCTCAGAGGTTATCTAAGAGAATATTGGGAGCAACAAAACCATGAAGTCCAAAGAACACACCAGACAGGTCAGGGATAAAGTTATTGAGAAATTTAAATCCTTGAACATCCCACGGAGCACTGTTCGAGAGATCATTCAGAAATGGAAGGAGTATGGCACAACTGTACACCTACCAAGACAAGACCATCCACCTAAACTCGCAGGCCAAACAAGGAGAGCGCTAATCAGAAATGCAGTCAAGAGGCCCATGGTGACTCTGGACGAGCTGCAGCTCAGGTGGGGGAATCTGTCCATAGGAGAACTATTAGTTGTGCACTGCACAAAGTTGACCTTTATAGAAGAGTGGCAAGAAGAAAGCCATTGTTAACAGAAAAGCATAAGAAGTCCCGTTTGCAGTTTGCCACAAGCCATGTGGGGGACACAGCAAACATGTGAAAGAAGGTGCTCTGGTCAGATGAGACCACAATGGAACTTTTTGGCCAAAATGCAAAACGCTATGTGTGGTGGTAAACTAACACTGCACATCATTCTGAACACACCACCCCCACTGTCAAATATGGTGGTGGCAGTATCATTCTCTGGGGGTGCTTCTCTTCAGCAGGGACAGGGAAGCTGGTCAGAGTTGATGGGAAGATGAAAGGAGCCAAATACAGGGCAATCTTGGAAGAAAACCTCTTGGAGTCTGCAAAAGATTTGAGACTGGGGCGGAGGTTCACCTTCCAGCAGGACAATGACCCTAAACATAAAGCCAGGGCAACAATGGAATGGTTTAAAACAAAACATATCCATGTGTTACTGTTAAAATGTACGTACGCAGTGCGTACGGACCCCTGGAAACCCTGTGGAAGTGGCAACGCTTTGGCCAGGAATCGCTTTACAGCAACAATAAGGCTGTATAAGGATCCCTGGCAATTTTACCTATTTTTTAAAACTGTTTTTTTTGTTGTTGTTCAGAGTGTGGGAAATTTAAAAAAATAACATGGGGTCCCCCCTCCCAAGCCTCTTTAACCCCTTGTTGCCTTGTCTATTGTTGCGATCTGGTTTGAAGAACTCCTAGCGCACCCACCGCCAAACACTGCTGCTCCCCGCGCAGCTCTAGCTATACTTATAGCTAGAGCTCCGTCCGTCCCTCCTGCATGGCTTTTCGCTCTCTCCTCCCCGCCCACCGATAACAGGGTACTATGGGTGCTCCAGGGTGCCAGTGTGGGTGGGGGCAATAGGTGCAGTGGGCGGGGAGAAGAGCGGGAGCCACAGAGGACAGAGCTCCAGCTATACTAAATGTAGCTAGAGCCAAAGCATCTTTAAATTTGGCTCCAAGGCTCCTCATTGGTCTATTAACAGACCAATGGGGATCAGAAGGATCCCCATTGGTCTGTTAATAGACCAAGGTGGAATTTTGGAGCCAAATTCAAAGATGCTTTGGCTGTAGCTATACTTAGTATAGCTGGAGCTGCACGGGGAGGGGCGGGGTGTGGCGGCAGGTGAGCAGAGATATTCAATTAAGATCGCAACATTAGAGGATATTGGCTCTGGGACATTTTTTTAACCTCTTGAGGACCACAGGTTTACATACCTTAGTGACCAGGCCATTTTTTACAATTTGGCCCTCCACAACTTTAATGGTTTATTGCTCGGTCATACAACTCAGCACCCAAATGAATTTCACCTCCTTTTCTTCCCACTAAAAAAGCTTTCTTTTCATGGTCTCTGATTACTGCTGCGAACTTTAGGGTTTTTTTTATATTAATTAAAGAAGATCATGTTAAAAATACAAAACCTTCTATGTCTCTTTTCCCTCACCCCCTAAATCAGCCCTAGACTGCGATACATACACTACACTACCCATACATAGGCATCAGCCAACATATGGGATTAGACTGTGAGCCGTTGGGAGGGACAGTTAAGTGACAATGCTGTCCCCTGTACAGTGTCACGCTGTTCACATAAATATTGGCTTTTTAATTGTTTATTCCAGCCTGCCAGCTCTGATCGCGGCTGGCAGGGTGATCGCGGCAGCCCCCTGTGTCCCCTGCAGGAAACGCACTCTCAAGCGAGTGCTCATTCCCTGGTAATCTCTTGAGATAACACCTTTCGGCGGTTAGGCGTCCTGTGTGTGCCATGCTCCTGCCACCGATCGGCGTTAGGCGGTCAGGAGCTGATTTAAGGTAGAGGTAAGTATTTTTGGTTAATTAAGAATAATCAAATAATAATCAAATCTAACCCCAAAAAGTTTTACAAGTACATAAACTCTAAAAAAAGAAAGGTTGACTGTATTGGACTCCTAAAGAATAAGAGGGGGGGGAACTCAATGGTGGATGACAAAGGTAAGGCAGAGTTATTAAATGCTTTCTTTGCTTCTGTCTTCACAAGGGAAACATCACAGTTGCAAATTACAGAGGCAGAAGAGTCTCACTCTTCCAACTGTAATATGAAATACTTAACGCAGGAAGAAGTGAAGGCAAGACTAAATAAATTAAAAATAGACAAGGCACCTGGCCCGGATGGCATGCATCCTCAGGTCCTAAGGAAATTATGTTCATTTATAGGCAAACCCCTTTATCTTATTTTTTGTGACTCTCTTTCAACTGGCAGAGTCCCAGTGGATTGGCGTACAGCCCACTTTTCCCATTATTTAAGAAGGGCAAAAAATCAGATCCAGGAAATTATAGACCTGTAACCTTAACATCAGTTGTCTGCAAACTATTTGAGGGGTTACTAAGAGATACTATACATGACTTCATAGTAAAAAACAATCTTATTTCTCAGCATCAACATGGGTTTACTAAAGACAGGTCCTGTTTGACTAACATGCTCAGCTTTTGGACTTTGCAAAGGCCTTTGACACTGTTCCCCACAAAAGTCTGGTGCAAAAGTTGAGGATGCAAGGACTGGGGAAGAGTCTGTGTTCATGGGTAGGGAATTGGCTAATGGACAGAAAACAAAAAGTTGTGGTCAATGGATCATACTCAAAATGGGAGACTGTTAGCAGTGGGGTCCTACAGGGGTCTGTACTGGGTCCAGTGCTCTTCAATTTATTTATTAATGACCTAGTAGATTTAATAGTGAGCAATGTTGCTATTTTTGCAGATGATACAAAATTGTGCAGAATCATCAACTCTCAGGAAGATAGGGACATATTGCAACACGATCTGGATAGGATGGCTATAGGGGCACATAAATGGCAGATGAAATTCAATGTTGAAAAATGTAAAGTCATGCATGTTGGTCATACCAATGGTCTAGCACCATACAAAATAAATGGGATACAGTTGGGGACATCAAACTTGGAGAAGGACTTAGGAGTACTCATTGACAACAAGTTAAATAATCATACTCAATGCCAAGCCGCTGCAGCTAAAGCTAGCAAAATTTTAGGATGCATTAAAAGGGAAATAAAAACTCGAGATGCTAGCATAATATTGCCCCTGTTTAACTCTCTAGTAAGGCCACATCTGGAATATGGAATTCAGTTCTGGGCACCACATTACAGGAAAGATATTGCAGTTTTAGAGCAGGTGCAGAGACGAGCAACAAAATTGATACGTGGGATGGAAGGTCTCACTTACCAAGAAAGGTTAGATAAACTGGGCTTATTTAGTCTAGAGAAAAGACGCCTTAGAGGGGATCTAATTAACATGTATAAATACATCAGAGGGCAATATACAGGCTTGGTGGATGAGCTTTTTGTCCCTAGGCCTTCTCAAAGGACTAGAGGACATGATCTGCGCATGGAGGAAAAACGGTTTAGCCATTTATTTAGGAAAGGGTTCTTTACAGTAAGAGTGATTAAGATGTGGAATGCATTGCCACAGGAAGTCGTTATGGCAAACTTTATACCTGCATTTAAAGGGGGCTTAGATGCTTTCCTTGCGTTGAAAGACATCCATGGCTACAATTACTAGGTAATGCCTAATGATGTTGATCCAGGGATTTTATCTGATTGCCATTTGGAGTCGGGATGACGTTTTTTTTCCCTTTTGGGTTTTTCGCCTTCCTCTGGATCAAAAGGGATATGTGAGGGAGTAGGCTGGTGTTGGTGTTGTACTTTGTTCTCTGGTTGAACTCGATGGACGTATGTCTTTTTTCAACCCAAATAACTATGTAACTATGTAACAAAGGACTTTTCTCATCATCGTGTTATTTCATTTAACTCTTTGTGGAAATGGGTAAGGGGTACTTTGTATCCCTATACTCATTTCTCCTCGGGAGGGGGCTGGTATCTTGGGGTCCCCTTCTTAAAGGGGACTCCCAGATGCCACCATGAACCCCTCAGGTTGTTGTCGCCCCCCACCTCCTCTTGGGGCACCGGAGGTTGGAAAGAGTGCCTTGTTGTGATGAAACGCGGAAAAGCCGCTGTCTCTCAAGGCGAGGCGGCTGTTTCCGCGTCCAGCATGGCGTCACAACGCGGAAAAAACGCCGCATGCCGCTTAGGCAGAGCAGCGGAATCCGCATCGGAGGCGGCTCCCGCACTCAGTTCACTGGATACATTGCAAGACCGTACTGGTGTGGCTGGGACTGATAGTCCACCAAGATTCAGACTTACACGCGCGCGAGCACAGAGGCAGAGTTTAAATAGCAGTTAGAAGGGTGTCGGCTGACCAGCTGGGTCAGCTGACAAATTCCACTGCTCTCATTGGACCAGCAATTAGGGAGGTCCTGGAAAGGTCCTAGAGTATATATACTGCTGGTTGTTCACTAGCTCTTTGTCTGGCGTGCGATCACATATGTGGAAGCACCCAGATCCGTAGTCAGATCCGCAAGTGTGCCGGGACCAGCTGGAGCTGTAATCCTACACTTAGCTAGATTTTGTTGATAGCTTAAAGTACTAGTTTGATTGTGATTATTTGTTATGACTTTTGCCTGCCTTGACTACCCTTCTGAACTCTGATCTTGTACCTTGATATTTCTGATACCCTGTTGTCGAACCCCGTCTCGTTTCTAGACTCCGCCTCAGCCTCCTGATTCTGTACCTCGATATTTCTGATACCCCGTTACTGAACCCTGCCTGTACTTAGACTCCGCCTTTGCCTCCTGATCTTGTACTTTATCTGTCCGTGTGTGTACGACCTGGCTTGTCCGACCTCGAGAACCGACCTTACCGTTAGAGGCGGTTCCTCGCTCTGTTAGCGACCTTTCCTCCTGAGGGTCACTTCCAGACATCCTTCCTACTGTCAGTCTGACTCCTCCCGTCTTGGAGAGCTCAGGTCTGCAGAAGGAATCTGTGCAGTACTCCTTGCTGCACTGAGGCCTAGTCCCCAAAGTGTTACTGTTACACCAAACACTACACTCTACTCAGGTGAACAGAGGTTAGCTAGTATATCGGATTATCGGTGAGACTGCAGATCACTTATAATCTGGTATATATCTGTATTCCCAGTGATACTGCAGATCACCGGTAATCAGATCCTCTCTGTGCTTCACCGATCGTTACAGAACGCCAGACCAAATACAAAATGGACGCAAACACTGATTGTCTGGGTGTACTTGCCACTTCGGTGGACAACATCAATCAAGTACTGGGCGCCCACATAACTCTTATTGATGCCCTATCAGGGTCTGTACAAACCCTCCAGACATCAGTGGATCATGTGCGATCCTCTCCTAGCTCTGACATATGTATGCCTGTACCTGAAAGCTTTTCCGGCCACAGATCTGACTTCCGGAATTTTAGGAGTAGAGTATTGTCCTATTTTGAGTTGAGACCCCAATCTTCGGGTACTGAGACCCAGAGGGTCACGTTTATAAAGACTTTGTTGTCTGGCGACTCCCAGTCTTGGGCATATAGCCTGCCCGCCGGAGACAAAGCTCTTACCTCTGTAGAGGAATTCTTTAAAGCTATGGCAGTAATTTACGACGATTCAGACCTTGCTTCGACTTCTGAGCGGAAGCTCAAGCTTTTGCGTCAAGGCGAAGGTCCGGTCGAAGATTACGCGGCCGAGTTTAGGAGGTGGTCAGTTACGGCCAGGTGGGACACTTATGCCCTATTAGATCGTTTCTTGTCAGGGCTGTCCGATGAGGTCTCTGATTTGATGTTAAGCCAGCCCGAGCCCAGAACAGTCGATGAGGCCATCTCAGCGGCCATCCGAATCGACCGCAGGCTGCGCTACCAAAAACAGACCAGGGGTAGTTCCCGTGTCAGAGGGGTATCTTACACTACGGTCCCAGTGACTCCACCTCCTACTATTTCACCTTCTCCCGTCTTGCCTCCATCCGAGCCAATACAGATTGCTCGGTCAAAATTGACCCAGGTAGAGCGAAGACGGAGAATGACCGAACAGCTGTGTCTGTACTGTGCTGAAGGGGGGCATATAGTACAGAACTGCCCTAACAAGCCGGGAAGATGCTACCGTTTAGGAGTGGTAGGGGGTAGCACCCTAGGTGCCCGGCTCATACCCTTAAACGAAAAACGTTTGCTCCTTCCATGTATGATTACATGGGGGGACAAATCTGAAGCCACAGAAGCCTTTGTTGATTCTGGCTCCGCGGCTAACTTTATGAGTTCAGAGTTCGCAGAAAAGTTGGGCATTCCGCTCACCCCAGTAAAACCACCTATCCAGGTTACTGCTGTGGACGACTCCACGCTGCAAAGGGACCGTCCGCTGTCTCAGACACCAGAGGTGGAAGTCACTATTGGGGTTCTGCATAACGAAAGTCTAAGTTTCTTTGTATTACACATGACCACCTCCACAATTGTTTTAGGAATGCCCTGGCTGCAGCTCCATTCGCCACAGATTAATTGGGCTACAGGACAATTAACTAGTTGGTCAGACTTCTGTTCCCAACAGTGTCTAGGGAAGGTGACTTTAGGTCAGACCAAGTTGCATGTGGAGGGGGTTCCCGAGCAATACTCCGAGTTCTCGGATGTATTCTGTCCCAAGGCTGCTGACAAGTTACCTCCTCATCGCCCTTTCGATTGCCCCATCGATCTCCGTGCCGGTTGTATGCCCCCTAGGGGTCACCTGTATAATTTGTCTGGACCAGAGAAAATAGCGATGCAGGAGTACATTCGTGACAATTTAGCCAAAGGGTTCATTCGCCCCTCCCGGTCGCCTGCAGGGGCCGGATTCTTTTTTGTTAAGAAAAAAGACGGAGGGCTGCGACCATGCATCGACTACCGTGGCCTGAATAAAATCACGGTGAAGAATCGTTATCCGTTACCATTGATAGACGATTTATTTACGCAAGTCACGAACGCTAAGATCTTTTCAAAAATAGATCTGAGGGGTGCATACAACCTGGTCCGCATTAGAAAGGGTGATGAATGGAAGACGGCCTTCAACACTCCCGACGGGCATTACGAGTACTTAGTGATGCCCTTCGGGTTGTGCAATGCGCCAGCCGTCTTTCAAGAATTAATCAACGAGGTATTCAGGGAGGTGTTGGGTAGGTTTGTACTAGTATACCTTGACGATATACTAATCTATTCCAACAACTTCCCCAAGCACAGGGTCCACGTTAAATTCGTGTTGGACAAATTGAGGCAAAATATGCTGTATGCCAAGGTGGAGAAATGTATTTTCGAGGTGACCACTGTCACATTTTTAGGGTATGTGATCTCCACCTCAGGCCTGTCAATGGATCCTGCCAAGGTCACAGCTGTCCTGGAATGGCCACAGCCAGTGGGGTTGAAGCCCCTGCAAAGATTTTTAGGTTTTGCGAATTACTATAGGAGGTTTATAAAGGGATACTCCACGATGATTGCCCCTCTTACCAGTCTCACAAAAAAGGGGGCAGATACCAACCACTGGTCTCCTGAGGCTGTGGCAGCTTTTTCTCACTTGAAAAAATTGTTTTGCTCTGCACCCATATTGAGACACGTAGACACCTCTTACCCATTCATTGTGGAGGTTGATGCCTCAGAAGTTGGAGTAGGGGCTGTGCTGTCTCAACGCTCTGGGCTGCAGGGAAGGTTGCACCCGTGTGCCTATTTCTCTCGGAGGTTTTCACCGGCAGAGAAAAACTACGACATAGGCAACCGGGAACTTCTGGCCATTAAATTGGCATTTGAAGAATGGCGCCACTAGTTAGAAGGGGCAGAACACACGATCACGGTGTATACTGATCACAAGAATCTGGAATACATCGAGGGGGCTAAGAGACTAAGTCCCCGACAGGCCCGTTGGTCGTTATTTTTTACGAGGTTCAGATTTATTATCACATACACTCCAGGCAGCAAAAACATCAAGGCAGATGCCCTGTCCAGATGTTTCGAATTAGAGACAGCACAGCCCCCCGCTCCTGAGTCCATCATCCCGCAGAGGCTGGTGTTAGCAGCCACAGAGACCTGGGAGGATTGGACAAAGGTTTTGGGTCCCTTTCAGCAGGATGTCCCTGAGGGAAAACCGGAGGGGGTCTTGTTTATCCCACTGTTTTTTCGTCTACAGGTCTTACAAATGTTTCACGCCCATAAGAGTGCTGGTCACCCTGGTGCTGCCAGAATGCAGGATCTGATTGCCAGGTGTGCTTGGTGGCCTTCTATGGCATCAGACTGCAAGGAATATGTCAGGGAATGTGCGGTATTTGCCAAAAGTAAACCCTCCCGGCAGGCACCTGTCGGTACCTTACAGCCTTTACCCGCCCCGAGTGAACCATGGACCCACTTGTCCATGGATTTTGTGGGTGAGCTCCCCAGGTCTGAAGGCATGTCGGTCATTTGGGTGGTAGTCGACCGCTTCAGCAAAATGGCCCATTTCGTGCCTTTGAAAGGACTCCCCTCGGCCCAAGAATTGGCTGACCTATTCATCGTCCACATTTTCCGGCTGCACGGCATTCCGGAGAACATTGTGTCCGATCGGGGAGTCCAATTTATCTCTAAATTCTGGAAGGCATTTTGCCACCAAATGGGCATGAAGCTGTCTTTCTCGTCAGGCTACCACCCACAGACGAATGGGCAGACTGAACGAATTAATCAGTCTTTAGAACAGTTTTTAAGATGTTACGTTGCGGAGGCACAGAATGACTGGGTGAAGTTTCTGGCTTTTGCAGAATTTGCGCAGAATAATTTAAAGAGTTCTTCTTCTGGTTTTTCCCCGTTCTAGATTGTGACAGGGAGGTCGCCCAAGTTCTCCCCTTTGCCAGTTGCCTCTTCTCCGTTCCCAGCACTGGAGGATTGGCAGAGGTCACTCAGGGACAATTGGGGAATTGTTAGAGATAATTTGCAGAAAGCGTTCCAAAGTCAAAAGGGTCAAGCGGACAAGAGACGTTCCATGGAATGGAAGTTTCAGCCAGGGGATTTAGTCTGGGTGTCCACACGTCACTTGACCCTGAAGCAGCCTTCTGCCAAACTGGGCCCCAGGTTTGTGGGTCCGTTTTCTGTGACCAAAAAGATCAACAACGTCACTTATACCGTTGATCTCCCCGCCAGCATGCGTGGGGTGAGATCATTTCACGTATCCCTGCTCAAACCTGCAGTCCATGTGGGCCCTACTCCTCCTCCTCCTGTCCTGGTGGATAGTCATCCTGAGTTCGAAATAGAGAAAATTTTGGACTCTCGCATTGTCCAGAACTCGGTACAGTATCTGGTACACTGGAAGGGATATGGCATTGAGGAGAGACAGTGGGTACCGGGGACTCGCATGCATGCGGATCAATTGAGGAAAGAGTTTCATGCCTTACACCCCGAGAAGCCTGGTAGGAGTTGTCCGGAGTCCACTCCTCGAGGGGGGGGTACTGTGATGAAACGCGGAAAAGCCGCTGTCTCTCAAGGCGAGGCGGCTGTTTCCGCGTCCAGCATGGCGTCACAACGAGGAAAAAACGCCGCATGCCGCTTAGGCAGAGCGGCGGAATCCGCATCGGAGGCGGCTCCCGCACTCAGTTCACTGGATACATTGCAAGACAGTACTGGTGTGGCTGGGACTGATAGTCCACCAAGATTCAGACTTACACGCGCGCGAGCACAGAGGCAGAGTTTAAATAGCAGTTAGAAGGGTGTCGGCTGACCAGCTGGGTCAGCTGACAAATTCCACTGCTCTCATTGGACCAGCAATTAGGGAGGTCCTGGAAAGGTCCTAGAGTATATATACTGCTGGTTGTTCACTTGCTCTTTGTCTGGCGTGCGATCACATATGTGGAAGCACCCAGATCCGTAGTCAGATCCGCAAGTGTGCCGGGACCAGCTGGAGCTGTAATCCTACACTTAGCTAGATTTTGTTGATAGCTTAAAGTACTAGTTTGATTGTGATTATTTGTTATGACTTTTGCCTGCCTTGACTACCCTTCTGAACTCTGATCTTGTACCTTGATATTTCTGATACCCTGTTGCCGAACCCCGGCTCGTTTCTAGACTCCGCCTCAGCCTCCTGATTCTGTACCTCGATATTTCTGATACCCCGTTACTGAACCCTGCCTGTACTTAGACTCCGCCTTTGCCTCCTGATCTTGTACTTTATCTGTCCGTGTGTGTACGACCTGGCTTGTCTGACCTCGAGAACCGACCTTACCGTTAGAGGCGGTTCCTCGCTCTGTTAGCGACCTTTCCTCCTGAGGGTCACTTCCAGACATCCTTCCTACTGTCAGTCTGACTCCTCCCGTCTTGGAGAGCTCAGGTCTGCAGAAGGAATCTGTGCAGTACTTCTTGCTGCACTGAGGCCTAGTCCTCAAAGTGTTACTGTTACACCAAACACTACACTCTACTCAGGTGAACAGAGGTTAGCTAGTATATCGGATTATCGGTGAGACTGCAGATCACTTATAATCTGGTATATATCTGTATTCCCAGTGATACTGCAGATCACCGGTAATCAGATCCTCTCTGTGCTTCACCGATCGTTACACTTGTCCATGGAATGGACATGGGAGAGGGGGAGGCTTGGCCGCCCCTCTCCTCCAGAATCCTCCCATACCATGGACCATGTGGGCTGGTATAGCGAGGGGTGCAAAGCATCATGGGGCTGGGGCTCCACATCCTGGCTATCCCAGCCTGCATGGGGGACAAGGAGTTAAAGAAGCTTGCAAGAGGGAACCCCACATCAATTTCCCACACTGAACAATTTTTTTTTTTAAATCATAGGTAAAATTGCCAGGGATCTTTATAAAGCCTTATTGCAGCTGTATAGCGATCCCTGTCCAAAGTGTTGCCACTTCCACGGGGTTTCCAGGGGATCTGTACGCACTGCGTTCGGACCCCATGGACACCCCATCATGAAATGTATTGCCCCCTTCTTCTGATATACGTAAATTTACACTACCGTTAGGTTGCTATATTATCTGTCATTTACCGCATTTAAATGTATATTTTTCCTATTGTAACTTTAAAATTGATTTTCTCCAAAACTATTAGGTCTTTATGACTCCTTAACATTCCCTGCAAATTTGGATGATTCTAGCTGGTAAGGGGGCTTTGCTACAGAGGCGTAGCTAGGGTTTTCAGCGCCCGGGGACAAAGACTATTAATGCGCCCCCTAAGGTGAAGGGTCGTGACCAAATGTGGGCGTGGTTATGGGTACTCCACATTTGGTCACGCCCCTTCAAATGTACATGGAGGTTAGCAGGCTCACGCTCACCCACCCTCCCTCAGTATGTACCTTCCAGCATGTTCCAAGACAAATTCAGCAATCATGAGCCCCCCACCCCCATCAAGACAAATTCCGCAATCATGAGCAAACATGAGGCCCCCAACAAGACAAATTTAGCAATCCTGAGGCCCCCAACAAGACAAATTCAGCAATCATGAGGCCCCTAACAAGACAAATTCAGCAATCATGAGGCCCCTAACAAGACAAATTCAGCGATCTTGAGGCCCCCAACAAATCATGAGGCCCCCAACAAGACAAATTCAGTAACCATGAGGCCCCCAACAAGACAAATTCAGCAGTCATGAGGCACATAAATAGACAGCATTTCACATAAATAGGCAGAATGTCCCCTTAATATGGTAGACACCTCTCACCTGGCAGCAGTTCCCCAAAATACACTCAATCTGACAGCAATGCTTGCCCAAAAATAGGTAGCCCCAGGTCTATAGGTGTCCCCAGAATAGGTGGCCAGCAGTATAGATGTCCCCAGAACAGGTAGCCAGGGGTAGAGATGTCCACAGAACAGGTAGCCAGGGGTATATGTGCCCAGTATATGTAGGCAGGGGTATGTGTCCCCAGTATATGTAGCCAGAGGTATATGTGCCCAGTATATGTAGCCAGGGGTATAAATGCCCAGTATATGTAGCCAGGGGTATATGTACCCAGTATATGTAGTTAGGGGTATATGTGCCCAGTATATGTAGGCAGGGGTATATGTGCCCAGAGTAGGTAGCCAGGGGTATATGTGCCCAGAGTAGGTAGCCAGGGGTATATGTGCCCAGAGTAGGTAGCCAGGGGTATATGCCCAGTATATGTAGGCAGGGGTATATGTGCCCAGAGTAGGTAGCCAGGAGTATATGTGCCCAGAGTAGGTAGCCAGGGGTATATGCCCAGTATATGTAGGCAGGGGTATATATGCCCAGAGTAGGTAGCCAGGGGTATATGTGCCCAGAGTAGGTAGCCAGGGGTATATGTGCCCAGAGTAGGTAGCCAGGGGTATATGTGCCCAGAGTAGGTAGCCAGGGGTATATGTGCCCAGAGTAGGTAGCCAGGTCAGGTGTCCCCCTCCCCAGCAGGAGGGGAGCAGCGCAGAGAAGAGCTGCTCTCCCTTCCTCGCTGTCCCCTCCAATGTCCGGGTGGCTCAGGCTGGCAGCGGCGGGCGGAACTTACCTCCGTCTCGTCGCAGCGCCGGATGGATCTGCCGCTACTCTGGTCTGGTCCAGACCAGAGCAGCGGCTGCGCACTCGAACTTCCGGCCGGCGCTGGAGCGAGACGGAGGTGAGTTCCGCCCGCCGCTGCCAGGCCAGCCACCCGGACATTGGAGGGGACAGCGAGGGAGAGAGAGAGCACCTAAGGTGAGGGAAGGAGGGGGGATATGGCCCCCCCTTCCCCACCGTCCGCACAGCTCTCCCTCTTCTCTGCGCTGCTCCCCTCCCCTCCGCCGCAAAAAAAAAAAAAAACCCGCAGCTCAGCCAGGCTGAGGGCGCCCTCGGGGACCAGGCGCCCCGGGGCACTTGTCCTACCCCGACCCCCCCTAGCTCCGCGCCTGCTTTGCTATTAACCGCGAAAATCGGTAAACATTAGGTGAAAACATGAAAATGTTAGTGTATTTACATGGAAAATCTCGAAAGCGAAAACGAAAAAATGTAAGAATAGTTTCGCAAAAAAATATCGAAAGTGAAAATGTCGAAAGTGAAAAAATTTGCAAGCAACACTGGCGAGTGCATCTTCTGTACCTCCAATGCAGTAGAGAATGTAAAAGTCTTCCCTACCCTCCATAGGCTTATCATCCATCCATCAGCAACAGATGGAATACATAATGGTAAGAACTTTTTGAAATTTATAGCACTGGTTGAAAAACGTCCCTTATATGTAAAAGATGTACTCCATTTGGCATTGGACTTCAAAGTAAAAAAAAAAATACAGTAGTTTCTTTGCAGTATAGACATTGATTCCTTACACACTTCAGTACCAAATATTGTACAATAAAGTGGTTGTGTGTCAGATAGCATCAGGATATTCATCATATAGCAAGAATAATAAGGCTCATCATCTCATGTCACTTCATGCAGACTTTAAAAGAACATTGGAAGTAAATATGGAAACACTATTGTAAAGCAACTCTGGAATAAAAGATGCAGACAATGAAATTGCCAGAATTACCCCATCTTAGAATAAACATTAGCCAGATGTTACCTCACACACACACACACACACACACACTGGCATATTTCATGCCTGGTCCTGCAGGTGAAAGATTTGTGGGGATCAGGCCTGGGGCTGCAATAGAGACAAAGGGGGCAATTGCCATGTGGCTTCAACTTACTTTGAGTGATTATTTTGCTTGTAAATGTGCTGAAGGGTTATTTTTATTAATCAGGAGAAAAATATGCCATTTATGAGAAATGTTGTGAATTGAGTCCAATGTGGAATAGGGCATCGCACACTCTGTATGTTATTACTGTATGTGCATGTTATTTTCATACTATGACGATTTGTTATGTAATGTGCACATTATCATACACGTTATCCAGACAAGAGGTGTAGAAAGGCATACGTGTAATTAAAGCGCTGGAAAATATGGGTGCAGGTTGCCATTGACTCGGGGCAGGGCTGGTACTCTCATGAAGCAAAATGAAACACTTGCATCAGGTGCAGAGATCACAGGGGTAGCATGTTTGTACTGTGTGTTTACACTTACAGCATGCAGTCAGAGTAGGAGGAGGAGCGAGAGGAGAGCAGGGACATCATTGGGGAAAAGCAGCTCGTTGTGCTGTGTGTGGACTGTGACAGTGAGTGAGGAGGGGGGAGGCAGGAGAGCAGCAGTGTTTCATTTTGCTTGCACAGCAAAAGGGAGGAGGTAGCACTGCTGTCCTGACTGAGGAGGAATGGAGTGGCTGAGGGTGAGCAGTTTGTTTGTCACAGACTTATTGTCTAAAGGTGGCCACTAACAGTCCAATTTCTAGCGAAAAATCGTTCGAGCGATCAGAAATTCTGATTGCATTGGTTGTAAATAATCTCTATTGGTGGACACAATCGATTATAAACGAGTGAAAAAAATGTCGTCCGAATGAATTTTCGTCGAACCAAAATTTGGATTTTCTTGTTGGTTGTGATAGATAGGAAGCAAATATTGGTTCGTTGATGGTGTAGTGAACGTTGTATTACAATATTTCACTTTCGATCAGAATTCCTGATCGCTCAAACGATTTTTCACTATAAATTGGACCGTTAGTGGCCAGCTTTAGGAAGATGACTCTCTATGGTCAAAAACCCAATCTTTCTTTAAAAAAGAGAACCTGTACTGAGTAAAAATATTTAAAATAAACACATTGTGATGATCCGCTCAGCTGGCTGCACAGGCAGACAGCTGTTTGTCCATTCCTCTAGTCTGTGGGCTGCAGGTCTCTGGAACAGAGACCTGTCTTTTCATTGCAAGTTTCTGTTCTGTTCTCTTGCTGGGGAATTTGCATACATTCGTTATGCAAATCCTCTACCTGCCTTCTTTGATGACTGGCACTATAAGAGCTTTATGTTTCCCAGAATGCTTTGCTGGTCATTTCCCTTCCTTGCTCAGTTCCTGATGGACACTGCTGGAGTGTCAGCCATTGCTATCTAGTATAGTTAATTCCTGGGGGTTGCTTTTGGCTCCCCTTCTAGCCCAGTCAGGTTGTATTATCTGTATTGCCTGTTCTGTCTTGTCTTGCCTGTTTGCCATTGTCCTGTCCCTATGGTGGTTGACAGGAAATGGTTCTGATCTATGTTCTTGGAGTATAGCTGGTGCAGCGGTTGCTACCAGCTATCTCTTCTGTTCTGTTTCCTGGGATCGCGCTAGCTACTTTGTGCTAGCGCTGGGGATCCTTCTGTTCTGTTTCCTGGGATCGCGCTAGCTACTTTGTGCGAGCGCTGGGGATCCTTCTGTTCTGTTCTGTCTTGTCGGTCGCGATTGCGCTGTCACCAACGGCGGTTGATAGCGAATCGTTCTGTCTTGCTGAGATCGCACTAGCCGCTAGCGTTAGCGGCTGTGGATCTTTCTGATCTATGTTCCTGCTTGGATCACACTTGCTCTGGCGGAAGAGCGGTGGATCCTTCCTGCCTAGTTCTTGTTTTTCGTGTGTCTGTCTTGTCCGCTGCGCTTGCTACAGGCTCGGTGAGGTAACCGTTAAGCAAGCGCTCGCGTCCCCTGTTTCATGTTTGTCTGTTTATGGTTAGTTAGGCGTGCTTGTCTCTATTGTGCTTATCACGTGGAGATCGCGCATAACCGCTTGCACTGTTGCGAATGAGTGCGGTGTTCGCGGTTAGCTAGCGGTTGTTGTTTTCCGTATCTCCTTATTGTATTTGCTGTGCCTTTGCTACCCTTGTATTCTATTCTGTTCTGCCTTGTGTCACGTCTCGCGATCGCACCTCTCGCGATCGCGTTCCTATTTCGTATCTGCTGTTGTGTGTGCGTGGTCGCGGAGTGGCGACTGGATTGGCGCACACACATACAACCTATCCCTTTTGCTCAATCTCATTCACTATCGCCTCTCTTGCGATTGCATTCTGCGCTTCGTACAATTCCTGTCTGGCACTTGTGGAGGTACAGAGGATTGGTTCCTCTGCACTCCCCAGCGCCATCTGCCGACAGGAATTTCCCTCTACAGGTGCGTAGCACCTTTTGCTGGGTTCCTGCAAATTATACGCTTGTGGAGGATCTCCGCCGTGTCAGCGCACGCGTTGTGCGCTGATCACGGGGAAAGTTCCACAATCGTGACACACATGAGGTAAATTCAAATGAACATTACATAGTTACATTGCCATCAGTTCCCCTCAGAAGCTCACCATTTTCTTCTGACAATGATCCCTTCCAGTTCTGACAATATTTTGTCAGATCTAAAATATATCAGTTGCTGTCAATAAAATATCAGTTCCTGTCAGTTATAGCTGAGAGGACAACTGATGTACCAGGTAATGTCCATGTTTTCCTATGGCTCAAGTGGGCGATGTTACAGTTTAACTGTGTGCTGACCAGGAAGCTGTTATGGGGTAATGGCCATTTTCAAAATGGAGGACAGAAAATTCCCTTGATCACAGTGGACAAACAGGACGCAGGACAGGAGAAAGACACCGAGGAGTAGACTACATGGAAGGTAAGTATGACTTGTGTATGCTTATTTTGACTTTTAATTGTCAGTTCAGGTTTTCTTTAAGACCATCATTGAAATAAATGTTTGTTTAATCTTTCTTCTACTTTGCGATTTATAAACTGTACTCTCGCTATTACCCCTAGAAGAACTGTGATGAGATGTGGTTCCTCTTAAGTTTCATTTTCATTTCCCCTTTACTTCTTCCTTTTGCATTGACAATGAGGTCTAGCTGCTGCTGTTCTCTGTATTGCAATTGTTGAATGAATGACTGTATAATCAATAATGGCCTTTTAACTCTTTAGTAGCCACATAAAGCAAAGCTATATGTGTGCTGCAGGGCCGATTTTTTTCTACCGCTGGGGAAGTGCGCCTTTCCCAGCATGGTGGGATATGCAAAGCGATGCAGGGAGCTGTCATAGTTACCTGATCAAGCTCAAAAGTTAACACCATCCCCTGGGTTCCGATCACGTGTCATATCATGTGATTGGAACTCAGAAGAAGATGCAGGAAGTGCAACAACGCTGGTGGATAAAGCGGAGAAGCTGCAGCCATCCGGAAAGTCAGATCTCTTGCTGAGGCATCGGGAAGGTTTAGTGGCCATCAGACACACTCTGGATTTTCTGCAGAAGCTTTAAAACAAGCAACTCTCCTCACCCCATCCTAAATTGAAAAATGTTTCAATTGGTGTTCTACTTTAAGAAAGCTTGCCCATTAGTGATAGGAGCTATCATACAGTGTTATCTCCTTAGCGTTTTTAAGGAAAACACTAATGGAATGAATTCCTACATTATGATCTATTAGTGTTCATTACCGTCCCATTACCCAGAATGCCTAGATATGATCTGAATGCACCAGGGAGGCAATGTGTTGGGTAAGATAAATTACAGTACAGTATTTGCTAACCCCAGACCATATGCAGAGAAGTACAAGTCAGTCAGCAATACCCTGAAAAAGTCAGGGCTGTGGAGTCGGAGTCGAGGAGTCGAACTGAGCAATTTTGGGTACCCGGAATCGGAGTTGGAGTCGGAGCAGTTAATTTCATAAACTGAGGAGTCGGAGTCGGGTCATTTTTGTACAAAATCCACTGCCCTGATAAGTAGTAGACTAAAAAGTCGGAGTCGAGGAGTTGGAGTTGGAGCCATTTTGAGTACCCGGAGTCAGAGTTGGAGTCGAAGGTTTCATAAACTGAGGCGTCGGAGTCTGAGTTGAAGTCGGAAGATTTTTGTACTGACTCCACAGCCCTGAAAAAAGTATAGGTGGCCATACACACATAGTACATATCAGACCCTCTATGATCTGAATCGGATCAGAGAGGATTGAATCCTTTGACATCACTGTATAGCAATCCCACCCCAACAGTGTAAAAGGGGCCTTATCCAAAGCTACTTGCAGCTGTAATTGCTGCAACAGGTGGCTCCATCAAGTACTGACTTTAAGCCGGCGGGATGAGGTGAATGGTTATGCACACTGAAGCTTTCAGTTGTTTATTCCTATTTGTTGTTTGCTTCACAATAAACCTCATAATACAGAATATTTTCAAAGTTGTAGGCATGAACTGTCGATGAAATGGTGCAAACTCTCAAACAATCCATTTTAAGCTCTCCGCAAACTTTCTCCCCTATATATCTCCTCACTAGTTTCCAGATACCAACCCAACTGCAATCGCAGATCTACAAACTGCCTTCTTTTGTCTTTGTCTAGAATCACCTCATCGCATTCATGCATACAAGATTTCTCACGTGCTTCACCCCTCCTCTGGAATCCTCTGGCACAACGCATCCATCAGTCTTCAACCATTGAAATCTTAAATACTCCCTAAAAACCAGTGATGGGCAGATAATTTCCGTGATCACAGAATACCCGTGATTCACAAGCACTTTTTCATTAATAAACTTCCGAATCCGTGAATAATTCTGGAACACGGAAATTGGCCACGGAAATTCCGTAATTGCAAATATTCGGAAAGCGATCACGGTCGTGATCGCACTGGAAATTCGTGATTAGGTCGCGATTGGGCGGAAATTACATCCCTGGGCCAATCAGAGGCCCCCAGCCAGGCCCTAGCAACCAATCATAGGAGGGGAGGCTCTGCCCTCCCCTCCTGTATATAAAGTGGGGGCCATTTTCACAGCTCCATCCTTGCTAGACTCTGTGGCACTGAGAGGATCATCTCCAGGCCATATCTGCATAAGCAAGAGCATTTTCAGTCCTTACATTTCCCTTATACTGTATATGATACTTGTTCAGCTAGCTACCGTAGCCAGTGAGTGATTACTTAAGTTAGTTGTAGTCAGTGTAGATTACTTAAGTTAGTTGTAGTCAGTGTAGTTGTCAGTGAGAGAGTGTACTGATTGCTGTACTTACTGCAGGCAGATTCACTGATTCTGCTGCTCTATTACTGACTGTATACTTGTATTTAGCTAGCCAGTTTGTGATTAACTTAAGTTAGCTGTAGTCAATGTAGTAGTCAGTGACAGTGTACTGATTTTCTGTGCTTAGTGCAGGCAGGTTCAACTTCACACTGAATCTACTGTTCTATTACTGTATACTTGTTAGATAGCTAAGCTAGCCAGCCAGTGATCAACTTCAGTTAGTTGCAGTCACTGTCACCGGCCCGACACTAAGTTTAGTCAGTGATGTTGTACTTTGCTACTAGGTGTTTTTGTGGCATCGGCCACTCATCCTCCTCCAGTGGTACCACCACCGCCAGGTGCCATTGGGACTCACCATCACCTCTGCAATTGCTTAAAGTGTATTTCCCTGTTTAAAACCAATTATTACCAATTAATAGCCATATTTAACCACTTCGCCATATCTGGACGCATATATCCGTCCAGATAGGCAGTGGTGCTGCAGCCGTGTGGTGCGCGCGATCGGGCGCGCGCCCGCGCGCGCCCCCACTGCCTCCCGCTGCCCCCCCCCGATCAGTGAATGGGAATATAATTCCCCTTCACCGATCCAAGTCCCCGGCAGAAATACCGACGCTTTCTCATCAGAGAGCGTGGTATTTCTGCCCCCAGGAAACAACTTCTCTTCATTTTAGTTCCTAGATGCGACATCGTTCGCATCTAGGAACTTTTTGAATGTGGCCATCTTGTGGCCAAATAGTAAACTGCACCCACATACCTGTATTGAATAAAAAATACATTATTTTACATCTAAAATTGGCTATTTACCTCCCAAACTAAAATTACCCAAATACATTTTTGTATTAAAAAAAATAATAAAAAAAATTACAATTAAAAAAAAAAAAACTACATAAATAGTTACCTAAGGGTCTGAACTTTTTAAATATACATGTCAAGAGAGTATCTTATTACATTTTTTAAAATTATAAGCTTGTAAATAGTGATCGACGCAAATTGAAAAAATGCACCTTTATTTCTAAATAAAATATCGGCGCCATAAATTGTGATAGGGACGTAATTTAAATGGTGTAATAAGCGGGACAAATGGGCACATAAAATACATGGGTTTTAATTACTGTAGCATGTATTAATTTTAAACTATAATGGCTAAAAACTGAGAAATAATGTTTTTTTTCCATTTCTATCTTAATCTTCCTGTTAAAATGTATTTACAGTAAAGTGGCTCTTAGCAAAATGTACTACCTAAAGAAAGCCTAATTAGTGGCGGAAAAAACGAGATATAGATCAATTAATTTTGATAAGTAGCGATAAAGTTATTAGCGAATGAATGGGAGGTGAACATTGCTTGGATGCATAAGATTTTCGAAGCTGTAGGCTGAAGTGGTTAAAGTGTTGATTTAACTTTAAAATCCATTTTCTCAAAAAGTAAAAGTTCTTTTTGGATTTTTTTGGTTTAAGTTGTAGCCCTTATCACCTTTATAATCTATGCAATTTGGCGGATTGTAGCATGTAAGGGGGCCTTGCTATTAGCTAAAACGATTTTCCGTGATCACGGACGTGAATTCCCATGATTGCCTTATTCACGGGAATTATCTGGGTCGAATTCGTGAGTCCGTTTCAAATCTGGACATGATTCACTGAATTTCCGGATTTTTTTTCAACCACGGCCAAATAGTCAAATGCGTGATTGGGGGATATCCGAGCAACACTGCTCAAAACTCACTTTTTCCAGCAAGCATACACTCTAACTCAGGCCTTTCACACTTTGACCTCTGGCCAAGTTGTACCCCTTACTAAATAACCTACACACAAACTGCCTGTAGGTATGAATATTTGTATACTACCCCACCTCTCGCCCCTCCCCTCCCTCCCCTTTAGATTAGCTTGCAAGGGCAGGGCTCTCTCACCCTTTTGTATCTTGGAATTTTTGTTAACTTTGTGTTTTGCAATTTGTTATACAATGTATTCATCATGTTACATCTGTCACTGTAATTATCACTTCTCTATTTTGTACCAATTCATTTTATTCCAAATCTGTGTTTTGTATACTGATGTATATTATTGTCTGTATTAGTTTGTACCCCATGTTCCTTTCTTAATTTGTACAGCACCACGGAATATGTTGGTGCTTTATAAATCAATTATAATAGTCATTTTGATATGCATGTACAGAGAAAGCTAAAGATTAACATGGAAACTATTTTTTTTTTTACCTTTCGCCCTTTCACAGCAATGAAAACACTGAAAGTCTGTTGCTGTGGTTACGGCGAAGTCACTCTGACTTGATATGTAGGCCCATTACTCTTTAGTGTAGGCATCAGCATTGCTTGATTTACCCTGCATCCCTCTCCACACAACCACGATATAAGGTAGCTCATTCTTCAGACAAAGACAAAGCATTTCAGTAATGTAATGAAAAAATAAGTTATATGAAGCAGAGTTACCAGACACGCCTTTACAGCATAATGGATCATTCCCATGATAATCCAGCAACATTTATTACTTTTATTAGCAATCTGAGTCTCGTCTAAATTCTGGAAGCTGGATTAGCATCTCAAAAGTGTATTTTACATCTGGATAAACTGTTTATTAATTAGGAGAAATGTCATTATCTGTATTACATTATTCCTAACAAACTGATAAGACTATGCATGCTGCCATCTTATTCCTTTCTAATAGAGAAAAAAAAAAAAAAAGTTGCCAGACTGCCAAGCCCATCTTTTGGTTTAGAGGAAATCTAAAGCAAAAGAAAAAAAAAGCAGTTTAACTAACCTGGGCTTCTAGCAGCCCCCTGGAGTCATTCTGAGCCCATGCTGTCCTTCCGAGACCCTCCGAACAGCAGGGGTGACCCCCTAAAAGTTAGCCGGCCATGCGCTTCCTCACCGCGTTCCCACACATGTCAGCGCTCTGCGCATGAGCAGTACGGGAAAATAGCTACTGCGCAGTAGCAATCAGGGTGCACATGGCCACGCATGCGCAGTAGCCTCCGACTGGCTTTCAGGGGGTCGCTGCTGCTCGCTGGAGGATCTCGGAAGGATAGCATGGGCACAGGATGACTCCAGGGGGCTGCAAGAAGACCCAGGTAGGTTAAAGTGATTTTTTTTCCTGCTTAAAGAGACACTTAAGCCTACAAAAAAAAAATCAGTTTTACTCACCTGAGTTTAGCCTGAGCCAGACAGGCCTGGCAACGCATAGACTTCTATGCGTTCCCGTCCACATAGAAGGGCAGCGCTATTGCGGACAGGAACGCGTAGAAGGAGACGCGTGGCCAGGCCCATGCAGGCGCAGTAAGCCTGTCAGCCGAAAATGAAAGTAGCTAGCGGCGGGGGATCTTGACTGTGAGGACACGGGACAGCTGCAGGGGGCTGGTAGAAGCCCCAGGTGAGTAAAACAGATTTTTTTTCTAGGCTTAAGGATCTTTTTAAATAAACCTTTAAAAGCATCTGAGAACCTGGGTGCTCCTAATTTAAATATATAAAATGGACCTCTTCCTAAGGGAGGTTCCTAAATGCTTTGGACTTTTGGGGTGGGCAGCATGCATTTACGTACCAATGAGGTGCTGCTCTGTAGCCCCGGTCTATATAGGGGCCTCCATCTTCTCTGTCCCTGTGTCACCAAACCGAAGATTGAAATACCAGCAGTGATGTTGCACACACAGATGTAATGACATGAATGGACTACATCTCCCGGCATGCTCCATGGCGGCCGGGGGCGCACAACTACAACATGGGTATTTCAACTCAGAACAGATATATCTGTGAGTATGGATACTTTAGTCTCATGCCTGAACATACATGTGATGGCTGGCAGGGGAAGGGGTGAAGAGCACTTTGGTGTCTCAGCCTCTGGTGGAGGAATGAACAAAAGATTCCTCCGCACACCTTCCGTGAAGTAAAATCAAATCCTTTTATTGAGTCATTGTGAAAATAGCAGAAGATATGGCAGCATGAGAGCTGACGCGTTTCTGACCCCACCGGGTCCTTAGTCGTAGCTACTGAGACATGCTTCAAACAGACTTAAGCTCAACACACACCATACAATCTTGGTTGTACAGATTTACCAAATCTATGTAGTATAAGGGCCAACAGATTGAAAATACCTTAAATGATTGATTGGATAAGCTAGCTCTTATACTACATGAAAGTGGTAAGATTGAACAACCAAGATTGTATGGTGTGTGTTGAGCCTAAAATACCTAGAGACCACACCCACCTATCCACCACACCTACACAGGTGCTGGAGGACTTTGTACTGGCCCTGACCTTCCCACCCCACATAGAAAACAGGCACTAAATAGAGGTGGAAATTAGCATTTTACGCCTGAAAAAGTGATAATTATGCGATCCTAGTGATCAGGTGATCAGGAGCCAATCAAAATCACTCTTCATTCATTCCAGCTGTCACAGTACACAAGAATTCTGGAGTAAAAATATACAATGTGTCAGAAAATAACATTCATAGACAGGACATAGATTTTAATATGCTTGGTCTTAAAGTGGTTAAAAAGCGTTGTGAATCATGCCCATTGGTGAAGTACAGCTGATGCAGTGAACAAATCAACTACATATTTTTCCACAGGGGTGAGAGGTATGCGCACACATTACATAGCATTGTGAGACAAAAGGAGAAGAGAGCCCTGGCCACGAGGTCTTACAGTCTAAGGTTTTGTTTTTGTTCAGTGACACATTCATTGAAGTAGGCCAGATCTAAAATCTATGAACTATTGGCACGTTTTATCTCTTCCCTGCTCTCAGTGGCCATTTTCTGCTAGGAAAGTGTTTTATAGTTATAATTTCTTATCAGTGATCACTGTAGTCTGGCCCAGTCCTGACTCAGACAGGAACTGCCACTTACATACCTGATATTTAACTCTTTCAGGCAGAGAAAGAAAGAAAGGAACACAGCATAGTTATTTGTGTGCTTGGCACTGTACATACACATGTCTATCTCATCATGTCACATGTTACCTCGGGTATACTTTAAGCCTGTTACACACGTTCAATTAGGATAGGCCAATCACTGACCAATTTTTACCACCTCCATGTAGTATGAGGGTCCACAGATATTGAATACTATAAGCAGACTGTGAAGGTAAACCCTTGTACTACACGGAGGTGCTAAAATTGGTCAGTGATTGACCAACCGTAATTATAAGTGTGTACCAGGCTTAAGTAGATCATCTCCGGGTCTAGTTTCTATTAGGGATGGTAAATCAGATGTACAGTAAATACTTCCTGCATACATGCGAATCTCATGCATATTCTATGCAACAGGAAGTGCCATGGAAAATAGATAAATCAATAAAGTTAGCCTGCGGAAAGAAAATGCAGAAATCCTGCTCTGGCTATTACCGCATGTAAGCATCTGCTATACAGTGATGGATAATCCTTCTGCTTTCTCCATAATATTCACAGTGGAATCCAAGCAGAATATTCTTTCAAGTTCTGATAGACTGGGTAAAAATAAAGCCTTTGTTTTGAAAAAATAGATTTTATGTCACTTTCAGCGCCCGGAGATTCCAGGAAAAATCAGTGGATTTCTTCAGCGGGAACACAGAGGATCCTACGCATTGTAGACTGTGTTGGGATGAGGGGGTGGGGGTCAGTGATGCACAGAAAGACCATTTAAAGGACGAAAAAAGTAGGCAGTTAAAATCTGACAGAATCGGGAGGTTTTGGGCCAGTCCATCTCCTCATGGGGGATTCTCAGGGTTTTCTTTGTTTTCAACACCATTTTCCGAACAGCAGTTGCAAAGTCTAACTGACAAAATATTATGCAAGTGAGTAGTGAGGCTGGCTGGTATCTTACTATTTTGGCAGTTAAACTGTTTTTCAGGAAATGCTGTTTAAAACAAAAAACACCCTGAGAAAACCCCATGAGGAGATGGACTGGCCCAAAACCTGTTAGTTCTGTCAGATTTTAACTGCCTACTTTATTCGTGATAGTGGTCCTTTAAGGTCAGTTATGTATAAGTATTAACTTAAAGAGAAACTCCGACCAAGAATTGAACTTTATCCCAATCAGTAGCTGATACCCACTTTTACATGAGAAATATAATGATTTTCACAAACAGACCATCAGGGGGCGCTGCATGACTGATTTTGTGCTGAAACCCCTCCCACAAGAGGCTCTGGTACCGTACGGTACTCTGGGCAAACTGCCACAATGTAACAATGTTCACAGACAGGAAATGGCTGTTTATAGCTGTCTGTTAAAGCAGGGGTCCCCAACCACCGGGCCGCGGCCCACTGCCGGTCCGTGGGCAGTTTCCAGCTGGGCCGCGGCGGGTCTGGCCGCTCGCCCCCCCTCCCTCCGCGGCGGCCGCCGCCGCCGCTTGCTCTTCTATAATCCCCAGTGGCCCCTCTCCTCCACGCTCGGCTCTATCGGCTATAACAGCAGCGAGACCCGCAGCCGCTAAGGAGGAAGGAGACAGGAGAGTGGTTACCATAGTAACGTCGTATATCGCCGTCACAGGAAGCAGCTCTCCTGCTTACTTCCTCCTTAGCAGCCGCGGGTTTCGCTGCTGTTATAGCCGATAGATTAGAGCCGAGCGTGGAGGAGAGGGGCCACTGGGGATTATAGAAGAGCAAGCGGCCGCCAGCTCATAAGGTAACAGGAGCGGCGGCCGCGGAGGGAGGAGGGCATTCAATGCTATACTGGGGCAGCTATACTAACTATAGAGGGGCAGCTATACTAACTATACAGG
This sequence comes from Hyperolius riggenbachi, assembly GCF_040937935.1. Classification (NCBI taxonomy): domain Eukaryota; kingdom Metazoa; phylum Chordata; class Amphibia; order Anura; family Hyperoliidae; genus Hyperolius; species Hyperolius riggenbachi. Next base: position 103,927,272 of record NC_090648.1, read on the forward strand.
GGCAGCTATACTAACTATACAGGGGCAGCTATACTTACTATACAGGGGCAGCTATACTTACTATACAGGGGCAGCTATACTAACTATACAGGGGCAGCTATACTAACTATACAGGGGCAGCTATACAGGGGCAGCTATACTAACTATACAGGGGCAGCTATACAGGGGCAGCTATACTTACTATACAGGGGCAGCTATACCAACTATACAGGGGCAGCTATACAGGGGCAACTATACTTACTATACAGGGGCAGCTATACTAACTATACAGGGGCAGCTATACTTACTATACAGGGGCAGCTATACTAACTATACAGAGGCAGCTATACTAACTATACAGGGGCAGCTATACTAACTATACTGGGGCAGCTATACTAACTATACTGGGGCAGCTATACTAACTATACAGGGGCAGCTATACTAACTATACAGGGGCAGCTATACTAACTATACAGGGGTAGCTATACTAACTATACAGGGGTAGCTATACTAACTATACAGGGGTAGCTATACTAACTATACTGGGGCAGCTATACTAGCTATACTGGGCTAACTATAATAGCTGCATAGGTGTAACTATACTAGTTATACTGGGCTAACTATACTAGCTATACTGGGGTAACTACTAGCTATATATGGGTAACTATACTTGGGTACTATACTAACTATACTAGGGCAACTGTGCTCTTTATACAGGGGCAACTTTATTAGCTACCTATCCTGGGGGCAAATATACCTAGATACTACCTACTTAACTATACACTCCAAATCTGGGGGGGGGGGGGGGGGCTCCTGCCACTCCAATTGGGGGGCTGCTTTTGCCGCTAACCCCGCCCCCCTCTTCCGGGCCCCAGAGAAAGGTTTGGTCTGGATACCGGTCCCCGGGCTGAAAAAGGTTGGGGACCCCTGTGTTAAAGCCAGAACAGCTAGAAACAGCTACATAATCTGCCCACAGTAACAATGTCACCATGTAATACATGTCAGAATGTGAATCTGGGAGAGGAAAGATTTTACAATGAGAAAACACTGACTAAATCATGTATACATAATTATTGTAAAAATGAAGCACTTTTTTTATTACATTATTTTCACTGGAGTTCCTCTTTAACCAGTTCACCCCCAAGGGTTTTTATCCTAACGGACCAGAGCAATTTTCAGTTGTCAGCGCTCCTCCCTTTTATTCCCTAATAACTTTATTACTACTTATCACAAGAAAATGATCTATACCTCGTTTTTTTCGCCACCAATTAGGCTTTCTGTGGATAGTACATTTTGCTAAGAATTTTTTTATTCTAAATGCATTTTAATGAGAAAAACAGAAAAAAAGAAAAAAAATCATTATTTCTCAGTGTTCAGCCTTTATAGTTTTAAAATTAAACATTCTCCTGTGGATAAAACAAACACGTTTTATTTGCCCAGTGGTCCCGATAATTAAACCGTTTAGATTATGTCCCTACCACAATGTATGGCGACAGTATATTATTTTGAAATATAAGTGGTTATTTTTCTGTTTGTTCTGGCCATAATTACAAGCCCCTATGTAATAAATTAAAATTAATTTTCCCCCATAAAATATAGAATAAAAAAAGCTGAGTCCCTAAGGCAACTATTTATTTATTTTTTTTAAGCTGATTTTTTTTTTTTACAAGTGTTTTTTTGGTGGGGGAGGGTTGGAAGTGTAATTTTATTAATGATGTGTATATACTTGAAAATGTATGTATTTTGTAGGTGTAATATACTTTTTGGCCACAAGATGGCGCTAGTGAACACTCATAGGACGTGTTCGCTTTTTTTTTTTTTTTTTTTTTTACACTTTATTAAACTGTTACATTTCCTGTTTATGTGAATGGACGTAGCCGCTGTTCACGGTCACGTCCATTCACTCCAGGCACTGCGATTGGGTAGAGGACTGTTCGGTCCTCTTCCCCAATCGCCCAGCACGGGATCCCGACGGTAATGGCGGCGGTAGCGGCGGACACACGGCATTCTAAATGATTTTACAGAGCAGGCTAGTGAACTTTTGAACTGTCCTCTGCAGGAAAAACCAATACAGTTAGAGACACTTGAGATAATAAGCTTCAGAAGACAGAGCTCTCTGCGACTTTGAAAGTCGTGGAGCTCAGTGGCTCTTTTGCATAGATAACAACTGGAGTTTCTTAACTCTTCCTGTACAGGAAACAATAGACTTATGTTTCTGTTCCTAATGTTTTATTTCTTAGCTGTACTACACATACAAATCATTATATCATAATTTTTTTTTCGCTTCAGTGTCTCTTTAACGCGTACCCGAGGCGACATGTGACATGATGAGATAAACGTTTATGTACATTGCAAAACATATTAATAACCAGGCTGTTGTACTTGTTCTATTATGCAGCCTGAAAGAGTTGATTTTCTGTCATGGAATTGACTACTTCTGTCTTGTCAGTATGGGAATATAGTAAACCTCACTGATTAGCAAATTACAGCAATAAAAGTTTTCCTGGAAGAATACAACTCCTGAGTGCAGGGAGAGATAAAACAAAAGGTCAACAGCTCATGCATTTTCATTAAGGGACACCTAACAGGCTGCCACTGAGCAGAGACAACAAAACATTCAATCTACTTTGTAAATGTCTACATTTAAAATAAAACAGTGGGATATCTTAAAAAGTTTTAGGAGTAGGAGGATAAATACAATTGTTTATCTTATCAGTTTATTTTCACCTCGGGGTCACTTTAATGCAATCCCACTAGATCCCGCTCATTACATTTATTGCTGTTCATGCCATAGTTATAGACAGGGTTGTTTTTCAGGAAAGACATTCTAGGCAAGTTCCTGGAGAGCCATTTCCTCTCAAGGGCACCACTGCAGCTGTCAGTTACTGGTGACTATCAGCAGTGGTGGTAGCTACTCCTGGCATACCTCCCCTACATCAGTGCTGTCACTGTGCAGCCCGGCCCACCCTATCTCTTTTCCTGACACTAGATCCAGCCCTGAGGGCGCATTCCTCCCCCCAAACCCTAGGGCCGCCATCAGGACAGTACCACACACACATATATGCAGAGTTATGCACAGGGGTTGATGATAGAGACTAACCTCATCTAGGCTCCAGCGTCTAAAGGGCCCTTCTGTCTTCTGCAGCACCATTCACCCTCTACCTCCATAACTGAAAAAGTATATGTGATCAAGCTCGAAGCAGGTGGTTTTCGGTGCACGGCATGCAGCGCCAAAACTAGGTGCTCCCTAGCTGCAATGTTATGCTGTGTGGGGTGCATAAGAGTAATTCGGGCCTCAGGCCTCGAGCTGCGACAGCTCGGAGGGGGAATAGTATTTAATGCCACTGGGGAGTTTAGCGGAAGCAGGGAGGGCCGTCAGTCGGCTTGCCCTGTGCCCAACTCACCATACTACTACTAATATGTACACGATCAAGCTACTCTAGGTCTGTGGGAGACTTCAGGCCCTGTCCTTGGTTAATTCACAAGTCTGCTGTTTTACCACATACCACTTTTATGTATTATGAGGGACTACCTAAAGTATCCGTTCAAAGTACATTCACTCTGTTTGCCCTTCTACTCCATAGATTTGGTAAAAAAAACTTCTAGGCAAGTTCCTGGAGAGCCATTTCCATTTGCCTCTGTTGCAGTACCCCCAAATGTTGATGTGCCCAGCATGCCCATGCACTTAAATACTTAAAGAGGAACTCCAGTAAAAATAATGTAATAAAAAAAGTGCTTCATTTTTACAATAATTATGTATAAATGATTTAGTCAGTGTTTGCCCATTGTAAAATCTTTTAAATCCCTGATTTACATTCTGACATGTATTACATGGTGAATTTTTTACTGTTGGCAGGTGATGTAGCTGCTGCATGCTTTTTTGGCAGTTGGAAATAGCTGTAAAAAGCTATTTCCCACAATGCAGCAAGGTTCACAGACAGGAAACTGCCAGGAGTAGTACTCAGAGTTTCTTGTGGGAGGGGTTTCACCACAATATCAGTCATACAGCGCCCCCTGATGGTCTGTTTGTGAAAAGGAATAGATTTCTCATGTAAAAGGGGGTATCAGCTACTGATTGGGATAAAGTTCAATTCTTGGTCGGAGTTTCTCTTTAAAGTGTACCAGAGTTGAAAATTAAAAAGATTTTATACATACCTGGGGCTTCCTCCAGCCCCATCCTCCTGGATCGCTCCCACACCACCGTCCTACGCTACCCGCAGCTACGAGAAACGGGTCCCCGCACTTCCTTCAGTGGGAGCCAGTCTAGCGTAAGAGAAGTGCGCTGTTTGCGTATCTCTCCAGCAGCCGCTGGAGAGATACGTAGAGGGCGCACTTATCCTGCGTAGGCTGGCTCAGATGATGTCAGCGGCATGGGAGAGATCCAGGCGGATGGGACTGGAGGAAGCCCAGGTATGTATAAAATCTTTTTAATGATGTCACCTCTGATATGATCTGTTGTGATATCATGCTTTTTATTGCTCCGGTATTTGGATATACATAATAGCTTGTAATTATTGTTCATATTTTCATAATTATTATGTATATGATGGAAAACCTTTATTATGAGCAAGTCATGTTGTGTTCTATTTGAATTTTGTTTAATAAAACAAATGTAAAAAAAAAAATAACGTTAGCTGAGTCCCTTTAACCTGTTTGCTGCCAATTCTGGTATTTGGCCCTTTCATGTGACTACCGGCATGTAGCACGTGTGGCGCAAGATACTAGCGGTGGCAGTGGACAGGTAAAGTATTTTAATGCTCAGGCGGCACATTTGAAGGACATCAGCGGAGGGGTTCTGTCAAGTTCATAGATTGCCCGCATATTGCACGCCATTACCGACGTGCACCCGTTAGACCACATTGGGCTGAGATTTCCCAACAATGTCTGATCAATGTATTCAGCTGATTCTGGCCTGAAATCAGTCAAATCATCGATTAGTCATTCTTGTTGCGACATAGATTTTTATATGATTCGATAAGTAATTATCCATTTGGATGGTCGATCGGCCGACAAATCAACAGATGCAGGGGCGTAACTAGAAAAACCGGGCCCCCCTGCAAAAAAAAAAAATCAACGCCACCCCCCCCCCCCCCCCCCCCCGTTTTGGGGAGCAGGAGGGGTCACAGCAAGAGGAGAGAGCAAAGCCGCACATCTGCAGGGAGGGGAGACAGTTCCCCCCTCTCTCACCTCGGGGTCTCCCCTCAGGGCACTCCCCTCCTGCAATTATCAGTGGAAGCAACGGCGGCAGGAACACATACCTCCATCCATGTCCGATTTCTAAGTGACTCATGCTACTTCCTGTTTAAACAGGATGAAGCGTCAGACACTTAGAGAGCGCACCCTCCGGCGCATGGAACACATGAAGCCGTATGTGTTCCTCCCCGCCTCCTGCTGCCACTGAATAACGCTGGAGGGGAGCGCTGAGTGGAGAGCCCGAGGTGAGGGAGGGGAAGACTGTCCTCCTCTCCCCGCTGATGTGCGGCCATGCTCTCTCCTCATGCTGCGACCCCTCTTGCCCCCCAAAAAGGCCCTGAGCGGGCCCCAGTGGGGCCCCGGGTGCAGGGGCTGCAGCCCCTATTGTTACACCCGTGATGTATGACCACCTTAAGAGATCTCTACTGCAGCTTGGCAATCGGTAATGCTTAGTACACACTGCAACTTGGCATGCAATTCTACTTGGCACCCTCTGCACTGCAGCTTGTCACCAAAATCTACTTAGCACCTTGTGCTATTAGTACCCACTGTGCTTGGCACCCAAATCTACTTAACACCCACTGCAACTCAGTACCCAAATTTACTTAGCACCCACTACAACATAGCACTGAATGCCTCTTAGCACCCACTGCAAATTAGCACCCACTGCAACTTAGTACCCAAATCTACTTAGAACCCACTGCAACACAGCACTGAATGCCACTTAGCACCCACTTCATCTTAGCTCCAACTGCAACTTGGTACCCAAATCTACTTACCACAGACTGCAACATTGCACTGAATGCCTCTTGGACCCACTGCAACTCAGTACCCAAATCTACATAGCTGCCACTGCAACCTAGCACTGAAAGCCACTTAGCACCAACAGCAACTTGGCCCCCCTACTAATTAGCAACCACTTGAAATTGGTACCCACTGTAACTTAACATCTACTGCAACTTTCCAGTCACTTCTATTCAGCAGCTACCACATCTTGGTAATCATTGCAACGTGTGCAAATATATTTATATATATATATATTAAATCTGCAACTTCTACAACTTCGTAGTGATTACATATTCCACAGCACTTCCTCACAGGAGCTCACAGTCTACCCCAGGCATGGGCAAACTTGGCCCTCCAGCTGTTGAGGAATTACAAGTCCCACAATGCATTGCAGGAGTCTGACAGCCACAGTCATGACTCGTAAAGGCAAATGCATTGTGGGATTTGTAGTTCCTTAACAGCTGGCGGGCCAAGTTTGCCCATGCCTGGTCTACCCCCACCATAGTCACAGTCTAATATTCCTACCATATTATTACTCTATATTTATATAGTGCTGACATCTTCTGCAGCACTTTATAGAGTACATTTTCATGTCACTTGTGGCTCAGAATTATATGGGTAAAGGGAGTGCCCTTCCCCATGCTACCCACATTTTTTTTTAAAGAAATACTGTGTAGAGTACTACTTTAATCATGGACCATGCAGAAAAGGTGACAAGATTGCTTCCTGATCTCCCACTGTAGAAACATCCACAAAAAGTTTGTTCCATGCCTCCCCAGACAACAAAAAAGTTTAAACAAAAGCAATATGCTGATTCATGCAAACATGTACAAAAATAAACGTACAAACTGGTGTATCAAAATCACCTGCATTCTAAATTCTTTTTTTTCCAGACGTTCAATTGAACATCTAGATGTTACACTGACAGCATTATGAAAATGAAATATATTGTCAATACATATATTGTTATTAAATTGTTGAGACCAGAACTGCACATTATCTGAGCTATCTAGGGTGGGGTCCTGATGGACAGCAGCACCAGCACTAATGAAAAGTAGCACAAAATACAACAGCAATAAGCAGAGTACACTCCTCAGAACTCTGCAACAGGGGCTCACTGCATGCTGGGGTGACAATGACATTCCAAACCACTCTGGAAGACACATGGGCAGTATGACTGGCACACAAAGGCAACTGTCAGTATTTTATATGTTTCATCTCACCTGAGGGTGGGAACTTTAAAGCAGAATGCAATAAGCTTTAGATTTTACCATGAAATGGGTTAACCCCACCACAGTCACCTCCCCCACATATTAGGAAGGAACACACAGAGAAGTCAATATCACCCACCTTGTCATTAAGGTACTGAAGGGCTTCTTTTCCAGAAGAGCACTTGATTTCAATCTTCCTCACCACATCAGAGGGAGTCACATCCCTCTGCTGACTAATCACTTTTCCATTCCCCTTCCCTGCCGGTGACAGGGCACCAAAATTGATGGTCTTGTTCTCAGAAGATCCTTCCACCGGGCAGAACATGCCACAGAATTTCTGCCTGGGCTTGGGACTCCCAGATCCCATGTTCTTGAAGAAGGCTGGGACCTCCTCCCCATCATTCTGCCGGCCAGCTTGCCTCCTGTCGGTCATCCTGAGCCTCTGAAGGTTGGAGCAGTTGAATTGGCGAGGAAAGATAGAGGTATAAAAAAAGGGAGTGAAATGAAACAAAAAATAAGGCTGCGGGGGGCTTTAGCACAATGATGAGGTGGGAGGAGAAGGCACTGCAGGTTATAATGGAACAATAGAAGTGACTATTCCTCACACATTGTAGAGGCTTCTGCTGGCTTCCAGAGGTGGAGGACCTGCTTTGATGCTCCTTCCAGCCAAGTGCACAGCCTGCTCCTCAACTTAGCAGAATGAAGGAGAAGCAAGAGGAGGGAATGGGGAGTGTGGGCGGGAGGGGGTCTGCAGCAGAAAGGCATATAGATCCGGAAGTGATGCGAACAGGCAGAGAGATCAGCAAGAAGGAATAGAGGCTATAAGTTGCAGGGAAGGGTTCTGGTTACCTATAGGCATATAAGGCGGGGATCACATGGCTTAGAGGTCAACTCAATGAAGGGATCAGTATGTATATTGCATTGTGTGTCTCTGGGATGTCATGTCAGCCTAGGCATCATAGAGATCATGCACAGTGGATAGCACTGCTTTCCTTTCAATGGCATTCTCTAAATCTAAATGAGTGGATTTTTTCCCTTATTTTATATGCAGTGTGGAAGGCAGGCGTGACACATGTGATGCTGCAGTGCTGTGCTGCTGCTCCTGATTGCAGAGGCTATAGTGGTCTGGGGATGGAACAATAGAGGCTGGAGGGGCAGCACAGTGCAGGGACTGGTACTTTGTATGTACAGTCCGGCAGCGCTGGCTGTAGGGTGGGCACAGTGGACAGGGATGGTTACTTTACCTTGCGGGCGCTGTCCCTTCAGCACCACCCAGCAGCCTAGCGGAAGATGCACCGGCTGGAGGCAGCGCCCACTATCACAGGAGACTGCTGTAAGCGAGCATCTCCCATCCTGCCTCCCTGATCAAAGCCAGCGCAACAGGAATATGTCAGCATTATTCAGCAATATGGAATGATCTCAAATAATCCATCAGAAAAAAGGGAGCTAAATAATCGAGTAGCAGATAAAGGTGCAGGACATACATGGATGAGGAGTAAGTATAGATGATATGGGAACAGGCTGGGGATCTCACAGCCGTACCTGTGTCTGACAGTCTGAACAAAGCTTACAGGACTATGACTGGGTATTTTATTTTTTTTAGTGCTGTGAAGAAGGTTGAAGGACACCTTAACTAAGAGGGATATGGATGCTGCCATATTTATTTTATTTTAAATGGAACCTAAACTGAGAAGGATATGGATTTTTTCTTTTAAAATAATACCAGTTGCCTGACTCTCCTGATGATCCTGTGTCTCTAATACTTTCAGCTACAGCCCCTGAACAAGCATGCAGATCAGGTGCTCTGACTGAAGTCAGACTGGATTAGCTGCATGCTTGTTTTAGGTGTATGATTCAGCCACTACTGTGGCTAAAGAGATCAGCAGGACTGCCAAGCAACTGGTATTGTTTAAAAGGAAATATCCTTATCACTCTCAATTAAGATTCCCATTCAACAATACCTGTTGCTTGGCAGCCCTGCTGATTCTCTGCATCTAATATTTTTAGTCATTAACGCTGAACAATCATGCAGATCAGATTATTCTCACTGAAGTCCAATTTAATCTAGTCGGACTTCAGTCGTGTAGGATCCAGATGCTACTGCAGCTTGAGATCAGCAAGATATCCGGGCAATCGCTATGGTTTAAAGGAAATAAATATGGCTATGTCTCCATATCCCTTTCAATTGAGGTTTTCCTGAAACTTAAGAGGTCACCTTGAAATGACCTCAAGCAGACAGATAGGTAGAGAGCTTTGACGTCATCAGAGCCAGCCTATGCAGGAGAAGAAGTGCGCCCTCAATGTATCTCTCCAGCGGCTGTTGGAGAGATATGCAAACAGCGCACTTCTCTTACGTCAGACTGGCTCTAACTGACGGCAGTGCGGGGACCCGGTTCTTGTAGCTGCAGACATCAGAGGACGGCGACGTGGGAGCGATCCAGGCGGATGGGGCTGGAGGAAGCCCCAGGTATGTATAAAATCTTTTTCATGTTTTTCACTTTAAAAGCAAACATGGGCTAAACATGAATTCACTTGCAGTCAAGGCCCATCCGCTGTGATCGCTCCCACACCGATGCCCGCAGCTTTGTCTGCATAGTACACTCCAGACCACGTGGAGGTGATTGACAGTGGTGCAGTTGAGGGCATCTGGCAAAGCACTGTCGTGGACCGGGGGCAAGCGGCAGACAGCAGAGCTGCAGCGAGGGACATAGCGGCTGCCAAAGGCTGAAGAAAGCCCCAGGTAAGTAGTACTGGGGGTAGCATCATTTTATTGATGACTCCTTTAACAATGCTAGTTGCCTGGCAGGCCTGTTGATCTTATGGCATAAGTAGTGTCTGAGCCAAACCCTGTAACAAGCATATGGCTAATCCAGTAAAACCTAAGTCAGCAGAGTCAGAGTACCTGATCAGCATATGCTTGTTCAGGGTCTATGGCTGAAAAGTGTTAGAGACACAGGATCAGGAGGGCTGCCAGGCAACTGGTATTATTTAAAAGGATACATATGGCAGCCTCCATATCCCTCTCACCTCGGGTTTCCTTTAAAGTGTAACCTCGGCGGCACAGCGGGGAACAGACAATCAACTGCTAAGGGGTCCTGAAGACCCCTTTACCTGTTCACAAAACACATATCTCCTTCAGAAGAAGCAAATGTTGAGTAATGTGATTTTTATTTTTTTAACCATTTGCTCAACCATTTAAAAAAGTAAATTCCCTGTCAGTATTGCTTGAAGCACACTCATAGGCTAGTGCTGCATGTGTCTAGCACGGCTCTGCTCCCTGTGACTTAGCTACAAGCCTGTATATGGCTTCAGCAACTCTTACATGCAGTGTGTTCTATTGGAAACACAGACCTTGTTGCCATGGCAAGCCAAGTTTTGCCTTATTCATTGTACAGGAAGGAGGGTGTTAGTGATATCTCATCAGATCTGCTCTAGGTTTAGTTCATTTGTTATATCTCTAAATTCATACCTTTCATAATGTCACAGTCAATGGCCACATTGTGACTAAAGATCATTTATATAATTAGTTCACACAATATCATACAACACACATGTAATTATTAGCTTTAAAGGATACCCGAGGTAACATGTGACATGATGAGATAGACGTGTGTATGTACAGTGCCTAACACACACATAACTATGCTGTGTTCCTTTTTTTTCTTTCTCTGCCTGAAAGAGTTAAACATCAGGTATGTAAGTGGCAGTTTCTGTCTGAGTCAGGACTGGATCAGACTACAGTGTGACCCTCACTGGTAAGAAACTACAACTATTAAACACTTTCCTAGCAGAAAATGGCTTCTGAGAGCAGGAAAGAGATAAAAAGGTTGATTAGTTCATAGATTTTAGCTCTGGCACACTTCAATGAATGTGTCATTGAACAAAAACAATAAAACAGTAAAAACTTAAAAAGTAGATTTAAATATAAAATAAAACCTTGAAATAGCTTAAAAAGTCATTTATTTTCACCTTTAAATTAAAACTTTTGAATGAGTGTAAATAAGTGAATAGAACAGTCTCTTTGTACTAATGGATAACTTTCAGATATAAAAGTGAGTCCTTTTTATATTCCCAGCTTGTCCTGGGCCCCGCCTACCCCATGTTAGCATACTGAAATGATGGCAGAGGTGATTCTGTAGCATCCAAATCCTCTTTCATCTTCAATATCAATCTCATGCTTAGTCCTTCCTCCATACACTAAATAAACATAATGGCCTGATCATACTTTTGCTTTCTCTGTGTAGCATCAACTTACAGCAGCCCCCCTCTTTCATGTTCAGTTCACTAGAGCAGCATGTCTCCTCTTCCATATGTTGCTCCCCATTTGCAGCCTCTCATTTGCAGGCTTCTCTTCCATGTCCAACAACCCCTTTTCCATGTCCAGCAGCAGTCACACAAGACATGGGCCTTTATGGCCTTTCCAGAAATCCAGCCCTGCTGCCACCCTGCCCTGTCCATCCCTGCTTTTCCCATCTGCTTTTCCTCAGGGTTACAACAGGGCCCTGACATTCGTGCTCTCACCATCCCTCACTCCCCTCTCTCTTTTTCTATCCCCTGTCCGTCCCTCTTCTTTTTTCTATACCCCACGTCTCTAATACCCCTCTAATTAATTGCTCTCCCTTCTCTTTCTCTCTCTCACTTTTTTCTTTTACTTCTTCCCTGTTTTTCCCTCCCTCCCCCACTCTCTCTCTTTCATCTCTTTCCCACCTGTCTCTTCTCCTTCTCTCTTTTCCTGTTCTGTCTCTTCTTCTCTCTTCTCCACCTTTTACTCTTATCCTCTCTTCCCCACCTCTGACTTTTCTCCTTCTCTCTTCCCCACCTCTGACTTTTCTCCTCCTCTCTTCCCCACCTCTGACTCTTCTTCTCTCTTCTCAACCTCTGACTCTTCTTCTTCTCTCTTTCCCTGCTCTGTCTCTTCTCCTCTCTTCCCCATCTCTGACTCTTCTCTTCCTCACTTCCCATGCTCTGACTCTTCTCCTTCTCTTTTCCCCACCTCTGTCTCTTCTCATTCTCTCTTCCCCTGCTCTGACTCTTCTCCTTCACTCTTCCCCACCTCTGCCTCTTCTCCTCTCTTCCCCACCTCTGACTCTTCTTCTCTCTTCTCCACCTCTTACTCTTCTCCTCTCTTCCCCACCTCTGACTTTTCTCCTTCTCTCTTCCCCATCTTTGACTCTTCACTTCCTCTCTTCCTCTGCTCTGACTCTTCTCCTCCTCTCCTCCCCACCTCTGACTCTTCTCCTTCTCTCTTCAACACCTCTGATTCTTCTCCTTCTCTCTTCCTGACCTCTGACTCTTCTCCTTCTCTCTTCTCGACCTCTGACTCTTCTCCTTCTCTCTTCAACACCTCTGATTCTTCTCCTTCTCTTTTCCCACCTCTATCTCTTCTTCTCTCTTCCACACCTCTGACTCTTCTCCTTCTCTCTTCCACACCTCTGACTCTTCTCCTTCTCTTTTCCCCACCTCTATCTCTTCTTCTCTCTTCCACACCTCTGACTCTTCTCCTTCTCTCTTTTCCCACCTCTGACTCTTCTCCTTCTCTCTTCCACACCCCTGACTCTTCTGTTTTTCCCACCTCTGACTCTTCTGCTTCTCTTTTCTCCACCTCTGACTCTTCTTTTCTATTCCCCACCTCTGACTCATCTTCTCTCTTTCCCACCTCTGACTCTTCTCCTTCTCTTTTTCTCTCTCTTCTATCTTTTTTTCAGTTCCCTTCATTATTTTAGCCATATTAGCTGTATGTGGATATTGCACAGGCATGCAGTTATTGTGTAGCAGGTCAGATGAGGGCCATTACAGAAGTAATTATTGGGCATAGCTGACTTTGGCTAAGGGACGTGTTTGATCATCCAACTGTACATACATCAAATTCAGCACTTGACAGATCTTCTTCCTTCTTCACAATATTTCTTGCTCAATTAAATCTTAAGCAATTCCTCTGTAGCTTATAAACAAGGGTTGGTCTTTTGTGCCATCACATCAACTAGCATAAAATACTTCTCTTGACTCTCCCCACTCCTCTGGGACTCCTTTCCACAATGTGTTTGCCACTTACCCACCCTATCTTCAGATGGAACCTGAAAACTCACCTCTTAAAGAGACACTGAAGCGAAAAAAAATATATGATATAGTGAATTGGTTGTGTACTATGAATAATTACTAGAAGATTAGCAGCAAAGAAAATATCCTCATATTTTTATTTTCAGGTATACAGTGTTTTTTCTAACATTGCATCATTCTCTAATATGTGAAGATTACACAACGCTCAGCATTCAAAATGATTCTTTCAGAGCAGTCTGTGAACTAATGACCTCTCCTCTGGCAGAGAAAAAGTAATTAGTTCACTTACAGTTGAGATAATAAAAGTCAGATAACAGCCCTCTCCACGACTTTGAAAGTCATAGAGATTAATGGCTTTTTTGCATAGAGATAACAACTAGAGTTTCTTAACTCTTCCTGTACTGGAAACAATTAGACTGATATATCTGATTTTAATGTTTTATTTCTTAGCTGTACTACACATACAAATCATAATATCATTTTTTTTCGCTTCAGAGTCTCTTTAAGGCAAGCGAATAATCTTACCTAGCCATTAACCCCGCCTTGTACATAGTTCCCTCTACTTGTCATTCTACCCCCTTAGACTATAAGCCCACTTGGGCAGGGTTTTTTCTCCTTATGTGCTATTACTGCTGTGTTACAGTTAAATAAAGTATCTGAGATATGTATGTATCTTTTATAATAGGTTCTTGGTGTTTGAAGGTCAAGCTTATATATGTCAATCATATTTACCGTCTGTATGCACAATTTGAGTTTTGCACCTTTGTTAAATTTGCTGTTTCTTCAAATAAAAATTGAAAGAAAGAAAATTCTGTGTTCCATTTTCCAATAGACAAAGCCTATTTTATACAAAGTCTTACCTTGACACTCCCTGCCAGCTGAATTCATGCACTGCACTGTTGTAGCTCTGCTGTATAATCTGCCAACCTCAATATCCAACCAATGCAAAGCATTTCTGTTTCCATGACGATATCTCACCTTTCAGAACAGCGCTCTACAGAAATCTACGTGGATGCCGAGAGGGAGGAAGTCTGCAATTTCGTTTTGCTTAAATATCAGTTATTTAATTATTTATTGCTAATGAATGATTGACTAAGATTAGAGAATAGGGTAGAACACTGGAAAGCCAAAGTAATCCAGAAAACCAAGAATAGATTATTATTATTATTATTTTTATTAAAGCTAATGGGAGTCTTTTAAAAAAAAAAAAGAAACCGGATACTTACCTAAGGAGAGGGAAGGCTCTGGGTCCTATAGAGACTTCCCTCTCCTCTCCTGGTGCCCTCGGTGCAGCGCTGGCTCCCTCCGTTTAAATCCTCCGCTGCGGGGGACTTCAAGAGCCAAGTCCTCCCGAAGACAGGCGGCTCCATACTGCGCACGTGTGAGCGCGTGAGAGAGAGCGCTCGTGCGTGTGCAGTATGGGGCGGCCTGTCTTCTGGAGCACTCAGGCTTCCGAAGCTTCCCTTCGACGGTGGAGAGAGCAGTCAAATACTGCTATGGGGGAGCCAGTGCTGGAACAGGCACTGGGAGAGGAGAAGGAAGGCTCTATAGTAACCAGAGCCTTTCCTCTCCCTAGGTAAGTATCTGGCTTTTTTTAAAGTTTCCCTTGACTTTAAATGCTATTATGTGCAAATGTTTGTAGTTGTAGCAGAACACATTGCTTATACACTGAACTTCTTTGCTGTGTTTAATCACTTCAGGTTCCAGGGTTTTACCCCATAAAGTGACACTGAAGCAAAAAAAAAGCTTATGATATAATGAATTGTATGTGTAGTACGGATAATTTATAGAACATTAGTAGCAAAGAAAATACTCTCATATTTTTATTTTCAATTATATATCTTTTTTTTTTATAACATTGCCTCATTCTCTAATATTTGCAGTTTACACACACTCAGCATTTTAAATGATTTCACGTAGTAGAGCTAATGCCCTTTTCGACTTTCCTCTGTAGTAACACCTTAAACAAACAAGACACAGTGAGAGACAGCAGGGATGCTCGGATGTGCCTCATCCACGAATTCGGAAATCCGCGTGGTTGCAAAAAAAATCCGCATTCGGCCCCGCCGCATGCGGATTTTCGTCCGCGTCCACGCAACCACGTGGATTTTTTCCCGTGAATGGCGTAATCACGCGCGGATTCACGCCCGGAGGCGGATTTTCTTTTAACGTTAATAACAAAGCCCCCATACATGCTACAGTCCCCCAAATAGCATGGATTATCGAGGTGATAAGGGGCAACATAACTTCAACATAAAAAATTCCCCCCAAAAAATTTTTTCTAGAGAAAATGGATTTTAAAGTGAAATCAACACTTTAAATGGGGCTATTAATTGGTAATAAGTGGTTTTAAAAAGGGATATACGCGTTAAGCAGTCAAAGAGGTGAAGGCGAGTTCCAATGGCACTTGGCGGCGAAGGTACCGCTGGAGGAGGATGAGTGGCTGACGGCAAAAAGGCTCCAGAGAGGTTTTTGTAATTTTTTTTTTTTTTTTTTGCAGCAATTAGCAATGACATCGCAGCAGAGTAGTCAGTGGACACGGGCAGTGTGAACGCAGAGTGCAGTGGTGGTAGCGACTGAGTCAGGAGAAGGACTATGCGGGCGGTCAGTTCAGCAGCACAGAAGGACCAC
Source organism: Hyperolius riggenbachi (assembly GCF_040937935.1). Taxonomy (NCBI): domain Eukaryota; kingdom Metazoa; phylum Chordata; class Amphibia; order Anura; family Hyperoliidae; genus Hyperolius; species Hyperolius riggenbachi. Next base: position 103,943,129 of record NC_090648.1, read on the forward strand.
GGCAACATACTGGTGGTAGTAGTAGCAGCACAGCGTCATAGTGCTGGCCAAAAAATTAAATGCACCGGGTGACCCGGGCAGTGTGAACGCAGAGTGTAGTAGCGACTGAGTCAGGAGGACAAAGCGGGCGGTCAGTTCAGCAGCAGCAGCACAGTAGTAGTAGCACAGCGTCATAGTGCTGCCCAAAAAATTAAATGCACCCGGCGACCCGGGCAGTGTGAACACAGGGTGTAGTAGCGACTGAGTCAGGAGGACAAAGCGGGCGGTCAGTTCAGCAGCAGCAGCACAGTAGTAGTAGCACAGCGTCATAGTGCTGGCCAAAAAATTAAATGCACCCGGCGACCCGGGCAGTGTGAACGCAGAGTGTAGTAGCGACTGAGTCAGGAGGACAAAGCAGGCGGTCAGTTCAGCAGCAGCAGCACAGTAGTAGTAGCACAGCGTCATAGTGCTGGCCAAAAAATTAAATGCACCCGGCGACCCGGGCAGTGTGAGCGCAGAGTGTAGTAGCGACTGAGTCAGGAGGACAAAGCGGGCGGTCAGTTCAGCAGCAGCAGCACAGTAGTAGTAGCACAGCGTCATAGTGCTGGCCAAAAAATTAAATGCACCCGGCGACCCGGGCAGTGTGAACGCAGAGTGTAGTAGCGACTGAGTCAGGAGGACAAAGCGGGCGGTCAGTTCAGCAGCAGCAGCACAGTAGTAGTAGCACAGCGTCATAGTGCTGGCCAAAAAATTAAATGCACCCGGCGACCCGGGCAGTGTGAACGCAGAGTGTAGTAGCGACTGAGTCAGGAGGACAAAGCGGGCGGTCAGTTCAGCAGCAGCAGCACAGTAGTAGTAGCACAGCGTCATAGTGCTGGCCAAAAAATTAAATGCACCCGGCGACCCGGGCAGTGTGAACGCAGAGTGTAGTAGCGACTGAGTCAGGAGGACAAAGCGGGCGGTCAGTTCAGCAGCAGCAGCACAGTAGTAGTAGCACAGCGTCATAGTGCTGGCCAAAAAATTAAATGCACCCGGCGACCCGGGCAGTGTGAACGCAGAGTGTAGTAGCGACTGAGTCAGGAGGACAAAGCGGGCGGTCAGTTCAGCAGCAGCAGCACAGTAGAAGTAGCACAGCGTCATAGTGCTGGCCAAAAAATTAAATGCACCCGGCGACCCGGGCAGTGTGAACGCAGAGTGTAGTAGCGACTGAGTCAGGAGGACAAAGCGGGCGGTCAGTTCAGCAGCTCAGAAGGAGGACCATGGCAACTTACTGGTAGTAGTACCATAACACCAAAAAATTAACCAAGGTAGGCACTAGGCAGGTAGTAAATGTCTTTATAAAGGCAGGCATAGTTAACAACAGCACATGCAGCAGCCACTTTATGTCCCCCTGTGTCCGACAATAGGGGCCAGGAACTCACCTTCCACCCAAGCCTGGTTGATTTTCAGGAAGGTGAGTTTGTCCACAGAGGCGTGGGAGAGCCGAGAGCGCTTCTCTGTGACCACGCCACCGGCCGCACTAAAGCATCTCTCTGAGAGGACACTGGAAGGAGGGCAGGATAGGAGTTCCAGGGCGTACTGGGAAAGCTCGCTCCAGATGTCCAGTCTCTTGACCCAGTACTCCAAGGGGTCCACGGGGCTGTCGGTGTCATTGAGCCCGCTGGATGACCCCATATAGTCAGACACCATGGTGGTCAGTCGTTGCTTGTGCTGGTTGGTGGTGGATGCTGTGGCGGGCACCTCTGTTCTGGGCTGCTGCACTGCATACAGGCTCTTGCTTAGGCTCTTCAGGTCTCCGGGGCGCCAGTTGCTGCTGCTGCTGCTGGTGGTTGTTGTTGTGCTGCTAGTGGCAATGGCAGGCACCTCTTGCTGGCTTGGCAGAGCAGTTACAGTGGGGGTGGAATGCTGGGGGAATGCTTCCAGTAGTCTGCGCACAAGGGCCTCCTTCAACTCCCTTGTGCGTTGCTCGGTGGTGGATGGCTTCATTAAGTCTCCCAGCTTCCCCTTCAGACGGGGATCAAGCATCAAGGTAATCCAGATGTCCTCCCTTGAACGCATCTGGATCACCCGGGGGTCCCTGCGAAGGCAGCGCAACATGTGCACAGCCATGGGAAACAAGTGGGCCCTGCCAGCAAGATCTTCCTCGTCCTCGCCATTGTCCCATAACGCATGCCTGTCCTCTTCCTGTGCCATGTCGTTGTCCTCCTCAAACCGCCATCCACGTACAACGCCTGCTGCACTCTGCTCCTCCTCCTCCTCCTCATTCAGGTTAGGGACCTCCAACTCTTCCACTACCTGCTGTGAGCCCTCCTCTGAGCTGGACTGTGCTGCCATCTGCTCCTGTTCTTCCAACTGCCTCAGGGCTTCATCCCCACGCTCAATTAAATTGTCCATTGCCTGCTCCAGTAGACAAACCAAGGGCACCCACTGGCACACAGAGACCCGCTCCTCACTGACCATCTTGGTTGCCTCCAGGAAGGGACTCAGCACCAGGCATACTTGCTGCATCAGTGTCCACTGAGTGGCAGTAATCATGGGGACTTGCTGGTTGCTGGGGACACTTGGGTCTAGCATGTAGGCCCTAAGAGCCAGCCTGTGCTGACACAGCCGCTCCAACATGGCCAGAGTCGAATTCCAGCGAACTGGCATGTCGATGATCATCCGGTGTTGTGGCCTTAAATACTGCTGCTGTAAGGTGGACAAGAGTGCAGAGGCAGTGGCTGACAGGCGGAAAAAGCGTACCACCGCCCGGGCATCCTGCAGCAGCTCGCTCATCCCCTGGTAGGTGCGCAAGAAGCGCTGCACCACAAGATTGAGCACGTGGGCCAAGCAGGGGATGTGCTGGAGGTTTCCCTGCTGCACTGCTGCCACCAGGTTGGCCCCGTTATCGGCTGCCACATACCCCACTTCCAGGCCTCTGGGGGTCAGCCACCTCCGCTCCTGCTTCCTGAGGGCGGCCAGGATGTTGGTGGCCGTAAGCCTCTCCTTCCCCAGGGTCACCAATTTTAAAAGGGCTTGGCAGTGCCGAGGCTTGGCGCTGCTGCTGCCGAGGCGGGCTTGCTTTCCGGGTGCTGAGGGAGTGTCGTGACAGGACCCTTCTGCATCCCCCCTGATCCCGCATGGTGGCACCACTAGCTGGGCTGATGCGCTCTTGTCCTCCCTCCCTTCCATCAGTGTCACCCAGTGGGCCGTAAAGGACAGGTAGCGACCTGTCCCAAATCTGCTACTCCACGAGTCCATGGTCACGTGGACCCGCTTGCCCACAGAGTAGTCCAGGGAACGGGCCACGTTTTCCACCGCAAACTTGTGGAGTGCTGGGATCGCGCTCCTGCTGAAATAGTGGCGACTGGGGACTTGCCACTCGGGGATGCCAAATTGGAGCAGCGTCCGCATGGCGCTCCCCTCCTGCACCAGGGAGTAGGGAAGCAGCTGTGATGCCATGGCCCGGGCCAGCAAGCCATTTAGTTTGCGGATCCGCCTGTGGCTTGGAGGCAGAGGCTTGGTCAGACCCTGAAAGGTGTCGCTCAGCAGGGTCTGACGACGTGGGATGCAGGGGAGGCAGAGGAGAGAGACGAACACTGGCTGCCAGCCTCAATGTCTGTGTCCTGAGCAGCCGAGGTGGAAGAGCGCTTGCGTGCTACTACTGCTGCTGCTGTGGGGGATTCACGACCCTGAGGGAGGGAGGATGCTGCTGCGCTGGTGGGCCTTCTGCTCTCAGGAACCCCTGCCAGCAGTGCCTGCTTCCTCTTAAAGTCCGCATACTCGCGGCAGTGGCGGCTTCTCAGGTGGCCCTGGAGGGATGAGGTACCCATCTTGCTCAGACTTTTCCCACGGCTCAATCTTTTGCTGCATAACCTGCACACCGCATACCTTTTGTCATCAGTACATTCCTCAAAGCAATCCCACACTGGTGACTTTAATTTACTGCGGCCCCCACTAGCAGAGGGTGCAGCGGAGCAATGTGTGGTAGTAGTTGCCGGGGGTTGCATGGTGGTGGTGCCGGCTGAAGCAGTGTCCTGTCTACTTCCTCCACGCCCACTGCTGCCGATGCCCCTGCCCCTGCCTGACATATGGCGATATCCTTGCCTAGGCCGAGGTGACTCGTCATCCTGCTCTGACCATTCTTCCACGGACTCAGCAGGCTGCACATAGTTAGGGTCCACAACGTCATCATCAGCAGCATCATCATAATCCAGCTCTTCCTCTGACTCCCCCGCCTCCTCTTCTGTCCCTACATCCCCAGACACAGACCCCTCTTCTTCATCACCAGAACTCAACAACGCTTGTGATTGTGGCCCGATCTCAATCTCTGCCACATCAGTCCCCAGTAAGTCCTGTGCTTCTTGCATCAGCAGGTTCCCAGATGCCGGACTGAGGGACAGAACGCTGTCATCCTGGGAGGGCTGCTGACCAGTGGGTGCTGGGGTGGATGTCACAACAAGCGTGGGATGTTGGCTGCTGCTGCTACTGCTTGGAGTGGTGCTCACAGTAGAGGTCTGGGAGGAAGTCATGATGTCCATGAGTACGTCAGGTTCCATTTGCTCAACCACCACACGGGGACCAGAAACTTTAAAATATTTGGACAATGGCGTCCGCTGACTCGGCCCAGGCTTTGCTGCCCCCTTTTCTGCTGCATCACGACCACGTACACCTGGGCGTCCTCTCCCTGGACGTGGAGCAGTCCCAGAAGTGGCTGAGGCAATTGAACTCCCTTTCCTCTCACCCCGCGAAACCCTGCCAGACATGTTGCTAGTAATGAATCACTGGATGCAGTGGGCACAGTACAAGGTCACTGAAGGATGCAGTGGGCACAGCACAAGGTCACTGAAGGATGCAGTGGCCACAGTACAAGGTCACTGAAGGATGCAGTGGGCACAGCAGTGGGCACTGGATATACAACTAGGTCACTGAAGGATGCAGTGGCCACAGTACAAGGTCACTGAAGGATGCAGTGGGCACAGCAGTGGGCACTGGATATACAACTAGGTCACTGAAGGATGCAGTGGGCACAGTACAAGGTCACTGAAGGATGCAGTGGGCACAGTACAAGGTCACTGAAGGATGCAGTGGGCACAGCAGTGGGCACTGGATATACAACTAGGTCACTGAAGGATGCAGTGGCCACAGTACAAGGTCACTGAAGGATGCAGTGGGCACAGCAGTGGGCACTGGATATACAACTAGGTCACTGAAGGATGCAGTGGGCACAGTACAAGGTCACTGAAGGATGCAGTGGGCACAGTACAAGGTCACTGAAGGATGCAGTGGCCACAGTACAAGGTCACTGAAGGATGTAGTGGGCACAGCAGTGGGCACTGGATATACAACTAGGTCACTGAAGGATGCAGTGGCCACAGTACAAGGTCACTGAAGGTTGCAGTGGGCACAGCAGTGGGCACTGGATATACAACTAGGTCACTGAAGGATGCAGTGGCCACAGTACAAGGTCACTGAAGGATGCAGTGGGCACAGCAGTGGGCACTGGATATACAACTAGGTCACTGAAGGATGCAGTGGGCACACAAGGATGTCACACTGTGTAATGAGATGCTCATATGCCAGCGAGCGAGCGAGCAGTGGGCACTGGGCACGGCACAAGGTCACTGACAGAATGAATGAACAGCGCTGGCAGAGAGTGGCGGCGCCGGCGGTGTGACTGGCTGCCTGCAAATAGTACAAGTGTATAACTGTCACTGGAATATACAAGTGAACACTGCAGCTGCACTAACCTGCCTGCCTGCACTCTACACACAGATAATCCCCACTCCCACTACACTGCAGCACTGAACCTGCCTGCACAGCACTACACACAGTTAAATAATCACTAGACTCCCACACTCCCACTACACTACACTGACTACAACTAACTACAGCAATCACTCACTGACTAGCTAACTGTGTACAGTATAAGAGCAGTGTTAGCAAAAAAAACGCTTTGTTTTTAACACAATAAATGCACTTGCTCAAACAACAATGGCCTGGAGATAATCCTCTCAGCACCACAGTCTAGTAGCAAGGACAGAGCTTTTCCATCATGGCCGCCGCTTTATATTCAGGAGGGGAGGGCATAGCTCCCCTCCTGTGATTGGTTGCTAGGGCCTGGCTGGGGCACTCTGATTGGCCTGCAATGTGTCACTTCCGCATAGTTTGACGCAATTTCCGCAAACCACGACTTCAACCCCGGGTTTCACGAGCGTGAATGCGGATTTCTGTCCGCATTCACGCGAAGCCGAAGTAGATTTTCGTGGTTGAAAATCTATTCACGGATTTTCGTGTCCGAGGCGGAATGCATCAAAATGGTCGTGAATCCACGCGTAAGCGTGATCACGACCTGGCGGTGAGCACCACTGAGAGACAGTTGAGATAAAAGCTTCAGAAGACAGAGCTCTCTAGTCACAGAGCTCAGAGAAGTTCTTTTGCATAGATAACAACTGAAGTTTCTTAACTCTTCCTGTCTGGAAACAATATGAGACTCATATATGTGCTGCTAATGTTTTATTTCTTAGCTGTACTACGCATACAAATCATTATATCATAAGTTTATTTTCACTCAGATTCCCTTTAATGTTCCTGACAATTTTGCCATATCAGCTGTGTCACTATTTACAACAATACCTTTTTATTACCAATGCCATCAAAGTGACACATATATTGTTTTTTTCAAGTTTTATTTAATTTCACAGGTAATATATCGAGGAAAATTAGGCGTAAACATAGAAATTACACATTTTTTTCATGCTCTCCCTTCCTAACTTTTACATGACAATTAACTGAAAATACATTATTTGGCTCGACCCAGTTAAAATGATACTGTATATGTTTCATCACTAGTTGGGCATGTAGCGTACCATTATCGCCAGACTGTGCGTCTATAGTGATTGCATGTGATCGCTAAGGCGCACAGTTTGGGGACCTCAGTGCTCTATAGATACATCGCTAGGCAACAACATTTCAATGTATCTATACAGTGTCGGGTCCCCAAGCTGTTGCCATAGTGATGGGCGGCAGCCATTACAGTTGTACACAAATCCTAAAGGACAACTGAAACAAGAGGGATATGTAGGCTGACACATTTATTTCCTTATAAGCAATAACAATTTCCCAGCTGTCCTTTAGATCCTTTGCCTTTAGTACTTTTAGCCATAGACCCTGAACAAGCATGCAGCAGATCAGGTGTTTCTGACAATATTGTCAGATCTGACAACATTAGCTGCATGCTTGTTTCTGGGATTACTCAGACACTTCTGCAGCTGAATAGATCAGCAAGGCTACCAGGTAAATGGTTTTGTTTAAGAGGAAATAAATATGGCACCCTCCATATTAACACGTATATTGCCAGGGTTCCTGGCACTACACAAGTGGCATAGTGTGCGGTACTCTACCAAAGTATGCGTGTCATGCTAATTGCGCAACACATGCTACTTAGTTGTTGGTAGTACAAGTAAAATTGTTGTGCGCAAAGAATACACCACAGTTTTATGCCTGGTGTACACCATGCAACTCCCTGTCAGATCAACGGGTCTAATCAGTAATCAATCTGATTTTCGATCATTTTTTCTGATCAATTTTGTACAAAAGTGATTGCAAAATTGATCAGAAAAATTATCGGAAATCAGATCATATGTGTCGGAAATTATCGATTCAGCCTGTTGATGATCTGACAGGAAATTGCACGGTGCATACCAGCAATAGCTTTATTTTCTCTTATGATGAATGTCCAGTAAATCAAAGCAAACCTGTAGTGAATAAAGTGATAAGAAAGAACAATTGTAGCTATATACTGTATTCTTAATCCTAAATAAGGCTTCCCTGGAATCCCTAATCTTATTTTGTGTTAAAGCCCCATACACACGCTCAACAGCGGTCTTTTATGCAGCACAATTATCAAACAACTGTTGGATTGACGCCTTATCAGTCTTATCAGTTGTGTGAACAATAGCAAACAACTTTTTTTGGGTTGTTCAACTTGTTTCACAATAAGAGTTGTTTGATAATTGTGCTGCATACAAGACCGCTGTTGAGTGTGTGTATGGGGCTTAAGTTCAAAGTTTTTATTGCCTCAGGTGAATGATGACAGATTTGTAATGTCTTACAGCTCTCCCACACAGGGATCTTAAGTTATTGACCCGTACCTTCACTCACTGCCATGCAAGAGTATTATGGCTATATGTAATTAGTTATCCAACACAAGTCCAATCGGAGAGAAAGTGTAATTTGCAGCCCTGAATCCTTAACCCTTACAGTGAGAGAAAAGAAAAAATAGCATAGCTTAGTTCTGTGTAGAAAAGGGACTGTACATGCATATAGGTTTACTCCGGGTAATCCAGTCCCCCCCCCCCCCCCTTCCATCCTAAAAACAAACAGATAGGTCCAACCCAAATATTGACCTTAGGCTACAATAGAAACATCAGACAATGACTATGGTAGGGAAGGGATTAGATTGTGAGTTCCTCTAAGGAACAGTTAAAGTGGCCTTACATCATGCAACTTAGCAGCCGATTGACCATCCAAGTCGATTATTATAATCGAATTAGATGAAAATCTGTGCCGCCAAGTGCATGCCTGCCTGAACGACAAAGCGACCAACTTCGGGATGAAAATTGATCACATTGTTGATTGTGCCTGCTGCAAGATGTTGGACCGACTTGCTCAATTGGTTGTGCAGCGGCAACGGCGTGCAATTTCGCAATGAATGCTGCGAAACCCCCAGCAGTGCCCCCCCCCCCCCAATGATACAGTGGGATGCGAAAGTTTGGGCAACCTTGTTAATCGTCACAATTTTCCTGTATAAATCATTGTTTCTTACGATAAAAAATGTCAGTTAAATATATCATATAGGAGACACACACAGTGATATGTGAGAAGTGAAATTACGTTTATTGGCTTTACAGAAAGTGTGCATAATTGTTTAAACAAAATTAGGCGGGTGCATAAATTTGGGCACTACAAAAAAGAAATGAAATCAATATTTAGTAGATCCTCCTTTTGCAGAAATTACAGCCTCTAAACGCTTCCTTTGCATCACTTTCGCATACAGAATCTCCTTATGTAAAGTGCGTTGAATGGTTGAACGATGCAAAGTGACTCCATCTGCAGCAAGATGATGTTGTAGGTTTTTGGTGCTGGTCTGTGGGTTAACTCGCACTGTTCTCACCATTCGTCGCTTCTGTCTATCCGAGATTTTTCTTGGTCTGCCACTTCGAGCCTTAACTTGAACTGAGCTTGTGGTCTTCCATTTCCTCAATATGTTCCTAACTGTGAAAACAGACAGCTGAAATCTCTGGGACAGCTTTCTGTATCCTTCCCCTAACCCATGATGGTGAACAATCTTTGTCTTCAGGTCATTTGAGATTTGTTTTGAGACCCCCATGTTGCTACTCTTCAGAGAAAATTAAAAGAGGAGGGAAACTTACAATTGACCCCATTAAATACTCTTTCTCATAATTGGATTTACCTGTGTATGTAGGTCAGGGGTCAATGAGCTTACCAAGCCAATTTGAGTTCCAATACTTAGTTCTAAAGGTTTTGGAATCAATAAAATGACAACAGTGCCCAAATTTATGCACCTGCCTAATTTTATTTAAACAATTATTGCGCACTTTCTGTAAATGTAACAAACTTAATTTCACTTCTCAAATATCACTGTGTGTGTCAACTATATGATATATTTAACTAACATTTTTTATCGTAACAACTGTAATGATCTGCTCAGCTGTCTGCACGGGCAGACAGCTGTTTGTCCATTCTTTAGGTCTGAGTGTTGCAGGTCTCTGGAAAAGAGACCTGTCTTCGCTTTGCAACTTTCATAGTTGCTCTGCTGGTGAGAAATTTGCATATACTTGTCATGCAAATTGTTTAGCTGCCTCCTTTGATGGCTTGCAGTATAAATACCTTTTGCTCCCAGAATTCCTTGTCATGTTGGTTTGTTCCTGCTAAACTCTCCTGGAGTGTCAGCCTTGCTATTGTTTGCTAAAGATTATCTTAGAGTATTCCTTGGGACTGCACTAGGCATCCCTTCTAGTGCAGTCAGGTTGTATTATCTGTATTGCCTTGTTCTGTCTCTCTGTCTCGATTGTCTTGTCGCCAGCGGCGGTCGACAGGAAATTGTTCTGTCTGTCTGGGAGTGTAGGCCAGAGCTGCGGTTGCTACTGGCTGCTCCATCTGTCTGGATTGCATTCGCCCTAGTGGTCGTGGCTGTGCTTCCTTCTGTATTCTGCCTTAGGGGTGCTAACCAGAGCAGCGGTTGCTACTGGTAGCCCCATCTGTTTGTCTGTCTGGATCGCATCCGCTCTAGCGGTAGCAGCGGTAGTTCCTTCTGTATTCTGCCTTAGGGGTGCTAGCCAGAGCAGCGGTTGCTACTGGTAGTCCCATCTGTCTGTCTTGTCTGGTACGAACGCTTGCTGTAGGCTCGGTGAGGTAACCGTTTAGCAAGCGTTCGCGTTCTCTATTTCATGTTTGTGTTTCATTGGTTAGTTAGGGTGGCACGCTTATCACTGGGCGCCTAACGCGCGGTGATCGTGTCTTAAACGCGTTCGCTGTTGCGAATGAGTGCGGTGTTCGTGTTTAGCTAGCGTTTGTTATTTTCCTTGTTGTTCTGATCGTTGTTATGTGCTATGTCTTTCTTGTTGCATTTGTGCTCTGTCTGATTCAGTCTTGTGTCACTTTTGGCAATCGCCACTCTTGTGATTGTGTTCCCACTTCGTTTACGTTGTTGTGTGTTCACCGTCGCTGGGTGGTGACTGGATTGGTGGACACACATACATTCTGTCTCTGTGCTCTTTCTCTACACTTGTGCTCAGTCTAGTTCGGTCTTGTGTCACTATTGGCAATCGCTACACTTGCGATTGCGTTCCCACTTCGTTTACGCTGTTGTGTGCTCACCGTCGCTGGGTGGCGACTAGATTGGTGGACACACATACAGTCTGTCTCTGTGCCCTTTCTCTACACTTGTGCTCAGTCTATATAAGACAGAACAGAGGCGCCAAAAGGATAAAAGGGGTTTTAAAGGAGCTTAAAAGCCAAAACTTGGTAATTAGAGGAGGCAGTGGTGGACTTACCCCCTCCAAGCAGACACAACACGACTGTACATTCAGTCTATTTATTAACGAACTCCAGATAAAACAAAGCAACGCGTTTCACGGGTCAGCGCCCGCTTCCTCAGGCAATAGAAAAAAAGGAGTTACAGCATCTAGCAAAACAAACGACACTCAGCAGAGGCGCTGAGTGTCGTTTGTTTTGCTAGATGCTGTAACTCCTTTTTCTATTACCTGAGGAAGCGGGCGCTGACCCGTGAAACGCGTTGCTTTGTTTTATCTGGAGTTCGTTAATAAATAGACTGAATGTACAGTCGTGTTGTGTCTGCTTGGAGGGGGTAAGTCCACCGCTGCCTCCTCTAATTACCAAGTTTTGGCTTTTAAGCTCCTTTAAAACCCCTTTTATCCTTTTGGCGCCTCTGTTCTGTCTTATATAATATTGTATCCACCCTTGGTGGAAGGTTGCGACCCTTTCTACTATCTACAGAGAGCGACTTCTTATTCCTAAGTGGGGTCAGGATAATCTCCCCACCTGCCTTTACAGTGGTTGCCTATTGGTGACCCATGTTTGTGAGTATAACAACTATTACTCTTTGTCATTACCCCCTTTGTCAATACATACTACACTATTGGGGCTCTTGGTGTTCCTCTGTTTATCTCGTTGTGCTCAGTCTAGTTCGGTCTTGTGTCACTATTGGCAATCGCTACACTTGCGATTGCGTTCCCACTTCGTTTCCGTTGTTGTGTGTTCACCGTCGCTGGGTGGCGACTAGATTGGTGGACACACATACATTCTGTCTCTGTGTTCTCTCTTTTTAAGGGCGATCTTGCCCTGCATTTCTTCTACTCGTACAATTCCCAACTGGCATCTGTGGCAGTGCAGAAGCTGTGTTTGTCTGCACTCCACAGCTCCATCTGCCGTTGGGAATTTCCCTCTACAGGTGCATAGCACCATAGCTAGGTTCTATCAGATTATACGCTTGTGGAGGTTTTCCACAGTGTTAGCGTGCGTCCTGTGCGCTGACCACGGAAATAATTCGTTACAACAACCAATGATTTATACAGGAAAATCATGACAAAAAAACAAGGCTGCCTAAACTTTCTCATCCCACTGTAAATGCCCCCCCCCCCCCCCCCAGGTACCCAGTTCAAGCTGTACATTACCTGTCTGCAGCCTCCACTTGTCCCTCCGCTACTCCAGGCGCACTCTGCTGTCAATACACGCGCGCCCCATGTGGTTGCCTAGTGAGGGCTTGCATGTGACGTCACGCACGACCTTACTAGGAAACCACGTGGGGCGTGTGTGTATGCAGAGGAGGGATCCTGAAAGCAGCGGAGGGACAAGCGGAGGCAGCAGACAGGTAATGTATCCCTTGCACTGGGCACTGGGGGGACATTCATTATTAGGGGGCAGGGTCGGGGTGGCAAGGCGGACGGATGCGGTGCCACAAGACCAATTCCAGCATGAAATTGATAGGGGATTGGCCTGCGGTGTATGGGCAGCTTGGTCGTAATCTGCCCGTCATCGCTAGATGTATGGCTAGCATTAGTGATATGACTTTATACACAATGTAAAAGTGCTTTGGAAGATGTCAGTGTTAGGCAAATACAATTATGAAAGAATAATAATACTGTGGGCTGATCAAATTCACTTTTTCTCCTTAAAGAGAACCTGTACTGAGTACAAATATTTAAAATAAACACATGAGGTAACTTCAAATGAACATTACATAGTTACCTTGCCATCAGTTCCTCTCAGAAGCTCACCATTTTCTTCTGATAATAATCCCTTCTAGTTCTGACAATATTTTGTCAGATCTGAAATATATCAGTTGCTGTCAGTAAAATATCAGTTGCTGTCAGTTATAGCTGAGAGGAAAACTGATGTACCAGGTAATGTCCATGTTTCCCTATGGTTCAAGTGGGCGATGTTACAGTTTAACTGTGTGCTGACCAGAAAGCTGTTATGAGTAATGGCCATTTTCAAAATGGAGGACGTAAAATTTCCTTGATCACAGTGAACAAACAGAACGCGGGACAGGAGAAATACACTGAAGAGTAGACTACATGGAAGGTAAGTATGACTTGTGTATGCTTATTTTGACTTTTAATGTTCAGTTCAGGTTTTCTTTAAGTTTTCTCCTTGGTGATATTTTCACATCTGAAAATAAAATGCCAGTAAGGCTAGTTTCGCACATTGCGTCGGGATACTCTCCCCTCTGCAGCTTGTCGCAGTGGCCATTAGTCTCTATGAGATTGGCCTCGGTACCTGCTGTGTGACGCCATGGAAGTGCTTGGAATGATGCAGACTCTGCAGCATGCTGAGCAGTGATGCCACACGGCACACAATTGCATTGAAGTCAATGGCACTGCAACAATCATGTATAGATTGTTGCATATGCGCATAGAGGTGAAGTCACATGACGCACTTCTTGACTGGAAGTGTGCATGTGACTGAGGGATTAAATGCAAGTGACGTCTAATGTCACTGGCAAACATGTTCGGGGCATGAAGATTGCCCTGTCAGCACTATCAGTCTGACCAATCTGCATGCAATGGTGTGACACAATGCGCTTCGGTGGGCTCTTCTGCCACTCAAAAATTGCACCGCACCATGTGTGCAACTAGCCTTAAAGGAACACTATCGATTAAAACAACTTTTTTTAATGCTATATGTTAGGGCACACATAACCACAAGTACTAGGAGCAATTTCCTTCCTCACACAGCTCTGCCTCTCTGCTATAAAATCATCCATCAGTTTTAGATACAAAAAAAAGTGTCGGGCTCTGCAGGGCTAGACCATGTTCCTGCACAGGGGGGTTGCTATCAACTCCTCACTTATAGTTTATTAATCACCTTGCTGATAGAATCTTATTCAGATGGTGGTAGGGGGTAATGCTGGGTACACACTATGAGATTTTCTGGCTGATTTACTGTCAGATCGATTATTTCCAACATGTCCGATTTGCTTTCCGATCGCTTTCCGAGCATTTTTCGATTGATTTCCTAATAAAGTTAATGGAAATCGACTGAAAATTGCTCGGTAATTGATCGAAAAGCAAATCGAACATGTTGGAAATAATCGATCTGACAGTAAATCGCCCAGAAAATCTCATAGTGTGTACCCAGCATTAAAGATTCCAGTAATGTGTGTTTATTGTCTTCACTACTCTGACTGTTTACAAAGGTATTAGCAGGATCTTTATAAGTGTCTCTCTCCCTCCCAGCATGGATAGCACACAGCTTAGGAAGTAGATGCAGCCAGGGGTGTAACATCACAAGCAGCCAGTCAGTTAGGAGTAGTGTACACATATCTCCCTGACTGCTAGTTATATTACAGCAACAGGCTACCTGTTACCTCTTCAGATCAGCCACCTCCTCAGACTCTCCTGCATGCTGTGACGCAGTGAAGTATATTTGTGAGCTGTGTAAGGAATGAAGGATGATTTTCAAACAGGGTGACAGGGATAGAGACCTGGGTGAATAAAGTGTCCCTAACACTAGTGCTAATGTGTACCCTAATATAGAGTATTACAAAAAAAAGTTGTTTTAATTGATAGTGTTCCTTTAAGCAACCAGAAAGGAAGAAAATACAGTACTTTCTCACCTCCTTTCTGGTACTTTATTAATTGCAAAGTGCTGAAAAGTGTTTTTTTTTAAACAGGAGATTAAAATGATCTCTAGGAGAAAAAACTTAGAAGAAAACGTGAATTGGATAAGGCTCAGTGTGTAAAATTGTAGCACAAGAGTTCTTTAAATATGAAACGTCTCTGTGAAGAAACAAACTCCATTCATCCAACGTGTTCCCGGATAGGAATGTTGGCACTTGCATCCTATTGGACAGATACCAAACTGCAGTGGTTTGTTTCTGACAGTTGAACGCGGCACAGTGCAGCACAGCTGTATGTAAGCTACCAGTCAGCAGCAGCGTTTGGTGTTACACAGCTAATGTGAGAAGATGAGGTCGGTTTGGCATCCGGATTAATGAACTCGCTTCTGTACCCTCAGTCATTTGCTGTCTCGGAATCTCTGTGCACATAAATGCCTTTGGAAGAAGACAGAACAAGGAAAGCTCTGAGAGAATAGAACAAGTGAAATATGTGAACTCTGGGTGAATAACTGCACTGGCAACTAATCTCATCTGACATGGACTTATTTTTGTCTTTTGAAAGTGAGATGCAGAATAATGTGAATTCCTTGGATCCAGGGAGGTGCTGTCCCACTAGTTGGTTGCAGATTGTGTCTGATGTAGGCCACTGACACTGACAGTTACTACTGATATGCCAACAAACCAACAAAACCAAACAACCAATCAGCAGCTAAGATCTCACTCAGTTTAGCAAGCAACACAGTCTAGACGTGTGGGAGGGGCTGTGCCCCAGGGCCACTAGTGAATGAGCTTTTGATAAACAAGACAGCTATTTCGGTGAGGCTGTGCTGGAAATATCATCCCATGCTATAGACAGCAGGCCAGACAGACAACACAGCAGAATCATTTGACTGCAACAAACATGTAGGAAACAGTTTATGAAAAGGAAAGTGCTAGTCAGGCCTGGATTTACATCACAGGAACCTGTAGGCACAGATGTCCTGGCACCTTAGACTTCGCCCTCCATGAGCCTATAAACCCCCACCAAACTACATCGCAAGTATACTGGCCGTCCCAGCTGTCACTTCTCCCTTGCAAGTCATAGGTAGCAACAGGAGCGCCTCAGTGTTAGTTAGCCAGAGGTACCCTCAATATTAAGTAACTAGAGGTACCCTCAGCATTTAGTAGCTAGAAGTGCCCCTGACTGAAGGGAGATCTAGTCAGTGGAATGCTGAGAGCTGGGTAAGTAACCTCCCATTTACACTCTGCTCAGGACTCTGCATAGGGAAGGAGGGAGGATGGCACTATGGGAGGGGAGTGAGCGCCATCATCAGCCTCCTGTCGGCACGTGTCTACAGTGTCTTATGGTAAATCTGGCCCTGACACCAGTAATGACTACGGATGGTGGTGTGGCGGGTTCTGACGCAGTAACACAAAGCATGCAGTGCACCAACTGGATAACGTCTGTGTTTACAGTGGCAGTGAAGCATACTTTCATAGTACTGTATGCTTTACTACATAGTCACACTACACGTGTAACACATGAACTCTCTGCACTGTAACCGATAGCACATGTTTGCACTGCTGCACATTGCACATCTTTCTGTGGTTGAACTCTGGGTTAAATGGTTTTGTGTTTTGAATTGCTGTTTTGTATGTATTGAATCGCTGTATAGTAAGTATTGTATTGTCATATTCTATGCTAGCCCTGTACGTGCCAAGCCCAATTCCGGGCACGACCAGTCGTGCGTGGCGAAATAAAATTATTCTGATTCTGATGTAGCAACTTTTCGGCCGTGTCGTGTTGCAATCGTATATAAACTCTGTGTGAAAAGACCGTTATGCAATTAATGTTTTCTCCTAAGTGATATTCACAACATGTCAATAAACTGCCTTTTAAACTACCAGAAAGCAAGAAAATATTTAAAATCATTTTGACAGCCCTTTTTTACCTACTTTTTGGTACTTTTTCAATTGCAAAGTGCTGAAAAATTATTTTAAAGAGAGAATTAAAAAATATCTCATAGGTTACTCAGAAGAAAATGTTAGTTACATATGGGCCATCATGTCTAATGTGGATTGGCCCTGAAGGGTCAAAGGGGACACTTTGGAGGTGAAAGAGCTGGAGCCAGTTTCAAGAAGTCAGTGAAAGTAACTTAGCATCTGACAAAGAAATCCGCGGCCCCGCGGTCTGTGCAGCCAGCTTCCAGGTCGCCAGGGCTGCATCCGCAGGAGCCTGAAGTGAGAGACAGCCTATTAGGCCAATCAAAGTGCAGAGATTAAAGCCACTGGGCCCGAAGGGGCTCAGGGCAGGACGAGTGGAGTGCTTGTTATTGGCAGTTAGCGCACATAAGTTGCACTACCGCAGCATAGCGTGCGCTCCTCTGACCAAACGTTACACTGCTACTAGCGCGCATAGAAAGCAAGGACTTACCATTAAAGCAGATCCGAGATGAAAAACTAACTATAACAAGTAACTTGTCTATATCGGATCAGCTGATTTCGGCATGTGGCTCTGAGAGCCGAGTGCCGAAACTGGGCGCCCCATAGCCCTCACCGCGCCGAACTGAGCGGCGCCGAAATAATATGCACCCGTCTATATCAGTCTTTGTATAAGAGGCGCCCCAAAGTGGTAGCTGTACTGTACTCTGATCCGTCACAAAGCAGGCAAGGCGTATCCTGGACACCACAAGCAAAGTATAGCAGTCACTCAGTAGCGCTATGCAATCCACATCAGGTGGAGCAGGACCCTCTGAATGTGAGTGTTTTAACTGCACGTTTGGTATATATTGCACCTATATGGGATCTCTGGAGGTGGAAAAGCTATATGGTAGCAACCTGATGTGGATCGGATAGCGCTACTGAGTGACTGCTGCACCCGTCTATATATCTTATCTAAAATTTACACAGCAAATCTAGCTGCAAACAGCTTAAAGTTTAGTTTATGATTATTTATTCCTGTGATACAATGAGGGCAGCCATGTTCTGTTTGTCACATTACACACATGCAGAGCTGATAGCATCTCCAGCTCTCTGCCTGTGAAAACTTCACTCCCCTCTCCTCTTCCCTCCTCCCCTTTGCCTCAGAAATCTCTGGCTAGTAACCTCCTCCTGCCCAGACTGATCTCCCGCAAGCCCTTGCTACAGTGCCAAGGCTTTCTGAAAAAGCTGTGGGCGAGGCTTGTTTAGTTTATAGGGAATTAGAGTATTAAAACAAAACAAGAAAAGGATTTGGCTTGAGGAATGCCCTATAAACTATAAGAAAGGAACACAATTATGCAATGAGTAAAAGTGTATCTCGGATCCACTTTAAGGCGCCCTAGTGTAATAGCACGAGTAACGGGAGGGGTTCTTTTTTTACTGAAGGTAAACTCTGAGATGATATAACATTCACAATATTCGTAGTCTTTATTTACATATTTATGACCGCAACCTTTCATAAACATAATGCACATTTTTCTAACCTAAGCTTCAATTCCATATTATCTAACAACACCAAAAGTATATTTTATGGCTGTATGGAGGTTATGACAGAGGAGCCAGTCACTAGCATGGGGAATATTGTGCACACAGCCAGGCTGAACATACATACAGCACACATGCTTGTCCAAGAGCTGCTGATCTGAGCGGTTAGGAAATGGGGGAGTGCAGTAAGTAATATTCTAAGGAATGTCTCTTAAAACTCCTTCTCATTGACACACAGTTCTTCTACAATAATAATTAGAAGCTTAGTGCAGATATTATAGTGTTATATGTGTGCATTATCAGTCAGTCACAAATATTAAAGAGGCACTGTATAGAATGCAGTAACTTATTCAGGATACCCACTTTCTCTGTAATTTTCCTGGTTTCAACATCAGAAACACTTCCTATGTCTATATATCACTGTGCATTGAATGTAGCCCTGCCCTCCAAATGATGCTTAGTCTTGCTGATCAGATCTGCGGAATTCCTCCCCCAAAGCATTCTGGGAGATCAGGTATGTTTTTTTTAACGCCCGGGGGTTATACTTTGGCCACCCAGAGCAACAAGGCTGGTAGCTGAATAATGGAAGAGGCTACACAGTTTGCTCAGAGCTAGGGCTGCTCAAATCTGATCCAGGAGACATCCGGATAGTTGCTATCCGGATATCTCCCAGTAAACCTGTGCGGGGTGGGCGGGGCAATCTTACCTGTCTGACATCTTCTTCGTCCGTCCCTCGGCGCCTCCCACGATGCGGTCCAAGTGGCGGTCACGTGATTACAAACACTTCCTCCTTCCAGGTTGAAGGAGGAAGTGTTTGTAATCACGTGACGCGCGTGGGGAGCATCGTGGGAGGCGCCCGAGGGACGGACGAAGAAGATGTCAGACAGGTAAGATTGCCCCCTGCGCCAACCCCGCACAGGTTTACTGGGAGATATCTGGATAGCAACTATCTGGATGTCTCCCAGATCGGGTTTGAGCAGCCCTACTCAAAGCAACTTCAGCTCTGGGCTTCCGATATCGCTACAAATAAGACACAATGGCAACGCAGTGCGATGTTGCGCTGCCTTAGCGATAGCAAGCATTCAGACAGGTACAAGACAAGACTATATATTGGAGCGTAACTATTAGCAACCGCAACTCACAGTCACGTCCACAGAAGCAGAGCAAGCAGGCTAACAACAGTTACCAGCAAGCATCCACACAGGCAAGACTACAGGAAAGAACGCAACTAACAGCAACCGCAGCTTGTAGTTATGTTCCCAGAAACTAGAGTAGCAGGAATACTACCAGTCACCAACGTGGTGATGGCAGAATCCAAGCTATCAGGATAATGGACTTCACTGACCACCGCGGATGCAGCGAACGTCCATCAGGCATGGAAACAAGGCAATGCACAATAATACAGAAAAATAACAAACGGCTCAACTAACGGATACATATATATTAGCAAGTCATATATATTTATCAAGAAACTAGCTAAAGCACAAGTAATAAGGTCACATTGAACTACATCAACAGATCTATAACAGAGTGACAAAGTGCCCAGCAGACCAGCGTAATGACCGCTATGTCGGGCAAAGTCTAAAATGGGAGGCAGACTTTTATGCCGGCATCAACCAATGGATGCAAGTATGCAAATTTCCACACAGCTGAATGGTAATCATTCAATCCTGAGCTGGCTTGATTACCATTTGCTAGCTGGCTGTGAATGCAAAGGTCTTTCATAAGAAATACATGCAGTATTATGTAACCACATGCATGCAGGAAATCCAGGACTATCCGGCCGCAGCCCAGCTGCAGCAAGCAACTGGTGGAATGATGACAGCATCCTGAGCTGCCCAGAACTGCAGAGCGATTGCAAATGACAATGAGACCCATTGCGAATGCACAACCGAATGCAAGCAGATAAGCCAGAACTGTCCGTTTGCAGCTCCACTGCAACGGAAAGAACACGCTACAGGAGGGATCCTGACAGTTTTCTACTGGCTTTAGAACTCAGTAAATAGGCATTCTGCAGAGATCACCTGGCAGGACTAAAGATGTTTACATTTGTGATACATTTCAGAATGTAAATCGGGGTGAGGAAAGATTTTACAATGGACAAAGTCTGACTACATACTGTAATTTATAAATGAATAGTGCAAAAACATAAGCAATGTATTCATTATGTTATTTTCACTACAGTTCCTCTTTAAAACCACTAACTGGTGACATAAAAAACATTAATCATCACCTGGTGACAAGGGATAGGACAGGAGTGTCAAACTCAAATACAAAGGGGGCCGAAATTGGACACTGAGAGCAAGTCACAGGCCAACTTCAATCTTTAGTGGCCACCTCCCTCCCTTATAAAGTTCCCTGGTTTCTAGTGCCCCCCATCTTCCCCTATACACTTTCCTGGTGCCTAATGGCCCACCTTCTTCCCCTATACAGTTCCCTAGTGTCTAATGCCTCATCCCTTCCCTATACAGTTCCCTGATGTCTAGTGGCCCTCACCCCATCCCCTATACAGTTCCTGAGTGTCTAGTGACCCTCTTCCTCACAGTTACAGTTACCTAGTGTCTCCCCTCTCTCCTCCACAGTTCCCTAGTGTCTAGTGCTTTCCCTCTACCTCCCCATATGGCTGCCCTGGTGATCTAGGGCTCCACCCTCAATTTTGCTTACCTGGTGGTCTGGAGTGGGCCAAACATAATTCAAAGTGGGGAAACAACTTGAGGGCCAAATTTAATGGCTCTGCTGGCCAGATTTGGCCCACAGGCCAGAGCTTGACATATATGGAATAGGATATATTAGACAGCAAGTTGACAGTCAGTTCTTGAAGCTGTCATGTTGGAAATGTCCAGCATACAGTGTCCGTTGTAGCCAAACCCCTGGGGCTGAAACTGGTAACCCCCCCCCCCCCTCCCCGCACTTACTATTACCGAGCACTCATTGTCGATAAGGAACTGCCACCTGCGATAGCCGAATCCCCCGAAAGTAACCACCATGGTGCTCAGCACAGATTGTCACTAATGAACCACTGGTGCTTGCAGCTGAACCGTCAGAGCTGAGCAATGCTCAGCAATACTATAGTCACACATCTATTACCGAAGCACCACCACTACAAGTTAGCCTGAGTTTAAATATGCAATAGCTGAACTCTGGACAGACTCACTGCTGCAGTCACTGCCACCAGCCCGTATAATAGCCCAATTTTAGTACCTCCGGCATCCAAATTACACACTCGGCTTCACCATAGCATAGCATAGCAAATTGCATTGTGACCAATGGGGGTGCCCAAATCACCAGGTGTGTCTTGCACCCATTTTACCTGCTGTTTGCTTTTAGCAACTGCTTCAGTTTTCTTTGCCAGTGTCTTCATAAATAACCTCAATTGGCATTTATTCAATTCCCTAGGTCATGACATCACACTGAGGGAGGGGTTTCACCACAATATCATTCATACAGGTCCCCTGATAATCTATTTGAGAAAAGGTAAAGATTTCTCATGGGAAAAGGGGTATCAGCTACTGACTGGGCTGAAGTTTAATTCTTGGCTACAGTTCCTCTTTAAAGAATACCCGAAGTGACATGTGACATGAGGAGATATACATGTTCAGTGCCTAGCACACAAATAACTATGCTGTTTTCCTTGTTTTCTTTCTCTGCCTGAAAGCGTTAAATATCAGGTATGTAAGTGGCTGACTCAGTCCTGACTCAGACAGGAAGTGACTACAGTGTGACCCTCACTGATAAGAAATTCCCCTTTTTATCTCTTTCTTGCCCTCAGAAGCCATTTTCTTCTACAAAGGTGTTTTATAGTTGGAATTTCTTATCAGTGAGGGTCACACTGTAGTCACTTCCTGTCTGAGTCAGGACTGAGTCAGCCACTTACATACCTGATATTTAACTCTTTCAGACAGAGAAAGAAAAAAAAGGAACACAGCAGTTATTTGTGTGCTTGGCACTGTAAATACACATGTCTATCTCATCATGTCACATGTCACTTTGGGTATCTTTTAATGAGAACAATCAAATGAAGCTCTTACTTCCAGTGAGTTTATTTCTTCCACAGCTATGTCAGAAACACAGAATTATGATTGTGTCCCTATTCCTAATAAGGTTGAAAGGAAATATTACTCAAAATAATTATGTGATTTAAAAAGGATTGGGGACATCTCCACTATTGATATTTGAATTAGCATATTTCATTAACCACTTTACCCCCGCGCGTACGTATTTCTCCGCCCCTTTTTCCATCCTTTAAAAACCAGGGACGGAGAAACACGTACTTTCCGCGTTCCCGACGCTGCCCGCGCTCCCGCTCGTAAACACGCCGCCCGCCGCTAGTAAAACCGCCGCCGCCCGCTCGCCCAGAGATCAATGAACGGGAAAATCCATTCCCGTTCGTTGATCTAAGCCCCGCAATGATCAGCTGCTCTCCTATGGGCAGCGCGATCATTGTGAGAAAAAACTCACGTGTCCAGCCTCCTTATTCTTCCTCCAAGCTTCCGGAAGGAAGCTTGGAGGTCGCATTAAAACAAAAAGTTACTGTGGCCATCTTGTGGCCAAATAGTAAACTACACCCTAACATTTTTTAACATACAAATAAATGACTTTTAACACATAAAATTAACTCATTACCTCCCACACTCCCCATTTTTTTTTTTTTTGTAATTAAAAAAAAATTCAAAAATTTACAATTAAAAAAAATACATAAATAGTTACCTTAGGGACTGAACTTTTTAAATATTTATGTCAAGAGGGTATAACACTGTTACTTTATAAACTATGGGCTTGTAATTAGGGATGGACGCAAAACTGAAAAAAATGCACCTTTATTTCCAAATAAAATATTGGCGCCAAACATTGTGATAGGGACATAATTTAAATGGTTTTATAACCGGGACAAAGGGGCAAATACGTTTCATGGGTTTTAATTACAGTAGCATGCATTATTTAAAAACTATAATGGCCGAAAACTGAAAAATAATAATTTTTTTCCCCACATTTTTCCTATTTTCCCATTAAAACACATTTAGAAAAAAATAATTCTTGGCATAATGTCCCACCTAAAGAAAGCCTAATTGGTGGCGAAAAAAACAAGATATAGTTCATTTCATTGCGATAAGTAATAATAAAGTTATAGACGAATGAATGGAAGGAGCGCTGAAAGGTGAAAATTGCTCTGGTGGTCAAGGGGTAAAACCCCTCAGTGGTGAAGTGGTTAAATAAGCTCACTCAAGTATCTCTCCGTTTTATAGAATAAATGCTGTAAAATTATCAAAAAGCTGAAAATGAGTCCAGATGGTTTCTAGTTTGCATTAATTTATCTGGAAAAAAAGAGGTAGCAGGTGTAATGCTCAGCTGGCATCACATGACCTCACAGGTGCACCAATTCCTGGCTGTGTATAACAGGCTCTCCTCTTATGCAGCCAGTGACTACGCCTTAAAGAGATACTATCATAGTATTGTATATTATGGCTGGAGCAGTGTCCCCTCTGGCTTACCGTATACTCACACTTCCTTGCGCTCCAGCGTGGTCTCCTGCGTGCGGTCCACTCGCTCTCCGTCCATTGAAACAGTGACGTCAGCTGGTCACGTGGTGCGCGACTGGCGCCCACGTAACCGAGCTCTCCGCACTATATAGTATGGCGTCTTCCGCCTACACGGATACGGAATCCCCTCTCTTGATAAAGCGGCGTGACTGCCGCGATACCGGTAGAGCTGTCTGCCGGGGGCGTCCTTTTCCATCGGTCACCTCGTTAAATTGCTGATCCTGGGTCACGTAAGCGCTCTCTCCTTTGCACATTGCTGCAGTCCAGCATCATAATATATGCACTTTACTGGCATGCTATATTCCTTTTGCACTGAGTATTTATTTATTGGTTGAATTGTTTATATGTATCTTTAATATTGCACGTAGCACTTTTCTATATATGCACAATTTTTTGGTACACATTGAGAGATACAGAACCCAGGTTCTTTCACTGTGGGTGCTCTTATTGAGCCACACGGATGAAGACTATTCATGAATCTTTGAGGATCACCTATTTAGGTGTCATTAATTTGAGTAATCCATTATGAGATATATGACCGACTGGTTGTGTTTTTAAATGTTTTTATATACATATGGTGTTATATTTTGTTTCAAATAAATATTGTCAATTACTCTTTATATCACATGTAGGGCTTGATTCACAAAGCGGTGCTAACTGTTAGCACTCCCGTGAAAACCCCCTTAGTACGTCTAAACAAGCTTTTCGCGCATAAAACTTTACGCGCGCAAAACTTTATGCGCATAAAACTTTGCGCGCGTAAAACTTTATGCACGCAAAGTTAGCGCACGATCTGATTGAGAAATCCGGTGCTAACCTACTTAGCACCCTGGTTAGCGCATCTAAAGACTTTAGACGTGCTAAGTAGGTTAGCACCGCTTTGTGAATCAAGCCCGTAGTGCTGTTTGTTGGGTCATATTTTTCCTTTTGCGCAATTTCTCAACTGTGACCCAGCACACATGTATTGACACAGTTGTGCTGAAACTTTGTTTCTTACTGCAGGTCAACTATTTGTGTATCTAAGGACCCCCACCTTTGTCTGTTTTGTACTCTGTACAGCACCATGGAAGATTTTGGTGCTATATAAATTAAGAATAATAACAATAAAAGATCTGAGGATTTTGCACTCATTATAGAGGAAACAAAAACAAAAAATGCCTTGTCAAATTTCACTTCACATTTCTGTTAAGGAACACTTGTCCTTCACCCCTGGCCAAAACCTTACTTGAGTGTACCTGAGCTGCTGAAATATTATAAAATATATAAGAACTTTTTGAGAGAAACTTAAACCCAGGATTGACTTTAACCCCCCCCCCCATGATAAATATTTTCCTTAAATCCTTAAATGGTTCCCCGGGGGGGGGGGGGGGGGGGGGGTATCTGTGTGGCTGATAATGAGGGACGAAACCTCTCCCACACAGTGTGATGATTTAACTGTCTGTGAGCACCCCCTTCTCTCTCTCTCTCTCTCTCTCTGTATATATATAAACCGGCCTTTCAGTCTATCACATTGTTAGTGGGTGTGTTTATAGATAATGGCAGTGGATGCTGTCTTTCTTTCTTTCATGTCTGCTAGCAGTAAAGATGATGACATCCAGGCTCATGGTAGATAAAACAACATGAGCTAATTACACAGCATGATTCAATCATTTCTTGATCTATTTTTTATTTTTTAACTTCTCACTTTGCAATGTATTGATGTATCCCCCTCCCCCCACTACTATCTTTCGGTAAAGATTATCTTTAAATGTATTGTTATGTGCTTATGATTGTTAATGGAATCTGTTTATTACACATATAATCTGTTGTACCAAATAAACTAAAGTCCTTCATACCTATAAAGTTGACTTATTTAATAAGTAAGGTTGGCCATAGAGACGAGTGAGTATTTAAGGAGGAACTATAGCCAAGGGTTGAACTTCATCCCAATCAGTAGCCGATACCCCCTTTCCCTTGAGAAATCTTTACCTTTTCTCAAATAGATCATCAGGGATGTCTGTATGGCTAATATTGTGGTAAAACCCCTCCCACAGTGTGATGTCCGGAACTAGGTCCTGACAGTTTCCCTTCTGTGAACCTTGTTGCATTGTGGGAAATAACGTCTGTTTCTAACTGCCAAGCAACCAGTATCTTCCCCTGGCCTGTGTATATGTATATCTATTAAAAAAAAACAACCTTTTAGCCTATCGCATTGTTAGGGGGTGTGGTTATAGATAGGGGCAGTTGGTGCTGTCTGATTTTTTTTCATGTCTGTCTTCTATTTTGTAACTTCTTACTTTGCAGTGCATTGGTTTATTTTTTCCCCCTTTTCGCTAAAGTTCCTCTTTAACTTTTCCTTATATATAACAGCACATTATGGATAAGCATCTGTCATAGGAGACTGTGAGCGCTGGCTGTAATCAGACCAATCACTGAGCACTACTGCCCTCAGCAATGCAATTCTCACACTACCCAATAATATTTACATTCACCGCGCATACAATGATTATGTCAGTGAATAGCTATCTCCTGTGATCATCACTACATTCTTCCAGCAGAACCTGTTCCCTGGCTGAGAACGATGTCACAGGCAGCGCATGGTCGGCCAGCCTGCAGCTTTGTTGAGTAAACCGTTACAATGACTTAAACGGCCCCTATTTAAAGAAGCAATCTGCTAAAATGATAATTTCATGTAAATAAAGGCTCGGTGTCATGAGGTGAGCGATGACAAAGGTGTCCCGGCCTTGTTATGTTGTAAGTTAATGCCACAGAAGAATTCCCAGGCACGCACAGGGGTGACAGGGCCAGATCCATAGCAGATGCCCCCTCTCCTGCCACAACACAGAAATTAGCATAAGTGCAGAACAGGAAGAAGGCTGAGGGAAAAAAAGCTTTAATGGCTCAGGCGCAATGACATCTGCTGTCAGGCCACTGTACCAGCAGCCAATCCCAGAGCTTAGCCATTCCACATAAACCATAGCAGAGGCAGGCTGTATGTCACTGTGCTACACACAGCATCCATGATGAAGAGGAACAGGCAGGACAGATAACCACAGCTATCAGCACCCATCTAGCTCTGAATAGATAGAAGATACAGTACATGTTAGAATACAGAGGCCTTTGGGCAGGCAGGCCTCTCAGTATTTAGTGCTGTACAAAGCCATTCTGCATACTGGGGTCCTTTGGCTATTATAATTCCCAGCATGCACAGCCAGTACCAGCAGCCTGCAGCTCTTTACCCTCTGTGCAATGTCAAATCCCAGCAGGATTTGCTAATCAGGGCATCAACAACGAACCTGTACCGGTTGCTTCAGCAGCCATACGAATTAGATAGCCGATTATCTGCTACCAGGATGCTTGGCATTGGCCAGTGGCCAGCAAGGATAATCCCAAAATTATTTTCTAGATGTAAATATTTGCGTACTAGGAAAGTGGAAGATGTGTCGGCAAGTGAAAGTGCTTATAGGACACATGAAGTGAGGTGGCTATGGAGGCTGTCATATTTATTTCCTCTCACACGATACCAGTTGTCTGGCAGCCCTGCTGATCATTGCAGCATCAGTAGTGTCTGAATTACACGCCTGAAACAAGCATGCAGCTAATCCAGTCAGATTTCAGTCAGAGCACCAGATCTGCATGTTTGTTCATGGATTATGGCTAAAGGCACAGGGTCAGCAGGACGGCCAGGCAATTTGCATTCTTTCATTGAACCTCAACAGAATACAATTATTTAAAATAAACACATAATGTGCTTAAAAATGAATATTACATACTTACCTCACTATTAGTTCCTCTGAGAAGCTCACCATTTTCTTCTTACAATGATTCCATCCAGTTCTGACAAGATTTTGTCAGCACTGAAATATATCAGTTTCTGTCAGTGAAAGCACAACTGATGAGCAAGGTAATGTCCATGTTTCCCTATGGTTTAAACGGGCGATATTACAGTTTAACAGTGTGCTGACCAGGAAGCTGTTATAGGGTAATGGCCATTTTCAAAATGGAGGACAGAGAACTCCATTGATCACAGCGGACAAACAGGGCACAGGAGAGGAAAAAGACATTGATGAGTAGACTATACAGGAGGTAAGTATGATCTGTGTATGTTTATTTTTACTTTTGATTTTTAGTTAAGGTTTTTAAAAGGAAATACATATGGCAGCCTCACCTTCTTTAAGAGTTGTGCTTCCCAGCCACCCTAGTTATGACACCTTTTATTCTTTGCAAGGAAGACAGTGTAGGTAGTAATGGCGCCATCTCGGGATAAAAGGTACAGATGCCAATAAGGCAGTCAGAATACTAGAGGATTAAATTGCAGAGGGATCAGGTCAGCGGATGGATATGGTTCAGCCAGGGTCAGCACAGTGAAGGATTCATTTTCTAGCCAGACAGTGTATATGCAAAGTGCAATGTAGGCAATGTAAGGGCCGGATTATCCACCAGGCAACTGAAGCAGGTGCTCGGGGCCCCATTTTGAGTCCAATGGGACCCATTAGCACTGCAGAACCAGCCTTCGGGCCGGGCACAGGAAGGCGGGCAGCGGGCACAGAGCAGGGGGGCCCCTCCCTCATCTGAGGCCCCCCTTCCACATTTCTCCCTACAGAATGTATAGATGCAGCCGTGAACGGGAAACAACTTACTACTTCCTGATTCCAGGTGCCGGAGTTCTGCGTGCCACTGGTCTGGTCTTCTCCATTGTCCAATGCCACTCTCACTGTACTTCCTGTGAGAGCAGCATTGGACAACGGAGAAGACCAGACCGGCGGCACGTGGAGCTCTGGAGCCTGGAAGAGAAGAGGTAAGTCGTTCCCCTGCTCTCTGCCGCTGCGCTGGATTCTGGCACG
This sequence comes from Hyperolius riggenbachi, assembly GCF_040937935.1. Taxonomy (NCBI): domain Eukaryota; kingdom Metazoa; phylum Chordata; class Amphibia; order Anura; family Hyperoliidae; genus Hyperolius; species Hyperolius riggenbachi. The sequence continues at coordinate 103,971,556 of NC_090648.1, forward strand.
GAAGGGAGTCCCAGGTGAGGTAGGGGTAGGTTGCCCCCACTCACTGCTGATCTGTAATCGCTCCTCCCTCTTCCAGGCTACTGTCCCACCTATAGATCTGGCCACCTTTACCTGGGACACCTATAGACCTGGCTACCTATACTGGGGACACCTATTGACCTGGCTACCTATACTTGTGACACCTATAGACCTGGCTACCTATAATGGGGACACCTATAGACCTGGCTACCTATAATGGGGACACCTATAGACCAGGCTACCTAAACTAGGGTCGCCTATATACCTGGCTACCTATACTGGGGACACCTATTGACCTGGCTACCTATACTTGGGACACCTATAGACCTGACTACCTATAATGGGGACACCTTTAGACCAGGCTACCTAAACTAGGGTTGCCTATAGACCTGGCTACCTAAACTGGGGACACCTATAGACCTTGTTACCTGCACTAGGGACACCTATAGACCTGGCTAACTAAATTGGGGACACCTATAGACCTGGCTACTTATACTGGGGACACCTATAGACAGTGGCGTAGCTAAGGAGCTGTGGGCCCCGATGCAAGTTTTACAGTGGGGCCCCCCCAAGCACTCTATACATAACAATTGATACGGTGCACCAAAATCTGCCAATGGCAGCTACAGTGTCAGTGGTGCAAGAAGGGGATGGGAAACAGTTTGTTAATGATTACCACTAATCAAAGTATCTATAGAAGTGTTTATTATGAGCACAGGACCAATAGAGAGCTAATACTGTAGTTGAGGGAGGGTCCTTCGGGGCCCCTCTGGCCCAATGGCCCCGATGTGGTCGCTACCTCTGCAACCCCTATTGCTACGCCCCTGCCTATAGACCTGGCTACCTATACTAGGGTCACATATAGAACTAGCCACCTAAACTGGGGACACCTATAGACCTGGCTACCTATACTGGGGACACCTTTAGACCTGGCTACCTATACTGGGGACACCTATAGACCTGGCATAAATGTGCATAAATCTTGCATGAACTCTAACCACCTCTTGTTTGGACACACCTCAGAACTCCCTGTGATTGAATGGATTTCTTCACCAAAATTGCAGAGTTCTGCTCAGTGTTTGTGAGAACATCAGCTTGCATTTGGGCCTGGATAATATCATATGCCTCAGTAAGGTTTCTATTGGTTTTTGAGTGCCAATGACAGAGCTTTCTTATCACTGAAAGATGGTTGCCATGACAACAGAAGAGAAATTTCTCACACAGTCAAACTAGTAATCCAGATCATTCTCAGAGCCAGTTTTACACACTTTGATTTCTTAGTCTGTCTGTGTTGCACCTCACCCCACCCCTTCTTTGGCCTCAATTCATAGAGTACAGTGCGGTAAAATGCACGGTAAATCACTGCATTCAGTATTTTACACTTTTGTGTGCTATTTCATAAAAATGTTCACAGGTGTGGTAGAAGTTCATAAATTACCAGCTTCAATAGACAAAAACTTGTTCGGTAACAGCAGAGCAGTGTGGAGTTGTCTCTGTTTTGTTTCAAGCTGTTCTGTGCAGTGAGGGCATTACAATAGTAAGAGGTTTCCTGACATCCCTTTAGTTGTACATGTTTGTTATACTGTTTGTTATGCTGCCTCTGCTCACTCTGAATTTGTCTATTAGTGTTTTTTAACATTGTATTTATTTGCCAGCTTAGATGAACTCCAAGAAACTTTAAACATGCCCTGCTTAGGTGATTTCCCCACTAGTTCCTCCACATCTTCAAACAGGAACCTAAGGGGTTAAACAGCCGCAGGGGAAGCCTCTTCTGTTCCATTCTCTCTGCTAGTTGCCTGTGGGGTAGAAAAGCTAGTTCCAACCGAGAAGCCTGCACAGCCTATCAAAATCTAATCATCGAGACTTGCAGGAGACTGGTGCTGTTTCTATTGGCTCTGCTCCTGTCAGTCATAGCTCTCTCTGCTTCTGCGAGTCACAGCTGGCTTCCCACAGACTCGCACAGTCTCTGCTCTCATTTTGCCATACTAGAGCTGCCGGTAAAATTTCTGGCTTTTACTGCATGTTGTAGTCTTTATGAATTGACATTTACTGACATTTGCTGACATTTGTTGAGGTATTTACGACACAAGTCGGTAATTTACCTCACTGCTAGGTAATTGTAGCTTTTCATGCGGTAACAGCCTTTATGAATTGACATTTTCCTAAGTGCCTGGCAAAGTCAGCTGTTTTCTGCATTACCGTATGTGGTAATGCTTTATGATTCAAGCTCTGTGTGTGGCATCCCTCCTCCTGTTCCATATACAGCAGCTTCTGTCTTCCGTGTACAGCAATCACTGTTCCCATTCTATGTACAGCAGACCCCCTACTACATGTGTCACCTCCCATAGGCAATAGCTCCCAGCTTCCATGTGCAGCTCTCACATTTTCAGCCATCTCATTTGCAGCCCTTAAAGAGAGCCCAAGGTGGGCTCATAAAATAAATAAAAAAAAAACGTAGGCTACCTTATCCGGGGGGCTGAGCGGATCAGGTAGCCGCAAAAACCACTGCTCCCTGGCGCTCCTGTGGGCCACACTGGCCCACTTTCACTTTCCTGACCTCTGGGTCACGACTCTGGAATGAGAAACTGTATCTCATTCACAGTTAGAGATGGCTCGAACCTCCGATTTTCAGTTCTTGAACCTCGAACGCGAACCTCCGCAAAAAGTTTGGTTCTCGCGAACTTCCGCAAACCGCAATAGACTTCAAGGGGGAGGCGAACTTCGAAAATTAGAAACATTTATGCTGGCCACAAAAGTGATGGAAAAGATGTTTCAAGGGGTCTAACATCTGAGTTTTTGCATGGCGGAGTGGGATACATGCCAAAAGTCCCGGGAAAAAAATCGGGATTTGACACAAAGCAGCGTTTTAAGGGCAGAAATCAGATTGTATGCTAAATTGGAGGTCTAAAGTACTCTAAAACATCTTGCATGTGTATACATCAATCAGGGAGTGTAATTAGAGTACTGCTTCACACTGAGAGACCAAACTCACTGTGTAAAGCACCACACACAGCTGTTTGTGTAGTGATGGCCATGCTGGACTGGTGCGCACCATGGCGAGAGTGCAGGCCATGGCGGTTTTCAAGCCCATATGGTCGCCGGGCTGAGGTAGCTCAATGACAGAACAACAGTGACTGTCCAGCTGATCGAATTTGGTCTGCCCGCAATGTAGCGACGACCTTATTATCTTAAGTGTTCCCCCCCCTCCCCCGAGCGACTCATATAGCTGGCGGTCATTGCTTCATTGTGATACACTAGCCCCTTCACCGCGGCAAGGTAACGATCACGAAGGGGAATTGACACATGTACATGCCTTTTGTTTTGTTGTTGCAGCCGCAGTGTAGCCCGAAAAATTAGGCAGGCATGTACATGCACCAGAAAAATTATTATAGCGGCCGTTGCTAGCAGCGGCCTTAAAAATTCAGGACCCTGGACCCTATTGGTGGTGGCGGAGAAGGCAGTCAAAGCGGCCTGCAGGCAGATATGCTGTGTGGGGACCGACTTAGTCATGGGGCAAGTGAAAGGAATGGTCACTTTTCAGACCCAACTGACCCTCAGGATGACCTAGAAATAATACTCTGTGATTTCTTTACCAGTACTGGCTTTGAATCTGGTCAGCCACAATTAAAGACACACAGACAGTTTGTGGTTGACAAGCAGATTGAGTGTCTTGCCTTTGAACATTATATTTATACACAAATTTGTATAGGCTGGGCAAGACATAGAAATTCCAGCACATTTACATGATATTATTTACATGATAGGAATTTCCTAGCATAACATATGACATATCTATGCAGGTGTTAGTGACAGTTAGAGTGGTACATTCAAAGTTACTTTCGGTTTCGTTCGGCCGATGGCGGTTAACATTTTCCTGTATACAACCGGAGGGAGTAGCAGAAATAGATCAGGAAAGCAGAAGTAACGAAGCAGTGATGCATAACAGGTACAGTCTTCAATCTATAGCTAGACTAGAAGCAAAATGCATTATACATGGATTCTAAGATGGCTGCAGAAGACAAGATGGCTGACAGTGTATATACTTATGCTTAAAATTCCTTACAATTCCCTCCTTTTTAGACATTTTCCAAAGGAAAAATGGCTACACAGACTATGCTAGTGTTGTCCCCTCCGGCATGGCCGGATTTCTGGCAAGGCCACATAGGCCATGGCCTAGGGCACCAGATAAACAAGGGGCGGCCTGCAGACAGTGGGCATTATTTGCAGGGCATTGTTTTCAAGTGTCCAAACAAATGAAAGGGGTCAGGATAACTGCACTATTAGTACCAGCTGGCGTCTGCCTGTGCTGTGCTCAGGGCCGGCTCTACCATAGAGGCAAAGGAGGCAATTGCCCCAGGGCCCCAGACCCTGCAGGGGTCCCCAGTGGCTACAAGAGGCAAAAAAATTTCAAAAAGACCTTATAGTTTTATTGAAAATCGATTTTAAAGTTTCAAAGGAAAAAAAATACACATTTAAAAACCTTATGACTTTAATGGTTACTACGGTAGCAAATCCACCTTAAATGCTAGAAACCCTAAATTTGCAGGATATGTTAAGGAAATCATTGGGAATAAGAAGAAAAAATTTTTTTTTCAAAAAGACCTTATAGTTTTTGAGAAAATCGATTTTAAAAGTTTTGAAGGAAAAAAGTATACTTTTAAATGCGGTAAATGTTATGTCACTTTTAGTAGCAAACCTAAAGGTAGTGTAATTTTACATGTATCAAAAAAAAGAGCAATACATTTCCTGATGGGGTTTCCAGGGGGTCCATATGCAGTACGTATGGACCTCCTGGAAACCCCTCCGCAGCCGCAGTGCTTTGGCCAGGGATCGCTATACAGCCGCAATATGGCTGTATGAAGATCCCTGGCATTTTTTCCTATTTTCCCAATTTTTTTATGTTTAGAGTGTGGGAAATGTTTTTAAAAAATTATGTGGGGTCCCCCCTCCTGAAGCATTTTAACCCCTTGTCCCCCATGCAGGCTGGGATAGCCAGATTGTGGAGCTCTGACCGATTGGGGCTTCACACCCTGACTATACCAGCTGCAAAAAAGGTGCCTTAATGCCGATTCTTGTTCCTGGATATCTGTTGGGGGGCCCCTCGGGTTTATTTTGCCCTGGGGCCCCATTGTTGCTAAAACCAGCCCTGGCTGTGCTACAGACAGCTGCAGTCCGTTAACCAAATGTTTGTGAACAGTGTGTGACTAGCAAAAAAGCCAGACCTTGTCCAATGACATAGCAGCAGCTGCAGGCAGTTACAGAAGGCCGGGTCCCACGCACTTGGTGTGGGGGATGAAAGGACCCGGGGCAGCACCAGCAAATAGTACAGAATACAGAAGGCAGCCTCTCACAGTACCCATTTCTTAATTATTGATTGACTAGCGCTGTTACCCTGGAGAAAGCAGTGGGTACAGGACTCACTTTTATGTGTTGCTGACCCCACCCAATGTCCAATTGTGAGACACTTTTGACTACGTGTGTGTGGTGGACGGCTCCTACCATGCCCATCACCTGTAGATCGCTTGATTGACCAGTTCCCCTGTGTGACGTGATTGATTCACTTCACGTTGCCATGGAGACCTCGGCTCTAGCCACAATAGTGGACACCAGCGGCCCAAACATTTTTGGGTGGGTGTTTGTGTGGAGAGAGGTGGTAGGATACGGTTTTGGTTGGGGCGGCTGGTAATAGTCGGCCTTGGGCGGTAAGAAGTACAAATCCGGCCCTGCCCTCCGGATTAGAATCCTGTGGGATGCCAATTCTTGCTTTTCTTGATACAATCTAATTGTATCTTCATAAAAAAGATAATCGTACTAATGTCAATTATTTAGCCAATTATTTAGCCTTATACAGAACTAACATATCAGTGGGCAAGATTCTGGTCACAGTCTCCCAATGAGATAATGGACATAACATGAAAAGTTGTTTGCGACATTTAGTCTAGCACAGCACATGATTAGCAAACTAATCTTGAACAACCACTTAAACAATGGTCAACCAACTCAGACTAATCAGGAAAGAACCAAATCAGAAAGTACTCAGGAAAAAACCCAACAATTATTTTTCCTGATGCAGATCAGAACTAAGAACACTTCTCTTTCCTGATGTAATCTAACAAACATCTTATGCGTACTGCATGTGGGGGTACACTCATGTGTATAACTTAGCCTGCGGCAGGAATATTTCTCTTAGATCAATACAAGAAAGAAGCTTTCTTATTATTTTAGTACTTACTCCAAGAGAAACTTCCATCTGCTCTTTTCTGGAAAAGGACTTTTCTAAATACTAGGCCTTAGGTAGGCCAAGGTCAGAAACCCGTATGGTAGCAACTAACTCATGCATAAGGTGGCTATATTTGGGAGAGGGTGGTCTTGACTCTACAATTTAGTTCACAAACCGTTAGTGAGGCATGGCAGACCACTCATCTTGCATCAGCCACTGTACTCCAAGCTATCTCTGCATCCTTTACTCAAAGTCACACACTCCTGTTAACCCAGGGGGTGGACACCAACCCAACTACAATCATACTCAGGTCTTAATGCCCAGAGTACAGAGGCTGAGATCAGAAATACAGGAGTACTGCCAGGGAACAAGGCTGTATGAGACTATCAACATCTCTGGCCTTCCAATTATCCCATATTAAATATACCAATCGGGTTGCTCAAGGCAACTGTGTTGCTGTGAAATTGTAGTCCATCACACCAATCATACTGACCAAAGCCTGTTATGCTTGCTTCAGACAAACAGATACAGCTCTGATTTAGTAGGGGAAGGGAATGTTAGCTAATCGACTTTTTACCACAGTAATGGTAAATATCTATACAGACATACTACAAATCAAAGCAGAAAAAGTTGTAACTAATAGCAACCGCTGCCAAAGATACTCTTTCTAGGTCAGGACTAACAGGACAACTGTAATGATGGCTACCTTCAGATTTAACCATACTAGAAGGACTCTGCTAATCACACATATGGACACTCAGCAATTATACTCACAATCAGGATAGGACAAAACATAATACTCTAGCAAAACTTAGCAAGACAACTATGGCCAACTTGAATCTACTAAAGACCAAGGTACCAAAAAGTAGGAGACTTGTTCCCTGAAAATCGGCCACTGAGATCAGGCCTGCTGAATTATATGTGTCAGTAACACATATGCGTATGTATATATATATATATATATATATATATATATATATATATATATATATTTTACCGTCTGATAAATATACAATTTTATAGTTATCTGGGTTGAAGAAAGATGTGTGTACATAAAGTTTAACCAAAACAAAGCACCACACCGGCCCATTTCACTGCTGGTCCAGAGGAAGGCAAAAACCCTTATAGGGCATAGTGTAATTAGCCCCAGAAAGGGAAAAATTCTTCCCCGACTCCAAAATGGCAATCAGAAAAAATCCCTGGATAATCAGCACTTGGCCTTATTTAGTAATTGAGATAAAAAAAATATCAGCTCATTACATATCAACCCATTATCTAACTTACAAAAAAACCCTAATCCTAATCTTTACTTAAAGGATGATATAGCAGAGATGAAGGCTGTTACTTATTCAGAAAACATCATTAACCCATAATGTGACTTACAACTAAATCCCATTCTATAATATCCTTAATATAGTGACCCACCCCTCATAGCAGCTGATTCAATCATTGATCTAAGATCGGCATTGAAAATATCCAATCCTTGATCAGACAAGTGAACCCTATCAGGGCGGAATAAGTTAGGCCGGGAACCCTCACGCATATTATGCCAATAAGAAAAAAACCCTATAGCTGGCAGGGATCTAGATAATGTCCTATTAATGAATGTCTTAATGGCCCTTAATCTATCTTGGGGAAAAATCCACACCCGTCTGGGAATGATTTCAGAGAAAACCAGTACACTTTGGGGAATGATCTCATGAATTCTCATGAAATCATATTTCATGCGGTGTAACAAATCAATAGTGTTAGCTTTACCCACGTTGTTCCCACCCAAGTGACAAATAAGGATGTCTGGCATAGGAAATTTCCGCATTAAAGAAGTGACCCTACCAAAAAACATATTCCAAATCATCCCTCTAATACTGAACCAATAGATCATGAAGTTATTTTTAGATAACCCAAGGTTTTCCCCATAGCTACTATTAATAGCTTTCTTACGAGCCCAATACACATATGAATGTCCCACAATCCATACAATCTTCCTGGGTCTGAGATCCAGATCTTGTTCCATTCTTCAACAGATGACACACGCAACTATGAAACTGATGAAAAGTCTCTTTTTGGGATTCAAGTAAAAAGTTCTGGGGTAGTGAGCCCCTCAAGGTGCGATCTGGCCACCCGACAATCACTCGGCTGCTCCCATGTTAATCACTAGAGGAATATGTAAAAAAGAGAGGAGCGCTCTGAGATTTCCAGCAATGATAGGTCAATTAACACTAGGAAAGGTCTCACCTAGTATTAGTGTGGCCGGTACAGCGTACTCAGCCGCGATTCGCATGCATCCCTCTTAGGCAGCCGGGGACCGGGCTCTCCGTGGCAGCAAGGCAGAGACAGGGCGGAGGCGACGTCACCAGCTCCAGACCTCCTTGCGATGGTAGCGAGGACGTCTACCATTTTAATAAACCTTTATTTTATAGTCCCATATGTATTTTGTGCCATATTGTAACACTGTGGCCAGTCTATTTCCCTGCCTCTATTTTCACCATTCACGGATAATTGAACGCTGCTCACCACGCCTTCCAGCGTGTGTTTGAACAGACGTCCTCGCTACCATCGCAAGGAGGTCTGGAGCTGGTGACGTCACCTCCGCCCTGTCTCTGCCTTGCTGCCACGGAGAGCCCGGTCCCCGGCTGCCTAAGAGGGACGCATGCGAATCGCGGCTGAGTACGCTGTACCGGCCACACTAATACTAGGTGAGACCTTTCCTAGTGTTAATTGACCTATCATTGCTGGAAATCTCAGAGCGCTCCTCTCTTTTTTACATATTCCTTTTTGGGATTCAGGACTTAGTCGAACTATTTCACCCAATACAGTGGATACAGTAGAAAATCCTTCTGTAAAGATAGCCTCAGGATAGCCTCTGGTCAGACTCCCTCTGGATTGATTCCTCTGGATGGATTACCTCCGGATGGACTCTGGTCAGGCAGTCAGCTCTTATCTTCCTCAGGATAGATGTCTGGCAAGTTGTTTCTGAAAGAATAAAGAAAAATGTGCGAGCATCATGTTTTTCCCAAAAATCCAATAAGTCATTTATTTTTCCTAGTACTTGTAATACTACTATGATTCATACTCTCCACCATGAACTTCAAAACATATTTAGCGGATCTTTCTATGATCCCAGCGGATCTCTCGCAATACCCCGTTCGCATGACGTCGTGTCGCTGTACCCGTGCGAGTATGTGACTCCATACATGGCAGAGAGGATAAATTCCCAATGAATGTTTACACTATAACGAATTCCCATTTTTCATTCTTCCATTACAAGTCACACTCTCATTCCATCATACCTTCCACAACCATACCACAAACCATATTCAAAGAACTTAGGTGGCCCCAATATCTACCTCGATACCCCTTCTTAATGGAATGACATTACACAGACCAGTAGGCCCATATTCCTCTTTCCCCCCTTTTTGACCATACATTAAAGTTATTTTAATGTCTGGTCAGAGTTAGTAAGTTATAAGGCATACTATAAGCAGGGTCCCAGTACAGGGTTGGATCCCCTTCCGGGTTTAAAGCTACAGACATACAAAGAACATCTATAGTGTCCTTTTCCCCATAGTGCGCTTAAGGTACTATAGCTATGGTTGTCCCCGAGACACACAGAAACAGCACTAGAGAGACTAGACTAAGGTCTCCTTACTAAACAGAGATATAGGGCCTGATTCACAAAGCGGTGCTAACAGTTAGCACGCTGGTGAAAAGCCCTTTATCATGCCTAAACTCAGTTTTTTTTCCTGGAGATTTTATCTTTCTTCAGAACAGTGAAAAATCTATAGTATGACAACATCAAATAGCTTTACAGTTTGTTAAAAAGTTCAAGCAAACTAAAATAAACTAATTTCCTAAGGATGAAAAAAAATGTTCTTATTTTCCTATGCTGAGTGTAAGGATTTAATTTAATTTACATTGTAAGGGGTTTGGGCTTAAAAAAAAACATATATTCTTATTAAATACAGGAGATGACCACAAGAATGACCTGGACCCATATATGAAGCCTTAAATGGCGTTTCTGCTAAAGTATATGCAGTTACAGCATATTACCCACAGATACTCAGATACAGGAAATTCAGTGTTTTTATGCAAATCTTGCTGACGGATCTGAAATTGCTTCATAGTTTTACAAATCTAAGATCAGATATAATATCTCCGTAACAGTGATACTTAGAATCATTTGAATCAGAATGTAGGCAGTTGCATTTCATTTTAACAATGTGGCTTGGAGGAGCATTTTTTTTTCTTCTCTCTGTGTGGCGAAGAGAGATAGATTTATGATGAGGACTTATTATTATTTTTTATATACTGGTGGACCAGACCAGCAAAATGTGGAGGACTTTATCAGAGGCAGCATTTCAACAAAAAGTAGGTGTGTTTTTATATAAGATATCTATCTGTTAGGAGTTTTAATTAAAACATTCCCTATCAACATATGAGCAAAATTTTTCCCTCAATATGTCTAGGAATGATCCGCATTGAACCACTGGATATAATATATGAATCCTATATGACTCTGAAATATAATGTTATTTCAGTAGTCCATAGAAATTCTGTTCAAATGAACACCACTAACTACTATTTTAAAAAAATTTGAAACAATTTCTAACTCTAATTTCACATATTATGGGTCCAAGTGACAATCGTCATCATATCCATAAAGTTATTTAAGTTGTACTAAAACTAAATTCATTTCACACAAAGAACTAAGGTAACACGGTGGCGTAGCAGCCAGTGCTCTCGCCTTGTAATGTTATTCAAATCTCTGCCTGGTCAACATCTGCACGAAGTCCGCATGTCCTCCCCGTGTCTGCATGGGTTTCCCCCAGGTATCCCAGTTTCCTCACCCCAAAAAAACACAGACAAGTCAACCGGTTCCCTTTCAAATTGGCCCCAAACTATGATATATGATTTCACTATACTACCTATGAAAAAATATCAGAACCTCTTTTGGACACGATATAAAGACTCCAAAAATCTATTCTGCAGTATGGGAAACCTCATTCACATACATATAGACCTGGGTGACAGTTGGTATCAGTGAATTAATCTAATTTAATTTAACCACTTCAGCCTACAGTGTCGAAAATCTTAAGCATCCGAGCAATGTTCACCTCCCATTCATTCGCCAATAACTTTATCGTTACTTATCACAATTAATTGATCTATATCTTATTTTTTCCACCACTAATTAGGCTTTCTTTGGGTAGTACATTTTGCTAAGAGCCACTTTACTGTAAATGCATTTTAACAGGAAGATTAAGATAGAAATGGAAAAAAATAATTATTTCTCCGTTTTTGGCCATTATAGTTTAAAATTAATACATGCTACAGTAATTAAAACCCATGCATTTTATGTGCCCATTTGTCCCGCTTATTACACCATTTAAATTACGTCCCTATCACAATTTATGGCGCCGATATTTTATTTAGAAATAAAGGTGCATTTTTTCAATTTGCGTCCATCACTATGTATAAGCTTATAATTTTAAAAAAATTAATAAGATACTCTCTTGACATGTATATTTAAAAAGTTCAGACCCTTAGGTAACTATTTATGTAGTTTTGTTTTTTTTTAATTGTAATTTTTTTTATTTTTTTTTAAATACAAAAATGTATTTGGGTAATTTTAGTTTGGGAGGTAAATAGCTAATTTTAGATGTAATATAATGTATTTTTTTATTTAATTTAGGTATGTGGGTGCAGTTTACTATTTGGCCACAAGATGGCCACATTCAAAAAATTCCTAGATGCGAACGATGTCGCATCTAGGAACTATAAGAAGAAGGTGATGTTTCCTGGGGGCAGAAATACCGCGCTCTCTGATGAGAAAGCGTCGGCATTTCTGCCGGAGACTTAGATCGGTGAATGGGAATTATATTCCCATTCACTGATCGGGGGGGGGCAGCGGGAGGCAGCGGGAGTGCGCGCGGGCGCGCGCCCGATCGCGCGCACCACACGGCTGCAGCAGCAGTGCCCATCTGGACGGATATATCCGTCCAGATAGGGCGAAGTGGTTAAGGACACTAAGTTTCAGGAGAAAATAATGACTGCTATGTCCAACATCTAACTAAGAAAAAACCTAAGATGTTGTGTAGATAAATATGACAATTAAACTTACATTTTAAAATATTCCAAAAGGAATATATATATAAATTATTCACTGTTCCAAATAATTTAATAATATAACTCATAAAATTCCTTTCTACTCCTATATACGTATATACATACATACATATGTATGTATACATGTATACAGATATACTGTATATTCAGAAAGGCTTTTAAATGCATTTTTTTTCCTTCAGCAAGAAAGAAATGACAAAGTAGTACGTTTAAGTTAGTTCCTCATTTTACTTTCCTGTCACTGACTACTTCAGAAGAGGAACCCACACAGATGTTGGCGGGCGTAGATCACTTAAAGAAAAAATGACATGTCCTCATTTTTAACCCTTTCAAACTTAAATGGGAATTCTAACACTATTTAATAAAACAACTTAGGTATTTCTGATTATTTCAAAATTACATCTGCATTTATCTAAAAATCATTACCCATAGGTCTGCAGTATCCGTCTAATTGACTACTTGAGAATAAATAAATAATTTAAAGAAGTAATCTCCTAATAAGAAAGAAGAAAAGTTATTTTATGAGGCAGATATACCCAAAGTTTCAACACAAACTTTCACGAGTGTCCAGTGAAGTAACTAAGGAGCTGTGGGCCCTGGTGTAGGTTTTACATGGGGCCCCCCCAAGAACTCTATACATAGCAATTGATACAGCGCGCCAAAACTTGTCAAAGACAACTACAGTGTCAGAGGTACAAGAAGGGGATTGGGAACAGTGTGTTAAGGATTGTTACTGTTCAAAGCATCTATAGAAGTGATTATTACCACTACAGGACCAATAGAGAGTTAATACTGTGATAGAGATTGGACCCCTCGGGGCCCCTCTGAACCAAGGGCCCCGGTGTGGCCACTACCTCTGCACCCCCTATTGATACGTTCCTGCGGGTATCACCTCTCTACCATACATATCACAAGCATGTACTCAATACAATCTCTCAATTTACACACATATGTGTCAGTTTGCACACAATATATACGAATACAATATGATACATGTTATTCTATAACTATACCCAAGTTTGCAGGAATTAATTACATTACTATATTTCTGAAATTTTTCTCTTAAAGAAAGGCTTATATTAAATGACACATGCATAATTCAGATAACTTTAATGGTCGGTCATCTACAAAAACTCAGTATAACAGATCTTTCCAAAGGTGGCATCTGAAACCAGTTTGTACGTACATAGAATTTATACTGGCGACTTTAGTAAGTGACCGCTCTTATCTGAATCCCATGAGTGTCCCTAATATTAATTTTACTAATCCTCTCTCAGAAATACAGTAAGGATCTTATAACATCGCTGGCGCAACCTATAGACGGAGAACAGACATAAAACACACATTATTAGTCAACGGTTCGGTAAAAATAATGAGGAGCAAATTTCAACCAATTCTCCGCCCCTTGGTACATATATTCATAGTCCCAGTTAGTATTATGTGACAAATCTTTTGTGCCCTTTAAACATAAGTTTTTAATCAATTCCATATGGATTAGGCTATTACTTCCAATTAAAGGAAATTGTGGACTAAAATGTATTTCTTTTGTCTTCTCCACTATATTTTCTATCCAGGGATGAACTAAATATCTTTTTCCAGATACTCTTATAACAAAATCTACACATGACTCAAAACTCATAGGCGTAGGGACAGGAATTAACTTAACAATGTCCTGGCCCATTGGACCCAATTCAAGTTTATAATATACTTTCTTCGCCATCTATTAAGACTACTGTATTAATAGAGAAATATATTATTCACGTCTAGGGATTCTTTTTAAACCCAATCTATTATTTATTATTACAGAAAACCAACCAGACACACAACCACAAGTATACAGTATATGACAAATTTCACCACAAAACACATAAAAGAAATTGCAGACTCATTTTACATAATCAATGTAGATGTCTACGTGTAAACAACACAATACAGTGGAGCCAAAATCACTCTATATAATGATCTTGGACTTGAAGTTCCACACAAATGAAAAACAAAAACCAACAAATTATCTTATAACTCTATGCAACAGATATAAGATAAGCAGACAATCAGTCAAAACATATATTAGAAATCACAAAGTATTTGAACCCACATAATCAATATGTACTATGGCGCCTATCAAAACCCTTATTAGTTCTATTGCCTATATTCCTATATTCCTTACCAAAAGGAATTATTTCTATATCTATAGAAATATTCTTCTTTCCTAAAGAAGAAATTATTTACTGAGTTGATCAAACCCAGACAGACAGATTTTCCCAAAAAATCTGACACCCAATTCATTCAGACTTTTACCTAAAAAGTCTGAACATTTTTAAAATTTAGACTTATCAAAAGTCAACCTATCAACCTATTACCTGTCCCTTCTTACCTGTCCTCCCCCCTTTTTTTCCCAAATTACGGTCTATCAAAACGGGTCACTCGCCCCGACACCCACGACAGTCTACGTAAGCAATAAAAACATCCTCAAAAATAGAGACATAAATATTACTTACGTGTACTGAAGAAATGAAGTGTTCAGAGGGATTCCGGACGATTGCCCCCAACTGAAAGGAATGGTCACTTTTCAGACCCAACTGACCCTCAGGATGACCTAGAAATAATACTCTGTGATTTCTTTACCAGTACTGGCTTTGAATCTGGTCAGCCACAATTAAAGACACACAGACAGTTTGTGGTTGACAAGCAGATTGAGTGTCTTGCCTTTGAACATTATATTTATACACAAATTTGTATAGGCTGGGCAAGACATAGAAATTCCAGCACATTTATATGATATCATTTACATGATAGGAATTTCCTAGCATAACATATGACATATCTATGCAGGTGTTAGTGACAGTTAGAGTGGTACATTCAAAGTTACTTTCGGTTTCGTTCGGCCGATGGCGGTTAACGTTTTCATGTATACAACCGGAGGGAGTAGCAGAAATAGATCAGGAAAGCAGAAGTAACGAAGCAGTGATGCATAACAGGTACAGTCTTCAATCTATAGCTAGACTAGAAGCAAAATGCATTATACATGGATTCTAAGATGGCTGCAGAAGACAAGATGGCTGACAGTGTATATACTTATGCTTAAAATTCCTTACAGCAGGCAGTCACACAGCGTGCAGGCAGAGATGCTGTGTGCGGGGACTGACTTAGTCTTCGGGCGGGCAGTAGCCCTCCGGGATCCATGCCTCATTCATTTTGATAAAGGTGAGGTACTGAACACTTTTGTGACTTAGGCGACTTCTCTTCTCGGTGACAATGCCTCCAGCTGCGCTGAAGGTCCTTTCTGACAGGACGCTTGAGGCAGGGCAAGACAGAAGTTGGATGGCAAATTGTGACAGCTCTGGCCACAGGTCAAGCCTGCGCACCCAGTAGTCTAAGGGTTCATCGCTGCTCACAGTGTCTACATGCACACTTAAGGCCAGTGTGAGAAAACGCGGAAAAGCCGCCGCAAGTACTCAGAGTAAGGCGGCTAATTCCGCGGCCCACATGGCAGCTTGCGCATATAGGCTTGCATCCACCAGCCTGACGGAGTGCGGAGAAGCCGCCGTATGCCCAGTGAACAGGGCGGCGGATTCCGCGTCCGACGCAGCGGTTTGCACGCATGGGCCTACCACTAGCAGGGAGGCTGAACGCGGGGAAACCGCCGCATGCTCTGACAGCGGTGCGGCTGGCCCCGCGTTCGGGCCGGCAGATACATTGCAACACATGTCTGGTGTGGCTGGGACTGATAGTCCACACAGGTTCAGAAGGACGCGCGCGCGCGCTGAAAGGAAGAGCCTTTATGACAGTCAGAAGGGTGTCAGCTGATCCAGCCGGTCAGCTGACAATTTGACCAGGTTTCATTGGTCCAGCACTTAGGGGAGGCGCCGGAGAGCGCTGGTGTATATATACTGGGTGCTGGTCATTTCTCTGGTGTCTGGCGTTGCGATCACTACGTGGTAGCACTCAGACCTTGTCAGTATCTGTGATATTATCTGTTATTACTTCACACTAGTTCCAGGGTGTTGATGATCAAGGAACTCACACCAAAGACTAGGGAACTGTATTACCACTCTGTTATATTTCAGACTAGTTCCAGGGTGTTGATGATCAAGGAACTCACACCCAAGACTAGGGAACTGTATTACCACTTTGTTATATTCCAGACTAGTTCCAGGGTGTTGATGATCAAGGAACTCACACCCAAGACTAGGGAACTGTATTACCATTCTATTATATATCAGACTAGTTCCAGGGTGTTGATGATCACGGAGCTCACACCTAAGACTAGGCATTGTTATTATCTGTTATGACTTTCTGCTTTCCTGACCACTCTCTTGATCTCTGATTTGGTACCTCACTACATCTGATACTCTGTTGCTGAACCCTGCTTGTCTTAAGATTCCGTATCTGTCTCCTGTATCTGTATCTGAGTTGTCTGTCTGTTACCGACCTGGCCTGTCCGACCTCGAGAACTATCTTCCCTGTTAAGAGATAGTTCACAGACCTGTCAGTGACACTTCACCATTGGTGTCACTCACACTCTGGTCCTTCCCATTTTCAGCCTGGCTCCGCCCCTTAGGGAGCATCAGACTGTTGGAAGGAACCTGTTCTCTGAGCAGTATCTCGTCCTGCCTAGCACCCTCTATAGGGGTGCTCTCCTCAAAGTATTACTGTTGCACCAAACACTCATATTACTCAGGTGTCCAGAGGTTAGAGATATAGCTGATTATCGGTGATACTGCAGATCATCAATAATCGGGTATATATCTGTATTTTCGGTGATACTGCAGATCACCGGTAATCAGATCCTCTCTGTGTTACACCGATCGTTACAGAACGCCAGACCCAAACACTATGGACGCACACAGCCGTCTGGGCACACTTACCACTTCGGTGGATAACATCAACCAAGTGCTGGGTGGCCACCAGACTTTAATAGACGCACTGTCTGAATCCGTACGAACCCTCCAGACGGCTGTAGATGAAGTGCGATCTCCTCCTAGCACAGACATACGTATGCCTGTACCTGAAACATTTTCTGGTCACAGATCTGATTTCCGAAATGTTAGGAGTAGAGTGTTATCTTACTTTGAGTTGAGACCTAGATCTTCAGGAACTATGACCCAAAGGGTCACATTTATTAAGACTCTATTATCAGGCGATACTCAGACCTGGGCATACAGTCTACCCGCTGGAGACTTAGCCCTAACCTCTGTCGATGAATTTTTTAAAGCTATAGCAATAATTTACGACGTCTCCAGACATTGCCTCGACTTCTGAGCGGAAGCTCAAGTTATTACGTCAAGGCAAGAGTCCGGTCGAGGAGTATGCTGCTGAATTCAGAAGGTGGTCAGTAACAGCCAGGTGGGACACCTTTGCCCTGTTAGATTGTTTCTTATCAGGATTGTCAGATGAGGTCTCTGATCTTATGTTAAGTCAGCCTGAACCTAAAACCATTGATGAGGCCATTTCATCGGCCATCAGGATCGACCATAGGCTACGCTATCAGAGACAGACTCAGGGAAGGAATCATGTTAAGTTGGTGTCCTACGCTGCGCCTCCTGTGACTCCACCTCCTTCCGTTTTGCCTCCACCCGAGCCGATGCAGATTGGCCGGTCTAAGTTATCTCAGGTGGAGCGAAGACACAGGATTTCAGAGCAGTTGTGTCTTTATTGTGCAGAGGGGGGTCATAGAGTACAAAATTGCCCTAAGAAATCGGGAAACGCTACTGCCTAGGAGTAGTTGGGGGTAATACCCTAGGCGTACAATTTTTACCCCTAGATGATAAAAGATTGCTTCTTCCTTGTACGATTACATGGGAAGATAAATCTGAAGTCACTGAGGCCTTCGTTGATTCGGGCTCAGCGGCTAATTTTATGGATTACGAATTTGCTAAAAGATTGGGTATTCCGCTCACCCCGGTAACACCACCTATCCAGGTTACGGCAGTGGATGACTCCCCCTGCAACGTAGCCGTCCCCTGTCTCAGACATCAGAGGTGGGAGTCACTATAGGGGTGCTGCATAGGGAGAAGTTGCACTTTTTTGTGTTACACATGACAACCTCCACCATCATCCTCGGCATGCCTTGGTTACACCTTCACTCTCCTCAAATTAATTGGGCCACTGGTCAGCTAACAAGCTGGTCAGCCCATTGCTTTCATCATTGTTTAGTGAAGGTGACCTTGGGTCAGACCAGGATTCATGTGGAGGGAGTACCAGAACAATATTCCGAATTCTCAGATGTGTTTTGTCCCAAAGCTGCAGATAAACTACCTCCACATCGCCCCTTCGATTGCCCCATCGATCTCCGATCTGGTTGTATGCCCCCTAGAGGTCATCTCTACAATTTGTCTGGGCCAGAGAAAGTGGCCATGCGAGAATACATTTGTGAAAACTTAGCTAAGGGTTTCATTCACCCCTCCCGGTCACCTGCCGGAGCAGGTTTCTTTTTTGTAAAGAAAAAAGACGGAGGCCTTCGGCCATGCATTGATTACCGGGGCCTGAATAAAATCACGGTAAAAAATCGCTATCCATTGCCTTTGATAGACGATTTGTTCACTCAGGTCACCAATGCTAAGATTTTCTCGAAATTGGATTTGCGGGGTGCATACAACCTGGTACGGATCAGAAAGGGCGATGAGTGGAAGACGGTCTTTAACACACCCGATGGGCATTACGAGTACCTGGTGATGCCCTTCGGGTTGTGTAACGCCCCGGCCGTCTTTCAGGAACTCATTAACAAGGTATTCAGGGAGGTGTTGGGTAGATTTGTCCTAGTATATCTGGATGATATACTAATCTTCTCAGATAACCTCTCTGAGCACAGGGGTCATGTCAAATTTGTGCTGCAAAAGTTAAGACAAAACATGCTTTATGCTAAATTGGAGAAATGCATTTTCGAGGTAACATCTGTCACCTTTTCTGGGATACAAAATTTCCACCCCGGGCCTTTCTATGGATCCTGCCAAAGTCTCTGCTGTCCTGGAATAGCCTCAACCAGTAGGACTAAAATCTCTCCAGAGATTTTTAGGATTTGCCAATTACTATAGAAGGTTCATAAAGGGGTACTCCACAGTCATAGCACCCCTCACCAGTCTCACGAAGAAAGGGGCAGATACCAACCACTGGTCCCCTGAAGCCTTAGCTGCTTTCTCCACTTTGAAAGATTTGTTTTGCTCTGCACCCATTTTGAGACACATCGACACCTCTTATCCCTTTATTGTGGAGGTGGACGCCTCGGAGGTCGGGGTAGGGGCTGTGCTGTCTCAGCGTTCTGGGTTGCAGGGAAGATTACACCCGTGTGCCTATTTCTCTCGTAGGTTTTCACCAGCAGAGAAAAACTACGATATAGGCAACAGGGAGCTCCTAGCCATTAAATTGGCCTTTGAAGAATGGCGTCATTGGCTAGAAGGAGCAGAACATACGATTACCGTTTACACTGATCACAAAAATTTGGAATACATTGAGGGGGCTAAGAGATTGAGTCCCCGTCAGGCTCGGTGGTCACTGTTTTTCTCGAGATTCAGATTTGTAATTATGTACACTCCGGGTAGTAGAAACGTTAAAGCAGACGCTTTGTCCAGATGCTTAGAGCCAGAGACTGCACAGCCCTCAGACCCAGAGACTATTATCCCACAGAGAGTAGTATTGGCAGCTACAGAGACCTGGAAAGACTGGATGGAGACTTTAAGTCCCTTCCAGCAGGATGTCCCTGAAGGAAAGCCTGAAGGGGTGATGTTTGTACCACTGCCTTTTCGTCTCCAGATATTGCAGATGTTCCACTCCCACAAAAATGCTGGACATCCCGGGGCCACTAGAACACAGGACCTTGTTGCTAGGTGTGCTTGGTGGCCTTCATTGGCAACTGACTGCAAGGAGTACGTTAGAGAGTGTGCAGTATGTGCAAAAAGCAAACCCTCCCGTCTGGCACCTGTGGGAACGTTGCAGCCTTTGCCCACCCCGAGTGAACCATGGACCCATTTGTCCATGGATTTTGTGGGTGAGCTTCCGAGGTCTGAGGGCATGTCGGTCATTTGGGTGGTAGTCGACCGTTTCAGTAAAATGGCCCATTTTGTGCCCCTGAAAGGACTCCCCTCGGCCCAGGAGTTGGCCGATCTTTTCATCATCCACATTTTCCGGCTACATGGCATTCCGGGAAAA
Source organism: Hyperolius riggenbachi (assembly GCF_040937935.1). Classification (NCBI taxonomy): domain Eukaryota; kingdom Metazoa; phylum Chordata; class Amphibia; order Anura; family Hyperoliidae; genus Hyperolius; species Hyperolius riggenbachi. The sequence continues at coordinate 103,992,065 of NC_090648.1, forward strand.
CATTGTGTCAGATCGGGGAGTCCAATTTGTTTCGAGATTTTGGAGGGCATTTTGTCATCAAATGGGCATGGAACTGTCATTCTCGTCGGGCTACCACCCTCAGACCAATGGTCAGACTGAGAGAGTTAATCAGTCATTGGAGCAGTTTCTAAGATGTTATGTTGCGGATGCGCAAAATGATTGGGTCAAATTCTTGCCGTTTGCAGAATTTGCGCACAATAATTTGAAAAGCTCTTCCTCTGGATTTTCCCCGTTTCAGGTGGTAACTGGAAAGTTGCCTAAGTTCTCTCCACTGCCAGTAGCTTCCACTCCATTTCCAGCTTTGGAGGCTTGGCAAAAGTCATTTAAGAACATTTGGGGGATCGTGAAAAATAATTTGGAGAAGGCTTTTCAAAGTCAGAAGGGTCAAGCTGACAAAAAACATTCCATAGAGTGGAAGTTCCGGCCAGGAGACTTGGTCTGGGTGTCCACACGTCATTTGACCCTGAAACAGCCCTCGCCCAAGTTAGGACCCAGATTTGTGGGCCCTTTTCCAGTGACCAGGAAGATCAACAATGTTACTTATGCCATTGATCTCCCTGCCAGCATGCGTGGTGTAAGATCCTTTCATGTGTCCCTGCTTAAGCCAGCAGTTCATGTAGGTTCCACTCCCCCTCCTCCTGTGATGGTAGATGACCAACCTGAGTACGAAGTAGAAAATATTTTAGACTCACGTGTTGTACAGAACTCAGTGCAGTGTCTAGTTCACTGGAAAGGGTATGGTATTGAGGAGAGAGCATGGGTATCTGAGTGTCGCATGCATGCGGTTAAATTAAGGAGGGAGTTCCATGCTTTGTATCCTGAGAAACCGGATAGGAGCTGTCCGGAGTCCACTCCTCAGGGGGGGGGTACTGTGAGAAAACGCAGAAAAGCCGTGGCGAGTACTCAGAGTAAGGCGGCTAATTCCGTGTCCCACAAGGCAGCTTGCGCACATAGGCCTGCATCCACCAGCCTGACGGAGCACGGAGAAGCCGCCGTATGCCCAGTGAACAGGGCGACGGATTCCGCGTCCGACGCAGCGGTTTGCACGCATGGGCCTACCACTAGCAGGGAGGCTGAACGCGGGGAAACCGCCGCATGCTCTGACAGCGGTGCGGCTGGCCCCGCATTCGGGCCGGCAGATACATTGCAACACATGTCTGGTGTGGCTGGGACTGATAGTCCACACAGGTTCAGAAGGATGCGCGCGTGCGCTGAAAGGAAGAGCCTTTATGACAGTCAGAAGGGTGTCAGCTGATCCAGCCGGTCAGCTGACAATTTTACCAGGTTTCATTGGTCCAGCACTTAGGGGAGGCGCCGGAAAGCGCTGGTGTATATATACTGGGTGCTGGTCATTTCTCTGGTGTCTGGTGTTGCGATCACTACATGGTAGCACTCAGACCTTATCAGTATCTGTGATATTATCTGTTATTACTTCAGACTAGTTCCAGGGTGTTGATGATCAAGGAACTCACACCCAAGACTAGGGAACTGTATCACCACTCTGTTATATTTCAGACTAGTTCCAGGGTGTTGATGATCAAGGAACTCACACCCAAGACTAGGGAAATGTATTACCACTTTGTTATATTCCAGACTAGTTCCAGGGAGTTGATGGTCAAGGAACTCACACCCAAGACTAGGGAACTGTATTACCATTCTATTATATATCAGACTAGTTCCAGGGTGTTGATGATCACGGAGCTCACACCTAAGACTAGGAATTGTTATTATCTGTTATGACTTTCTGCTTTCCTGACCACTCTCTTGATCTCTGATTTGGTACCTCGCTATATCTGATACTCTGTTGCTGAACCCTGCTTGTCTTAAGATTCCGTATCTGTCTCCTGTATCTGTATCTGAGTTGTCTGTCTGTTACCGACCTGGCCTGTCCGAACTCGAGAACTATCTTCCCTGTTGGGAGATAGTTCACAGACCTGTCAGTGACACTTCACCATTGGTGTCACTCACACTCTGGTCCTTCCCATTTTCAGCCTGGCTCCGCCCCTTGGGGAGCATCAGACCATTGGAAGGAATCTGTTCTTTGAGCAGTATCTCGTACTGCCTAGCACCCTCTATAGGGGTGCTCTCCTCAAAGTATTACTGTTGCACTAAACACTCATATTACTCAGGTGTCCAGAGGTTAGAGATATATCTGATTATCGGTGATACTGCAGATCATCAATAATCGGGTATATATCTGTATTTTTGGTGATACTGCAGATCACCGGTAATCAGATCCTCTCTGTGTTACACCGATCATTACAGCCAGGTAGTCGGCTACCTGCCAGTCCAGGCGTTGGTGGAGGGTGGATCCGGAAGGACTAAGGCGAGGCGTTGGACTAAAGAATGTCGGCATGTCCGACATCAATGAGATTGCTGGAACGTCCTGTCCTTGCCTGCGTGGACATGGGAGGAGGATTACTGGCAGTGGTACCTTTATTCCATTGTGCTGTGACATCACCCTTATACGCATTGTAAAGCATACTTGCCAGCTTGTTCTGCATGTGCTGCATCCTTTCTGCCTTCAAGTGACTTGGTAACATTTCCACCACTTTGTGCCTATACCGAGGGTCTAGGAGCATGGCCACCCAGTACAGCTCATTTCCCTTGAGTTTTTTCATACGGGTGTCCCTCAACAGGCTGGACAGCATGAAAGACGCCATCTGCACAAAGTTGGATGCAGACATACTATTCATCTCCTCTTGCTCTTCCTCAGTGATGTCAACTGAGTTCTCCTCCTCCCCCCAGCCACGAACAATACCACGGGAAAGTTGAGCAGCACAAGCCCCCTGCGACACCTGCTGCGGTTGTTCTTCTGCCTCCTCCTCCAAAACAACACCTTCCTCATCATCTGACTCCTCTTCCCCACACAACTCTTTCTCCTCCTCCTCCTCCCCCTCTGTGCTGCCGCAGGTGTTGAGGAAACATCTGGTTCTGATGAGAATTGATCCCACAACTCTTCCTCCTGTTCCTGTTCACTCTCCTCCACAGCTTGATCCACCACTCTACGCACGGCACGCTCCAGGAAGATAGCATATGGGATCAAGTCGCTGATGTCGCCTTCACTGCGACTCACCAGGTTTGTCACCTCCTCAAACGGCCACATGAGCCTGCAGGCATTTCGCATGAGTGTCCAGTACTTTGGCCAGAACATTCCCTTCTCCCCAGACTGTGTCCTTTGACTGTAGTTGTAGAGATACTGTTTGATGGCTTTCTCCTGTTGTAGCAGGTGGTCGAACATCAGGAGGGTCGAATTCCAGCGAGTCGGGCTATCGCAAATCAAGCGTCTCACCGGCAAGTTGTTTCTCCGCGGAATATCGGCCAAGTGTGCCATGGCTGTGTAAGACCGCCTGAAATGCCCACACACCTTCCTGGACTGCTTTAGGATGTCCTGTAAGCCTGGGTACTTACACACAAATCTCTGAATTATGAGATTCAGCACATGTGCCATGCAGGGTACATGTGTCAACCTTCCCAAATTCAAAGCCAAAATGAGATTGCTGCCGTTGCCACACACCACGTTGCCGATCTCCAGTTGGTGCGAGGTCAGCCACTGATCCACCTGTTTGTTCAGAGCAGCCAGGAGAGCTGCTCCAGTGTGACTCTCCGCTTTGAGGCAAGACATATCTAAGATAGCGTGACACCGTCGTACCTGGCATGCAGCATAGGCCCTGGGGAGCTGGGGCTGTGTAGCTGGAGAGGAGATCGCAGCACAGCCACATACTCCCTGCTTGCCAGCGGTCACCAGGTTGACCCAATGGGCTGTGTAAGTGTAAATGTACCTGCCCTGACCGTGCTTGGCAGACCAGGCATCCGTGGTCAGATGGACCCTTGACCCAACGCTGTGTGCCAGAGATGACACCACTTGCCTCTCAACTTCATGGTACAGTTTGGGTATGGCCTTTTTGGAGAAATAATTGCGGCCTGGTATCTTCCACTGCGGTGTTTCAATGGCCACAAATTTTCGGAAGGCCTCAGAGTCCACCAGCTGGTATGGTAACAGCTGGCAGGCTAACAGTTCCGCCAATCCAGCTGTCAGATGCCGGGCAAGGGGATGACTGGCAGACATTGGCTTCTTCCGCTCAAAGATTGCCCTCACGGACACCTGGCTGCTGCTGTGGGCAGAGGAGCAGGAGCCGCTCAAGGTGAGAGGCGGAGTGGAAGAGGGTGGCTGTGATTGTGAAGGTGCATGGGAGAAAGAGGCTGAAGATGATGCACCTGAAGGAGGAAGAGGAGAAGAAGGGTGGCTTATCTTTTGTGTGCTGCTTCTCCTCTTGTGCTCTTCCCATTGCAGTTTGTGCCTTTTCTCCATGTGCCTTCATAAGGCAGTTGTCCCTACGTGACAATTTTTGGCGGCATAGAGAACAGATGGCATTGCTCTAATCTAAGTCAGACACACAAAACATTTTCCAAACCGCTGAGCCCCCCTGGGGTGTGGGCACTATGGTGGTCTCAGCAGCTGACGTTGAAGGGCATGTTGGCAGGCTGTCCATAGGTGGCGATACATAGCGCCGGACACTGCCACCAGCTGTTTCTGAAGACGAGCTTCCCCTGCTTCTTTCAGCAACTCGTCTCCTCCTACTCCTCTCTGACTCCCCCTCTGAACTGTCCCCTTGGTCTTCTTGTCTATTGGGAACCCACGTGGCATCCATATCATCATAATCATCATAATCATCCTCCCCAGCTTCGCTTGCCTCAGACACCTCATAAACTGCACCAACAGCAGGTACTTCATCATCCTCTTCCTCACATGTTACGTCCATAGTGTCGCCTAACTCAGACATATGAGGTGGTGTAACTTGCTTAGCGCCTTCATCTTGTTGTAACAATAATGGCTGTGAATCAGTTAATTCCCCACCAAATAATTCCTGAGAAGTGTCAAATGCAGTGGATGTGGTGCTTGTAGTAGCACTGGTGGCTGCGGAAGATGAGGTGTTCTGCGTTAAATAGTCAACCACGTCCTGACAATCTTGGGAGTTGATGGGATGTGCCTTCTTCTGAGCACTGTACTTTGGGCCAGGGCCGCACAAAATCATGTCAGCACGACCTCGAACAGACTTGCCTGGTGGCCTGCCTCTGGGTCTGCCCCTGCCTCTGCGTCTACCTGTTTTGTCCATATCGGGGGTAATGAAGTGAGAGGTATGCACTGACTTGACTAATACAATTTGCAGTCACACAGGTGCAGTGAAAGGTATGCAGTGACTGGTATTACAATACAATCTGCAGCTGTCACACAGGTGCAGTTAACAGGTATGCATGGAGTGGTATATTACACAGCGTGCGGTCACACAGGTACTGTGAACAATTATGCAATGACTGGTATTACAAATTTGCAGCTGTCACACACACACACACACACACACACACACACACACACACACACACACACACACACACACACACACCATGAACAGGTACATTGACTGGTGGTATTAAATATCACACTGTGTACGCTCATGTAGGTAGGTGGGTGCACTAAACAACAGGTAGGTATATGCAGTGATTGGTATTACAAATGTGCACCTGTCACACACACAGGTAGTCACTGAATGTGCTGGGCCTGGCAGTGGCACAGTAGTAATTACCAATGGGCCAAGGTCCAGCAGCTAAGACTGACTCACAGTCAACACAAGTGTCTGTGGGACACACACACAAAAAAATAGATCACAAGAACAACATTAGCTCTCAAAAAAGCTGTTGAGGATGAGCAGTGCTTTTTAGCAATAAGATCAGCAAGAAAGAGCAACCTAACTAGCTTAACTGTAGCCTAACTAAGCTTTCCCTAATGTCTCTGCAGCACCTCTCCCTTCTCTAATTACTGCAGCCACATAAGTGAAATGCCTGATACTGCCTGCCTTTTATAAGGGGGGTGGGGCTCCAGGAGGGAGTGTAGCCTGATTGGCTACCCTGTGCCTGCTGACTGTGATGTAGAGGGTCAAAGTTGACCCTAATGATGTAGTATAGGAGGCGCGTTGAACCACCATAATGTTCGCGGTTCACCGCGAATGCCAACCACCAAAGTTTGTGCGAATAAGTTCGTGGACGAACCGTTCGGGCCATCTCTATTCGCAGTGTGCAGGGAGGCGGGGTAGCAGCAGGGAGAGAGAGCTGCCCAATGGCAGCTCTGGAAACCCTGCAGGAACACGCTCTTGGGTGTTTTAAACAGGGAATCCCTCTCCCCTATGTTTACCTCCCAGATAGTGACAAATATTGTCACTAATTTTGGGGGGCCATATCGTGGAGGTGGGGGGGGGGAGAGAGCGGCGGTGTGGAGACACAGAGGCATGTCATGACGCATAGAACATGCCTCTATGTCCCATCTGCCCCCCATGGAACCTCCTCGGGTTCTCTTTAATCCAGGCACACCAGTCTATACTGTTCTATGCAGCCTTCTCTCTGCCCATCATTGTTTAAGGTGGCCATACACTTATAGATTGCCACCAGTTTCGACCATCAGATAGATTCCTTTCAGATGCCTGTCAGACAGGATATATCTGATGTGTGCCACACACTAGGAACAGATTGCCAATAGATTTCAGAATGTTGCATTGCTTGATCCAGTCATATACAAGGCTGTCGATCTGCCGTCGCTCTCAACCTGCTGCCGATCGACCTAGATTTTCCATCTGGACTGATCAATCCTTTTGACAGATTTTGGACAAAAACTGGTGAAATGATCAATCGATTGGGTCACCTGCTGCATTGATTTCTATCAGATTTGTTCAAGCAAACCCCTCCCCCACTTGACCTCCTGTACAACTCCAGAGTGGTGAGGATTGCCAACCACCCCTCACACCCAGGCCACCACTTCTTCAGCCGGTTCCCATCAGGACAGAGGATTTGGGCCATCTCCACACTAGACCTCAATGCATGTGTGTGACAGCTGCACATTTGTAATACCAATCACTGCAGTGCATACCTGTAACCTGTTCAGTGCACCTACATGACCGCAAGCAGTGTAATATACCACCAGCCACTGCACCTGTTCACGGTACCTGTGTGTGACAGCTGCACATTTGTAATACCAATCACTGCAGTGCATACCTGTAACCTATTCCGTGCACCTATGTGACCGCAAGTAGTGTAATATACCACCAGTCACTACACCTGTTCACGGTACCTGTGTGTGACAGCTGCACATTTGTAACACCAATCCCTGCATACCTGTTCACTGCAGCTGTGGCACCGCATGCTGTTTAGTATACCAGTCCGTGCATACCTGTTAACTGCACCTGTGTGACAGCTGTACATTGTATTGTAATACCAGTCACTGCATACCTTTCACTGCACCTGTGTGACTGCACATTGTATTAGTCAACTCAGTGCATACCTTTCACTTACACCCCCCCCCCCCCCCCGATATGGACAAAACAACAGGCAGAGGCAGACCCAGAGGCAGGCCACCCGGCAGGTCTGTTCGAGGTCGTGCTGACGTGATTTTGTGCGGCCTTAGACCAAAGTACAGTGCTCAGAAGAAGGCATGCCCCATCGACTCCCAAGACTGTCAGCACGTGGTTGACTACTTGACACAGAACGCCTCATCTTTTGCAGCCACCAGCACTACTCCAAGTACCATATCCGCTACATTTGACACTTCGCAGGAGTTATTTGGTGGGGAAATCACTGATTCACAGCCATTATTGTTACAACAAGATGAAGGCGCTAAGCAAGTTACACCACCTCATATGTCTGAGTTAGGCGACACTATGGATGTAACGTGTGAGGAGGAGGAGGATGAAGTACCTGCTGTTGGTGCAGTATTGGAGGTGTTTGATACAAGCGAAGCTGAGGAGAATGATTATGATGATTATGATGATACGGATGCCATGTGGGTTTCCAATAGAGGAGATGAACAGGGGGACAGTTCAGAGGGGGAGTCAGAGAGGAGTAGGAGGAGACAAGTTTTTGAAAGAAGCAGGGGGAGCTTGTCTTCAGAAACAGCTGGTGGCAGTGTCCGGCGCCATGTATCGCCACCTATGGACAGCCAGCCAACATGCCTTTCAACGTCAGCTGCTGACGCCATCATAGTGCCCACACCCCGGGGTGGCTCAGCGGTGTGGAAATGTTTTAGTGTGTATGCCAAAGATCAGAGCAATGCCATCTGTACTCTCTGCCACCAAAAATTGAGCCGTGGAAAGGCCAACACCCACGTAGGGACAACGGCCTTAGGAAGGCACATGCAGAAAAGGCACAAACTGCAATGGGAAGACCACCTGAGCAAAAGCAGCACACAAAAGCAAAGCCAGCCTCCTTCTCCCCTTCCTCCTTCAGGTGCATCATCTTCAGCTGCTTTCTCCCTTGCACCTTCACAATCACAGCCAACCTCCTCCACTCCGCCTCTCACCTTGAGCGGCTCCTGCTCCTCTGCCCACAGCAGCAGCCAGGTGTCATGGGGGAAATCTTTGAGCGGAAGAAGCCAATGTCTGCCAGTCACCACCTTGCCTGGCGTCTGACAGCTGGCTTGGCAGAATTGTTATCCCGCCAGCTGTTACCATACCAGCTGGTGGACTCTGAGGCCTTTCGTAAATTTGTGGCCATTGGGACTGCGCAGTGGAAGATACCAGGCCGCAATTATTTCTCAAAAAAGGCGATACCTAAACTCTACCGTGAAGTACCAATTACTGAATCTGAGAGAGCCTAAGCGCTTTGAGTCCTATGGGAGAAAAGCGCTATAGAAATGTTATTGTATTATATTGTATTGTAAGTGGTGTCATCTCTGGTACACAGCGTTGGGTCAAGGGTCCAGATTCTGACCACGGATACCTGGTCTGCCAAGCACGGTCAGGGCAGGTACATTACTTACACAGCCCATTGGGTCAACCTGGTGACCGCTGGCAAGCAGGGATTACATGGCTGTGCAGCGGACCTAGTTGTGACACCTCCACGGCCCACGGCTTGCAGGCAGGCCTGCTGCCACCTCCTCTCCTTCTCCTCCTACTACATCCTCTTCACTGTCGTCCTCCTCCTCCTTGGCTGAGTGGCAGTGCTACTCTACCGGTGCTGCGATCTCCTCTCCAGCTACATAGCCCCAGCTCCCCAGGGCCTATGCTGCATGCCAGGTACAACATGGTCACGCCATCTTAGACATGTCTTGCCTCAAAGCGGAGAGTCACACTGGAGCAGCTCTCCTGGCTGCTCTGAACAAACAGGTGGATCAGTGGCTGACCCCGCACCAACTGCAGATCGGCAACGTGGTGTGTGACAACGGCAGCAATATCATTTCGGCTTTGAATTTGGGAAAGTTGACACATGTACCCTGCATGGCACATATGCTCAATCTCGTAATCCAGAGAATTGTGTGTAAGTACCCAGGCTTACAAGACGTCCTGAAGCAGGCCAGGAAGTTGTGTGGGCATTTCAGGTGGTCTTACACAGCCATGGCATGCTTGGCCGATATTCAGCGGAGAAACAACTTGCCGGTGAGGCGCTTGATTTGCGATAGCCCGACTCGCTGGAATTCGACCCTCCTGATGTTCGACCGCCTGCTACAACAGGAGAAAGCCGTCATCGCGTATCTCTACAACTACAGTAGAAGGACATGCTCTGTGGAGATGGGGATGTTCTGGCCGAAGAATTGGACACTTATGCGAAATGCCTGATAGTTCATGCGGCCATTTGAGGAGGTGACAAACATGGTGAGTCGCAGTGAAGGCACCATCAGCGACTTCATTCCGTATGCCTTCTTCCTGGAGCATGCCGTGCGTAAAGTGGTGGATCAAGCTGTGGATGGGCATGAACAGGAACAGTTACAGGAGGAAGAGTTGTGGGGTCAATTCTCATCAGAACTAGAGGTTTGCTCAACACCTGAGGCAGCACAGAGAGGGGAGGAGGAGGAAGAGTCGTTTGGGGATTGGGAAAAGGAGTCAGATGATCAGGAAGGTGTTTTTTGTTTTTTTTTGAGGAGGAGGCAGCAGAAGAACAACCACAGCAGGCATCGCAGGGGGCTTGTGCTGCTCGACGCTTCCATGGTATTGTTCGTGGCTGGGGGGAGGAGGAGAACTTACCTGACATCACTGAGGTAGAGCAAAAGGAGTTGGATAATACGTCTGGATCCAACTTTGTGCAGATGGCGTCTTTCATGCTGTCCAGCCTGTTGAGGGACCCCCGTATAAAAAAGCTCAAGGGGAATGAGCTGTACTGGGTGGCCACGCTACTAGACCCTCGGTATAGGCACAAAGTGGCGGACATGTTACCAACTCACCTGAACTCTTCAAGGAAGAGTCGGTACCACCAAAGTACTTATAGCTCTTTTAATAAATGGCTGCAATGACAGACCGCTGTTTCGGGCACTCAGCCCTTTCTCAAATTGCAATAGCCATGACAAGTGAAAATCACACAAGTGCAGCTTTAAATACACCTCCCACAGGCTGTCAACCAATCAGACATGCTGCGGGTGGGGCTAAATGGAGGACCTGATGGGGAACTGCAAGACTAAATACCAGCTTGTGCATAATGTTGTCTGATGGCAATACATCCGCCAACATGACTCACCATTGGCCGGATCTCAGTCCCTCCAGTACTCTCACCATCGCACCCACGTCATATGAAAGCGTCCAAGAATCCGCATGACGCATTATCACTAAGCGCCAGCGGCACGTCATGTGAACGCATCCAAAAATCTGCATGGCGCATCAACACTACGCACCAGCGGTATGTAAGATGCAACCATAGCGTCATACGGCATGCGTACATGATGACGCATCCCATGCGTAATAACGCGAGATCACAGAGAACTCCTGGGCCAATAAAGAACAAAAACGTCCTAGAGGCACAATGACGTCATTGGAACCCCGACCACAGCCAATGAGGAAGTACTAAGGCTGGACAATTGTTGCCAAGGCAACAACAAACTAAATACTGACAAAAATAAATAAACAATAATAACACCTGCACATCAGTTTCACAAGAGCGCCTCACCAAAAACATATAAAGGACTGCATAAGCCAATCAATACTGGCAGGGACTGCTCAAACTGACAGGTGCCAAAGTCAGCCTTAGCCCTTCCGGATCCACCCTCCACCAACGCCTGGCCGGCAGGTAGCCAACTACCTGGCCTTAAATGTGGATGTAGATGTAGACACTGTGAGCAGCGATGAACCCTTGGACTACTGGGTGCGCAGGCTTGACTTGTGGCCAGAGCTGTCCCAATTTGCCATCCAACTTCTGTTTTGCCCTGCCTCAAGCGTCCTGTCAGAAAGGACCTTCAGTGCAGCTAGAGGCATTGTCACTGAGAAGAGAAGTCGCCTAAGTCACAAAAGTGTTCAGTACCTCACCTCTATCAAAATGAATGAGGCATGGATCCCGGAGGGCTACTGCCCGCCCAAAGACTAAGGCTATCATTCATGAACAGTCTGTCGGTAAAGAGAATCAGTGCGGGAAAACACCGCTGGCGGATTTTTAGACTTCTGGGTGGGCATTCATAGAAAAGTAGCCATGTGCGGAAGCAGTGCGGAGATTCCCCGAACTAAGCTGGCGGTAGGCAGGCGGTAGGCTTGCGGAGACACAGAAGCTGCCGAGTTGATACATTTCTCCGTGTTCCGCTCTGCTGCAGCTGCCTGGGAGGTCTGTGTGTCTCCATTCACTCACATTGGTATCGCCACATCAGAGGGAGCGGTACTTTCCGACCTCACACCGCTTGCGGTGATCTTTATGAATGAACATTTTGCTACATTTGTTCCGATAATCACCGCACAAGGCGGTGATTTATCACTCTGCTCGGTAGTGTCATTTTTCCATGCAGAAAGAGCCTTTATGAATGCTGACTTTGCTAACTGGTCGGTAAAGTCAGCTGTTTTAAGCATTTCCGCATGCGGAAATGCTTTATGAATGATAGCCTAAGTCGGTCCCCACACATAGAATCTCTGCCTGCAGGCCACTTGACTGCCACCACCAACAGGGTCCACCAGGACTCCAGGCGGATTCCTGAATTTTTAAAGCCACTGCTAGCAGCGGCCGCTATAATAATATTTTGTGTACGTGTACATGCCTGCCTAATTTTTCTGGCTGCATTGCAGCTGCAACAACAAAACAAAATGCATGTACATGTGTCAATTCCCCTTCGTGATCGTTACCTTGCCACGGTGAAGGGGCTTGCGTATCACAATGAAGCAATGACCGACGCTATATGAGTGTGTTGGGGTTGGGGGGCACACCTGACCCAAGAAGATAGATAATAAGGTCGTTGCTTCATTGTGGACAGACCAAATTCGATCAGCTGGACATTCAGCCATTGTTGTTCTGTCATTCAGCTACCTCAGCCCGACCATATGGGCTTGAAAACCGCCATCGCCTGCACTCTGGCCATGGTGTGCACCAGTCCAGCACGGCCATCACTACACAAACAGCTGTTTGCTGTGCGTTATACAGTGAGTTTGGTCTGTCAGTGTGAAGCAGTACACTAATTAAACTCCCTGATGTATACACATGCAAGATGTTTTAAAGCATTTTAGGCCTCCAATTTAGCAATAAAATGTGATTTCTGCCCTTAAAACACTGCTGTGCGGCAAATCCTGATTTTTCCCCGGGACTTTTGGCATGTATCCCACTCCACCATGCCGCCCTCCAGGTGTTAGACCCCTTGAAACATCTTTTCCATCACTTTTGTGGCCAGCATAAATGTTTCTAGTTTTCAAAGTTCGCCTCCCCATTGAAGTCTATTGCGGTTTGCAGAAGTTCGCATGTTTGCAAACTTTTGCGGAAGTTCACGTTTGTGTCGCGCGAACCGAAAATCGGAGGTTCGGGTCATCTCTAGTAATTTTGTTTCTAGTATTTATATTTGTATCTCTATGCTAAATCCTACACGTGTTAAACCCAATTTCAGGCATGACCCAGTCGTGCTTGGCAAATAAAATGATTTCTAATTTATTTCTGAGTAAACGAATTGGCTGGAAATCTATGGAAAAAATTGATAAGTGTATGGCCACCTTTATTTTCTCGAAAATTAAAGGAAAACTTTTGCTTGGGATTCTGCATTATAAACAGACTAACTATTACGGCTTGCATAATAACACATTTCTCACGAGCACAAAAAATCTGGCTGTATTTTCCCTGCAAGAACCTAAAGCCTGATTGGTTGCTGTGTGGGCTATGACACTGTTCACCAACCCTGCTGCATTGCCTTGCTCTACAGGTATAATCCAATAGTTATAACCCACCAGACAGACCAGACCAGACAACCCAACAGGTATAACCCACCAGAAGACTGTGGAAGATGGATCGGGGAGATATACACCAACAAACGATCCAACAAAGGAACGTTCCCCATCCATGTTCTGCGATTGTGAGCGTTAGTACAGATGATGGGTGCAGATGAGTTGTTGGACGATCGCATTAATTAGCGCGGGGGTCAATGGCGATCCTTTTGACTGCGCACGATTGGATCCGTCATGCGGTCGTTTAAAATGAACGATTATCGCACGCAATCGCCCATTATTAAGCATCGTTTAACAAACTTTTGTTAAACGATGTTGCTTGACCCACTGCTCAATTTTCCTGATGATTTTTCTGACGACTGGTGATTTTTTGAAGGACAAGCAATCGCTTCCACGATCTCATGATGTGTGTATAGGTGTGCGGTCAGGCGGATGCTGTTTAGCATCGTGTGGCAATAGCGACCGGCACAGTGGATCGGATCTGTAACATCCCTGATGACTCTGCACAAAGCACCGTGATTGGTTTACTTCTCTTTTGTGCCCGTCGTGTAACATTGTGTGATGTTGCGCATATCCCCAGCCGGAAGCTGGATCGTGGGATGCTGGTAGTCAGGGAGATATTGCTGGATCCACCTTCCTCTGTTGGGTGTTGAGTATTTAGCTTTACAGGCTGCTACAGGTTGTAGGAGACACAGTGGCATAGCTAAGCAGCTATAGGCCCCTGTGCAAGTTTTACATGCCCCCCCCCTCCCCCCAGGACTATATATAGCAATTGATACGGTGCACCAAAACCTGCCAGGGACAACCACAATGTCTGTATGTCTGTAGTGCAAGAAGGGAATGAGGAACAGTTTGTTAATGATTACTAATATTCAAAGCACCCTTAGTAGTGATTATTACAAGCACAGGACCAATAAAGAGCTAATACAGCGGTTAAGAGAGGGACCTCTGCAACACCTATTGCTACGCCACTGAGGAGACACTTGCCATTGCTGTGTCATTCTCAGGCCTCACTCACCCGCTGCAATTTATGGGATTTGGGCTGATGCTGAGCAGAGCTGGCGTGTAATGTTTTTTCCTACCCACTTATGAGGCCTCTGCTCCCGAGAGGCTGCAGCTTCCATAGACTCTAACTGACTCCGGAAACTCCCCATCAGCAATTTGTGGGATGTGGTAATGGCCTGGAGTGTGGAGTATGTTGCTTTAATAGTACAGTGGAGGAATCTGTGGGAGAGTCTTTGTTCTGAACGCAGCCAAGGGCGGTAAATTGTGGCACCCCAATAAATGGGATAGAAGAAAGAGCTAGAGATAGAGATAGACACTCGGCTCCCTGACAATCACAGTATTTACAGATTACTGTAAAAGGTAAATCCACCAAGAACGAAAGAGGAATTTTCTACTGAAAGATAGTGGTAAGGAAACAAAATCTATACATTGCAAAGTGAGAAGATACATCAAGAAAATAAATGATTGGCACTGTCCGTGTAATTAATTCTTGTTGCTTGACTGAGGCTGCATTTCCACTTGTGTGGTGCGGAATCGCAGGGAAATCACCGCGGACGAAATCGCATGCAGGTGCGAATTTGCATGTGTTTTTTCCCGCGATTTCGCATAGGGTAGTAGGTATGCGATTTTAACCATGTCACTGCCTGAGTAAATTAACATTACTTCCTATGCAAAATCGCATGCAAAATCGCGAGAAAATACACATGCCAAAACCGCATGCGATTTCCCTATTTTCCCCGCACACAAAAACGCTCCGCACAACGCACAAGTGGAAACAGGCCCATCCACTTGTATTGGCTGTGCGAATCCGCATGCGGACAACACATGCGGATTCGCAATAGTGGAAACGAGCCCTTACCGTGAGTCTGCAAGTCATAATCTTTACTCCTGGCAGACAAGAAAAAAAACAGACAGGTCCAACTGATATATACAATACAGACTAAAAGTTTAGACACACCTTCTCATCCAAAGAGTTTTCTTTATTTTCGTGACTATGAACATTGTAGATTCACACTGAAGGCATCCAAACTATGAATTAACACATGTGGAAGTATAGTACATAACCAAAAAAGTGTGAAACAACTGAAAATATGTCATATTCTAGGTTCTTCAAAGTAGCCACCTTTTGCTTTCATTACTGCTTTCCTCACTCTTGGCACTCTCTTGATGAGCTTCAAGACGTAGTCACCTGAAATGGTCTTCCAACAGTCTTGAAGGAGTTCCCAGAGATGCTTAGCACTTGTTGGCCCTTTTGGCTTTACTCTGCGGTCCAGCTCACCCCAAACCATCTTGATTGGGTTCAGGTCTGGTGACTGTGGAGGCCAGGTCATCTGGTGCAGCACCCCATCACTCTCCTTTCTGGTCAAATAGCCCTTACACAGCCTGGAGGTGTGTTTGGGGTCATTGTCCTGTTGAAAAATAAATGATGGTCCAACTAAACGCAAACCGGATGGAATAGCATGCCACTGACAGATGCTGTGAAAGCCATGATGAATCAGTATGGGCTGGAACCCACAGGAGCGCTTTTGGCAGCGTTTTGGCAGCACTGCGATACGCTAGCAGTTTGCCAAAACGCTGGGCTAATGTTAATGGATGGGGCAACTTCCACAGGAGCATTTGAGTTTCTCAGAAACGCAAACGCAGGACGTGCAGCATTTTGGGAGCGTTAGCGCTTCAATGTAAAGTATTGAACCGCTAGCGGAAACGCTCAGCAAAACCTAAACTGAGCGGTTTTGCTAGCGTTTTGCGGTTCAGCACACTGTAACAAAATGAAAAATAATTCACAGGACCAATCAGGATAAAAACGCAAAACGCAAAACGCTAGGCACCCGCTGGGAAAAAAAATACAATGTTGCAAAACACGACCAAAAACGCGCATGAATCCGCTTGCAAACCGCTCAGACAAAACGCTAGCGGTTGCGTTTTGCGTTTGCGGTTTTCAGTGGGTTCCAGGCCAAAGCCTTCAATTTTGAATAAATCCCCAACAGTGTCACCAGCAAAGCACCCCCACACCATCACACCTCCTCCTCCATACTTCACGGTGGGAACCAGGCATGTCGAAACCATCCGTTTACCTTTTCTGCATTACACAAAGACACAGTGGTTGGAACCAAAAATCTCAAATTTGGACTGATCAGACCAAAGCACAGATTTCCACTGGTCTAATGTCTATTCCTTGTGTTTTTTAGCCCAAACAAGTCTCTTCTGCTTGTTGCCTGTCCTTAGCAGTGGTTTCCTAGCAGATATTCTACCATGAAGGCCTGATTCACACAGTCTCCTTTTAACAGTTGTTCTAGAGATGTGTCTGCTGCTAGAACTCTGTGTGGCATTAACCTGGTCTCTAATCTGAGCTGCTGTTAACCTGCGATTTCTGAGGTTGGTGACTCTGATGAACATATCCTCCACAGCAGAGGTGACTCTTGGTCTTCCTTTCCTGGGGCAGTCTGCATGCGAGCCAGTTTCTTTGTAGCGTTTGATAGTTTTTGAGACTGCACTTGGGGACACTTTCAAAGTTTTCCCAATTTTTCGGACTGACTGACCTTAATTTCTTAAAGTAATGATGGTCACTCGTTTTTCTTTACTTAGCTGCTTTTTTCTTTCCATAATACACATTCTAACAGTCTATTCAGTAGGACTATCAACTGTGTATCCACCTGACTTCTCCACAACGCAACTGATGGTCCCTACCCCATTTATAAGGCAAGAAATCCCACTTATTAAACCTGACAGGGCAAACCTGTGAAGTGAAAAACATTTCAGGTGACTACCCCTTGAAGCTCATCAAGAGAATGGCAAGAGTGTGCAAAGCAGTAATGAAAGCAAAAGGTGGCTACTTTAAAGAACCTAGAATATGACATATTTTCAGTTATTTCACACTTTTTGGTTATGTACTATACCTCCACATGGGAAGCTTGAGAAGGCTGCCATTCTCACAGTAATAAAGCCAGGATCTTCAAACTTCAAACTTAGCACAGTTGGTTACTTAATGATCGAGGTCGAGGCTAAAGATGCAGGAAAGGTAATGATTAAAATAAGGCAAAATCATGCAAATATGTGGCATTATTAAACAAGGCTTCATTTTAAAACACTTAAAAATAAGTGCAGTACCACTTAAATAATAAAGTTTAATTCAATTTATTGCATAGGTCTTGTGATGAGAAGTATATTCCTGTCCCCATTTCCCTTCTTATGCTGATTCACTGGCACACATCTTTATTGTCTATTATAATTATACTAGTAGACCTAAGCCTCCCGCCGCGTGCGCCCGCCCGCTCACCCACCACCGCGCGCGACCGCCGCTCGCCACACATCCGACTGCCCCCCCATTCACATGCCGCCTGCTCGACTCTCTGACCCCGTCCTCCTGTCTCTGGGCCCGTGCTGCGCACATGCACAGTAGCAAAGAGCACGGACAACACTACACAGAGACAGGAGGCACACGCAGGGACACGGGTTTTATTATAGAGGACTATATTTTCACACACTTTGATGTGATAGACTTGGCACATACACTGCATAGGGAAAATGGCGTTGGTTATATATTTTCTGCTGTGAGTAGCAGTCAGCCACCTCCTATATGCACTTATCTTGTGCAGTTATCTCATGTAAGATACATAATGCAGAAACCCTAATGCATAGACTTGGGCTTGTCTTGCTCCAACCCACCTTGTCAGCAATAATGTACGTTAACAACAATGCAACATAATTACTGGTTTAAATGCCTTTACTCTGAGTTACTGTATGTCAGTAGTATAAACCTTGGTTACAGTGTGAGTGGCTCAGAGAACCTTTCAGGATTACGGTAGCCACAGAATACAATGACATGATCGGTTGTATAGAAAAATTGAATTTGTTATTGTTTTATCTATTGTGTAATATGATCGGTTTTGGGGGGGTTTTCTTTTTTTTTTTCTCTTTTTCGTTGGCCACAGTGAAAAATTCTGATTAATTTTTCAGGAGACTGAATGGTGTAGGGTAGATTGTAATTTTCTTAATTTATAGACCCAAACTATTTTTTTTGAGTTTTTGATCATTTTTTTTCACAATTGGAGACACATTGAACACACCTGTGTGATACATGGGTCAGATTTTTTAAAAAGTTACAATCAAAAACGAAAATTTGATGATCATTCTCAAATTGAAGAAAAAAAATGTATTGTATGTGGCCACCTTGGTTTAGATCACAGTGAGAACTGACGTAAATCGTATGTACCTCTTGCAGCACGGTTACGGGGTGCTGGTTGTGCTGAAGTGACGACCAATGGAATTACATCAATAACTTGTAAAAGTGCCCATTAACAATCCAATTTCCTGCATGATCGACCATCTGATCAGATCGTTGCGATCCATAGGAAATTATCGTTCAGGCCCACAAGTGGAGGGGAAGAAAAATAAGCTTTCCGACCAGACTGAGGCCTCTCTTGCACACTACATGTGATTCCGATTTTTTGTATGATCCAATTTTTGATTCCAATTAAAAAAATACTGCATGATGCTACGTTTTTTAATCGGAATAAAAAATCGGATCATATAAAAAAATGGCAATCGCATGTAGTTTGCCTAAAAGAATCAATCCAAAATTCGGATTGACGAAACGATCGATGGAATGATTGTTTCTCATCGATCAGCATCAGCACCACTAATGGCACCCGGTCGATTGTACAGTTTATCACACGGGAGATTGTACCGTTAATAGGCACCTTTATAGAGATCCCCAGCACACCAAAAAAGTCAATCTTCTTTCTTTATTGGATGTAAAAAATGCTGGATAAGAAAGCTGAAATACTTTAGGCCACAAACATGTCAGCCTTTCTCTCCAACCATTTTTAAATAGAGATGGCTCGAACCTCCGATTTTAGATTCGCTAACCTCGAACGCGAACTTCTGAAAAAGTTTGCGTTCGTGCGAACGTCGCGAACCGCCACAGACTTCAGTGGGCAGGCAAACTTTCGAAACTTCAAACATTAATTCTGGCCAGAAACATGATGGAAAAGATGTTTCACGGGGTCTAACACATGGAGGGGGGCATGGAGGAGTGGGATACAAGCCAAAAGATTTTACGCACAGCAGGGTTTAAGGGCAGAAATCCCATTTTATTGCTAAATTGGAGGCCTAAAGTGCTTTAAAACATCTTGCATGTGTATACATCATCAATCAGGGAGTGTAATTAGTTTACTGCTTCACACTGACAGAGTAAACTCACTGTAAACTCTGTAAACTCGACCTTATTATCTTCTTGGGTCAGGTGTGCCCCCCAACCCCAATACACTCATTTAGCCGGTCATTGTTTCATTGTGATACACAAGCCCCTTCACTGTGGCAAGGTAATGATCATGAAGGGGAATTGACACATGCACATGCCTTTTGTTTTGTTGTTGCAGCCGCAGTGCAGCCAGAAAAATTAGGCAGCCATGTACATGCACCAGAAAAAAATATTATTGTTTTTGTTAGCGGCCGCAGCTAGCAGCGGCCTTAAAAATTCAGGAATCCACCTGGAGTCCTGGACCCTGTTAGTGGTGGCGGAAAAGACAGTCAAGCGGCCTGCAGGCAGAGATGCTCTGTGGGGACCGACTTAGTCTTGGGGCATGCAGTCACACGGCGTGCAGGCAGAGAAGCTGTGTGTGGGGACTGACTTAGTCTTCAGGCGGGCAGTAGCCCTCCAGGATCCATGCCTCATTCATTTTGATAAAGGTGAGGTACTGAACACTTTTGGGACCTAGGTGACTTCTCTTCTCACTGACTTCTCTTCTCACTGACAATGCCTCCAGCTGCACTGAAGGTCCTTTCTGACAGGACACTTGAGGCAAGGCAAGACAGAAGTTGGATGGAAAATTGTCACAGCTCTTGGCACAGGTCAAGCTTGCGCACGCCATCTGCACAAATTTGGATGCAGACGTACTATCCATCTCCTCTTGCTCTTCCTCAGTGAAGTCAGGTAAGTTCTCCTCCTCCCCCCAGCAACGAACAATACCACGGGAAAATTGAGCAGTACAAGCTCCCTGCAATGGCTGCTGCGGTTGTTCTTCCGCCTCGTCCTCCTCAAAAAAAAACCTTTCTCATCTGACTCCTCTTCCCCACACGACTCTTCCTCCTCCTCCTCCCCCCTCCTCTGTGCTGCTGCAGGAGTTGAGGAAACATCTGGTTCTGCTGATAATTGATCCCACAACTCTCCCTCCTGTTCCTGTTCACGCTCCTCCACAGCTTGATCCACCACTCTACGCACGGCACGCTCCAGGAAGAAAGCATATGGGATTAAGTCGCTGATGGCGCCTTCACTGCGATTCACCATGTTTGTGACCTCCTCAAACGGCCGCATGAGCCTGCAGGCATTTCACATGAGAGTCCAGTACTTCAGCCGGAACAACCCCATCTCCCCAGAGCATGTCCTTTTACTGTAGTTGTACAGATACTGGTTGACAGCTTTCTTCTGTTGTAGCAGGTGGTTAAACATCAGGAGTGTTGAATTCCAGCGAGTCAGGTTATCACAAATTAAGCGCCTCACCGGCAAGTTGTTTATTCGCTAAGTATCGACCAAGCGTGCCATGGCCCTGTAAGGCCGCCTGAAATGCCCACACACCTTCCTGGACTGCTTCAGGACATCCTGTAAGCCTGGGTACTTACACACAAATCTCTGAATTATTAGATTCAGCACATGTGCCATGCAGGGTACATGTGTTAACTTTCCCAAATTCGAAGCCGAAATTAGATTGCTGCCGTTGTCACACCCCACGTTGCCGATCTCCAGTTGGTGCGGATATAAGGGTAGAAGACCAAGGGCTTGATTCACAAAGCGGTGCTAACTGTTAGCACGCCTGTGAAAACCCCCTTAGCACGTCTAAACAAGCTTTTCGCGCATAAAACTTTACGCGCGTAAAGTTAGCGCACGATCTGATTGAGAAATCCGGTGCTAACCTACTTAGCACCCTGGTTAGCGCGTCTAAAGACTTTAGACGTGCTAAGTAGGTTAGCACCGCTTTGTGAATCAAGCCCCAAGAGCCCAATATAGTGTAGTACGTATAAGAAGGGAGGGAGAGTATTATGAGAAGTAAGTAATATACTCACAAACCAGGGTTACCTCCAAGGCAACCACTGTAAAGGCAGGTGGGGAGAACAAGCCTGTCCCCACTCAGGAATAAGACGTCGCTCTCTGTGGATAGGAGGAAATAGTAGGGTATGTCACCCTTCCACCAAGGGTGGACTTCTAGCTGCGCGGAGGTGTACAGAGGCGCCGGTAATGACATTGTCATTAGGAGTAAACGAATAAATTGTATATTATTTGGATTATTACAAATACATGTGTCTATCTTTGGTTGGCTGGTCCACCACCACAACCGAAACAATTTTAAACTTTTTATTGACTTTTATCCTACCGGCGCCTCTGTACACCTCTGCGCATCCAGTTGGTGCGGGGTCAGCCACTGATCCACCTGTTTGTTCAGAGCAGCCAGGAGAGCCGCTCCAGTGTGACTCTCAGCTTTGAGGCAAGACATGTCTAAGATGGTGTGACACCGTCGTACCTGGCATGCAGCATAGGCCCTGGGGAGCTGGGGCTGTGTAGCTGGAGAGGAGATTGAAGGCACCCGTAGAGTAGCATTGCCACTCAGTCAAGGAGAAGGAGGAGGACAACAGCAGCAAAGAGGATGTAGCAGGAGGAGTAGGAGGAGAAGGAGAGGAGGTGGCAGCAGGCCTTCCTGCAAGCCGTGGAGGTGTCACAACTAGGTCTGCTGCACAGCCACGTACTCCCTGCTTGCCAGCGGTCACCAGGTTGACCCAATGGGCTGTGTAAGTAATGTACCTGCCCTGACAAGGCATCCGTGGTCAGATGGACCCTTGACCCAAAGCTGTGTGCCAGAGATGACACCACTTGCCTTTCAACTTCATGGTACAGTTTGGGTATCGCCTTTTTGGAGAAATAATTGCGGCCTGGTATCTTCCACTGCGGTGTCCTAATCAGCACACATTTTCGGAAAGGCCTCAGAGTCCACCAGCTGGTATGGTAACAGCTGGCGAGCTAACAGTTCCGCCAAGCCAGCTGTCAGACGCTGGGCAAGGGGGTGACTGACAGCCATTGGCTTTTTCCGCTCAAAGATTTCCTTCACGGACACCTGGCTGCTGCTGAGGGCAGAGGAGCAGGAACTGTTAAAGGTGAGAGGCGGAGTGGAGGAGGGTGGCTGTGAAGGTGCAAGGGAGAAAGTGGCTGAAGATGCTGCACCAGAAGGAGGAAGAGGAGAAGGAGGGTGGCTTTGCTTTTGTGTGCTGCTTTTCCTCAGGTGGTCTTCCCATTGCAGTTTGTGCTTTTTCGTCAAGTGCCTTCGTAAGGCAGTTGTCCCTGCGCAGATCTTGGCCTTTCCACGGCTCAATTTTTGGTGGCAGAGAGTACAGATGGCAATGCTCTCATTTGAGGCAGACACACAAAAAATTTTCCACACCGCTGAGCCCTGGGGTGATGGCACTTTGGTGGCATCAGCAGCTGACGTTGAAGGGCATGTTGGCTGGCTGTCCATAGGTGGCGATATATGCCGCTGGACACTGCCAGGAGCTGTTTGTGACGACGAGCTCCCCCTGCTTCTTTCAGCAACTCGTCTCCTCCTACTTCTCTCTGACTCCCCCTCTGAACTGTCCCCCTGGTCATCATGTCTATTAGGATCCCACGTGATATCCATGGCAGTATCATCGTCATCATCATAATCATCCTCCACAGCTTCGCTTGTATCAGACACCTCCAAAACTGCACCAACAGCAGGTACTTTAATCTCCTCCTCACACCCTACGTCCATAGTGACGGCTAACTCAGACATATGAGGTGGGGTAACTTGCTTAGTGCTTCATCTGGTTGTAACAATAATGGCTGTGAATCAGTTAATTCCCCACTAGATAACTCCTGCAAAGTGTCAAATGTAGTGGATGTGGTGCTTATAGTAGCGCTGGTGGCTGCAGAAGATGAGGTGTTCTGTGTTAAATAGTCAACTACGTCCTGACAATCTTGGGATTTGATGGCTCGTGCCTTCTTCTGAGCACTGTACGTTGGTCCAGGGCCGCACGAAATCACGTCAGCACGACCTCGAACAGACCTGCCGGGTGGCCTGCCTCTGCCTTTTCCTGTTGTTTTGTCCATATTGGGGGGGGTGGGGTGGGGGGATGAAGTGAAAGGTATGCACTGACTTGACTAATAGAATGTGCAGTCACACAAGTGCAATGAAAGGTATGCAGTGACTGGTATTACAATACAATGTGCAGCTGTCACACAGGTGCAGTTAACAGGTATGCACGGACTGGTATATAAAACAGCGTGCGGTCACACAGGTGCAGTGAACAGGTATGCACGTACTGGTATTACAAATGTGCAGCTGTCACACACAGGTGCAGTGAACAGTTATGCAGTGACTGATATATAAAACTGTGTGCTGTTACGCAGGTGCAGTGAACAGGTATGCAATGACTGGTATCAATACAATGTGCAGCTGTCACACACAGGTGCAGTGAACAGTTATGCAGTGGCTGGTATATAAAACAGCACGCGGTCACACAGGTGCAGTGAACAGGTATGTAGTGACTGGTATATAACACTGCATGCTGTCATGCTGGTGCAGTGAACACGAACAGGTATGCACGGACTGGTATTACAAATGTGCAGCTGTCACACACACAGGTACCTTGAACAGGTATGCAGTGACTGGTATATAAAACTGTGTGCTGTTACGAAGGTGTAGTGAACAGGTATGCAGTAACTGGTATCAATACAATGTGCAGCTGTCACACACAGGTGCAGTGAACAGTTATGCAGTGACTGGTATTATATAACACTGTGTGCTGTCACGCAGGTGCAGTACATGAACATGTATGCACGATCGGACTGGTATTACAAATGTGCAGCTGTCACACATAGGTGCATTGAACAGTTATGCAGTGACTGGTATTATATAACACTGCGTGCGTGCATCAAGGGGTGCGCTGTGTGGATTGGTGTTGGTGCGCTATGTCAGGGCTGTGGAGTGGAGTGAATGGAAAGCTCCGGCCTCCCCCTTTCAGCAGGCAGTAGTACAGCTCATACAGTTCAGCCGTTCCTCCCTTCTTGCTGCGAGTCACAGACTTCAAGGACTGCGCAGAGAATCCTGACGACGCAGGTACCCCGATCTTTCTCCCCCCCCCCCGATCACCCTTACCCCATACTCACCACGACTCTGGCAGGAAAATAGAAGCGATTCCCCCTGCAGCACGCCTGTGTGTGGCCTCTCCAGCTTGCCATCAGGCTGCAGGATTTGTGACGGGGATTACAAATGCTAATGCTGGCAAATTATAACAGCCAGCATTAGCAATATGACATGCACATGGCAGTTTTATGGTATGGCCACGTGATAGTTGGTTATTTTATGGTTGGTGGGTGTTTTTATGTATTCTCTCTGGCTAATTATGGTTGATTCTTGACTGTTGACTACTCCCACAGCCTGTCATGACCACGCCCATTTTATTTGTTGGTTTTGCAGAGCCATTGGTGGTACATTAAAAATGACATGTGATAAACGTGGTACATTCTGTAAGAAGGTTGAAAAGCCCTGTTATATAACACTGTGTGCTGTCATACCGTTGCAGTGAACATTAACAGGTATGCACGGTCGGACTGGTATTACAAATATGCAGCTGTCACACACAGGTGCAGTGAACAGTTATGCAGTGACTGGTATTATATAACACTGCGTGCTGTCACGCCAGTGCAGTGAACATAAACAGGTATGCACAGTCAGACTGGTATTACAAATGTGCAGCTGTCACACACAGGTGCAGTAAACAGTTATGCAGTGACTGGTATTATATAACACTGCGTACTGTCACGCCAGTGCAGTGAACATAAACAGGTATGCACGGTCGGACTGGTATTACAAATGTGCAGCTGTCACACACAGGTGCAGTGAAAAGGTAGGCACTGAATGTGCTGGGCCTTGCACAGTATAGCAATTAGCAAGGGCCAGCTGTGACTGACAGGGCTGTATATGCAAGTGTCAGTGGGCCACAGAAAAAAAAAAACATCAAAAGAACATTAGCTCTCAAAAGAGCTGTTTTGGGGTGCTTCTTAGCAATAAGTTTCAGCAAGGAGCAAGCTAACAAGCCTAACAACAGCCTAACAAAGCTTTCTCTAATCTGTGCAGCAACCTCTCTCACTTCTCTCACTACCTACGCAGCACACAGGGTGAGGAAATGGCCGACGCTGCTGCTTTTTATTGGGGGGGGGGGAGCTCCAGGAGGGACTGTAGCCTGATTGGCTGCCCTTTGTCTGCTGACTGTGATGTAGAGGGTCAAAGTTTAGCCTAATGATGTAGTGTAGGGGGTGGGTCGAACTCACATAAAGTTCGCGGTTCACCGCGAATGCGAACCAGCGATGTTCACGTGAATAAGTTTGCATGCAAACTGTTTGGGCCATCTATTTTTAAATCCAATTAATGAAGAATATTGGAATTTTTAGTGTGCTGTGTAGCTTTTATATATAATAAATATCTCACAAACCCTTGCGGCCTCACCATCAGGGATGTAAAAGTGATATAGTAAAACAGCTGTACAGGGAAGACCACCCTCAGCTGGACAGTCCACAATCCATGGACCAAAAGCACTACTGAATAGCTTTGGCTCTGGTATGAACTGCCCCGACTCCCCCCACACCCACCTGTGCTGCATCCCGGAATCCCCTGCATCGCTCCCACATTACTGTATCCTCTAAACATCTCAATGCTGCAATCATGCCACTTCTGCCAGTCAATATAGAGGTTGCCGGTTTATGTCTGTAACAGCCATACCTCCTCTCCCGTCATCAAAGTGAGAGGGTGAGTGGTGTGTGATCTCCATGCCCCCTTCTATATGTCACTTTGAGAGGCCAGGTTACCATATTGATCCTCAACAGGCCCAACTCCAGAAGATGTATGACTATGCAGTGAACACCTGAAGGGATATACCCCCTCCTATCCATACTTTATACATCTCCAGAAGCAGGCAGAAGCAAGCAGGAACCAGGGTGGACGCCCTGGTATGACATCACCGGGACTTTCAAAGATTTGGTGGCGGGAGTAAATTTGGGGAATAGGGTCTAACCTTCAGGGCCCTTTCACACTGGCGCGGTGTGGCATTTTTACTGCAGCCCACCAATAGGGCAATGCAAGTCTATGGGGCCTTTCATACCGACATGGTGCGCCACGATGAAT
Source organism: Hyperolius riggenbachi (assembly GCF_040937935.1). Classification (NCBI taxonomy): domain Eukaryota; kingdom Metazoa; phylum Chordata; class Amphibia; order Anura; family Hyperoliidae; genus Hyperolius; species Hyperolius riggenbachi. The sequence continues at coordinate 104,018,430 of NC_090648.1, forward strand.
CGGAAGTGATGTTTCCTCCGCATCCCCAGCGCGAGGGCAAACCTACGTTTGTTATATGCAGCAACATGATGCGGTGGACTGGAAGTCATCTAACGCTTGTTTTCTAAAATGCCTGCAGCAAGTTTTACGCGCCGCGCATGCGCAGGAGTGTATTTTAGCAGTATGCTTCCGCACATGTGATCGCTTCGGCCACAGGAAGTGAGCGTCACTTCCTGCTAGGCTAGCTGCCAGACAAGAATTACAGCGTATTAATGTGATAATCCCCGAAGGCTGTTTTTAGGGGTTGCACCGCTACGCCAATCCACAGTGTGAAACTGGCCTTATGCTAGTTGAGGAGGTCAGAAGAGGGAGGGTCACAGAAAAAAACATAGAAGTTGGACATAGGTTTTGACTACAGGGGTATAACGGATGATTTGAATGGCTCCACCGACTGACCTGTGCTGGTGTGCTGATATCTGATGCTGATATATGACTTGCAGGATATATACTGGATGTGATGACATGTAAAGGACGTGTACTATAAGAAAGTAAACCAATGAAATCATTTGCAGGCTGCATGAGACGGGATTGGCTGCGGGGATAACGCGCACATCTGCACAATGTCTTTCTCCATGTTGCTGAGTGATGCCGTTCCCCAGAGACAACCTTCACAGCTAAATCAATAAGCTGCGGAGCACTTACAAATCTGTATTATTGACATCTGTGCTACTCGTCCTACAAGAACAGCAAATTTCCAAAGAGAAAGAGAGGAATTGACTATTTTTATTTCCTGAAATTAAATTGAACCCACAATATGGTTTATCCAATAAGGCAAACAATGTGCTAAGTGCAATAATAGATAGCTATATTATTTGTTATTCCTGACATACTAAACAGATGAATGGTTAAACCTGATTGGTTCTCATGACTTCATGCACCTTTATATTCGTATTGCTTGTTGTACCACTGAATCAGCTTGAATACATCACAAATATGGCACTTTAGCACAGTACCCTCTGCAGCCAATCAAATTCTTACCTAGGAGATCTGTTTTTAAAGATGTAAAGATAAATTCAGTCACTTTTCATTTACCCTATTCCATTTTCCCTAGTTTAACCTTTTATGCTTTTATTGCATAGTAGAATACATTTACATTAATTGGCAATGCACATAGTTTTGAGCATTGTATCTCTATACTTTTTTCAGGGCATATTGTATATTGAAAGTACCTGGCTGGCTGTATCCTGTAGCTCCATTTCCTGTAGAGACAACTATGAAAGCTGTCCAGACACCACCCATATGATGTAGTAAGGGAGGAGCTGGGAGGAGACACCAGCTAGTTTTTCCCTATGAGCACAGTTTACCTGACCTATCCCACTGTCTCCCCACTCCTTGTGGCTATCACTGAAGCTCAGCAGAATGTTATAATCAGAATATGCAGAGCTGCAGTGCTGGAAAATAAGAGTTAATCTCCTAGCAACACAGGACGAATCCGAGAGTGTGTGCTGTTCAGTAGCAGGGGAACACCCACTTGTTCCAATTCCATGCTTTCTAGAACGGTATCTAGGTCACATGACTGACATTTTCAAGGAAATTTCTCTGAATCACATCTGAAAATGGTGTGAGTAATCCAGGGAGGTTGCTGAGAATAGGCAAAGTGCATGTTCAAACATAATTAGACAGTTTGCCCATCAAATCACTGGTGTTCAGTAATTTAATTCACATTTCTTAAAAGTACCTAGCTAATTGAAACCTAATTAATTATTCATATAACAACCTCTGAGGAGGCCTGCCAAGACAAAGGTAGCCTGCTTTTTTTTACACAGGGCTGCCTCAAGCACTGTATACATAACAATTGATATGGAGCACCGAAACTTGCCACAGTGTCACAAAGGTATAGTAAATAAGAGGAGAGAACAGTTTGTCAATGACTGCCACTATGCAAAGCATATATAGAGGAGATAATTACTAACATAGCACCAATTAAAAAAATAACACAACAGTTGAAGGAGGGAACCTGCTTGTGAAAGGGCGCAGGAGCCCTTTCGGTAAACACGGCGCCACCATAGGCACCTGTAATAAAAGCTGCATTTTGCGGCCACTAGCGGATGCTGAATTTTACCGTCTTTGCCACAAATTGTGGCTTTTACAATAGCCGTGATATGTGGCTATGAAGGTAAATTTCAGCACTGGAGGCACCCGGAGGCTTGAGGAAAAAAAATTGGCTTGCGGATAACTGTTATCCACAAGCCAATTTTTTTTTCCACAAGCCTGTGTTCTCGGAAACTGCGCCCTCTTGCCGCTAATCGGGTGCCTCCAGGCACCTGAAATGTATCTTCATAGCTGCATATCACGTCTTTGTGGTAGAGAGGGGGATTAGCTTTAGGAGGGGGATTTAGAGGTATGCACTACAAGGGGGGGTTATAGGGTTAGGCACCACCGGGGGTCTTGGGGTTAGGCACCATGGGGGGGGGGGGGAGTCTTAGGGTTAGGCATCACGGGGGAGGGGTTAGGGTTAGGAATCACGGGGGAGGGGTTAGGGTTAGGAATCACGGGGAGGGGCTAGGGTTAGGCATCACGGGGGAGGGGTTAGGGTTAGGAATCACGGGGTAGGGGTTAGGGTTAGGAATCACGGGGAGGGGCTAGGGTTAGGCATCATGGGGGAGGGGTTAGGCACCATCGGGGGGGGTCTTAGGAGAAGGGTTCTGTGTGAGGGCAGGGTTAGGTTCAGCCCTAGTAATATATTGGTAAATATTACCAATATTTTACTATCAAAATGCAGTAGAAGAATATTGCTAAGTCTTGCTATGCCTATATTGTACTAGCGGTAATCCCCTGTACCCTGTTTTCCAAGCACATTTTTACATGTACACGCCTGCCAGGCCTCTCTGGCTCATCCTTTGCATCCGCTATTTCTACACCACCGACAAGATATTAAAACACCACCTGTAATGTAGTAGCACGTTTGATGTATGTTCTCCTGCTGCCTACAGGTTCACTTTAATAACCGAGACATGCAGCTGTCATTTCAGCACTGGAGTTGATCTGATAGCATACTTATCACTTGCTCCTGAACAATAACATCATCTTGGCTGAAGTGAACAGCTCATTCTTCATAATGGAAAGCAGAGTAATTCATTTAGATTCTGGGAAACAGGAGGGTCTCAGGGCTGACAGCTTCATTTCCTGTAATTTACCATCTCCTGCTCATCTGGGCAACCAATCAAAAAGCATTTTAGATGAGTTTGTCTAATCTGCTGGGATGGAAGCAGGTTGGTTGCATTTGTACGCTGCATATCTCAGAACTGCACTCTAGCTAAAGGAATCTGTTGCCCATTTTCCACTGGAATGCCACATTTATCTGCGAGACGTACAGGGCACCCGTGCAGGTGCAAATTGCGCCCAAATCCCGTAGCTGTGCTAATGTACGACAATGGGGATTTGGACGCGATGTCCCAAAAAATTATGCAGTCACAATTTTTTTTCCCCAAGACACGAATCAGTAGCAGCCTATTGACATCAATAGGATGTACTATTTGTGTGCTGGCAACAGAGTTAAATCAGAGCTGAATTTGGAGCCAGTGAAAAGAGACCTTACTGCTGTGCGAGTAATGGCATGCTATGGAGCACAGAGGAAGGGATTATATTACAACAAACACAAGTGTTAAATGCTGGTGAATGCTTAAAGAGGAACTTTAACCCTGGATTGAACTTTGTCCCGTTCAGTGGTGGATACCCTCTTTCACACAAGAAATCTTTACCTTTTCACCAATAGTGCATTAGGGATGTCTGTGTGGCTGATATTGTGGTGAAACTTCTTCCACAGTATGATATCAGGGCTATGACCCTGACAGTTTCCTGTCAGTGAACCTCATAGCATTGTGGGAAATAATGGCTTGGCCAAGAGCCAAGCAAGCAGTATCTCCCCCTGAGGGTTAGGCACTGGGGGGGGGATGTCTTAGGGTTAGGCATCACCGGGAGGGGGTCTTAGGGTTAATCACCACCAGGGGGGTGTTACGGTTAGGCACCACTGGGGAAGATCTTAGGGTTAGGCTCCATTGGGGGGGGGGGGGTCTTGGGGGTTCAGCACCACCGGGGGAGGGGTCTTACAGTTAGGCACCACCAGAGGGGGTTTTAGAGTTAGGCATCACATGGGAGGATCTTAGGGTTGGGCACCATGAAGGGAGGTCTTAGGGGGGTTTTAGGAACCACCAGGGGTGTTAGGGTTAGGCACCACCAGGGTAGGGTTCTGTGTGAGAGTAGGGTTCAGTTTAGCTATAGTAAAATATCAGTAAATATTACTGGTATTTTACAATGGAATCTAACAGTAGAACATTGCCCTTTTTTCGAGGTGCCATCATTTCATGTATGCTCTGAGGATAGCAGATACCGGATCCAGCACACTGAATGATGATACGATCTGCTGAAATGTTAGGAGTGAATTTCATAAAATTCCCTCATCTACTATAAAGCAATATGCTAACTCCTGGTTGACAGCATCTACCCTAACACCAAACCTTCCCCTTCCTAAAACATGGAAATATTTACTGTGTAATTAACTATATCCATTACATTACATTACATGATGTAGGCTGCACCACTGCTGGGAATACTGCTATTTTCTGGAGCAGTTCTGCCTTACCAAGCAAGATGTTAGAAAGTAAACCTCAGCATCTTACAAGTGGTTCTATGGTCACCATGGAAACTAGACATTATAATGTCTGCCGTGATTGCCATGGTGACGTGCCACACCCTACATGAGGCTGGAATCTAGATATATGCTGTTTCTATTATCAGAACTCAGGAACAGGAAGACAGTGATGTTGTCTACATCAGGTTGCTTGCAGGCATTTTCAAGCCTCTTCCAGGAAAAGCCATGTAGATTTTGATTTCTCTAGTGCAGGGGTATCAAACGCAAGCACATAAGGGGCCAAAATCTGAAACATAGTCTTAGTTTCAGGCCACATTGTTTATTTAAAATTTAAAGGGGAGATGGGTCGCCGGCAGGCACTCTAAACACATCAGCTGCAATACCTGAATGTGGTCCTGGCACTAGAGTGCTACTTTGAATGAGAAGGCAGCGTGTTGTTATCAGCAGTAAAAGAAAGGTGGCAATAGAGAGCAGCAGCCTGTGCTGTACACTGTATTCCACAAATCTGCGCACAGAAAACTGGATGTTATGTTACATGTGTATTGTGGGATACCCCGGCCAGCGGATAGAGTTAGAATGGAGGGGTGGCAGCTTCAAACTGCTAACAGCTGTCTCCCTTAAAGAGGAACTCCAGTGAAAAATAATGTAATAAAAAAGTGCTTCATTTTTACAATAATTATGTATAAATGATTTAGTCAGTGTTTGCCCATTGTAAAATCTTTTAAATCCCTGATTTACATTCTGACATTTATTACATGTTGACATTTTTACCGTTGGCAGGTGATGTAGCTGCTGCAGTTGGAAACAGCTGTAAACAGCTATTTCCCACAATGCAACAAGGTTTACAGACAAGAAACTGCCAGGAGTACCATGGTCCTCAGAGTTTCTTGTGGGAGGGGTTTCACCACAATATCAGTCATACAGCGCCCCCTGATGGTCTGTTTGTGAAAAGGAATAGATTTTTCATGTAAAAGGGGGTATCAGCTACTGATTGGGATAAAGTTCAATTCTTGGTCGGAGTTTCTCTTTAAACAGAATGCTTGCTCTCAGCATTCGACAGTATGGATGGGGAGGGCAAAGATGCCATACTTTGAAATGCGTACCACAAATGTGTGCAAACAGTAGACCTATACAACAAATCTCAACAGGGTGCATGTATTTAGAGAAAAAAACTTAAAAAAGAAGGATGGGCACTGTCACTTAAATGTATTGTTACTCTACTAGAAAACGAATGACAAAAGATAAAACACATGCGCAATAAAAAAAACAAAAAAAAACCACGTGCGCGCACATATATCTGCAGTAGCCTGCTGTCTCCATGGAACGGTCAAAGAGTGCTGATAAAAGCACCCACATCCCTTTCAATTCCACAAATAATGGCAGGGCCGGATTTACCATAATGCACTGTAGGCACGTGCCTACAGGCGCCTGATGATGGAAAGGTGGCTCACTACCCTTTCCAAGTGCCTCCCTCCCTTCTTCCCTATGTGGAGTCCCGAGCAGAGTGTAGATGAGAGGTTACTCACCCTGCTCTCGACATTCCACTAATACTTGGAGGCACCTCTAGCTACTTAAAGTGAACCTTAACCCTGAAAGAAAAACAAGTTTAACTTACCCGTGGCTTCCCCAAGCCCCCTGCAGCCGTCCTGTGCCCTCGTAGCTCCTCGAGTGTCCTCCGGTCCCCCGCCGCGGCTTAGTTTCATTTTCAACCGGCAACGCGTCCTCTTCTTCGCCTTCTCCGCCATCAAGCGCGTCAGGCGCATGTGTACTGCGCCTGCGCATGACACGCTTGACGGCAGGGAAGGCAAAGAAGAGGACGCGTTGCCGGGGGCCGACTGTTAGTCGGCTGAAAATGAAACTAAGCCACGGCGGGAGATCGGAGGACACTTGAGGAGATACAAGGGCACAGGACGGCTGCAGGGGGCTTGGGGAAGCCCCAGGTAACTGAAACTTCTTTTTCTTTCAAGGTTAAGGTTCACTTTAATACTGAGGATAGCTCTGGCTACCTGATACTAAGGGACACCTGTAGCTACCTATGACCCAGGGGCGGCGCCAGGGGGGTGCTCAAGCACACCCTAGAATTGTCCAAGCACCCCCAAAGCACCCCCTGGCGTGAACTGACTTCAGGCGTCTAAGAGACGCCGAGTCAGTTCACAGCGGCAGCCTGAAGCAGCACAGCAGGGCTACGGTAAGATGGCCGCCCGAAGCCCTGCTCTGCAGACTTGGAGTCTGCAGTGCAGGGCTTCGGGCGGCCATTTTCCCATAGCCCTGCTCGCCGGGTAATGCAAGCTGCAGGCAGGAAGTCACTGAAGGAAGAGGATCGTGGGAGCTGCAAGGAGGTCGGGAGAGGAGGAGGTCGGAACAGGTCTGACTAGGTGAGTAAATGGGTTTTTCTTTTCTTTTTCAGGTGGTGCTGCTGATTGTGGTCAGAACTGCTGAGCATTGTGCATATTGGGGTCAGAACTGCTGAGCATTGTGCATATTGGGGTCAGAACTGCTGAGCATTGTGCATATTGGGGTCAGAACTGCTGAGCATTGTGCATATTGGGGTCATATCTGATAAGGATTGTGCATATTGGGGTCATATCTGATAAGGATTGTGCATATCGGGGTCATATCTGATAACGATTGTGCATATTGGGGTCATATCTGATAATGGTTGTGCGTATTGGGGTCATATCTGATAACGATTGTGCATATTGGGGTCATATCTGATATCGATTGTGCATATTGGGGTCATATCTGATAACGATTGTGCATATTGGGGTCATATCTGATAACGACTGTGCATATTGGGGTCATATCTGATATTGATTGTGCATATTGGAGTCATATCTGATAACGATTGTGCATATTGGAGTCATATCTGATAACGATTGTGCATATTGGAGTCATATCTGATAACGATTGTGCATATTGGAGTCATATCTGATAACGATTGTGCATATTGGGGTCATATCTGATAACGATTGTGCATATTGGGGTCATATCTGATAAGGATTGTGCATATTGGGGTCATATCTGATAACGGTTGTGCATATTGGGGTCATATCTGATAACGGTTGTGCATATTGGGGTCATATCTGATAACGGTTGTGCATATTGGGGTCATATCTGATATCGATTGTGCATATTGGGGTCATATCTGATAACGATTGTGCATATTAGGGTTATTGAACATGTTTATTGTTCAAATCTGCTGACATTACGTGTACTTTCTTGAGAAAACCTGGGCCCTCTGTCTTTGCGTTGCACTTTTAAAGGGAACCCGAGGTGAGAATAATATTGAGGCTGCCATATTTATCTCCTTTTAAGCAATACTAGCTGCCTGGCTGCCGTGTTGGTCCTCTGCCTCTAATTCTTTCAACCATAGACCCTGAACAAGCATGCAGCAGGTCAGGGGTTTCTGACAATATTGTCAGAACTGACAAGATTAGCTGCATGCTTGTTTCTGGTGTAATTCAGTTCACTACTGCAGCCAAATAGATCAGCAGGGCTGCCAGGCAACTAGAATTGTTTAAAAAGAAATAAATATGGCAGCCACCATATCACTCTCACCCTGGGTTCACTTAAAATTACAGTTAGCCCCACCCTCATCCGGCCATGACCACGCCCATTTTTTAGATCATAGATTTTAGCTCTGGCATATTATGTAGATTTAAACATAAACTAAAACTGTGGAATATCTTAAAAAGTCATTTTTAGGAGACGGAAGATAGATACAATCGTTTATTTCATGAGTTTATTTTCACCTCGGGTGTCCTTTAAGCAGGGACGGATCTAGACCAAGTTGCGCCTCGGGCAAGGTCAAGTTTTGGCGCCTAAATTGCCATTCATTTTGCCGCCTTTTTAAGAATTCAACAAACTGCACCTGGGGCAAGATACCCGCGCGCCCCCCCATCAACCCCCCCCCCCCCCCCCCCAGATCCATCCCTGCCTTTAAGTAGACTTTTATTGTGATCTACCTTATCATCATTTCAATAAAGGAACAGATTTAATTGGGTAAGTCCCTGGTGCCATCTATAGCTATGGAACAGTCTATTGAGCAGGGCTTTGCCATGGCCTCAGTGACTTAGCTGTTTGTGTCTGATCTGTGATGAAAATGCTTTTGACAAGTTTTGTTTTTTAATAAATCCACCGTGCCCATCCACAACCAACAGCAAATACACAGCAAGCATTTAGCCTGATTCACAATGGTGCATTGTGTGCAATGGTGCAAGCTGTAAACGGTCAGCTCTGATTGTTGATAATATAGTAATTAAAGAGGAAGCGCTTGAAGCATCCCCATTGGCTGCGCAAGCGTTAATATTTACATAAATACGCTTAGATGGGCCAGACAGATGCTGCATGAGACATGGCCACATGGGTCTCCAGCACACTCTCTGGCCATCATTTCTGACCAATTAGCATGGGGGATACTCTTGGAATAAATAGAGGAATGCATTTAGCTGACAGTAGTGTCATCAGCAGAGAGACAGGCCATCTGCAGTCTGGGTGATGCCATTGTGCTACCGCATAATTCATTAGTCTGGGGTCTGTTAGGGCTTTTTCCTACTGGAAATCATAGAGAGCACAGGAAAAAAACAGACTCATTTCTCCAGTGATTTAAAAAATATATCAAGCAGTTGATATTATGAATTGTCTTGCAGTTGCGTTGATAGTCTGATGGCCAATACCTAAAGCCCCTACCTAACCTCCTCCCCTTTCCCATCAATACCTTCCTACTGCTACCCTCAGTAGCCATAATTATACACAGGCAGCAAACCTTAAAGTGACCCTGAGACAAGGGGGCATAAAAGTTTTAAAAATACCTGGGACTTTTTCCAGCCTCCTCCGCACAGATTGCCCCCTCGCCGCAGTCTATATCCTCCTAGATTCTCCCATAGCAGCCCCATTCTTCGCGGGTAGTTGGGCGTACTGCGCGTGGGCAGCCCGGCCGTGCGGACCCACTGCGGAGAACAGGGCTATTACAGGAGGATCTAGGAGCATTTAGACTGCAGTGAGGGAGCAATCTGCGCAGAGGGGGCTGGAGGAAGCCCCAGGTATATACAGTATCCCTTCCCTGCTGTTGCCTAATTCTAAAGGTGCCCATGCATCAGACCAGGGGCGTAACTACAAATCACAGAGCCCCCCTGCAAAACTTTGGATGCCCCCCCATCTACGCCAACACAACCCCCCACCCCACACAACAAGAAATTGGAAAGGCAGGCCAGGCAGGATATTTAAAAACAAACTAACATACTTACAGTATAGGTAGCCAGGTATAGGTACCCCAGTATAGGTAGCCAGGTATAGGTGCCCCAGTGTAGGTAACCAGGTATAGGTCCCCCAGTATAGGTAGCCAGGTATAGGTGCCCCAGTATAGGTAGCAAGATATAGGTTCCCCAGTATAGGTAACCAGGTATAGGTGCCACAGTATAGGTAGCCAGGTATAGGTGTCCCCAGTATAGGCAGCCAGGTACAGGTGCCTCAGTATAGGTAGCCAGGTATAGGTGCCCCAGTATAGGTAACCAGGTATAGGTCCCCCAGTATAGGTAGCCAGGTATAGGTGCCCCAGTATAGGTAGCCAGGTATAGGTCCCCAGTATAGGTAGCCAGGTATAGGTGCCCCAGTATAGGTAGCCAGGTATAGGTGTCCCAGTATAGGTAGCCAGGTACAGGTGCCCCAGTATAGGTTAGCTAAGTATAGGAGGTGGTGTAGGTGCCCCAGCATAGGTTAGCCAGCTATAGGTTCCCCCAGTATAGGTTAGCCAGGTCTATAGGTGCCCCCAGTAAAGGTAGCCAGACATAGGTGCCCCCAGTATAGGTAGCCAGGCATAAGTTCCAAAGCATAGGTCAGCCAGCTATAGGTGCCTCCAGTATAGGTTAGTTCAGCAGCAGGGGGGGGGGGGACGCACCTCTTCCTGGTCCCAGGGGGCGACGAAGCTCTGCATGCCTCTGTCTTCTATGTCTCCAACGCCGCTGACTCTACTTCCTGATTAGTGGCATTGGAGACATAGAAGACGGAGGCACGCAGAGCTCAGTCACCGACTGGAACCAGAGAGAGACGAGTTCCATGCTCGCTGCTCTCATTTCTGAAGTGGGGGCCTGAGGGTGAGGGAGGGGGGGAGTAGGGCCCCCCCTTCCCACCGCTATGTGCCCACTGCCCCTCCTGCTGCTCTGCACCTCCTTCTAAAAACAGCCCTGGGCGGGTCCCCAAACGAGAGATCGGTCTGGCACCACAAACTGCAGGCTGATTCCCGATCAATTTCAGCATGAAATCTTTTGGGAATCAGCCTCACGACGCTGCCTCTTCACCCCCAGCCGCTATCCCCCTTCATTTACATGTACCTACCCCGGTGCCCAGTGAAATTATACTTTACCTGCCGCATCTGCCGCTGTCTCTGCACTCCTTCTGGATTTTCAACCCATGTGGTTGTCTGCAATTTGCGTCATAGCACGTGGGGAGACAGCAACGAGCGGCGTCTTACGTATTACTGCAAAGGGCACCGAGGGCGGGTGGAGGCACCAATTTTCATACAATTCCATAATAATTATTGAATCACATGGTCAATCGGCCGCCAAATTAGTAGATGTATGGGCACTTTAACCCTGGCCTTTAGCCTAAAGGTGGCCACACACAATACAATAAAACGTTCCAATCTTACAGCAAGTCAATAAAAACGATCGGTTAGTTAATTAGTTCTTAAATCTGATCACATTTCCCAGGTTTTTCCTGTATGTCAGGAGTGGTGGATTTTTCTGATTAATTTTTATGAAAATGTAATGGTGTAGGGTAAATTGTCAATTCCTTAACCACTCGAGGACCGCATTGTTAAACCCCCCCTAAAGACCAGGCTATTGTTTACTTAATTGGCCACTGCAGCTTTAAGGCCAAGCTGCAGGGCCACACAACACAGCACACGAGTGATTCCCCCCCCCCCCTTTTCCCCCCACCAACAGAGCTCCCTGTTGGTGGGGTCTGATCGCTCCACAGCTGTTTATTTTATTTTTTTTATAAATATTTATTTTATTTATTTTAATAACATTTCCCCTGCTCCCTCCCTCCCCCGCCAGCCAATCAGCATGATCAGCTGTCATAGGTTTAAGCCTATGACAGCCGATCACTCCCCAGCCTATGGAGGGGACAGCCGTGTCACACGGCTGTTCCCAGTATAGTGCTGCTGCGGATCACAGCGCTGTACATGTAAATAGACGGCGATCACGCCGTCTAACAGTCTCCCGAGCAGCGATTGCCGCTTGGCGACTGAAGGCGGGGAGGGGCTCCGCCCCCCCGAGAAGGAGATGCGCGCGCACCCTGCGCGCGATCTCCTTCAGTAGCCGACTCCAGGACCTGACGCCAATTGGCGTTAGGCGGTCCTGGGGGTGCTGCCGCAACCACGCCCATTGGTGTGGGGCGGTCATAGACTAGTCAATTTATAGACGCAAACACGGTTTTTCACACTGTGCAGTATTTTTTTTTTTTTTTCATAATTTGAGAAAATGCTGCTTCCAGGTTAATACTCATGTTTGCATGTCAGTTTTTGGGTCATTTTAAATAGTGGTTAGGGTCCTTTCCAATAGGATGACCGCTTCATGGTGGAAGGATGTAGTACGAAATCCTTTGCATGCAAATTATTTTGGAAGTGAACCTATCATCCATCACTAAGGGCTGGTGCACACCAAAACCCGCTAGCAGATCCGCAAAATGCTAGCAGATTTTTAAACGCTTTTTTTTATTTTTCTATGGCGTTTTGCTAGCGTTTTGCGGATTGCTGCTGCGGTTTTCAGTATAGTAGATTTCATATATTGTTACAGTAAAGCTGTTACTGAACAGCTTCTGTAACAAAAACGCCTGCAAAACCGCTCTGAAGTGCCGTTTTTCAGAGCGGTTTGCGTTTTTCCTATACTTAACATTGAGGCAGAAACGCACCCGCAATCCAAAAAATGCCTCACCCAGGCATTTTTCGTTTCTGCAAAACGCCCCCCGCTCTGGTGTGCACCACCCCATTGAGATACATTGACCAAGCAGATCCGCAGCCGCAAGCGGATCTGAAAACGCCCAAAAAGCCGCTCGGTGTGCACCAGCCCTATGTGATCATCCATTAGTGTTGGTGTGTAGCACCTGCCTCAGCTGTAAAGAGTGCAGTTTAGAGGCCCTGCAGCTTTATGCAGCTATTGTCAGTCTCTACTGTGTACAAAACCGTAAGTTCTACCTTTCTATGTTTGTAGCATTCCAGACTGAATGTTATAAGCGCTCACTTTGAGGCTGGGTGCACACTTAGCAGAAACACTAGTGTTGTGGAAAACGCTGCGTTTTTGCCGCTAATGGAAGTCTATAGGCCGCAGGAGAAAAACGCATATAAAAACGCATATGCGTGCGTTTTTAAAAAACTCTGGTTTTGTTGCATAATATGCAAAAACACATCAAAAACGCACATAGTAAAAAAAGTCGATGGAAACGCAATGTATGCGCTTTTCATGCGTTTTACATGCTTTTTTTTTTTCAAATTGTTTTGTGATGTATTTCTCCTTCCTGTTGTCTTCCTAGTTATTTGCATAAAACGCGATTGAGAAATGCATGAAAAACGCATACAAAACGCATATGCACGCAAAACACTTGAAAAACGATTCTGCGGTAAAAAACACTAACGCAAATGCACCAAAAATGCAGCAAAAAGGCACACAAGAGAAAAAAACCGCACATGACATAAAACGCTACCTTTCACGTTATGTTACGTGTGCACCCAGCCTTAAAATACACCTGAACTGAGAGGGATATGGAGGCTGACATATTTACTGGTATTTCTTTTTAAACAATGCAGATTCCCTGGCTATAGTGCTGAGCCTTTGTTTCTAATACTCTTAAGGTAGCCATACAGCTTATGATTTTGCAGCCCGATCGACCATCAAATTTGATCATTTTATCGAATCGGATGAAAATCGGTACTACTGCTGCTGCAACAAGCAGGCCGATCGGTGATACAACTGATTTTGTGTCAAAATCAGTTGATGTATCGACTGAACAGGGCCCACGTGGTTGGTCAGGTGTGCCGCGGTGATGCCGTTCGATATCTGGACAAGCAATGATCGCGATGGAACCCCGGGACGCTGTCCTACCAAACGTTATTGTGCCCCGAGGGGCCCGTGCATTAGAATCTCTCGCCTGTCCAGCTGCCGGGAATGTTCATCTGCTCCTACTTTCTCCATTCACGTCCTATGTGGGTGTCGCGTACAGCACTGGCACATGTGAAGTCACACACCGCCACGTGCCATGCACGCCAGCCACGCGGGATGCGAACGGGGAAGAAGCAGCTGGACTGATTTGCCAGGCTGCGCAAGGGGTCTGGGGCTGGGAGGCAAATCGTCGCGAAGCGTGTAGTACATGCAGCTAGCAAAGTGCTAATTGGTGTAACAAAAAAATTGTGCAAATCGGCCCACCAGGGCCTGAGAAATCCTCAGCGGCGGCTTAGCTCGGGCTTACCGCCAGGGAGGTTACAGAGAATCTGTAACTTAAAAACCTCATATAAATAAACATATCAGCCTTTAGGTTTTCATCTCCTGTCCTCCTCTGTCACCTTTTTGCTGCTCCCCACCAGGATGCTGGCCCAAAAAAAGCAATTTTATAAACGTTTTTTGTAAACAAAAATATGGCTGCCAAACAGGAAGTTCATCATAATATTGCATGTTCCTGTAAACTGCATCACAGTTTCCATGAAAGGTTATATTATTGAACAATAAATTCAGCCTTTAAAGTTTATTTCATAGTTTAGAAGAAGTTTTACCTTGTAAAGAATGCTGCAATCTTTAGTAGTGATTACTGATAGCAGGTCCGTGTCTGCATTCTGCAATAGTCTATGAGCTATGCTTCTCAGAATTATCAGCTTTTATCAGTAGATGATACTGAGTTACTGAGAGCAGGTAATGTGTGATCTCAGCTTTTCACAGTTTTCAGTGTGTGAAAGACTCAAAAAGACTCAGAGCAGGGCTATCAGTGTAACCTCCTTCGGTCTGTAAACAATTACAGCCACTTCCTCGTTGGGCCAACAAGCCTGACAAAGGAGAGTAAATTTGATTTATTACAGCAAAGGAGCAACTAAAAAAGGCTGCAGTAAGCCAGAGCACTTTAGAATAGACATAGGAACTTGTAGGATAGTAAAAAAAAAAAAGGCTGAAAATTTTGTTACAGAGTCTCTTTAACCTCCTTAGCGGTAACCCCGTGTGTGACACGGGGTAAGCCGCCGGAGGGTGCCGCTCAGGCCCTGCTGGGCCGATTTACATAATTTTTTTTTTGCTGGACGCAGCTAGCACTTTGCTAGCTGCGCCAGCACCCCGATCGCCGCCGCCGCGCGCCCGATCGCCGCTATCCGGTGCGGCGCGCGGCCCCCCCCCCAGACCCCTGCGCTGCCTGGCCAATCAGTGCCAGGCAGCGCCAAGGGGTGGATTGGGTCTCCCAATGACGTCCCGACGTCGCTGACGTCGGTGACGTCATTCCGCCCCGTCGCCATGGCGACGGGGGAAGCCCTCCAGGAAATCCCGTTCTTTGAACAGAATTTCCTGATCGCCTATCGCCGGAGGCGATCGGCGGGGCTGGGGGGATGCCGCTGAGCAGCGGCTATCATGTAGCGAGCCCTCGGCTCGCTACATGATTTAAAAAAAAAAAAAATTAAAAAAAAACTGCTGCGCTGCCCCCTGGCGGTATTTTTCATACCGCCAAGGGGGTTAAAGGACACCCAAGGCGAAAATAAACTAATGAAATAAAGGGTTGTATCTATCGTCCGTTTCTTAAAATTGACTTTTTAACCACTTGCCGACCGCACACTCATACCGTGCGGCGGCAAAGTGGTAGCTGGAGGACCAGTGACGCACATCTGCGTCGCCAGGTGCCTCCCTAATTAATCAGGAAAGGCCTCTCGCGCGAGCGGCCGTTTCCTGTCAGATCACGGAGCGGGTCTCCGTGAATAGCCTGCGAGCCGCTGATTGTGGCTCGCAGACTAAATGTAAACGTAGGAGACATATGTCTCCTTTGTTTACATTGTACGGCGCTGCTGCGCAGCAGCGCCGTAAGGCAGATCGGCGATCCCCGGCCAATCAGCGGCCGGGGATCGCCGCCATGTGACAGGGGACGTCCTGTCACTGGCTGCACAGGACGGATAGCGTCCTGTGCAGCCCGGATCACCGGGGGAGGGGCCAGGTAGGAGAGGGAGGGGGGGAATTTCGCTGCGGAGGGAAGCTTTGAGGTGCGCCCCCCGCAAACCTCAGGCAGGCAGGAGCGATCAGACCCCCCCTGCACATCATCCCCATGGGGGGGGGAAGGGGGACGATCTAGTCGCTCTGCCTGCACCCTGATCTGTGCTGGGGGCTGCAGAGCCCACCCAGCACAGATCACTAAAAACAGCGCTGGTCCTTAAGGGGGGGGGGGGGGTAAAGGGTGGGTCATCACTTTTTAAACTACTTTTTTAAATCTACTTTTTAAGTTTTAACTGTTTTTATTTTTTTTTGCTCAATGACACATTCATTGAAGTATGCCAGAGCTAAAATCTATAAACTATTGACTCTTTTATCGCTTTCCTGCTCTCAGAAGTAATGTTCTGCTAGAAAGTGTTTTACAGTTGGAATTTCTTATCAGTGAGGATCACTTCCTGTCTGAGTCAGGACTGAGTCAGCCACTTACATACCTGATATTTAACGCTTTCAGGCAGAGAAAGGAAAAAAAGGAACACAGCATAGTTATTTATGTGCCAGGCGCTGTACATACACATGTCTATCTCATCATGTCACCTCAGGTATCCTTTAAAAGGAAATACAGAAATGTGGCAGCCTCTATATCCCTCTCATTTGTATTTTAACTAGAAAGCATCTCCATCTTGTGGTCAAACTGGGATATTGCATTTGTAAAAGCATCTTTTCGATAGCATTGAATCACAGCCGGACAAGCTATGTTTGTAAGGAGTATGCCTGCATGTGGTTTTCTTAGCGGTTTATGAAAGTTGGATATTGCTTGATCTGAAATTCCCTGGCTACAGATGTGTGTGAGGACCCCAGATGTCAGGTCTGACCTCTCAGTCAACCGGAATATCAACACTGCCAAACTTAAAGTGTACCTGTAGGGGAAAAAGTGCCCCTATGAGGAGAAGGAAACCACTGCATCCTGGAGAGGCCTCCCCCATCCTCCTCCACTCCAGCGCTGGGACTCCTGAAAAGCCACTTAACGGCTCACGCATTAGCACGGACCTGCTCGGGCTCTGCTTTTTTCATTTAAGCTCAATCGGGTCCGTGCTTCAGGGGTCTCAGGTGTAGTGCAGCCACGCTTCGGAGGTCTCATCGCTGAATCTGATCCAGAGAGTTCCCCCTCCCAAGGTAGGTATCCCCCTCCCGAGGTAAGTATCCAAAATACACTGCAGCAAACCTCACAGATTTGCTTGAAAGGACAACTTTAAGCTATCGGCAGGGGACCAGAGGATTGGTTTGTACAAGCGCGGGCACAGGACGTATGCAGGGGGGCGGTGAAAGCCCCAGGTAAGTGCATTGGCCCGCAAGATTAAAGTTGCAGAAAACAGAAGTGAGCCGCGACGGGGGACCGGAGGATCGTTTTGTCCTGGCGCGGGCCCAAGGTAAGAATCTATTTTTTTTATTTATTTATTTATTTATTTTTTAATAGTCTACAGTTGTCCTTTAAATGCATCACATTCGAAGTATTGTCTCGCACTCACTAATGGATCAAACCCATAGTATTTAAGGGAAGTGCAACAGCTGAAAAGAGGGATGAGGCCCTCTATGCAGTATTTAACAAGGAAGAAAGCTGGCACATCCAAAATCAATCTTTATTAGTTCCATGTAAAAATATGGCCAACGTTTCAGAGCCGTGTAGGGCCCCTTTGTCAAGGCAATGTTTGCTCTGAGGCAAAGATCTGTTTGCTGCTGTGCAAAAAATTCTGCATAGGAATTCGGGAGTCTGGCTCCTCTAAAACACTCGCTGTCAGCGATGTGTATTCATCTGGGGTCAACATTGCCTTGACAAAGGGGCCCTACGCGGCTCCGAAACGTTGCCCATATTTTTACATGGAACTAATAAAGATTGATTTTGGATGTGCCAGCTTTCTTCCTTGTTGTCCTTTAAATGCAACCTAAAGTAAAAGTAAACTTATGAGATAAGTGTCTGTAGAACTAATGCTGAATAGAAATTTTATAATAATTTTATTTTTGGTTTTAGGATGGAACTTTGAGTCATAATTAATGTCACACATTATTGCTGTTCATTCAGCTCCCGCAAAGACAAACAATGAGTGAGGCCACAATCACAGTGGGACATGTTCCCTGTATAACGCTACGGAACAAAAAAGTTGTACCGCTTCTTATGGCCAAGTTGCATTGCATACAATGAAGCATATAGTCAAATAAAAGTATGCTTCACTGTACCTGTTCACAAATGTTCACACTTAAAAGAGCAAAACGCCGGTGATTACCGCCAGTGTTTCGCGGGGGTGATTTTTCCATGTTGAAAAAAATCACTGGACACTGCATCGATTTTTCTGCGATCGCGTTTAGCGCTTCTATAGCACTGAAACGCGATCGCCGGGAAATCGCTTGAAAATGGTGCAGGCTACACATTTGCGTTTCGCCCAAGTGAGAACGGGCCCATAGGGTATTATAGCACTAGCACTTTAAAAAGCTCTAGCGCTTGAGCGTTTTGCCAAAATTGCCGGCAAAACGCTCTAGTGTGAATGGGCCCTTAGTCAGTGTTTGCCCATTGTGAAATCTTTCCTCTCCCTGATTTACATTCTGAAAAGTATCACAGGTGGCGACATCTTTAGTGCTGACAAGGTGCATCACTGAGGTATGGATGTTTGTTGTGTGTTCCAAAGTGAGCAGAGATAACACCTTGGCCAATATGCAATTCACTTATCGCCTAGGAGATCATTTTCATAATCTCTTTGAAATAACTTTTTGGCATTTTACAAATGATGAAAAAATGCTATAAAAATTATTCTTAGTATTTTCTTGCTTGCTGATGATTTAAAAGCCATTTTATGATTAGGTGTGAAAATATCACCTAGGAGGAAACTCAGGAGAAATAGTGAATTGCATATGGGCCCATACACTATTCACTTTTTCTCCAAGTGGATATTGTCACACCTTATCAATAAAATGTCTTTTAACCACTTTACCCCCGCCCGTACGGATTTCTCCGTCCCTTTTTCCATCCTTTAACCCCCAGGGACGGAGAAATCCGTACTTTCCGCGTTCCCGACGCTGTCCGCGCTCCCGCTCGTAAACACGCCGCCCGCCGCTAGTAAACACGCCGCCGGCCGCTCGCCCGGAGATCAATAAACGGGAAAATCCATTCCCGTTCGTTGATATAAGCCCCACAATGATCCGCTGCTCTCCTATGGGCAGCGCGATCATTGTGAGAAAAAACTCACGTGTCCAGCCTCCTTATTCTTCCTCCAAGCTTCCGGAAGGACGCTTGGAGGTCGCATGAAAACAAAAAGTTACTGTGGCCATCTTGTGGCCAAATAGTAAACTACACCCTACACATTTTTCACATACAAATAAATGATTTTTACACAAAAAATTAACTCATTACCTCCCACACTCCCCATTTTTTTTTTTTTTTGTAATTAAAAAAAAATTCAAAAATGTACAATTAAAAAAAATACATAAATAGTTACCTTAGGGACTGAACTTTTTTAATATTTATGTCAAGAGGGTATAACACTGTTACTTTATAAACTATGGGCTTGTAATTAGGGATGGATGCAAAACTGAAAAAAATGCACCTTTATTTCCAAATAAAATATTGGCGCCAAACATTGTGATAGGGACATAATTTAAATGGTTTTATAACCGGGACAAAAGGGCAAATAAATGTCATGGGTTTTAATTACAGTAGCATGCATTATTTAAAAACTATAATGGCCGAAAACTGAAAAATAATTATTTTTTTCCCTACATTTTTCCTATTTTCCCATTAAAACACATTTAGAAAAAAATAATTCTTGGCATAATGTCCCACCTAAAGAAAGCCTAATTGGTGGCGGAAAAAACAAGATATAGTTCATTTCATTGCGATAAGTAATGATAAAGTTATAGACGAATGAATGGAAGGAGCGCTGAAAGGTGAAAATTGCTCTGGTTCTCAGGGGGTAAAACCCCTCAGTGGTGAAGTGGTTAAATCATCAGGAAGCAAAAATATACGGTACTCAAAATAATTTTTATAGTACTTTTTCATCTACTTTTTGGTACTTTTTCAATTGCAAAGTGCTGAAAAGTTATTTTTAAAAAGAAGTTGAAAAATTACCTCCTATGGGAAAATTCAGGAGAAAAAGTGACTTGCATATGGCCCCTGGTCTCCCAGAGTGCATTGGGAGGAGAAGGCTGCATAAGTAATTAAATAGCCTAGGCCAGTGATGGCTAACCTTGGCACTCCAGCTGTGACAGAACTACAAATCCCATCATGCCGCTGTCTCCTCGAGTTATGCTTAGAGCTGTCAGAGTATTGCAATGCTTCATGGGACTTGTAGTTCCACCACAGCTGGAATGCCAAAGTTAGCCATCACCGGCCTAGGCGGAGAATAACTTGCGGGGTTAGGTACCAATAAACAACAATATATAGGAAAGTGCTTATAATGCTGAAACTAGGATAATTAATGTAACATGGAGTATTCGGAATAATTGAGTACATTCTTCTGTATGTTGTTGCAATGCCTCTATAACAACAGTTATTATCACACACAGCTTCCACTGTCGGGGGATAGTAAATGCAACATTGAGGAAACCACATATATAGATGAGAAAATAAGTCAGGAAATGATAACTCCCCTGCAAAGGCCCCTGTGTGTTCACTGGCTATGGCTGAACAGAGGATCAGCCGGATATGCAGATTGAAGTTTATATTTATGCCCTCAACCATGTACATTTATCAGGTCATTCAATCAGCAGTTTAGAGCTTTCATTTGCCCATGGCTATTTCTGGTTCCTGTTAAAGCGGACCTGAACCTCGCACAGGACAGAAGGAAAACACAGAGAAATGCACCCAGTATGCACTTAGAGTGTTTAGCTTAATTCCCCCTCATCTGTGACTAATCACAAGTTGTAATTTGATCTCTCCCGTGTCAGCTGACTACCACAGCAGAAAGGCTAATTGGAAAGCACAGGGTGTTAACCCTATGTATGCTTCCATAAAAGCAGGAAGTAGATACACTGCAGATTTATTGCATATGTATCAGCTGTAACAAAGAAATGTTTTTCTTTAAAGGTTATTATGCTGTTGCTTATCTTTTAGAGCAGAGAGGAAGTTCTGAGTTCAGGTCCGCTTGAAGCAGAAATCTGCTAATTCCATTTGTACACATGGCCTGATGCTTTCCTTTCATGCAATGATCTCTCATAAAACCCTCAAATATCGGACGCCTGTCAATGGACTGCAGACTCTTTTTTTTCAGGCTGACATTACACAAATAATCTGTTGGAAAGATGGTACATTTTTAATGACATTAAACTGAATTTCCGGTGAATTTGCCTGTGTTAATATCATGCACGGATTTTTTTCCGGTACGAAGCTTATTGTGAAAAACTGAACTTTTGTTTGCATTAAAATCTGCATGATTTTTTTTAACCGCGGTTAATAAACGTCAATGCGAATGCAAAAATTTGAACTAAATTTTGTGAATTAAATCTTTAGATTGTAAGCTCACAAGGGCAGGGCTCTCTCCCCCTTTTGTGTCTTGGAACTCATTATACATTTTATTCATGATGTTACTTTAGTCACTGTCACAACCAAGTCTGTATTTTGTATGGATTCTGTATTTTGTATATTGCTGTATACAATTGTCTGTATTATTATGTACCCTGTGTTTGTTTCTTACTTTGTACAGCGCCACCGAATATGATGGCGCTTTATAAATCAATAATAATAATTAAATGTGTAACAAATGCATTTTTGTACATTTGCAATTTTCATGCAAATTGTAATGTATTAACCCTGCCTCACAATTTCCTTCTCAGTTATTTGTGATTTTTAGGCAGAACCCTGCCTCACGGTTTCCTTGCTCTGTTATGTTTGATTTTTAGGCAGAACTCTGCCTCACAGATTCCTTGCGCCAATTTTTTTTTATTTTTAGGCAGAACCCTGCCTCACGATTTCCTTGTCAGTTATTTATTATTTTTAGGCATGTATGGAGCAGCACAATTACAGCTGTATGAAACAATTTCTGCAGAGAAATAGGTGCAGACTGAAGTGCTAAGTACTGCACATGCAGTTGCAAAGAAGAAGGTGCCCTCTTGTGGTCACACATCATTGGTGACAATTACTATAATTTTTTTTTTTTAATTCAGAAATATTAAAAGAAAATTCTTAATTGTAGAATATTTATAACATGGACATATACACACATAAAATATACATTAATTTTTCTCTTGAGTTTTCTCTCCTGAGATATTTTCATGCCTTCTCAATAAAATACTACACTACAGCAAGCAGGAAAATACTCAAAGTACATTTGGAATATCTTTTTTACAGTACCTACTTTTTAGTACTTTTTCATTTGCAAAGTACTTAAAAGTTACTTTGTAAAGAAAAAAAGCTAAGCATTACCTCCTGTGAGAAAACAAGTTAATTATATATGGGCCATTGTCTTCTGTAGTGAAAATCATTTATAAAGTTATAAGTGCACTTTATTATTTTAAGTATGTGTCTGATGTTGCTACTGAACTTAGAGGTGGACTGCGCAGCCGGCTGCTGATCCAGCTGTGTCAGAGTGTCAGAGCTCCTCTCCCGCTTCAGATCACACAGGGTCCTGTCCAGCAGATAAGGCCCGGTTCACATTAGCGTTCGCTATCCGGATTTTCCGGATCTGATCCGGACCGCATACTGTACAAACGGAACGTACATTCCGCATAGCAATGTAAAGTCTATGCGGACGTTCACATGCGTCCGTTCCGTATGTATCGGAGCTGGATCGGATCCGGACTCCGGACTCTTTTCCAACATGCGCTATTTTTTGGGTCCGGATCTCCGGCCCACGCACCCGGACCGGAGCCGGACCTGAGCCTGACAGCACCATCCGGAACACAGAAACCAATGGGAAACGGAAGGCTCAGAACACACTGCCTACAAAAACCTGACGTTCTACCCCACTTCCTATGCGTATCCAAGCGGCCATTTCGGATGGGGACACATGGGCCAAGCATGTCTGGAGTGGAGCAGCAGTGACAGACGTGCTGGAGCTGTTTGGCAGTATGTTGGGAGGTGGAGGTGTGGCCTACAGCGGAGGAACCTGATTCTACAGGTGCACCAGGTGCACCTTCTGCTGACCCCAACATTTTTTTTTTTAAATGTAACTATTTTTTGCCCACGGATCCGGATGGCAGCCTGATGCATGCCTGATACAAACGGACCGGATCTGGATCGGAACCGTACGGTTCTGATCAGGATCAGGTCCTGATCCGATCAGGATCCGGTCCGTTTACTTGCCAAAACGCAAGTGTGAACAGGGCCTAAACCATGGGCAACTGCTCGCAGAGGGATGCCTGTTCCTGGCTCACCAGGTTGTTTCCCTGCAGGAAGGGAGCCAACACCAAGCACAACTGCTGCATCTGCCCCCATTGCGCGTTGGAGAGGACCTGGAGGTTGGTGGTGGTGCCGGAAATAGTTGCGTCCATGATGTAGCAGCTGACAGCCCTCCTCTGCTCAAGCAGCCGCTCCAACATCGCCAGGGTGGAATTCCAGCGAGTTGGCACATCGATGACAAGCCGGTGTCGTGGCAGGCCCTGGCCCTGCTGCAGGTTGGCTAGATTTGCTGAGGCACCGGTCGGAGCGGCAGAGATGGTGCACAATTTTCCTTGCCACTTCCAGCAGATTGTCCATTCCCGGGTAGGTGCACAGGAACTTCTGCACCACCAGGTTCAGGACGTGGGCCAAACAGGGGATGTGGGTCAAGTCTCTCCTGGTGATGGCAGCCAGCAGGTTGGCCGCATTGTCGGACACCACCAATCTGACACTGAGGCCTCTGGGGGTCAGCAACTTCTACTCCTGCTCCCTAAAGTTTAGAAGCATGTTGTCTGCCATCAGTTTGGTCTTCCCCAGGCTGAAAATCTCCAACAGCGCTTGGCAGTGGCGGGCCTTCACGCTGCTGCTGAGGCGGGGACGCTTGGTGGCGGCGAGTGTGCCGGAGGAGGAGGGACCTGGATCAGAGGAGCCTGCTGCAGCTCCCCTGAACCCGTGGGGTGGCATCGCCAACTGGGCTGCTGCTGCTGTGCCCGAGGATGGACCTGCTGCTTCCCCACCCCTTTCCACCAGGCTGACCCAGTGAGCCATGAAGGACAGGTAGCGGTCTGTCCCGAAACGGCTGCTCCAGGAGTCCATGGTGACGTGGACCCGCTTGCTCACGGCGTGATCGAGCGAACGGGCCACGTTCGCCAACGCAAACTGGTGCAGTGCTGGGATCGCCGTGCGGGAGAAGTAGTGGCGGCTGGGGATTCGCCACTCCGGGATCCCATACTGCAGGAGCGCTCTCATGTCACTCCTCTCCTGCACGAATGAGTACCCGTTCAAAATCCGGACGCACCTGTAGTTGGGAGGCAGAGCCTTGGTCACACCGGGAAGGGTGTTTGCCTGCATGGGAGGATGAGGAGTCAACCGTGGAGGGAGCAGAGGAGGCCACTGAGGACTGGCTGCAGAACCAGCCTCAATCGCGCCAGCACTGACAAAGTGCACAGGGGGGGAGGGCAGTGAGTTTCCCCGCTCCTGCTGCTGATGCAGGCTGTGCAGTGGGTCTCTGGCTCTGACCACTGCCAGCGCCATTGTCCTTCAGCCTCTGAAACTCCTTGTACTCCTGCGGGTGCTTGGTCTGCAAGTGGGTCTGCAGGCATGAGGTACCCATCTTGGACAGATCACAACCTTTGCTCAGGCTGGCCCTGCAGTTGTTGCAAACTGTTCGGCTCTCATCCGTGTCGGATACAACAACAACAAAAAATGCCAGATTGGGGATCTGAACTTTCCCTTCAGGCTTAAAGGCTGGCCTTTTCTCTCTTTGGTTGGGTGTTGACTGGTGCAGGAGCCGGTGGTGGTAGCGGCTGAAGCAGCAGGCTGTGGCTCCTGCCTTCCACGCCCTCTGCTGGCATTGCTCCTGAGCCTCTGTGGCACAGCGGCCGCCTCATTCTCCTCAGAGCTGCCTTCACCCAACTGTGGCACATAGGGATGGTCCCGCACCTCATTATCATCATCACCATCATAATCATCATTATCATCCTCCCCAAACAGCTCCTCTGAGCCCGCAACCACCTCTTCTGCCCCAACACACCCTGGACCAGGCCCCTTCTTCTCATGAAAATTAGGTTGTTGTTTGCCGTCGCCGACAACAAACTCCTCCATCTCCAACTCCGCCTTGCCTGTCCCCATCATCATCTCCTCAAATTCTGCCACAACTGCCCTCGAGCCGCTCGCGGTCCTTGGGCTCAACAGCAAGCTCAGTGAGGGCGGGCTGGCCACTGGGGTCGACGTGACCTCAAGCGGTGGTGGAGGGCGGCTGCTGCTGCGGACCGGAGTGCTGGTGGTGTCGGCACTGGTCTCGCTGGAGGTCTGTCTGGAATCGGTGGCCTGCTCCGCCATCAGTTCCACTACAGCCTGTGCATGACTGTGGTCAATGGGCCGGCGACGTTGACCCATGGCAAAGATGGGTGCAACACGCTGCTGTTGCGCCTCTGCTCCCTCCTCCACAACTGTGTGGCCAGTGGCTGGCGGCCGACCAGTCACAGACCTGCCAGCAGTGGTGGCAGCAATGGCGCTGCCCCTCCTGGTGGTGCCTCGCCCTCTACCCCTGCCAGTCATTGTACAGTACAAATACAAAAAGAAAAACAAAACAAATTATTTATATATATATATATATATATATATATATATATATATATAGCGGGAAAGGGTGTAAACTTTAATAAAGAGGGGTGGGTTGGTGACATTTTTTTTTTTTTAACTAGTAGTAGACCAGTCACTCAGTCAGTACAAGTCACGAACAATGACAGGTAGTTCACTTCACTGCACGTAAACGGTCAGTGACAAACGTCACACTTCACTGTACTATAGTGGACGAAGTAAATGTAGCACTAAGTAACAAGAGTGACAGACAGTGACACTAAAAGACTGTCCGACTGTCACACTGCAATCAATACAGTCAGTCAGGCAGATGCAGCAGTCAGAAAATAATCAAACAGATGTTGGCCTGCCTGCTGCTTGTACTGCGGCTGCTAGTCTAACACTAAATGAAGTAAAATAATAAAATAAACAGTACAAATGATGAACTACACTACACAACAGCTAACTAATCCCTCACCTACAGAGACTAGTAGGCTAAGGCTACCCTAGGCTAGTAGGCCTAGCCTGCACACAGACTAACACTAGCCTAGCACAGTATACACTAGCGGACTAGAATACTCAAATCACTATCTACCTATATAGCAATATAATCAATGTGTTCAGAATGTGGTTAGGATGCAAAACGCTCCATTTTCACAGTGAAAGAGACAGCAGCACTGGAGATGCTCAGTACCACAAGTCACACAGCAAGGACGAAATCCTAAAATGGCCTCCGCCTTATATAGAGGAGGGGAGGGCCAGGCTCCCCTCCTCTGATTGGTTGCTAGTGCCTCGGCTGGGGGCCCTCTGATTGGCCCAACGACGCCAGCCAATGGCTACTGCGTGTGTGCATTGCAAATTCGTGATCGTGGATTTACGCCGTGATCGCGATCGAATTTGCGATAATCACGAATGGACGCGAATTTACCCCTAATAGAGATAGAGAATGAAGCAGCTGTGATTCCGTGATCTGTGTTGATCACGGATTCTGAATTTTCCCGAATTCGAAGCCAAAAAATGCTTGTGATCACGGGTAATTCGTGATCACGAGGTCCTCGAGAGCAACCCTGATTGCTACTACAAGGCGCTACAGCTGTCCAAATTAGTGGTGGTCAACACTCAAGAAACAGTACCATTAAGGGTATACTTGGAATCACAGCTGCTTCATTCTCTATGCAATTCATGCAATTCACTTTTTCACCTGAGTTTTCTCCAAGGTGATATTAACACAACTTGTAAATAAAAAGTTTAAACCACAAACCAGCAAACAAATACTCAAAATAAATTTGGCAGTTCTTTTTCAATTACTTTTTGGTACTTTCCACATTGCAAAGTGCTAAAAAGTTATTAAAAATCAAAAAATAAAAATGATCTCCTAGGAGAAAACGTGAATTGCATATGGCCCCTTTTGTTCTAAATTTTCTCCTAGGTGAAATTTTCAGACCTTAGTAATAAAATGGCGGTTAAGCCACCAGCAAGCAAGAAAATAAGAGAATAATTTTGGCAGCACTTTTTCACCTACTTTTAGTACCTTTTCAATTGCAGATTGCTGGAAAGTTCGTAAAACAGATGAAAAATTATCTCCTGGGAGAAAAATTTAGAAATAAAGTGAATTGCAAATGGCCCAATGTGGGCAAAACAAATCAATCTAGTGCATGTAAGGAAGCTATCCGCAGTTTCAATACCCTCTCTGGTCCGATGGAAACGGTGTTGGTATAAATACCGTTTTCAATCACCTTTTTGTTGCATGTTGGAGTCATTCCATAATCCTGACTTCACTTCTGGCCACCGCCATCACAGGAGCCTATAGGCACAGATCTCCTGGCACCCTAGACTTCGTCCTCCACGAACCCACAAACCCCCACCAAACTGCATCGTAACGTAAGTGTGCTGGCTGGCCCAGCTGTTGCTTCTCTCTTACTTCCCTTGCCCGGGGGAGGTAGCCACAAGTGCCCCTTAGAATTATGTAGCTGGAGGTAACCTCAGTATTAGTAGCTAGTGATGCCTCCAGGTATTAGGTAGCTAGAGGTGCCCCCAGTTCAGTTGAATGGTGGATCTCATCAGTGGAATGCCGAGAGCCGGACGAGTAACCTCTCATTTATGCTGTTCTCAGGACTCTGCATAGGGAAGGAGGAAGGGAGGCACTTGGGGAAGGGAGGGAGCCGCCTTTCCATCATCAGGCGCCTGTAGGCACGTGTGTAGACGCTATTTAAATGGTGCAACAAAACAAGAGCTGGGCAAGCACCATCACACTATAATACTGGGTGTAAATAAGCCCTATAGAGTAAGCAAAACGAATGTGCAGAAAGGGTCATTCAAAAACAAAGGGGAGAAAAGGATCCTAATAAGACCACACCAAACCAAAATTGAAAAAACAATATAACCATGCTTTTGCCGATGGACCCTTTTGCTATTTTATTGGGGATTAAACCCTCGGAGAGAACGTTCCCACACACAGGCTTATCCAGCATGTGATGGCGATTGCTAAGAAACACCTAGCTGCCAACCAATTGGAGGTCCCCCCACCACTCCACAGACTCCATCTCTGAGCTTCTTAATCAGACTATGCTCTGTGAACACATTTTAGCCAAAATTAAGGACACTATGCCTAACTTCAAGACTTTGATTCCATTGATGACTTCGCAGGACAACCTGGGCTTATCCTACATATTGCAGTCTTTTTAGGATCTTTCTTTTCTTCTCTAGCGATGCACTTGACGATTATGATGTAGTTTTATACGTTTCGTCCTACTGCCTGGAAACAAAATGCACTGTACTTATACTCTTGTACATATACTCAATGTACTGTATACTCTTGTACAATCCCTCTCCCCTGGCTCAATTGGCATGAGTGGCTAACACCCTTGAGCCATAACCCCCCCATATACCTGTTCTTACCCCCTCTACAAGAAGATTTGTGTTATTTGCAGTTCACCAAGACTCTCTTTGCCTGCTTTCTTTGATATGCAGTTATCTTTGCCCCCCCCCCCCTTGTCTTGGCAGAGACAGTGCTGACCAGGCACCTCAGCTGAGAACCATCTATCGTGAGCAGGCTTTATCAGTGGACCAAATCTACTGACATTAAACCAACAAAAGTTGATTTAGGCAATATTTTTAAAGTGTACCTGTCATGGGGGGAATGTTCTATTTTGCTTACTTGGGCCTTCTTCCAGCTCCCCGAAGCCTGACTAGAGGTTTTGCTTGAACTGGTGATGTGGCAGCATACGGATATTCTGAGCAGGTGCATCATCAGGTCGGGACAGACATCTAATGCCAGCAGCACGCACCACAGAGGGAAGAAGGAAGCTCTGCACTAGTGCAGCCAAGCAGCACAGGTTTCTCAGTTTTCTCCCCTCACTTTCCTTTGAGCAGCTGTGCCCTTCTGAAAGTTTGCCGACTCACCATTTAGGAACTAATGCGCATGTGTGCTCCTGTGGGCGGGAACGTTCTATGCAAGCAAAAAGGCGTGCGGCCTGGCCCGCACATGCACAGTGGCTGGCAACAGGCGATCTTTTGGAGGGTCACAGCTGATCAATGGAGTGCAACGGGAGAAAACTGAGGGACCTGTCAGACTTCGGGGGCTGGAAGAAGCCCCATGTAAGTAAAATAAAACTTGTTTCCCGTGACAGGTTTACTTTAACCACTTAATTAGCAGTGATCTCTGCCCCCTTAAGCCCCCGCTGGTACAGAACGCACGTTGGGAACCTGGGCCACCCACTCTACCGTCTCTATGACGGCAGAGTTCCTGTGAGCCGGTCAGGAGCCTTTGATTGGCTCCTGACCCTACCTATCAATGTAAACCAATGGGAGTTGCTTACATTGATGGACATGGTCAGGAGCCAATGAAATTGGCTCCTGACCCGCTCACAGGGCTCTGCCGTCAGAGACAGGCGGAGCAAGTGAGCTGCAACGGGAGATAGCGAGGATTCAGCGGCGAGATCAGCAGGAGTGACGAAAACGGTGGATGCGCGCAGTGGCAGTGAGTTGAAATCTACGCCCTGGCAGCCAGATCAGCATCAAAACAGGGTGTAGATTTCAACTATGGCGGTCTGTAAGTAGTTAATCACTCACTAGCCGAAAAGGGAAGATACCAGGGAAATATATACACACACAATGTCTAAAAAAGACAAGCCCTATAGGTACAAGTAAAAGGTCGAGGTACACCTGAGTAAATAAACCAATTGGTTGTATAACAAACGCCCATGTATAAGGGTGGATGTCAGTGGTGCACTCCCTTAATGGGGGTAGCACAGGCAGCACCTGTGGGGGTCCTGGCTGATCCCCCCCACTAGACGTAGCAAAGTGGGGTGTAGCTATCCCACAGGTACAAGGTGCTGGTGCACCAGGACAACAGAGGAGGTGTAGGGCTATGAACTAGCTGCCTCAGGCCAGGTAATACTGGGTAGAGCCCAACAATACTGCCTGACTCCACTGTGTCCAAAATCAAAGGGTGGATGGCAGAGAGCAAAGTTACCACTGGTGCAACAGGCCAGTGGAGTCTCTGAGACAGATACACAATCTGGAAGTGAATCTAACACCTCAACCTCCCATACCCGGGTGCGACCACGCAATAAAAGGAAACCCGGTCAACATAAGCCTAGAAAAAAACCTAGAAACCCACCTAGAGACAAACAGCCCGTTTTTTTAGATCGAACCCCTACCAATCCCAGACCAACATGTGTAGAGGGACAAGATCAGGATCCCCAGACAGGAAAAATAAAAGAACATACCAAAACTTTAAGAAACAGACAACAATGGGGCTACACGGGCAGGTGGAGGGGCAGACCGAACCATCAGTGGTAGAAGGGGACAATGCCACTATCATTGACCCTTCTCAGGGTAGCTCAGACCAATTGAGGGTAGTGAACCTCTCCTCTGTCGCCTTGACTTCAACTCAGATTTACTTTTGTACTAACCAGTAGATTCAATGCATTTGACTGGACTAAAGACGTTAACTTGTTTGCTAGGAAATTGACACTTATTAAGATGTTTGAGAACAAAGATGCTAAAGACAAAAAAAGTGCTCTAAATGAAAGGGAGGCACTTGAGGCCCTACAAGAATTACTGAATGAAAATGAAGGGGGCACCATGACTCTAGCACCACCTAGTGGGGTAAAGCCTAAAAGCACATTTTGTCCATCTATTAACCAATACCCTCAAATCCATACTTTTGTGGACATGGTGACACGCGCTCTGCGTACATTAGAGAATAACACAGCAAGAATCCCAGTACGTGACAATCTTAGTCGGGAGGAAAGGCAGGCCCTGAATGTATTAAAAGGTGACAATCGTTTGATCATCAAACCCGCGGATAAGGGGGGTAACGTTGTTGTACTAGATAGGGAGATGTATGAACTTATGTGCCTCACCATATTGAATAACAGAGAATAATATGGTCTAGTAGTTAATCACTAACAGTTTTCTTGCAACATTTTTGAAGCATTAAGTTTTTACTTCTCTGTTCTTTGGCTGATAGTTCAGTTAGTTAATTGATTGTATTTACCTTTATTGTCAAATGTACTCAGCGAGAGGGATATGGAGGCTGACATATTTTCCTTTTAAGCAATGTAAATTGCCTGGCTGTCTTGCTGATCCTCTGCCTCTAATTCTTTTAACCATAAGCCCAAAATAAGCATACCGATCAGGTGCTCTGACTGAAATCTGACTAAATTAGCCACATGCTTTTTATTCAGGTGTGTGATTTAAGATGGCCATTCATCAGGTGGCTTGGTGGCTGATCGGCCATTGGATTACATTACTATAATCGAATCACATGAAAATCGGTGCTGACAAGAGCATGCACGATTGACAGTGCAACTAGTGCAAACCTGACTTTGACAGTGCAAACTGGTTGCATGTATCGATCAGACATGCTGCAAGATGTCAGGCCGACATGCTCGATTGAGTGCTCAGCCGTGCGATATCGGGATGAGCGACAAACATGCCAGAACTATATTTTGCACTGTATAGAGGAGGCTGCAATTGTGACCGTTTCAGTACCCTTTTAGCAATCCTCTAATATTACTGCACGCAGATGAAAAAGCCAACCATATTTTTTAAACTCCAATCCAGGTTTTCTGATTTACTTACAATCGCCAATGTTCTTCAACCCAAGTACTTCAGGACCACGGGAAGCAGATGGTTGGGGCTCAATAATCTCAGCCAGACACCAAGAGGACTGAAGTATCAGGTCTCCCATCCTGACAGGTACTATTCAGATCAACATTTAGGACTAACTAGACATACCACTGGTGTATGTGGAGTGTAAGCGTGTTCAGTGTAAGTGTATAGGCTATGGTTTGGGATGATTAATGAGATGTTAATAATTATAAATAGATGGTCCATTTCTTTAAACACTTTGCTGAATTTAAATAAATACACAAATTATGCTTGTCGTAGAAGATAATCTTATAAAAACAGGTACTGCTTGTATTGCCTATAATGATGGCAATAAAGAATGGACACACCCAAAAAGACACCTGGTCCAGATGGGTTGACGGCCGAGTTTTACAGGGCTTTCAAGTCATTTCTGGCACCACAATTGGCAGAGCTCTTTAATCAATGTCTTGCTGAGGGTGAGTTACCACCATCCATGAGACAGTCAGCGGTGATCCTTTTGTCAAAAGGCAAAGATCCTGAGATAATTGAGAACTGGCGCCCCATCAGTCTTCTCAACATCGACAGGAAGATTCTGGCAAAAATTTTGTTCTGGCGATTGTCTCAGGCGACATGTGTGCTTTCTCGCCACCAGCACTGCTCGATTTCAGGAAAAAGTACTTTCTCAGCACTTTTGGCTGTCCGGGAAGTCCTGGAACGTTGCAGGGCTGAGGGCTGGGGAAAGTATTTGCTGGCACTGGATCAGTCTAAAGCCTTTGATCGGGTCAACCATAAGTACCTATGGAGGCTACTTTGTGTGTACGGCCTACAGGGAGGTTTTGTTGATTGGATTCGTACTTTGTACAAAGGGGCAGAGAGTTTCATGCTTATTAATGGCTGGGTTGGTGAACCTTTTGAAGTAAGTTCTGGTGTGCGTCAGGGTTGTCCGCTGAGCTCCCTCCTGTACGTATTTGCTATCGATCCTTTCGTGAGAAGGTTGGAGGGCGGTGCGCTCAGTGGAGTTCCTGTGGGCATCCCTGGTGTCTCACCCTTCAGGGTTGTGGCCTATGCTGATGATGTGACTGTGGTGATCTCTAAGGCAGAGGAAGCAGAGGTGGTAGTCTCGGAGATTGCCGAGTACTCAGAAGCATCAGGCTCACAAGTCAATCCAGACAAGTGTGAAATTTTCTGGATGGGGAATGATGGAGAGAGCTTTGTACTTCCTGGCTCCTTTCCCGTGCCCCAGCCGAAAATCAAGATTCTTGGCATCGAATTTGGACCTGGTGACTATGGTCATCAAAATTGGGTTAGTAGGCTGAATGATGTCAGCACCAAAGTAGCACGATGGAAAGGTTGGAAATTGACCTTTAGGGAAAGGGTGGACCTGATCAAGAGCCATCTGGTTCCAATCCTCTTATATGTCAGCTATGTTGCAGTTTTGCCTCAATCTCTGTATGCAAGGATCTGTGATCTGTTTTTCCAGATGCTCTGGGGAAATAGATTAAACATCATGCGTAGAAGCATCACCTACAGAGCCAGGCGGGAGGGTGGCATAGACATGGTCAACCCAATTGTTTTCTTTACTCTGATTTTTATTAAACACAATCTTGGTAATATGTTTGCAGAGAACCCACCTGACTGGGTAGGCATCTTTCGGACCTGGTTTGGGACTTACCTCAAGAGTTGGGAAAGTGGTGGTTCAGTGAAGAGACTGGCATCACGTCGTGACTATCTTCCGACCTATGTTGTTATGTGCTTGAGAAAATTAAGGCAGTGGGGATTGACTGTGGAGGATATCAAATCGGTCGAGAGGCGTGTCCTTACGATCCGGGTGGTAGACTCATACTTTCATGAGCCACTGTACCTGAGAGATTGCCCAAGCGTAAAATTGGAGGAGGGTTTGCGACTTCTTAATTCACCGCGGATTCCAAATAAATTGTGGGATATTGCTTGGCTCTCTTTTCATGGCAAGCTTTACGTTAGAAGTAATGTTAAGTGCTTGAAGGTGGAAGCACGTGGATGTCCTCGTGAGGAGTGTGGTGGTGTTGAGGAATCCATGGACCACTTTCTACTTCATTGTCCTTTTAACGTTGAAGTGTATAAACAGGTGGGAGGAAGCCTAGGTATTCCCTTTCTGGAGCGTCTAAGTTACGCAGAGTGGGCGTATGGAGCATTCAGACACCACCAGGGTTTTGATTTATGCACCTTATACTTAGTCAGCTTAGTTGTTAGGCAGCACACATGGTTGGCACGGTGTCAGGTACCACTTAGGCATAAAACCATTCCTGTTCAGGTGGTGGTAGGCAATATTCTGGGTGAGGTATCTAGGATCCGGGACTTGGAGAGGCGTAGTTTGGGCAGAGGTGCCTGGGTTCTTGCGTGGCAGAACATCAGGCCTCCTTAGCCTATCTCCGTCTCTTCTGGGTGAGCTCTCTGTTTCTTATCACCCTTTTCAGTTTTTTTTTATTTTTTCCATACCTTTTTTGATGATTGGCCGCAGACATAATTAGTGGAGTTATCCCTCCAACTAACTTATGGGTGTCCTTGTTTGTCCTGTGTTGATTTTGATATTTTTGTCTTTGTTTACCCCTCCTGCATAAATGGCAGAATGAGTGGTCGTTGTTTCTGGTGATAGTCACTTGTTGGGTGTAGGTGATGGATTCATGTGTCCTGTTGTCCTGTCTGGTTTTGAATGTAGATTGAATGAGTATTCTTCTGCTCAGGGATTTATAATCCTTTGTTTTGCTTGATACAAGTTTGTGATATGGATAATTAATCACCTTGTGTAAATAGTATTGTTGCTAATACATTATGTATAGGATATACAATGTATATATCGATTATGTATGTTTTGCTTTTGTGATCCTTGATCACGAATATCATTATTATTTATTGTATTGTATATTTTGTATATATTTTTTCAATAAAAATCAATAAAGAATGGAGGGGGACTAGGATTCTAATGTCCCTAGTGAACGTCAGATCCATTGTATCTTCAGGACGTTTTCCCCTTTAAATCCTCATTAATCAGAATGCATGTCCTAAACACCAGGGCTGTGGAGTCGGTCCAAAAATCCACCGACTCCGACTCCTCAGTTTAGGATTCCACCGACTCCGACTCCTCGACTCCGACTCCTCTAATTTGCATATTACAATTTTGTTGATTAAAAGTATGTAACATGAAATTCGGCTCTTAACTGCCAACGCTTAGGAATTTTACAAGACAACTGAAGTGAGAAGGATATATAGACTACTATATTTATTCCCTTTAGACTAAAACTAGTCCTTGGTAAGAGTACTTGTAAAAGGTACAAACCGGAACAAAGAACATCTATCAGGCCCTAGGCAATGTAAGTGTGGGTACATGTAAGAATGATGTGCAGGTACTCTGCAGGGGAATGAGGAGATTCTTCCTCTATTACACATTCTTCATGCACAATCTGAACAAGGTTTATGGGTGACAGACAACACCTCTGTGTTCAATGTGCACAGCATTCTCAGTGGATTCCCTGCAGCTCTGTGGGGAGTGCATATGTAGAGTATAGTACTACTGTGTAACAAAGTATACCTGAGACAGATGAAATTAAAGTTTTATACAGACCTGGGGCTTCCTCCAGCCGCCTTCAGGATAATCAGTCCCTCGTTGTCCTCCTCCACCACCTGGATCTTCTGCTATGAGTCCAGGTACTTGAGCCAGTCGGGCGTAGTGCGCATGCACACACTCCGCCGCCAGGAGCATACTACACCTGTGCAGCACTATTGCGCAGGTGCAGAATGTTCCTGGCTGTGGGAGCGGCATGCGGCCGGACAGCGCTGACTGGCTGAATTACCAGGACTCATAGCAGAAGATCCGGGTGGTGGAGGACAGCGAGGGACTGATTAGCCTGAAGGGGGCTGGAGGAAGCCCCAGGTATGTATAAAACTTTACTTTTCATCCGTCTCAGGTACCCTTTAATTTGTAGTCACCAAACCAAATTTTAACAATATATCAAATTATTTGATTTCATCAGCAAAGGGAGTGCATACATTTGCATAATTCAGCATCAATGCAGAATTATTTCCATCTCTTGACCATTGACCATCTCTATTAGTGACACAGCTATACATCAGGCTTTATTCTTACAGCATAGATGTTATTTAGTATATATAAGAGATTCCTGTGTACACATCATATATACAGTCACAATCAGATCTGTATATCTGACCTTAAAAATACGGGGACTGCTTTATTGAAGCAGCGCAAGTAACTAATTTTGATTGGTTTATTTCATTTTTGTGGACTAAGCACAGCTATTACTGTATATATACTGTATATATACATTATTTTTAATGACTATTATCTGAGAAATAGAACATTTTATCATATTTTCTATTTTAATTACAGTTACAAATTCATTAGGAGTCGGAGTCGGTGCATTTTTTCCCGACTCCGACTCCAGGCACCCAAAATTGCCCGACTCCACGACTCCGACTCCACAGCCCTGCTAAACACACCACCCCTCTACCTAGCCCAACATGTTTCACCCCCATAAACTCTGGGGGCTTCGTCAGTGGACAAATACAAAGTACAGCAGTGCTATACATACAAAAACATCAAAATACGTTCATGACACCTCAGTAATATGACATATATACACTATATGTACAAGCCTTTTATTAAAAGTGAAGTTTTAAAGAGACTATCTCCTACAACAAGTATAATTTGTATATTTAGATGGTCTATTTCTAAGCTGCATAACATTGATAAAATGAGCATCAACTCAGTTTGGATTGTGAGCCCCCTTAAAGAGGAACTCCAGCCTAAACAAACATACTGTTATTAAGTTACATTAGTTATGTTAATTAAAATAGATAGGTAATATAATCTTTTACCCACCCTGTTTTAAAAGAACAGGCAAATGTTTGATTTCATAACGGCAGCCATCTTTTTGGTTGAAAGGAGGTGACAGGGAGCATGAGACACAGTTCCAACTATCCTGTGTGCTGATCACCCCTGCCAGTTGCTAGGCAACGTGAACAACAACATAGGAAATCCCATCATGCTTTGCACAGCATCAGGGAAAAACCGCCCGGGCAGGTCTCTTTGATGGGTGCAGCTTAGCTAAAAATGCAGCTAAAAATGATGCTTTGGTAAGAAAAACAAAGTTCTGATGCTGTGAAACTGTTAAAGAAACACCAAGCCTTTTCAGTTCTGCTGAGTAGATTTTTAGTCCGGAGGTTCACTTTAAGGGACAGCTAGCGACAAAGCTACATACACTGTAAGGCGCTGTGGAAGATTGTAGCGCTACTAAACAACTAAATAAATAACCAACAGTTTATTGCCCATTGCTAGTTATGGTTGGTGTGGGCATTGAAGTGCCGAATAATTTTAGTGTTAATGACAATTCAGAAGAGAGGTTATTTTTAGGTATCAGTTTAACCCTTTTGCTGCAGAACTCTCAGTCCACAATTGCACCTCTGGTGCCCAAGCCATGTTTGAGCACAAAGATGAGGGAGCATGTTCATGTTCATCCATCTCCTCATCCGAACACTATGCGGCTATTCTGATATGTAAGCTAGCAGGGAAGAGCAGCATGGTGGCGAGCATGGATAAGGAGCAGCATCTGCCTCACTTCATAGGTAACTGAGCAACTAGAGAGCAGCTTGGATCACCCCTAAATGACAGGCAGAACTTTATTATTTTAAAAAAAAGCATGCGGGAGCTAATGTTAAAGCGGAACCAGGATGAAAAACTAACTATAACAAGTAACTTGTCTATATATCTTATCTAAAGTTTAGATAGTTTACACAGAAAATCTAGCTGCAAACAGCTTCAACAGAATATTATTATTTCTTCCTGTGATACGACAGCAGCCATGTTTGTAAACATTACACACAGGCAAGCTGAGCTCCCATGAGCCTTTTGCTACTGTCTGAAAATGTCAAGGCACTCTGAAAAGCTGTGGACGAGGCTAGTTTAGTTTATAGGGAATTAGAGTATTAAAACAAAAAGTATTTGGCTTAAGGAATGCCCTAGAAACAATATGAAAGGAACACAATTATGCAATGAGTAAAAGTTTATCTCGGATCCACTCTTTGACAGCTTTGATGAGGTGGATCTATGCCATAGCTGTCTGTCAAAGGGTATAGCCTTGCCAAGATGTGTCAATGACAGGATGTGTCAATAACAGTCAAGGGTTTAGGATGCGTCAATGACAGTCAAAGGATTAGGTTGTTTCACTTGAGGTTAGGACATAATTAACCACTTTACCCCCGCGCGTACGTATTTCTCCGCCCCTTTTTCCATCCTTTAACAACCAGGGATGGAGAAATACGTACTTTCCGCGTTCCCGACGCTGTCCGCGCTCCCGCTCGTAAACACGCCGCCCGCCGCTAGTAAACACGCCGCCGCCCGCTCGCCCAGAGATCAATGAACGGGAAAATCCATTCCCGTTCGTTGATCTAAGCCCCGCAATGATCCGCTGCTCTCCTATGGGCAGCGCGATCATTGTGAGAAAAAACTCACGTGTCCAGCCTCCTTATACTTCCTCCAAGCTTCCGGAAGGAAGCTTGGAGGTCGCATTAAAACAAAAAGTTACTGTGGCCATCTTGTGGCCAAATAGTAAACTACACCCTACACATTTTTCACATACAAATAAATTACTTTTACACATAAAATTAACTCATTACCTCCCACACTCCCCATTTATTTTATTTTTTTTGTAATTAAAAAAAAATTAAAAAATGTACAATTAAAAAAAATACATAAATAGTTACCTTAGGGACTGAACTTTTTAAATATTTATGTCAAGAGGGTATAACACTGTTACTTTATAAACTATGGGCTTGTAATTAGGGATAGACGCAAAAATGAAAAAAATGCACCTTTATTTCCAAATAAAATATTGGCGCCAAACATTGTGATAGGGACATAATTTAAATGGTTTTATAACCGGGACAAAAGGGCAAATACATTTCATGGGTTTTAATTACAGTAGCATGCATTATTTAAAAACTATAATGGCCGAAAACTGAAAAATAATTATTTTTTTCCCCACATTTTTCCTATTTTCCCATTAAAACACATTTAGAAAAAAAAAATTCTTGGCATAATGTCCCACCTAAAGAAAGCCTAATTGGTGGCGGAAAAAACAAGATATAGTTCATTTCATTGCGATAAGTAATGATAAAGTTATAGACGAATGAATGGAAGGAGCGCTGAAAGGTGAAAATTGCTCTGGTGCTCAGGGGGTAAAACCCCTCAGTGGTGAAGTGGTTAAGGCTCGAGTAAAGCTACGCACACACATTTGATAACTGCCGGCTCAAACGGCCAACAACGACAATTTCCATTGATAATTGTGTCTACAGCTGCAGAAGATCGATATTGCTAGGGCATCTCTAACAACCCCCGATGCCCGATCATTACCGATCACACTGCTATTTCCACCCTCCGCCGACTGTCTGAACCCGCTCCGCCGTCTGCCGATCATCGATCCCCGTGCCCTTCCACAGCAACAAAACACATCACTAGCCTCAAGGCTTGGGATGTGCCTCTACAGCATTGTTCCCCAATCTGTCCCCCATGGGATTGTTCATCAATCCATGATTGGCGACAATTCTCACGTGTGTATGTAGTTTTAGGCAAAAGAAAAGAGAAACAGCAGTTTTACAATAAGAGTGCTATGCAAGGTGTGTGTTAGGGATAGTGTAGGAGAGTCGGAGGTGGCTACTTTTGTCAGAATATTGAGGGTTAATTTCTCACACGGATATCCGAGGAGACCTGTGGCTGGAAGCCTCAGCTGTGATAACAGGTAACAGTCCCCTCAATAGGTTCCTTCAAGCTGGAAACCCCGCTTTATGCACAACAACGTATCAACCTTTAAATAAAGTCACAGAGACGAACAGTATAGTTATAGTGAGAATTTTAATGGTACAAAATGATTACAGCTACAGTTTAGGCATTTCCCAGTACCTGGGAATAGGGCTACTTCAATATATGCTTCATCACACTGGTTCATTTATAGAGCATGTTGCCATGGAGAAGGCGGCCATTCTGTGGTCTGACCAATAGTCACAGGAATGTAGTCTGTGAATTCAGCAGGAACCA
Organism: Hyperolius riggenbachi; assembly: GCF_040937935.1. NCBI lineage: Eukaryota > Metazoa > Chordata > Amphibia > Anura > Hyperoliidae > Hyperolius > Hyperolius riggenbachi. The sequence goes on from NC_090648.1 coordinate 104,058,068, forward strand.
CAGACATTACTGGGCAGCACTGTGGTAATTGCTGAACTGACAGAATGCATTCTCATACCGGCCTCGTCCACAAAATGGCGCCACCGCAAAAGTTTAGCAAACTGGTGCTCTTCTACCTAAAACTTGCCACTGTAAAACAAAGTTATAAAAGAGTATGCTGCCAACAGCAAAACCAGCTTTTCTCCTCCTTTACCTGTGGTTGGCTGAGGAGGGTAAACACTACACGCCAAGACGCTACACATCTCATGGCAGCCATGTTGGGCCTCATGTAGGAAGTGTCTGAAAGAGCTGAAGGCGTGGCCTCCAGGCAACTGACCTACTTGACTCCCAAACTGAAAGGCAGTTCAGAAAATGGAAGGGACAAGCTGAGAAATGACTGCGTTCAACACAGACACTTTTCCCTTCAGACACTTTGGATAGGAGAGGCCGTTAGTTTTTTCCTGTCCTGTAAACATGTGTTGATTTTCCTGCAAATATAGAACACCTGTGTATTTATAAATATAACACTGGATCATGGACCTACATGATGAGGGACCTCTGGAATGGATTCCTAATCCAGAGTCAAAGTAAAATACAGTGAAAGGGTTACAAATATTGCAGCTCATAGGATAACTGCGCTTTCAAGAGTTTTCTCTTCCCCCCACCCCTGCAGCTGCCACCCATTGCCAAAGACTCTATACCTTTACCAACAAAAATCAACATTTTCAGCCACAAGCCACAAAAGCTGTTCTCCTTACCACAAGGGGTCACTGTTTGCTGAATGGGAGAAGTAACAGCCAAACAGAAGCCTCTAGAAGCTGGTAGAAGCGGTAGTCTTACAGAATTGCCAGTGGATAAAGGTCCAGCAGCTTAAAATATTAATTTGTTGGTCCAGATAGAGGGTTACATTTAGGATGTGGCAGCTACTGTACATAAGGCTGTACATGGGGGATGGAAGAAGTCCTAAAAGCACACATCCACGATTAATGTATAAACTGGTACAGAATGAAATCTGAAGGACTATAGGATGCTTATCAAACCTTGCACCATTACTGAAAGGCTCAACCTCAGCATCCACAGATACTAACAATTGGATGGGGATAGGTGGGATGGTCTCTGCTGCGTAACAACATATGTCTTTGAACTGGGTTAAGCCTGGTACACACATCCAATTTTGATCGGCCAATGTTTCCACCTGAATGTAGCATGGGAGCTTATCTACACAATCTCTTCATAGCATTCAAAGTCCGTTGGCTCTCACATGGAGGTGGTAGAATCAAATTGGATGTGTGTATGCACCTTAAGACACAGACATCTTAAAACTCACCATTATCTTGCTTATTGTGATAAATCTGCTCTCCGGCCTAAAGTGTAACTCCAGTCATAGAAATGGGGCCATATGGCTTCCAATGTGGCCATGCTGAAATCTAATAGCTTATTAAATTTAACGGGATCCTGTCATTGTCATCTAAAATCAGCTTTTCAACGTTCCTCTGCTAATGCCTGTAACCACAACTACTGCTTCCACAGCTTCTGAAGAGGTCAGTGGAATGGCCCAATAGTTTTATCCCATCTGATTGTGTTTACATAATCCACTTATGAAGAGCTTGCCTTTATCTCCCATGACTCTACTGACACCAAAGGTGGCCATACAGTTATCGACTTTTTAATTGAATCTGCTGTAAACTGATGCCCTAAAAATTGTCCGATCGATTTCTGAATTGATCATTACACCTGGCGGAAGTTATCGATCGGCAGGGGATCGGGAGCAGATCGCCAGCCCATAGCATCGAACAGTGCAACGCTGTGGTTTGATAGGTTTTAAACAGGTTTCATGCTGAATTCTAGTAAAAATCTATGCCTAGTGTGTGAAAGGATTTGATCCCTCTCTGATCAGATTTGATCTAAGAGAGATCTATCTGATGGTCGATGTGACATGAGGGAAGAGAATTATATCACACAGAGGATGTCAGAGAGCAGCACATGCTGCAATGTCACAGAAAGAACACTCCTGGCAGCTGAATACATTGGTTTAAAAATCTGGTCACAAGCCACGGTGCTGCTATTTTTGGAAACGTATAAGTGCTTACATTTTTTGGCAAAAGTGCACCATTTAACTTGTGTAGGGGACTTGTTACTGCTGCGCTTATTTCACTGCTTGAACTGTTTTTAACTCTCTGCAGCTGAAAATATTGATCACACTTCAGTTAAAAAGAAATGGGTTCTGTCCACTGCAATGCTAAGCGAGGTGGGAGGGATAAACTTTGTGGAAATAATTTATTTGGGTCCATTAATATCCAGGAGTTGCATAAGCAAGAGACCCTCTACCACATAACAGAGAGGAGTCAAGGTTTTCCTGAAACTGGTCTTTATAGGGGAGCTACACACATCACGTGAAAAACAAGTCCCCATTATCAATGTGACAAAGACTAAAGGTGCTGATAAATCTACTGATTTGGCGGCCGATTTTCCATCTGATTTGAGCAACGAGAGATCTGTCTATTAGATGATGTGCCACCAAAATCCCCAGATGTATGGGCACTTTAAGAATGTATTCTTCCTTCACTGATCCTGCCCAGGCACCCAGGTAGGAAGTAAGGGATATATTCCCAGCAGGGACACAATGATAAGTGGGCATTATGGTGGCGTATTGGATAGCACTCTCGCCTTGCAGCGCTGGATCCATGGGTTTGAATCCCAGCTGGGCCACTGTTAAAGAGTTTGTACATTCCCTGTGTCTATATTTCCTCCCACATCCCCAAAAACATACAGATAAGTGGCTTCCATCTAAATTGGCCCTAGACTATGATGGACATATGACTATGGTAGGGATTAGACTGTGAGCCCCTCTGAAGGACAGTTAGTGAGAATACACTCTATAAAGCACTGCAAAAGTGGCCAGCGCTATATAAATACTAAATAATAAGTACCTGACAGACGTAGTCAAACTACAAAAGTGTTATAGTTGTCTGTGCCCAAGAGGAAGCAACTTCCCCACTCTCTGATTCTAGCTGTCATTTGTGCAAGAGAAGAAGGGAAATCTCGTCAAAGTGACATAAACAGCACTAAAACTTAACTAAAGATATAACCCTTTTCTGGGGGTTGCTGGAGTTTCACTTTAAGAGCAGATCTTTAGAAACACACAGAAGAAAACAAATATATATTTTTTTATCCACTTTGTTAATCTCCATATAAACAAAAATGTTTAATTTTGGGCAGATCTCTAATCTTATGCATTGTTGAATTTCTAAAGGCCTCGTCTTGTTACATGAGCCATATAATGAGATCACATTGAGTAGCTCATCTTCACTGTAACGCTTTTTGTAAAATATATCTGTCATGACAACCCCAATCAGGTAGAATCCCGCCTTATGTGAATGTTAGTATGTGTCTTTTCTTCAAGGTTCTGTGAAGCTGCTTAAGGCCCAGCATATGACTCCTCTTGTCTTCCAAACTCCATATCTTCCTTCAAGACCTGTAAAATCAGGATGTGGCTTGCAAGCATGCATTAGCTGCACACATTCCTTCTCATTAAAAATGAAAAATTCTAGACAGTGGAGTCCTAAGCCATAGATATGATCCTCAAAATATGAATATCCTAGCGATAAAGGCTCCTCAGGATCTTCATGAAGTACAAATTCACATTTTACAACAAGACTATAACTAATGCGTATAACAGATGGAAAAAAAAGGAAAAAGAATGTTCACTAGATTTCCAGCCTGGAAACTGAAGGAGTGGTGAGGATATTACAGGTTGTGTTAGGCTAATACTTTATCCTTGAGCTTGCAAAGCAAGGACAAGTCAACGAGGGATTGTGCAGTTTTCTGTTCAGGCCCCAAACCTGAAATAAAAGGTTGTCCTTATTTTGTATCAACGAAGCGAAGAGCAATAAAACCAAATAGAGCCTCCATAGAACTAGGTGCTGTAGAACCTCCGTAGAACTAGAGCATTCGTAGAACTAGGTGCCGTAGAACCTCCGTAGAACTAGAGCATTCGTAGAACTAGGTGCTGTAGAACCTCCGTAGAACTAGAGCCCCCGTAGAACTAGGTGCTGTCATCTGTAAATTGGTTACAGAGATGTGGATCCAAACTGTTTCCAATAACAGGGATCTGTTACATGAGGTTATGTTCTTCACATACAAAAACGGTGACAGAGGTCTCTATGTACACAAGAGGGCAGTGTGTGGGTAACTGGTTTCATCCCAGGGAATGACAATGGACAGGAGATGTTCACGATCAGTACAGGTCACTATGCTGTTCTACCTATATTAGATAAAATAACTATCTAGATCATCGGCTGCACAACGTAGAGCTACATCTTGTATATGTGCTGCTTTTGTTGTACAAACTATATTGTATTGTGAATCCCCAAATATTTTGCCGACTGTCCTGAGATGGAATCTGAAAAGTAGTCCCCGTATTTAAGGAATTTAATATATTTCAGAGTCCCTGTAATATTTCCCTAATTATTTCACTTGTGGGTTGCTTTCCATGCAGACTGGAAGGGGGGGCTGAAGGGATGCTCAGCTGTCTGCCTTCGTATCTGCGGAATGTCTCGTTTTGGCTGCAGTTACGAAACTCTGATTGTTTGCACAGCTTTATTGCAGAGCTATCTTTAGCATATTTGATTTTCAACAAGGACTGTCCGAATGGTAGTTTCATCCAAGAATTGTCGGGAGAGAAAACTGCAAACTTGATATATGAATTGACAGCAGGTACTGCTTGCTGGTGGCTGAACTGAAAGCACATTCCAGGCATGTTATCTTAACCAACGATGGTTCCATCTTACGTTTATTCGTAAAACCACTTTCAGCTTTACCAGAGTAAGTGCAGTCCTGTCTTGAGGCAGCTTTTTGGCAAGGTTGGCTTCATGGAGACAACGGAAGCGAGAGCGTATCGGTTAAAGGTGCTGCTGTTAAAATAGGGTTCAAGCCTTTGACCAGGGTTTGAATCCTAGCTCAAGCCAGTTCGTAAAACAGTAAGGAGTCTTTAAGCAAGGCTCCCTAATGCTCCTGGTCACCCATGGAAAGTGCTCTAAGTGGCTGCAGCCCTGAAGTGCTTTGAGTCCACTAGGAGAAAAGCACGCTATAAATGTTATAGGTCCTGTCTTCTACTATAGTGAGGGGGCAGATGACTCCAGCCAACAAAAGCAAACGTTTTCCTCATCAAGAAAACGCTGTCTGGATTCTGCAGGATAAATTTGGACAGCAACAGCGAGAGCACTTCTGGCTACATCCAAAGCTCTGCTGGCTTCATCCCAGCATTGACAGGAACATCTTCATCAGACCCCGTTTCTTTTCCTCCCAGGGAAAGCTGCGCTTGTGGCTCTGTGGAGAAGGTGCCAGGAAACAAGCAATCCTCTGTTGGGTAAATCAGGATCTTCACATTGCGGATTGGTGCTCTGATCCCACGAGATGGTTAGAAAGGATTCCCGGGATTTGGAAGATGGGTGAAAGGAAAAGGGTGCTTTGACAGTCATGCTTAACATGGTGCAAAGTTCAAATGCACAAATGTGACAGGAACACATCTTCACAGGGTCAGGGGTTCAATTCCAGGTCATGCTCCATCAATAGGAACTGGCTGATGGGAGGGTCAGCCTCTTCCCAATGTAAATTCTGCAAAAAAAAAGTAAAATCAAACAAGTGCAGAGTAAGGGTCCTTTTACACAACAGTCAGTTATAACTGAACAGAAGGTATTTACGATTATTCAGGTTGGAGTGAGCATATGAGGTCTCTCACAATGCATCACCGCTGAATATGCAAATAATCAAAACCTCCAAAACTGCTGTCTCATTACAGTTGTCCTTTAACCTCCCTAACAGTTATACACGTTTAACAGTTATACACGTCAATACAAAAACATGCTGTGAACAGTATTGATGTGCATACACGTCAATACGCTCCTGCACTGTATACTAGACCCTTGCTTGGCACATTTTGGCGAGTTACAGGGAAAAAAGGGCTAAGTTGATCACTTTTTGCACAGAAATCCTGGGGAAATTGAACGCCAGGAGGGTTAAAGGACAACTAAAGAGAGAGGTATATGGAGGCTGGCATGTTTATTTCCCTTTAAAGGGATACTGTAGGGCAGTGCTGTCCAACTGGCGGCCCGCGGGCCACATCCGGCCCGCCAGGCCTCCTGTTGCGGCCCGCTCCTCTCCCCGGGATGCAGGCATGGCGTGCGCTATGAGCACCATGCCTGCTCCCTCTTGTGTGGCCTCTCCTGTGTCCCCGCTGCCTCACAGCTCACTAGCTCACTAGCTCAGACCTCACAGATCGCGGCGACTGAGGCTAACAGAGTGCGCATATTACCCGCACGGAGTACGTCACATGCGGAAGTAAAATCAGTCACTTCCGCATGTGACGTTCTGCCGCGCGGGTGTTATGCGCGCGCTCTGCTTGTTTCAGTCGCCACGATCTGTGAGGTCTGAGCTAGTGAGCTGTGAGGCAGCGGCAGCGGGGCACAGGAGAGAGGTAACGGGCGAGGCAATGGGGGAAACGCCTGTCACTCTCACTGGGGGGCACCTGTCACTCTCACTGGGAGGCACCTGTCACTCTCACTGGGAGGCACCTGTCACTCTCACTGGGGGGCCACCTGTCACTCTCACTGGGGGGCCACCTGTCACTCTCACTGGGGGGCCACCTGTCACTCTCACTGGGGGGCCACCTGTCACTCTCACTGGGGGGCACCTGTCACTCTCACTGGGGGGCACCTGTCACTCTCACTGGGGGGCCCCTGCCACTCTCACTGGGGGGCACCTGCCACTCTCACTGGGGGGCACCTGCCACTCTCACTGGGGGGCACCTGTCACTCTCACTGGGGGGCACCTGTCACTCTCACTGGGGGGCACCTGTCACTCTCACTGGGGGGCACCTGTCACTCTCACTGGGGGGCACCTGTCACTCTCACTGGGGGGCACCTGTCACTCTCACTGGGGGGCACCTGCCACTCTCACTGGGGGGCACCTGTCACTCTCACTGGGGGAGCACCTGTCACTCTCACTGGGGGGCACCTGTCACTCTCACTGGGGGGCACCTGTCACTCTCACTGGGGGGCACCTGTCACTCTCACTGGGGGAACACCTGTCACTCTCACTGGGGGGCACCTGTCACTCTCTAACTTGGGGGGCACCTGTCACTCTCTAACTGGGGGGCACCTGTCACTCTCTAACTGGGGGGGACACCTGTCACTAACTGGGGGGACACCTGTCACTATCTAACTGGGGGGACACCTGTCACTTACTGGGGGGGCACCTGTCACTATCTTCTGCCTATTTATGTGAAATGCTCTCTATTTATGTGCCTCATGACTGCTGAATTTGTCGTGTTGGGGGCCTCATGATTGCTGAATTTGTCTTGTTGGGGGCCTCATGATTTGTTGGGGGCATCACGATTGCTGAATTTGTCTTGTTGGGGCCCTCAAGATTGCTGATTTTGTCTTGTTGGGGGCCTCAAGATTGCTGATTTTGTCTTGTTGGGGGCCTCAAGATTGCTGAATTTGTCTTGTTGGGGGCCTCAAGATTGCTGAATTTGTCTTGTTGGGGGTCACATGATTGCGAACTGCGAGACTATGGAAAAGCTGAATCGTCATCATGAAACAATAGCGTTAAACCTACTTTTTTAGCTTTTAAAAACGGAAAATAAAACTGGGAGGTTCTAAAAAAACCCACATTTTTCAGGAGTAGGATGGATGAAATTGTTTATCTTCACAGTTTATTTTCAACTTGGATTTTCCATAATGTTCATGTATGAGTTAAAACCTTTGTATGTAGTTTAAATTGCTGTTGCCACTTTGCGATAAGTGACTTTTGGGTTGCAGTTTGGACACTCGGCCTCCAAAAGGTTCACCACCACTGTCCTAATCTAATGTCCCACATTGCTAAATTCATGTAAATTTGTCTCCACCTGTGGCCACACCCGCATTCTGGTCCATGGCCACACCCATTTTTCGGCACGGCGCTCTACACTCAACGCAACCCTTGTGGTTTTTGGCGCGCTGCGCGCGCCACACATCTTCACCAACATCTTAAATTGCATTTTGTGGAAAGTGCTGCCAATCTAATTGTCCTTTAATTGCATTTTTTCCTGGGGGGGGGGGGGGGGGGGGGTTGCTGCGACTCTAGCAAGAACCTTCGGACCTCCACCATGGGGTCTGAAAAAAAAATGGCCCTCCATGCCCATGAAGTTGGACAGCACTGCTGTAGGGGGTCGGGGGAAAAGAGCTGAACTTACCCGGGGCTTCTAATGGTCCCCCGCAGACATCCTGTGTTGGCGCAGCCACTCCCCAATGCTCTGGCCCCGCCTCCGGTTCACTTCTGGAATTTCTGACTTTAAAGTCAGAAAATCACTGCGCCTGCGTTGCCGTGTCCTCGATCCTGCTGATGTCATCAACAGCGCACAGCGCAGGCCCAGTATGGTCTGTGTCTGCGCAGTACACTCCTGGTGACATCAGCGGGAGCGAGGACACGGCAACGCAGGCGCAGTGGTTTTCTGACTTTAAAGTCAGAAATTCCAGAAGTGAACTGGAGGCGGGGCCGGAGCATCGGTGAGTGGCTGTGCCAACACAGGATGTCTGCGGGGGACCATTAGAAGCCCCGGGTAAGTTCAGCTCATTTTCCCCCGACCCCCCTACAGTATCCCTTTAAGAAATACCAGTTGCCTGGCAGCCCTGCTGACCCTCTGCCTCCAATACTTTCAGCCATAGACCCAGAACGAGCATGCAGCAGATCTGGTGTTACTGACATTATTGTCAGATCTGACAAGATTCGCTGCATGCTCGTTTCTGGTGTGATTCAGACACTTCTCCAAGCAAACAGACCAACAGGGCTGCCAGGCAACTGGTATTGTTTAAAAGGAAACAAACATGGCAGCCTCCATAGTCTTCTCACTTCAGTTGCCCTTTAAGTTAGTCAGTAAATGGTACTATCCCGATTCAAAACTTCTTGATGTACATTTGTCACTGTAATTACTATGTCTACCAATTCTGTATTATGTACCAATGTCGATATTTTGCACATACCGTTGTCTATATTATTATGTATCCCATGTGTGTTTCTCACTCTGTACAGCGCCAGGGAATATGTTATTGCTTTATAAATCAAAAATTATAACTTTATAAGCCTACAAAGAGTTCAGCGCCAGGGGGACGTGCTTAGCAGCTCGTCCTATTGCCAAAGTCTCACCTTAATACTTATCTGGAAGGAGGGAAGCCTGAAATGTCTGGATTCTTTTTGATTACTTGGCAAAAAATAGTAACTGTACGAGGAGTCTTATGACCACTATGCATATGTTTTCAAAATTATGTTAATGGGAACAATTCCCAGCTAAGCAAGCTAATCAGCTGTCCAAAGTCCATCTTTGCTTAGTCTCCATAAAATTACTAAAGCAAACAATACACTGGCCGACTATCGATATACACCGGGCTATGGAGTGGGTACAACAATCATCCGACTCCAACTCTGACACCTCAGTTAATGAAACCACCAACTCCAGGTACCCAAACATTTCTCCGACTCCAACTCCTAAGTCCTGGATATACAACAGATTTGATCTCAGTGATCAAATCTGCTGTGAAATCGGTAACACAAACGTTGCCCGATTGATTTCCATCCAAGATCAATTGGACAAGATGGAAAATTTTGCTCAAACACCAGCGGGTTAGGAGCGTGTAGCTAGTGGCGTTTGCTTTGGCAACAAATGATGCAGTTTAGCGGCAGTACACTCACCTGTCTGGCTGGCTTGTGTCTTCCCAGGTTGGTGTTACAAGCCTCCTCCCCATGTCTCCTCTTCTCTTCCATGCCATGTGACACAAGCCGACTTTCAAACACTAGAAGCTCCGGCAGCTTACACGCCAAAGCTGTAGTGTTTGAACTAGCTTGTCACATGACCTGAAAAAGACGAGGGACAGGGGGAGGAGGAGACCCACTGCATGAAGTTAAAGCACTAGACCCGGGAGGATACGCACCAACTGGAAAGGTAAGAGTACTGCTGCTAGCCAGGGGAAGGCGTGGGGGCTACTTGTCAGGCAGGCGGCAGCGCCACAGATTTTAACCACTTTCCCCATCACTACAGTATATCTATGTCAGTTGTGCCACCCTCCAAGCCACAGCCACGTAGATATACTGACCTGCTTGCAGCCTTTTTGTGCAGGAACAGGTGCGCTTCAGAGCGCACCCCCCGGCACTGTCAGCTGCCTTACTAATTGGCAAAAGGGAACATGTTCACTTGTAGCCAATTAGTGACCCCCCCCCCCCCCTCGGATGAATGATCACCGCTGTAGCAAACAGCGTGATCCTTCATCTCTCCCCCTCCGTGGTCGGAATGTACAAAAAAAATGCCCCTGCAAGATGAATATCTCACCTTACCTGGTTCCTGCGATCATCCTGCAGCTCCAGCCTCCATTCACCGCTCTTCACTCAGCCCTGTGACGCTGAATATCCGGTTCCCGGCTTGATGACGTCATCAAGCCGGGACCCAGTGTTCGGTATCACAGGGCTAAGTTGAAGCGCGGTGAATGGAGGCTGCAGGATGATTGCAGGAACCAGGTAAGGTGAGATATTCATCTTGCAGGGGCTTTTTTTTAACGATCTGGCCGGGGGGGGGGGGGGCATAGTGGTAAGGGGGGGGGGGCACATCTGGCTGCCCATAACAGATGGTGGGGGGATCCACATCTGAAGAGGGGGGTTGAAATTATTGGGGCCCATCAGGGTAATGGGGTGGGGGATTTCATAATGGGGGGCACATCTGATGGTCCTGAGGGACATAACTTCATGCTGGGGGCACATATGCAATAATGTGGCGGGGGGCGCTAATCCTGGGGGTATATCTGGCTATAATGGGGAACACTGATCCTGGGGACACATCTGGCTATAATGAGGGGTGCTTAATTGGGATACGCAGCTATATCTATCTATCTATCTATCTATCTATCTATCTATCTATCTATCTATATGTATATGTATATATATATATATATATATATATATATATATATATATATATATATATATATATTTGTGTGTGGGGGGTCGCAAATGCGGGGACACATCTGGCTATAATGGAGGCTGATATTGGGGGGCACATCTGGCTATACTGGGGGGGGGGGGGGTCTGATACTGGGCACACATCTGGATATCTATCCTTGGGGGACTTAATACTGATGGCATTTCTTTTACCTACTGTAGCACTTTGTATTTTTTAGTAGAATTTAAGAAAACCTGAGAAATAATGCAATTTTAACGGTTTTCCCTCTTTTTTCCCGCTAAAATGCGCAGCAAAAAAAAATTCTCGGGACAAAATATCCCCCAATGAAAGTCTAGTTTATCCTGAAAAAATGATATCTAGATCATTTAGGTGTCGTGAGTAGGGATAAAGTTATTGCTGACTAAATAGGGACATAGCTAAAACGTCAAAACTGCTCTGGTCAATAAGGGGAAAACAAGGTCTGGATGCGAAGTGGTTAACCACTTGCCGACCGCACGCTTATACCGTGCGTCGGCAAAGTGGCAGCTGCAGGACCAGCGACGCAGTACTGCGACGCCAGCTGCAGGCTGATTAATCAGGAAGCAGCCCCTCGCGCGAGCGGCTACTTCCTGTCAATTCACGGCGGGGGGCTCCGTGAATAGCCTGCGGGCCGCCGCAGGCTAAATGTAAACACAAGTGGAAATAGTCCGCTTTGTTTACATTGTACGGCGCTGCTGCGCAGCAGCGCCGTAAGGCAGGTCGGCGATCCCCGGCCAATCAGCGGCCGGGGATCGCCGCCATGTGACAGGGGACGTCCTGTCACTGGCTGCACAGGACGGATAGCATCCTGTGCAGCCCCGATCACCGGGGATGAGCAGGTAGGAGAGGGAGGGGAGAATTTCGCCGCGGAGGGGGGCTTTGAGGTGCCCCCCCCCGCAACAAGCCTGCCCACCAGAGCGATCAGACCCCCCCTGCACACCATCCCCATAGGGGGGAAAAAAAGGGGGGCGATCTGATCACTCTGCATGAAACCTGATCTGTGCTGGGGGCTGCAGAGCCCACCCAGCACAGATCACAAAAAATAACGCTGGTCCTTAAGGGGGGGGTAAAGGGTGGGTCCTCAAGTGGTTAAAACTATTTCATGTTAAAATCGATTCAAAATCTGTGTTCACTGTGTTCATTGTGTAGATCCCTCTCTGATCAGATTCCATCAGACAGGGATCTATCGGATGGTCGTCTGGTGGCCATCTACAAGTGTATGGCCATCTTTAGTAACCTATTTCTACTGGAAAGAAGGATTAAAGAAAAAAAAAGACAGCAACAAATTATTACTTTTAATTCACAAACTATGTCTCCATTTACCCACTTCAGGACCACAGTGCTAAACCCCCCTAAAGACCAGGCTATTTTTTTTGTTTAATTGGCCACTGCAGCCAAGCTGCAGGGCCGCACAACACAGCACACTAGTGACCCCCCCCCCTTTTCCCCCACCAACAGTTTCTGTTGGTGGGGTCTGATTGCTGCCCCCCCCCCCCCCCCCTTCCCGGTGTTTATCTTTTTGGGGGAAAATATTTGTTATTTTATTTTTTACTATTTTTTTTCTTAAACCCCTCCCTCCCCCCATCCAGCGAATCATGGCGATCAGCTCTCATAGGCTTCACCTTATAAGAGTCGATCGCTCTCTTCTGCCTCAGGGGGACAAGCGTGCCACACGGCTGTCCCCAGTACAGTGGTTTCGCCGTCTAACAGATGGAGACTGAAGGCGGGGCGGAGCTCCACCCCCCAAGCAGGAGATGCGCACGCAGCCTGCACGGGATCCCCTGCAGTAGCCGGCCCCAGGACTTGACGCCAATTGCCATTAGGCAGTCCTGGGGCTGCTACGCCCAATGGCGTGGGGCGGTCGTAAGGTAGTTAAAAGCTCTATGGAATAAAACATGCAATTATCAGTGTAAAGTGGATCCGAGATGAAAAACTAATTATAACAAGTAACTTCTCTACATATCTTATCTAAGGTTTAGATGATTTACACAGCAAATCTAGCTGCAAACAGCTTCAACAGTTTATGATTATTTATTCCTGTGATGCAATGAGAGCAGCCATGTTCTGCTTGTAATCATTACATACAGGCAAGCTGCTCTGCATCTCCAGCCCTCAGCCTGTGAAAACTTCACTCCCCTCTCTCCTCCCCTCTGCCATCTCTTTATCCTCCTCCTGCCCAGACTGAGCTCCCAAAAGCCCTTGTTACATGGGTCTCAGAGTGACTAGGCGCTGGAGGAGCTGTGGGCGAGGCTTGTTTAGTTTATAGGGAATTAAGGTATTAAAAAAAAAATTGGCTTGAGCAATACCCTATAAACTATACGTAAGGAACACAATTATGCAATGAGTAAAAGTTTATCTCGGATCCACTTTGAGGACTTTATTAGTAGTACTGGAGTAGAATCATTGAGGTCTCCAACTCTCCAACAGTTACGGGGCACTGTGCACTGGTGATGAATAGATGGGTCTGCATGGTCATGGATCGGATATAGATCCTCTAGAATTAAGGTCTGTCCAAAACCAATCCTCAAGGGCAGAGGTCCTTACACTGATAAAACCAACTGATGGACTGAAAGGTGTGGTTCATCATGTAGTAAAACATTTCTCCGTCCATCCTAAACAATTGATTTGGCCCTCGAGGACTGGAGTTGGACAGCCCTGTATGAGCACTGTATTGTTGGAGCATCAAACACTAGAGTTCTATTTCTAGAACTTACCCCAGGCCCAGGGCCAGAACGTGGGAGATGAATAAAGAGGGGATAAAAACTTTCAGGAACTCTGCAGAGAAAATGCCTCCTTTCTTCATGGCTCCGGTCTTTCTCATGCTCAGAGACCCGGAGCGCTTGGGGTGGCGGAAGTGAAATTCTCTGAAGAGATGAACACAGGATATCATTACAAAAAGGGACAGAATCCATGCCAAGTAGTACATCCATTACAAATATGCATAAACAGTAGATGGTCCAATTATACAGCTTTGTCATAATAGATATCTCAGTAGGAAAGATGTGCTTTCCCCGGATGTATGAACAATCTTTTAAGAATACGTTTTTTGTTGTTGTTTTTTTGTGAATGGAGCAAGTAAGGATGAGAACTCAGTTTGAGTTATTATCTCTGGGCACCTATTGGGGAGTTCCCCAAACTCCTAATTAAAGAGGCAATGGAGTGGCATATAGTACAATGCAGTGAATTATTTGGGATAGCCACTTTTTACAGTCATTTTTCAGACTTCAGCATCAGAAACACTTCCTATAGTTATATATTGCTATAGATTGGTATGTAGACCCGCCCTCCCAGTGATGCTTAGCCTAGGCTGATTTATATATGCAGAAAACGCCCCCAAAGAGCATTATGGGAAACCAGGAATTATTTTTACTGGCTATAAATCTCTCAGCAAACAAACATTCTGCAGAGCTCACCTTACAGGAGTAAAGATATTGCCACCTGTGATATATTCTGTAATGTAAATCAGGGTGAGAAAAGATCTTACAATGGACAAACACCGACTAAATGATTTATGAATGAACATTGTAAAAATGACTATAAATTGTATTCATTACGGTATTTTTATTAGTTCCTCTTTAAAAGCTATTTCCGTTTCTTAGGGGTTTTGGTGTTCAGGCATCTCCAACACTCCATAAACATGACATGATGTTTCGATGAGGGCCTGAGCCCACTAACGCAGTTGTGCGCAGTTGTGTCCGCTTTTCAGCATCTGTAACATTGATGTGTTGCTGAAAAAAGGACACAACTGCGCACAACTGCATTAGTGGGCTCAGGCCCTTACAGTTTTGAAAAACAGTTACCAGAAAACAAGAGTATGATGTCAAATTTCAATTAAGAGCTTACTTAGGAGGGATATTTTCAGGTCTACTTGACCAATCAGATACCCAGTCTGCACTCTTCTTCAAAGCCTCCTCTTCCTTCTCTACATCTGCATCTTCTTCCTCTGACTGAAAAAAAAAGAAACAAGATTACTTCAGTGAAGTACTTTCAATGAATGCACAGTAAAATGGAAACATTCCAAAGTAACCCTCTGCTACTGACTGACCTCATACAGCTGTCTTTGTATGAAAACAGAGACTCCTATTTATCTACTTATATATATATATAAACAAGAATTCTTAATTTAACAGGTACTACACCCAACTTTACAAAATCCCTGTCCACTTTCACTTATCAACCGGCCCCCTTTAATAAGTACATAGATGAAACAGCTTAAAGCAGGGGTCAGAAACCTTTTTGGCTGAGTGAACCATAAACGCCACATATTTTAAAATTTAATTCCGTGAGAGCCATTCAATATGTTTTAAACTGGCACAGGGCACATGCGCAGCAGAGGGCTCACGCCCTTGTTGCCATGGTGATGTGTATACAGTTGATCCTCCAGGCAGTGGAAGTGTCAGACACGTCTTCAGCTTTTCTTGGGTTTCAGCAACATCAGCAATTTCCTCAAGAGCTAGACAGAAGAAATACCGAATAACAGCTTGTACAATTAGCTAGCTGACTTGGGGGTTGATTCACTTTGTAGGATAAATCCCTGCACTTTGGCCCAATAGGCTGCCTGTCTGGTGACAGGCAGTCTATTGGGCCAACCAAAGTGCAGGAATCTTGTCCTACAAAGTCACTGGACCTGACAGGGTCCAGAGTTGGACAATTGGAGCAGCAGTTTAGGGAGGAGCATGAGAAAGTTAGTAGTGTATGCTACAGCAGTAGCGTGCCTACTCTGAAGATTTTACTTGCTCTGTCCCACTAAGCTGTGCTGCTTGAGCAGTGTAGCTTAGTGAATCAACCCCTACTGACAGTGGCGTAGTAATAGGGGGTGCAGAGGTAGCCAATGCATCGGGGCCCTTGGGCCAGAGGGGCCTCCGAAGGGTCCACCCTCTATCACAGTATTAGTTCTCTATTGGTCCTGTGCTTGTAATAATCACTTCTATAGATGCTTTGAATAGTTGTAATCCTTAACACACTGTTCACCATCCCCTTCTTGCAACTCTGACACTGTTGTTGTCCTTGGCAGGTTTTGTTGCGCCATATCAATTGTTATGTACAGTATATAGAGTGCTTGGGGGGCTCCATGTAAAACTTGCACTGGGGGCCTGGGGCCCATAGCTCCTTAGCTACACCACTGCCCACTGATTTGTCTCTGAGCCAGATGTAGCCATCAAAAGAGCCTCATCTGGCTCCCGAACCATAGGTTCCCTACCCCTGGCTTAAAGTGTACCCGAGTTGGGGACTTCTTCTCACGCAGTCTCCCCACCGCCTCCTTGTTCATCCGCAATTTCCCCAGTAAGTCAGCCAGTCGGCGCAGGCCAGCCGCGTGCGCTCCCTTGTCTCCATACCGTTGCCATGAACGTTCTGCACCTGTGAATGCAGAATGCTCCCGGAGACAGGAGCGTAGTGGGAGTGTGCGCACGCCTGGCCCGCTGACTTTTCGGGGCCAACTGCGGACAAACGGGGAGGCGGAGGAGGAGGACAGCATGGAAGTGATAAGCTTGGAGAGGGCTGGAGGAAGCCCCAGGTATGTATGTTTTTTTCTTAAGTCCACATCTCAGGTTTACTTTAAAGCGGATCTCCAGCCTAACTTTAAAATCTAGCAGCCGTCCGGTTAAAGAAAGTTATAGTTACCCACGATGCCTTGTCCCTTGAAGCCGCCCCGAAGACCCTGAATTAACCTGCCTTTTGGCGTGTAGCCCCTGCGATTTATGACTTGTCATTGATGGTGTATTGTTTATTCATTATCTATTCAGACCAGGGCCGGGCCGAGGCAAAGGCGAGAGAGGCTGCAGCCTCAGGGCGCAGTGTAGGAGGGGGCGCACAACTCACTCAGCTATCATTCCCTGATTGTGTTTGAAGCAGAGAGAAATAAGAAAAGGGGATACATGTCAGTGACTGCAAGCCAGATAACTCGAGATTTAGGGTGTTTGGGGGCCCTGGGGCACCTCTTAGTCTAATAGCAATCAGTGTGTGACAGCTGAGGTGGGAGGGATGGAGGGGCGCACTTTGGTGTCTCAGCCTTGGGTGCCGGAGGACCTTGTCCCGGCTCTGATTCAGACTGTCTGTTTGGTCATATCTAATACGTCCCCCGCAGATCTGTTTAAATTGTTTTTATTCAGGGATAAGTCCCTAATAAATATTGATATTTTTTGGATGAACATGTTTACTTTCTGCAATTCTTTGCGCTTAGCTGTTTTCTTTGTTGAAGTACTGTATTATATATTTATCCATGGCTTCTTACTGTATTTGATACTGCAGTAGTTGTTGATAGGCTTTATTTACTTTTGTTCACCTCAGTGAGGCTAGAACTGCTGTCACTCACTTTCAGTCCTGGTGACACCTTGTAGTCAAATTTGTAACTTGGTGTCACAGAGATCGTGAATGTAATCATGTAATGTAATAGAGGTCAGCAGTAACAACCTGACAATGGCTATTTTTATACAATTCTCTATCCAAAACTAAAAGAACACATTTGGGCTGTAGTTGAACTTTAGGGCCAGTTGAAACAAGTGACTGCTCGTCGTTTACTGTCGGGACCCACCCCGTCCTGCATTGAGATGAATAGGAGCATTCATCTCAAACCGTTTCCATTGATTGCATAAGGGGCATGGTTGATTACATTTTCTGAGGCGCTGCATGTAGCTTCCAGCATCGGCTATATTTGCCGTTCCGGATCCCTCTAAAGGCTCAAAAAGCCACACGGCCACAAACTGTTGGGGAACGATGGCAAACTCTGTAGTAGAAAAGCTGTCGCCCATGTTAACCGTCCCTCTAATACCCGACCTATCATTGAGATTTGGGGCTGCCCAGGTTTTTCTTTCTGTCTTTGTTGGACAAGTTTTCTCTTACTTCCTACTTCATGGCACTCATTACTGTGAGCTGAATGCTGGGTAACTTCTCATGAAATAGGGTCAGCAACTCTGCTAAAGATCAATTGTTATGGCCAAGACCGAAATGTGTCCCCCTCCCAGCCCTGTGCCGTGATGCACATGACACGGTCACGTCACATGAAGGTAAAGCGGTATTTAAACTTATGATGCACCTGCTGACATGGGAAGTATGTGACTGAAAGGAGCTCGGGGGTGACTAAGTGTAACCAGGCAGGTTCTTCCAGCACAGAAGGAGCTGACAGCATCCAGAATAGCTTGGTAAGTATTTGAAGGAGCCCTAATAATTAAACCCCCTCTGTAATGTGTGAGTGACTGTATAAAGCTTTACAAGTCACACTCGGTTTGTTGTGTCTGGAATTTCTCTATAAAACTTGCAGCAGCAATAATCCATCAACATATAAAAGTACATTAATGCCTCAATAGAGTCTATATTTGAATCAGGGATGAACTGAAATAACCAGAAATTCCAGTTATCATAACAAAACCATTAATAACTATTGAGGAATGCAGTAAAGATATGACAAAATGTATAATGCGGCATGTGGCATACAGAGGAATAGGGTATACTTAGGCATGAGGCAAGGCTGGGATTTAGTATAAGGAGGCATGTGGTATAGAGAGGACTTGGGTATACATAGGCATAAGGCAAGGCAATGATATTATATAATGAAGCATGTGGTATACTCATGCATGAGAGAAGGCCGGGATTTAGTATAATGAGGCATGTGGTATACAGAGGACTTGGGTATACTTAGGCATGAGGCAAGGCTGGGATTTGGTACAATGAGGCATTAGATCCACAAGGAAGCAAGGTCACCGGTGACTGACAAATAGCTAAGTTTGAGACACGAGGTACAGAGAAGACTGAAGTCACATGCAGTATGATCTGGAGATGAGGCATGTATGACATACAGACTGGGTGGAGTTATAATGTACAGGGAAGCCTAGGGTCACACGAATCACAAAGTACAGACAAGACTGAGGTATAATCAGGAGTAATGTACAGATAAACATGAGGTACAGTGTGAGGTTTAGCCAGACTACGCTACAACATAAAGTACAGTAAACACACAAGTGTAATAAAGTGTAGTAAGGTATAAGAAACAGGGGAAACTGAGGTGTAATGAGGCACGAGGTACAGGAAGGGCTGAGTTATACAACAAAATGTGTTGTTAAGAAGATTATGGTATAACTAGCAGATCCAAGCCCGTTTAAAAATGGGCTCTAGGGTCTGTTTCTTGCCGCCGCCTGTCGCATTTTACTGCACGTGCGCGCACACCCACCGCCCACGCGCGCACCCGGCCGCCCTCTCACACGCCCACCCGTCTCCCTGGCCCCTTCCCCCTGTCTCAGTGAGGCTGGGTCCGTGCTGCGCACATTCGCAGTAGCAAAAATCACGGACCAAGCTACACAGGGACAGCGTGACGCAGGGACACAGAGGTTTTATTATAGAGGATAAGGCATGATACAGAGAGAGCACTGAGATAAAAAGACAGGTATGTGTTTGTGTGTGGGGGTTCCCCCATGCCTTCTGTGTCCCCCTCTGTTCCCTCAGTGTACTGCAGAGAAATTCAATTTTACCAGTTTAACAATTAAAAATAAAATTTACAAGGTCTTTATAAAAAACATTTTTGACCTGTTCCTACAGATCCAAATTTCAAATTGTTGTTGACATTCATATCACCCCCTTCCCTCCGCCAAGTCTTTCTTCAACTCTTTTTTGATCTTCCCTCAGTTTTTCGTTCTTCCCACCCAATCATACTCCCATTTCTTTCTTAATTTTTGGGTCATCATTCATTATCGTATCCAAAATTAAATGTTTGGCTCAGGATTGAAGTGGATAACCTACCTAGTATTCTGCTTTGCTGCAATCTGGCTTAGTATTCAACCTCTGACAAGATTCCACGAGGGCTTGTATAATGGAAAAAAACACATTCTCTGAATTATTAGAGTTACAGATTTCCCAGCAAGCTCATGGTGAACAGGAACTGCTAGGAGTGTGTAAGGGGCTGAAAGAGACCAAAAAGCCTCCTTACCAAAAATTATGCAAAACAGCCTTCTTAAAACAATACCTTCTCTTTAAGGCTACTTACACACCAAGACGTTGCGTTTTAGGGGACGTTATGGTCGCATAACGTGCCCCTAACGCAACGCATGGTGGTGCAGGAGAGGACGGTAGAGTGAGCCGCGTTAGGCGGCTCTATCCGCATAAGGTCTCTCAGGGTGGCGCTGATTGGCCAGCGGGACCACGTGATGCGGAGCGAGACACTCCGCATCACGTGGTCCCGCCGGCCAATCAGCGGCTGCCAGTGCAGAGCATATTAAGTAGCCATGTGCGCGGCTACTGTAGCGGCATCTCCCCGCCTCCTCTCCGCCCCCCCACTAAGCATGTGCAAACAGTCTAACGCGGCTTAAGCCGCTAGAACGCACAGCATGGTGCACTTTCACTACAACGCGCAGCGTTACATGTAACACAACGTGGGCAGTGTGAACAGCCCACTTGTGTTACATTGTTGTGCGTTGGGGGAGCATTACAGGCTGCACTAACGTGCGCCTGTAACGTCCCTGTGTGGAAGCAGCCTAAAGCAGGCACAATTCTGTTTTAGTTATGCTTAGTTACCCATCATTTTTAGCCCCTATTTGCCTAAGGCCATCTTTGAAACTGCAAATTGCAAACCAAATCGCAAATGCAAGGAGATTTTTAGTTTTTTTGAGTGATTGCGTTTTGTGATTTCTCTTGGCTGCTTGTAACATAAAGAAAAAATGCAGAAGAAATGCAGCATGCAGGAATTCAGCAATCAGGCAAAATGGGATCATAGTGGTATAAAAGGATACCCTTGATTTCCTGTACTTTGAAGATGTCCTTGCATATTGCATGGGATTGGAAACGGATTGCATAATGCTGCCAATCGCATCCAGGTTAAAAGATCCCTAAAAGATGCAGTGTGGGCAGAGCTCTGTCTAGCACTGTATCTTGTGCCAGCTATTCAGCAGTGTTTAAGTAAACTTTTCAGCTACGCTCACAGTGGCTGTTGCAGCTGAAATGCAATGCAAGGGATCGGGAAAGCGGCACCGCATATTGTCTAAGCGTTGCATAGAGTCAATGAAAAGTATGCTTCGCAGTCACTGTTAACCACTTGAGGACCCACCCTTTACCCCCCCCTTAAGGACCAGCGCAGTATTCTGTGATCTGTGCTGGGTGGGCTCTGCAGCCCCCAGCACAGATCAGGCAGCACGCAGAGCGATCAGATCGCCCCCCTTTTTTCCCCCCTATGGGGATGGTGTGCAGGGGGGGTCTGATCGCTCCTCTTGGCTGGCATGTTGCGGGGGGGGGGGCACCTCAAAGCCCCCCTCCGCGGCGAAATTCCCCCCCTCCCTCTCCTACCTGTCATCCCCGGTGATCGGGGCTGCACAGGACGCTATCCGTCCTGTGCAGCCAGTGACAGGACGTCCCCTGTCACATGGCGGCGATCCCCGGCCGCTGATTGGCCGGGGATCGCCGATCTGCCTTACGGCGCTGCTGCGCAGCAGCGCCGTACAATGTAAACAAAGCGGATTATTTCCGCTTGTGTTTACATTTAGCCTGCGCCCCCGCCGTGAATTGACAGGAAGCAGCCGCTCGCGCGAGCGGCTGCTTCCTGATTAATTAGCCTGCAGCTGGCGACGCAATACTGCGTCGCTGGTCCTGCAGCTACCACTTTGCCGACGCACGGTATAAGTGCGCGGTCGGCAAGTGGTTAAAGCACGTTTTGCAGCAATGCACTTCATGCAGCGCATCACCATGCCACACACCTTTATAACGCAACGTACCAGCAGCATTGTGAGCATCCCATGGGCATTACAAAATGGCTGTTATTTCACACCGCAACTCACCGCTGTGAACATGGCCTAAGGCCTGGAACCCACAAGCAGTGCTTTACGAAGCCATTTTCGAAGCGCTTGTGAAAAGCTCTTGCTAATATAATGCTTTGTGTGTGATCCCACTTGAGCGATGTGATTTTTGAAAATCCCCTATAGCATTGCATTAGCAAGAGCTTTTCACGTCATTAGTGCTTAGAAAAGAGCTGCTAGTGGGTCCCAGGCCTAAAACTGTTTTTTTTATGTGTTTGTATTATTTGTATTTTTACATTTGTCACCCTGGACTCAACCCTCTCCTTTACCCCCCCCCCCCCCATCCAAGCCATTGCTAGGGCCTGCAATTTCCATTTACGCAACAGCTCCAAGATCCGGCCATTCCTGATCCCAGACACTGCCAAACTCCTTGTCCATGCCCTCATCATCTCCCGTCTGGACTACTGCAACTCCCTCCTGTCAGGCCTTCCTCAAAACTGCATCACCCCCCTACAATCCATCATGAACACAGCAGCCAGACTAATCTACTCCTCCCACCGCTCTGTCTCCACGACTCCCCTACGCGAATTCCTTCATTGGCTTCCAATTCACTTCAGAATCAGCTTCAAGATCCTATGTTTGGCATACAAATCCATACACAAGTCCTGCCCAAGCTACATCTCTGACCTGGTCCTGACCAGATACACACCTGGCCGCCCACTTCGCTCCTCCAACAACCTCCTCCTAACTACCCCACGCATCTCGCACTCAAATGCTCGACTACAGGACTTCTATAGAGCTGCCCCCAACCTGTGGAACTTTCTCCCACTGCCCATCAGACTTGCCCCCTCCTTCAAAAAAGCACTCAAAACTCACTTCTTGAAGGAGGCCTACCTCACCTTGACGCTGCCCTAACTCTCTCTGATAAGAACTTTTTGATTTACCCCCCTCCGTTCGGGTCACCACCCCCTCCCTCTAGATTGTAAGCCTTTGGCAGAGCCATCTCCCCTTGTGTATCATGCTTGATTGCACACTTTACCCGGAATATGTGAACCTGTATTATTAGCACTACCACTCCAGTGTATGATCTGGCATTGTATTACTACCTGTATTGTGTTGTGTACCTTATGGCTTATTACCTGTATTGTTGTATCTATTGTCTATTACCTGTATTGTGCTGCCGGTCACCCCGTATTATTGTCTGTAATCCTATGTATTGTACAGCGCTGCATAATATGTTGGAGCTATATAAATCCAATAAATAATAATAATAATAATAATATCTGTAGTATATATCAGCTGGTTGTACTGCAAAATACACTTCACTAATAACAATTAATAAAACTATGAGCTATACAGTGGCGTAGCTGAGGAGCTTGGGGCCCCGCTGAGAGTATTACGTGGGACTCAGTGCAGTCTACTGATATGAAGCCCCAAACCCTTCCAAGGACAGATTCAGTGCACAGAGGTGTGATCAGCGTAAGGAAACAGGGATTACCACTATGCAATGCACATATAGAGGTGGTCATTGCAAGTATAGCACCAAGGAAAAGCAATAAGATGGATGAAGGAGGGCCCTTAATGCGCCTACCTGGTCAAGGGGCCCCGGGGCGGTCGCAACCTCTGCATCCCCTATTGCTACGCCACTAGAGCTGTGTGTGTAGTATGGGCCTTACCCCATATAACAACTGAACAGAATTTCTTTCATTTCCTGCCTCCCTCACTGAGCCCCGCCCTGTCTGGCAGCTCTGTATTGCTGCACATTATCCCCGCCCACTGTGCTGTCCTATTTATATCCTTTATCACTATTTTATTTAGAAAATACGCCTGTTTGTCTTATGGAGAACATGTCAAAAAGGGCTTTGATCAGAATCTCCACATGAGTTTACAATAATAGTGACCTGCCCTGTTTATGTTCTTCTCTTCGGCTCACATTGGAGCAGGTGGTCATTATAGAGTCTGAAGGTGCACATACATCAGACGAAGTATGGGCAAATCGGCCAAGAGAGAGATCTCTCTCTGATGGAATAAAGATCTGTTGCCTGCCCATACACCCCAGGCTGATCCTCCATCTCTTGGGAATCGGCTTTGTGGCGCTGCATCCGCCGCATTGCTGCCCCAACCCGGTGCTGTCCCGGCTAATGTAAAATGTATCCCCCCGTTTCCCTGTGCAGTGTACTTTACCTGTCATCTGCTGCTGGTTCTGTCTCCATCCTCATACACACACCCCACGTGGTTGCCGGCGTATACTTGGGCGGTAGCGTGACTTCACATGTGTCCACTTATACGCCGGCAACCACATGAGGCACGTGTATGTGGATGGAGGATGGAGACGGAGTCAGCTGCAGACACCAACAGGTAAAGTATATTGCACAGGCACCAGGAGAGCACGTCGCTCATCCCGATAATGCACGCCATTACCTCCACACAACCAGTCCAGCATCTACATCTTGAAGCATGTTCAAAGGATGCATGCGACCAATTTTGTCCCAAAACTGGTTGCATCGTCAGTTGGGATTACTGTTGGCGGCGCCCATTTTCAACTGACACGATTATAATATTGGAATCGGATGGTCGATCGGTCGACAAGTTGGCTGATGTATGGCCACCTTGAGTCTCTCTAATCTAATGCCTTAGCTCAAAGATGGGAACAGGCATTCATAAAACTCAGGTATCAAAGGCGAGGTCATGTGAGTATTAGCACTATTAGGTAAGACCTCATTATTGAGTTACACAAACATGGGAGATAATAAAAACAATCTTCTTTATGGCTGAGTGTGAAACTCCTGCAATTCCTTCACCCACACCTCACCCCTCCCAGCCTGATAACATCATTGCTTAGCCTCTATACCCACAACAAGGCTAGGCAATGATCACATACGGGAAGGAGGGGCGAGGGATATAGTAGCTGGTTAGTACGTAAAGTGAATCATAAATGGAAACAAAAATTGCCCATTTACTTAGCAGGGGCTTCTTCCAGCCCCCTTAAGTCCTTCGCCTCCCTCGCCGTGATTCCACGTGCAGCTATTCTTCCGCTGTCCCTCTCCGTAATCCATCCAACTGACAAGTCACGCGCATCCTCTATCACGCTCCAGTGGCCGGGAGCATTCTGTGCATGTGCAGTAGCAATTTTTACTTACTGCGCAAGCACAGAGTGCTCCCAGCTACGTTGGAGGCATGCAGCACGGGGGCGCACATCCAGCGTTGGAACAGGAGTGTGGGATGACACCGAAGGACCAGGAAGACTTAAGGGAGCTGGAAGAGTAAATGGGCTTTTTTTTTCCAATTTAGGCTTCCCTCAAGTCCTTAAAGGGACACTGAAGTCAAACAAAAAAAATGAGTTTTACTCACCTGGGGCTTCCAATAGCCCGCTGCATCTGTCCGGTGCCCTCGCCATCTCCCTCCGATCCTCCTGGCCCCGCCTGCAGCCACTTCCTGTTTCGATGACAGGAGCTGACAGGATGGGGACGCGAGTGATTCTTCGCGTTCCTGGCCACAATAGCGCCATCTATGCTGCTATAGCATATATCATATACCATATAGCAGCATAGAGGGTGCTAATGTGTCTGGGAACGCGAAGAATCACTCGCGTCCCCAGCCTGTCAGCTCCTGTCACTGAAACAGGAAGTGGCTGCTGGCAGGCCCAGGAGGATCGGAGGATGACAGCGAGGGCACCGGACAGCTGCAGGGGGCTATTGGAAGCCCTAGGTGAGTAAAACTCATTTTTTTTGTTTGACTTAAGTGTCCCTTTAAAGTGTACTCGAGGCGAACCTCGGGTGAAAAAACAGATATTTACCTAACACGAGGGAAGCCGGTCCCCCGTTGCTGCTCCAGGACCCCGGAAAGAAATTGGACAAGAGCTTGACAGATTTCTTATCTGATCGCCACCACTCCTCTTCATGCATGAGCGTGGCTGTACTGCATCTGCATGAGTACTGCTGCATCAGCACAGCCAGAGCCGCTCCTGTATAAGCTGCTCTGTGCTACTGCACATGCGCGGCCACACTCGTCCATGCCAGGGAGCGTGGTCACAATTGTCAGGAGTGTCTCAGGTGGCCGCAAAGGACAGCATGGGAAGCCTCATTAGGATCCAGAGAATTCCCTCTTCTTAGGCAAGTACTGTATATACTCGCGTATAAGCCTAATTTTTCAACATAAAAAATGTGCTGAAAAGTTACCCCCTCAGCTTCCTCACCATCCGTTCAGTGGAGCAGAACGGATGGTGGAGCAGGTGTTGTTACTGGCAGAGGAGCATAAGGATCGTGCAGAAGTGATCCCGCTCTTGCCAGTTTGCGCCCTGCTATGTCAGTGCCCCCCATCTCCAGCAACATGGTGTGCAGAGTGTGCTGCTCAAGACCGGTGTCCCCTGGCTTGTGGAGCGGAGCGTGCAAGCAACGTGTCAACAGTGCAATGATCAGCAATGATCAGGGATTCTTCCTATGTGGCAATCGCTGTGTTTCATATCTATGAGGCCATCTAGTGGCTTCTTGAGACACAGCTGTATGATCCTGGGGCACATCTGGCTATGGGAAGGGGGCTATATTGGGGAGGGGCTTATACGTGAGTCAATCACTTTTTCCTGGTTTCTGGGGGGAAAGTGGGTTCCTTATAAATGGGTCAGCTTATATGCGAGTATATACGGTGTCTGTTTGACCCGAGCGTTCGCCTTCAGGTCATTTTAACATACAGTAAAACCTTGGATTGAGAGTAATTTGGTTTAAGAGCCCTTTGCTTTACAAGCAAAAATTATTGTGAAAATGTGACTTCATATACAAGCAACGTCTTGATATACAAGGAAGAAAAAAAAAAAAGCGTACATGCGTCACGTCATCACAACTGAGCCGATAGTTCTTCTCCCATTGGTGCTGCAGGATTGTACTTAATTGTGCTTACTCTCAGTGTAGAAACTGTGCAACACCACATTTCCATGAAATCCTCAAAAGCAACTGTCATTGGAGAAGTTCCTTGTTAAAGCGGACCTGAACTCAGAACTCCTCTCTGCTCTAAAAGATACACAACAGCATAATAACCTTCAAACAAAGAACATTTCTCTGTTACAGCTCATACAAATCCTAAAACAAATCTGCCCAGTTTGTACTTCCTGATTCATGGAAGCAGGCATATTGTTTACAGTCTGTGCTTTCAAATGAGCTTATCTGCCATCTCTGCCAATAGCAGTCATGTGACACGGGAGCTATCAAATTACAATTTGTGATTAGACACAAATGAGGCAGAATTAGACAGGCTAAACTCTCTAAATACATTCAGGGTGCATTTCTCTAGGTTTTCCTTCTGTCCTGTTGTTCAGGTCCACAAATAAAGGTTGAGGCGAGCCAGCAGACAGCAATGATTCTGTTAGTTATAATAAGTCTTCTTTTTATTTTATACATTTTTACTATAACTGTTTTTGGACTGGGAACAAATCACCTGGGTTTCTATTAATCCTTACAGGAAATTTGCTTTGATATAAGAGTGCTTTGGAATACAAGCGTGTTTCCAGAACAAATTATGCTCACAAACCAAAGTGCCTCTGAACTTGATGGGGAGCCTTGTCTGTGATATCAGTCAATGCTGCAGAGGTAGTAAGGATGTATATGCCATACAGCCTAAGGCACGGTTCACTCCAATTAAAATTTGCAAGCGTTTTAAGAATGTGCAAAAACCAGTTCGCTGCAGAACTAATGAAAGTCAATGGAGAATCTCACATCTGCTAAAATTTGTGTTTTCACATGCATGGGAAAAAAAAACAACACAGTAATTGCAGCCTAAATTTGTACATCGCATGCAAATCCCCACCGATTTTAATTACTTGTAGTAAAAAATTGCACGCAAAGATTTACACACGAATGCAAATTTCAACACGAAAAAAAACCTGTCAGTTTTTCACTATGATGAGGCCCGGTTCACATCTGCATTTTTTTTACATAACGTAACCGGAACGTATATTGTACAAACAGAACAGATGTGAAAGGCTCCAATGTTAACCTATTGGACCGTTCACATGCGTCCGTTGGCACGGATACCACGTTCCGTTCCCGGGACCAAAAAAACTGCTGCAGGCCCTAATTTTCCGGACCGTTCTGCCCAGCGGAACGGAACCGGACAAAAAATGCTTTTGCATCGGGGCAATGGAGAATGGAATGTTTCTTCATCAGTGTGGGGGGTGGGGGATGTGGGGATGCGAACCTGAGCGGCGGGGGGGTGAGGGAGGGTGCAGAAGCCAGGCAGGTGTGTGGATGAGCGAGGGCAACCGAGCTTTAAATACATACCTAAAGGCCGACGGTAGAGGCTTTTGTCTTTTTTCGCATCATGTGACTAGTCACATGACGCACTGTATAATCACAGCGCTAGAAGAGGAAGCCTCCGCCACTGATATTAGGTATGCATTTGTTGGCAAATGGAGTGAAAACGGATCCGATCCATCGGTGATCAGATCAGTTTTCACAATCCTTTTGCCAATGTGCACAGAGCCATCCAGATCCAGTGAAGTGGAGACTGGATCCGCTCAGCTCATATTTTCTAATGTGAACCAGGCTCAAGTGTGAACCCTGCCTTACTGCCCAATAAGAAGGCAGCAACCCATCTACAGGGTCAGTAACGATTGGACAGGTACCGGTAGTATTCATCTGGGCGGATCGTTAGACAAAGACATGCGGGAGACTTGTATACAGACACACTAGACTGTCACCTGAATTGATCATGGATGATGAATCAGGGCAACAAAAATCTAGAATCTCTATGCAGCTTTAGTACACTTTAAGAAATGAGACTGGGAGGATTACATATGTCTGTATGTGAGTGGGTGGCAGCAAACCAGTCTGATAAGGAATGCTTATGACACGTAGACACAAGATCCTCACATGCACCCACAGGACTCTATTTCCATACATCAGTATGTAGGAAAGTGCTGACAGTGACAGGATGGTGTGGTGGTGTAAGTCCTAGATTTAGCTCTTGCGTTTCAGTGGCATCTGCTGCCTCTTCCAGACAGGGGCTTTGTGTGTGTTTACATAGCGGATTATTATTGGCTGGTACCTGGAAGCTGTCTTTACTCGTGTGCATCTCCACATCAAAGGTGATCTGTCCCTCTTCAGGTGAAGGGCTGCAGAACAAAGCACAACACAGACATCATTAAAGAAAGCTGTATGTAACTAGAGAATGGGGATCAATCAAGTGTCACTAGTGCAGGATCAATCTGGAGGCATGATTCGTTGGAACTGTAAATAATTGAAATATGTCAAATTCTAAACAAATAGCACTGCTGAATGCTGAACATAACAGCAGGTCTGTCTTAAAGGGGAACTATCACCAAAATAAAGACAAATACAAGAATGCACTGTATGATTGGGTGGTATTATACTTGCTGCTTGCCACCTGTTACACTAAATGTGCTTTGTGTATATCTCTAAATCAAAAAGTAAAGAACGTTGAAATAGTACAGCTTTAGCCTATTGGGGATAGCAGGCTCTGGCACCTTTAAAGCGGATCCGAGATGAAAAACTAACTATAACAAGTAACTTGTCTATATATCTTATCTAAAGTTTAGATAGTTTACACAGCAAATCTAGCTGCAAACAGCTTTAATAGAAAATTATTATTTCTTCCTGTGATACAATGACAGCAGCCATGTTGTTTGTAAACATTACACACAGGCAGGCTTATCTGTATCTTGAGCCATCAGCCTGTGAAAAAAACCTAATCCCCCTCCTCCCCTCTGCCTCTGAAATCAATGGCTAGTAACACCTCCTCCTCCTCCTGCCCAGACTGAGCTCCCATAAGCCCTTGCTACTGCCAAGGCTCTCTGAAAACCTGTGGGCGTGGTTTATTTAGTTTATAGGGAATTAGAGTATTAAAACAAAAAAAAAAAGGGTTTGGCTTGAGGAATGCCCTATAAACAATAGGAAAGGAACATAATTATGCAATGAGTAAAAGTTCACCTCGGATCCACTTTAAGGACCAGAGACTTTTTCAATTTAGCACTTCCTGATCACATGTGTGGTACATTGGACAGATTTTTCAAATGTTACAATCAGAAAAATAGATTTTAAAAATAGTATGGCGTGTGGCCACCTTAAAGTGAACCTGCGATGAGAGGGATTTGGAGGCTGCCATATGTATTTCCTTTTAAGCAATACCAGTTGCCTGGCAGCCCTGCTGATCCTCTGCCTCTAATACTTTCAGCCATAGACCCTGAACAAGCATGCAGCAGATCAGCTGTTTCTGACAAGATTTGCTGAATGCGAGTTTCTAAAGTAATTCAGAGACCACTACAGCCAAATAGAGCACCAGGGCTGCCAGGAAACTGGTATTGCTTATAAGGAAATACATATGGCAGCCTCCATATCACATCAGGTTCACTTTAAGGTCCATACCCACAGCAAGATTTTATTGGTCAAAATGACAGATAAACGATCGTTCCAACCGGGATTGTATTTATTATTATTATTATTATTATTTAGTATTTATATAGCGCCGACATATTACGCAGCGCTGTACAGTGTATATATATATATATATATATATATATATATATATCTTGTCACTAACTGTCCCTCAAAGGAGCTCACAATCTAATCCCTACCATTGCCATATTTCTATATTATGTAGTGTAAGTACTGTAGTCTAGGGCCAATTTTTTTAGGGGGAGCCAATTAACTTATCCGTATGTTTTTGGAATGTAGGAGGAAACCGGAGTGCCCGGAGGAAACCCACGCAGACACGGAGAGAACATACTAACTCTTTGCAGATAGTGCCCCGGCTGGGATTCGAACCGGGGACCCAGCGCTGCAAGGCAAGAGCGCTAACCACTACGCCACCGTGCTGCCCTGTTGTAGAACTATATTTTAAAGAAAAGTGTTAAACAACGATAACAGATGGCCGACGTACAATGACGCTTGTGCATCTGGAAAGATCGTCAGGATGGATCAAATCTAATAAACTCGTTCAACGTCCCCCGTGTGTACAGGTCTTTAAACGATCTTTCCACTAAAGTCTATGGAACGTCCCCCTGCATCCGCTTTCGTTTAACAATCCTATCGCCGGTAATCTTCTTGCGGTCTATTACTGCTCCACATCCCATTGCTATAGATTCAGTCTGTCAGTGAGTACTCAGCTTTAGGTGAATTCTCAACACAAAAAAGTGTTGTTGTCAGCTTTTGATAGCAATAGGCAATGTTAGCAAGGGGCTCTGCTGTGTTTGCCTTCTCAACACATTCCTATAGTACTATGTCAGTACAATGTACACACTGATAACACACATCAGCTGAACGGTTAAAACACTACTGAACTGAGAGGGATATGGAGCCTGACATATTCATTCCCTTTTAAAAGGGAATATTCAGGGTGTAATAAAATAAAATAAAAATACTAATCCACTTACCTGGGGCTTCCTCCAGCCCGTGGCCACGACGCCACTCCGGAGGCTGCTGGTCGTCTCCGGTGGCGCACCCGACCTGGCCGGGCCGGCTTCCAGGTCGCAGTAAAGCCCGGAGGACGTCCGATGACGTCAGCGCGCCCGGGTGAGACGCACGTTGGAGTGCACAAGAGCCCGACCTGGCCAGGTCGGGTGCGCCACCGGAGAAGACCGGGAGCCTCCGGAGTGGCGTTGAGGGCACGTCCTGCCTGCCACGGGCTGGAGGAAGCCCCAGGTAAGTGGATTAGTATTTTATTTTTTTAGGGGGGGTACCGTGGATCTTCCCTTTAAACAATGCTGATTACCAGGCTGTTCTGCAGATCATCTGCCTCTTATGCTGGGAATGCACCATACGTTTTTTCAGCAGATAGATGGTTCGATAATTTTCAACATGTCCAATCTTATTTTCGATTGTTTTTCTGATCGATTTCTCATAGAAGTGAATGGAAATTGAATAAGAAAAGATTGGAAAATCAATCGGAAAATTCGATGGGACAGTAAATCGACTGAAAAATCGTGTATTCCCAGCATTATACACACGATTCACTGGAATTGGACAGTTATTATTGACATGATCGATCTGTTTCTGATCGATAATGGGATCTATTTTGCAAAGTTATCATAGGAAAATCGACCCTGCTATCCCGTCCATGATGCAAGGCAACTGGTATTGTTTAGAAGGAAATGAATATGGCAGCCACCACATCCCACTCAGTTCAGGTGTCCTTTAAAAAGGAACCCGAGGTGTGAGACCTATGAAAGCTGCCATATTTAATTTCCTTTTACGCAATACCAGTTGCCTGGCAGCCCTGCTGATCTTTCTGGTCAGTACGGTCTATGTCTAAACCGATAAAATCCCAGGTGTGGAGGCATGCCGATACGCAAACTGCAGCATTGCATAGCGGGCGTGCAAATCGCCATACCTGGGCACCTACGATTTTATCAGGCGACAAAATTTACCTTCTTTGCCACAAATCGCGCCTATTATAAAAGCCGCGCTTTGCGACAAAGGTGGTTTATTTCAGCACCTGGAAGCACCCAACAGCAAGCTCTGCACTGTGCGCCCAAATTTCCCTACTTCGCCACAAATCGCAGCTTTTATAATAGGCGCCTATGAGCCCTTTTTTCCCCGTTTCCGTCTACTAGTGCTGATACACGGAAACTCCTAGAATATGGTGCCTAAATGCATCAGTATTGAGCAATACATCAAACACCACGTGTATATTAAAATGAAATATGTAAGAGACCTAAGACAGTGTCAGCACTTATAAGCCTACACCTGACACATCCCAATTGAATCATAATAGTAAATTATTTGGTCTTCTGAACTTTTAAGGGGACATCAATGTTAAATAAATAAGTGTCTAGTTAAATTTCAATCATTGGTTATAAAAACACAACATTTTTATTCCAACATATTAAATTTTGTTTACATACAAACTTATAAAACATGAAAAAGGTGTCAACAATGTACATGTAGTTCCGGAATAACAAACAAGATGGGAACTGTAGGTTCGTTCTTAATCTAGTTCTGTCAATAAGTTGAAACACTTTGCCATCTCTG
Source organism: Hyperolius riggenbachi (assembly GCF_040937935.1). Classification (NCBI taxonomy): domain Eukaryota; kingdom Metazoa; phylum Chordata; class Amphibia; order Anura; family Hyperoliidae; genus Hyperolius; species Hyperolius riggenbachi. Next base: position 104,090,737 of record NC_090648.1, read on the forward strand.
TCCCCTGTACCTCCTTCTGTGCCTCCAGTGCCCCCTCTTGTTTCACCATGGCTTCTGAGTCCCCCCACTGTGTCACTTCAGTCCATCTGAGCCCTCAGTGTACTACAGCAAAATATCATTTTACTGGTTAGGAAAAAACATTTTCTTTGGATTTATTTCAAAAACTACAAGATTTTTTTTTTGTTGTTTTTTCCGTTGTTTCCACATAAATGGCCTCAATTCTGAAAATGTGAGAATTGATTAGGCCTCAATTCACTAACCTTAACTCCTGTCTTTAATAACTCTTCTGAGCGGTTTTACAGTTATCACAATTATATCACCATGGTGATAACTGTAAAACAGCTCAGAAGAGTTATTAAAGACAGGAGTTAAGGTTAGTGAATTGAGGCCTAATCAAATCTCAAATTTTCAGGCCATTCAGCGGGTCATTTGTACGAGGACTACCTGCATGTTATAATTAAAGGGACTCCGAGCTCTGAAAAAAATGGAAAGTTGTACTCACCAGGGGCTTTTTCTAGCCCAGTGCTGGTCGGGAGGTCCCACGCCGGCGTCCTGGCTCCTCTCCTTCTCCCCGCTCCGGAATGGCTGGCAGGCCGCAGCCCGGGCGACACTCTCCCAAGTGTCGGGCTGCTTCTTCCGCATATGACGCGGATTACGTCACACGCCGGCCGCCTCGCGTCATCACGGCGGCCGGCGTGAAAGTACTGCGCATGCGCGAGCAAAGCGCGCATGCGCAGTACTTACACGCCGGCCGCCGTCATATGCGGAAGAAGCAGCCCGACACTCGGGAGAGTGTCGCCCGGGCTGCGGCCTGCCAGCCATTCCGGAGCGGGGAGAAGGAGAGGAGCCAGGACGCCGGCGTGGGACCTCCCGACCAGCACTGGGCTGGAAAAAGCCCCTGGTGAGTACAACTTTCCATTTTTTTCAGAGCTCGGAGTCCCTTTAAGAAGGAGGCCTGCCGTAATCATTTGTGCCAATATTTGGGACAGTTCAAAAGACTACTTCAGCATTTTATTTTTGTGAATGAGTTAAGACGATCCCTCTGCCATTACTTACTGTGGTCTGTGTCCCTGCTGTGTCCCAGGCCTAAAAATGTTATACTGCACATAGTGAGTGCTTCTTTAAAAGGAAATGTATAATTTAAAAAATACCTGCCCCTGTGGGGTACTTACCTTGGGAGGGGGAAGCCTCTGGATCTTAATGAGGCTTACCCAGTCTTCTTCACCCTTCGGGAACCAGCGCTGGCAGCCCCCAAACACCACATGCAGCAATATTTACAATCTACTCTCCTGCACAGCCGCAGTATCAGCTTTCCGATCTGGCTCAGGAGGAAATAGCTGAGCCTGATCGGGTCCGTCGCCTGCACAGTAAAGCTGACCCGATTGGGCTCAGCTATTTCCTCCTGAGCCAATCAGAAAGCTGATATTGCACCTGCGTAGATTGTAAATATTGCCACACACTATTGCGCCTGTGCACAGCTTGTCGGGGGGACAGTGCTGGATCCACGAGGCTGAAGAGGACAGAGGAAGCCTTATTAGGGTCCTGAAGCTTCCTCCTCCCAAGGTAAGTACCCCATAGGGGCACTTTTTTTTTTTTCTTATAGATCCATTTTGGAGGAACTTTTGAAAGTCTTACCTTTCACACTGTGAGCTGCTCCTAGAGCTGCTTTGTCCGGACTCATGCTGGGCATCCAGGAGGATCTTTTCCATGTCCCCATTGTGGATAGAGGAGGAGGATGGGACATGTTCCAGGCCTCCATTCCTATTGCTGTCTACATTATTCCCGTTGCTGTTCATTTGCAGCTCCACCCAGGAACCTGTTAGCAAAGATGAAATGAGCTCGTCAGCCAGGATGACACGCTAAGTTGTCCCCACGGTATAATCACACTGAGCAGAGTGGCGAGAGACAGCCTGGGCTGGAGATAAGCGACCTTCAGCACACAAGATTACGTGACAGATGAAACCTCTCCGTACCAGCGCACAGCAACAAACTCACAGGATCCTCTGCTTAACAAGTCAGTGCTGTGACACAGCTAGGCCATGCCTCCACCACAGGAGCATCACGTGTGTGACTGGTACACAATGGAATGATCCCCAGGAGGAAACCAGCAATTACTAACCTCACGTAATCATGTATGAGGAGCTGTGCTTCACCTTGCCAACACCTGACACAGCACAGGCAGCATGTGTGGCGTAACTAGGTTTGGTCACACCGAAGTAGGTGGCATGAATTTACAAAAGACACAAGTGGGATGAAAGCAAAATTTTACATTTTCTATTTTACTCTTTAATAGTTAGGAAAAAAGTAAAAACATTTATTTTATACTGTTGTCAGTGTCCCTAGTGTAGAGATTCTTCCTAACTTCCTCTCACTGGGGCCTACATGGGGTTTTGCGACTACAATGTGAAAACCGTAAAGGTAGCCATACATCTAGCGATGATGGGCAGATCGACCAAGAGACAAATCTCTCTCTAATGAAATCTGATTAGAGAGAGATCTGTCAGCTGCCCATACACTACAGGCTGATTCCTGATCGATTTCAGCATGAAATCTATGAGAAATAGGCCGAGTACCCCGTCCCCTTCCCCCAGTGTATAAATGTACCCCCCATGTATGCATCTATACATTACCTGACCTGTGTCATCCACCGTGTGGTGCCCATCCGTTTTCGCAATGTCGCGCTCTTCCATTAGCATTATACACACCGTCAGAGTCTATACCGCTAACAAGAGTGGGGGATTTCAAAAACAGATGGGCACCACGCAGCGGCTGACACAGGACTGGTAATATTTAAATACATAAACGGGGGAGGAGTTATTGGATACATGTATATACTAGGGGGGCAGCGCTGGAGGTTTCACCACCTTGAACGGTCATCTTGATGTCGCTTGCCGTTACCGCAGCGCACCCGCATGACCACAATAGTCCAACATCTTGCAGCATGTCCGATCGGCACATGCAACCGATTTCATCTCGAAATTTAATGCATCGTCTTTCAATCATGCTCTTAGTGGCACCAATTTTCTTCTGATTCAATAATAATTATCGAATTGGATGGCCACCTATTTGAGAGATGTATGGGCACTTTTAGGCCTTGTTCACATCTAAAATCGAAACGCAAGTGGTTTGCGATTGTGTATTTTTTTTTTGTGCCTGCCGCTGCCTTTTTTATAAAGTGCTTTTGCAAAGCGATTTTTTAATTCACGCCCTGACGCAAGTCAGGAAGTGAACTCTTTGACCCGGAAAAGAATAGATACAATGTATTTGTTCTTAAAATCGCAAGCGCAATCGTAGCACAAAGCGATTCTGTGAGCGTTTAGCGCTCTTCCTATAACTTCCATTAGAGCAAAATCGCCCCAAAAATGGTACAGGCACCGCTTTATGCTAGAAAAAACACTCTAATATAAACCTTCTCATAGAGATTCATTGCACAAGCGTTTTGTGGGCGATTTTGAAAAATCGCCTGCACTTAAAAAAAGGCAGAAAATGCCCTAGATGTGAACAAACCCTCAGTCTTGGAAACAGAAATTGAGTGACTGCAATAAAAGCTAATCTGGAATTCTAAAGGTAGCCATACACTGGTCGATTTGCCATCAGATCGACCAACAGATAGATCTCTCTCTGATCGAATCTGATCAGACAGGGATCGTATGGCTGCCTTTACTGCAAACAGATTGTGAATCGATTTCAGCATGAAACCAATCACAATCTGTGAAGCTGCCGCCCCCCCCCCCCCCCCTAATGTCTTCTTCTCCGTGCTGGGCTCCGAGTCCGGCTGGCTTCACTGAACTTCCTGTCTCCCTGTCCGGGGAACAGTAGATGGTGCTCTACCGTTTAAACTTCCTGCCGGGACAGGAAGTTCAGTGAAGGCAGCCGAACTCAGAGCCCAGCGCGGAGAAGAAGACAGCAGAGAGAGCGGGGTCTTGCGCCGGCGCAACAGGTAATTAATTGCAGCTAGCGTCGGTCATCGGGCATTCGAACGCCGCTATCGACGCACTCCAGACCCGCCGGCGATCGAGCAAAATCTTCCGCACAGACGGATCGACGGGAACAATTGATTTAGGATGGAAATCGATCGGTCTGTCAGCATTTGCGCAACGATTTCACAGCAGATTCGATCACAGTGATCGAGTCTGCTGTATACCAGCGGGAAAATCATTAGGTGTATGGGCCCCTTAATGTGTTAAAAAAAAAAAAAAAAAACCTTTTACTATCTTTGCTAAGTTGGGCCATACACTGGTCAATATGGCCAGCAGATATATCCCTCTCAGCTCATTGTCTGAGCAAATGGACAGCATCATTATAATATACAAGCCTGTTAAGCATAGTGCAGTTAGATTACATATAATTACTTCCCTTAGGGACGGTTCACACGGACGCTTGGCGGCGTCTACCGTCAAGCGTTCGGGACCCATCGGTTAAACTCTCCCATTCAAGTGAATGGGAGCGTTTAGCATTGCGCAGTTACCGTCGATTACCATCGATTGCATAAATGCGGCGTTCTGATCCCGATTTAACGCATTGTTTCGGCCGTCCCTAGAAGCCGCATGCAACGTCCAGGGACGGCTAGCCGGCGCGGCTTTATGTCCCCTGCGGGGACGAAAAACGCCGATCGCGATGATCTCCGTACTGCCGCCACCAAACGAGACGTCAAAGGACGACTCAACTTTCTGGCCGCCCCAACGCTGCCTGCTGCTCGTGTGAACCGGCCCTTAAAGAGACACTGAAGCGAAAAAAAAAATGATGATATTATGATTTGTATGTGTAGTACAGCTAAGAAATTAAACATTAAGATCAGATATATCAGTCTAATTGTTTCCAGTACAGGAAGAGTTAAGAAACTCTAGTCGTTATCTCTATGCAAAAAAGCCATTAATCTCTACGACTTTCAAAGTCGTGGAGAGGGCTGTTATCGGATTTTTATTATCTCAACTGTAAGTGAACTACCGTAATTACTTTTTCTCTGCTAGAGGAGAGGTCATTACTTCACAGACTGCTCTGAAAGAATCATTTTGAATGCTGAGTGTTGTGTAATCTGCACATATTAGAGAATGATGCAATGTTAGAAAAAACACTGTATACCTGAAAATAAAAATATGAGGATATTTTCTTTGCTGCTAATCTTCTAGTAATTATTCATAGTACACAACCAATTCATTATATCATATATTTTTTTCGCTTTAGTGTCTCTTTAAAGGAAAGGTTCAGGGAAACCTGTAAAAAAATAAAAATCCCTATCCACTTACCTGGGGCTTCCTCCAGCCCGTGGCAGGCAGGAGGTGCCCTCGCCGCCGCTCCAGAGGCTTCCGGTCGTCTTCGGTGGCCGACCCGACCTGGCCAGGCCGGCTGCCAGGTCGGGCTCTTCTGCGCTCCAAGGACGGGCTCTTCTGCATCCCACGCGGGCGCGCTGACGTCATCGGACGTCCTCCGGGCTGTACTGCGCAGGCGCGTTTTTTTTTTGGTCCAATCCGATCATTTTCTTCATCAGAAACAAGATCTGAAGTGAAGTGGGCAGCACGGTGAGTTGGCAGTTAGCACTCTAGCCTTGCAGCGCTGGGTCCCGGTCTAAATCCAAGCCAGGGCACTATCTGCATGGAGTTTGTATGTTCTCCCTGTGTCTGTGCGGGTTTCCTCCAAGTACTCCAGTTTCCGCTCACATCCAAATACATACAGAGAAGTCAATTTGCTTCACCCTAAATTGGTCCTAGAGTACGATACATGCACTATATAACATAGACATATGACTATGGTAGGGATTAGATTGTGAGCCCCTCTGAGGGACAGTTAATGACAGGACAGGAAGATGGCGGCGCTATATAAATACTAAATAATAAAAATTACATGGTGTGTAACCAGCGTAAGAATTTCATTCAATGTGCAGTTTTTAACAGATGAAACATTAAATCCGATAAAAAGGTCTAATATTGGATTTTTATTTTCATTGATGGTGAACTTTTCCATCCACTTGCCTCCATCTGCCTCAGTAAGACGAGCCTGGGTCTACCCTCTGTAACGTATTCGCAGTTTAGCCAGAAGCTATTTCCACATAATCTGTCCTGCTTTTCCCTGCAAATCTCTGTCCTCAGATACACTCAGAGGGCGATTTCTTGTCTGTGAATGGCTGAGAGAAGGAGGGGTGAGCGCAGTCTGCGGATACCTCAGGGTGTGGGCAGAGCAGGACAGCTCCTGCATCGTGCACAGCAGCACGCACGCTGCTAACTTGGTGACATCCAGTACTGAACGTCCACATTATAATCCTCTCATCCACATACCAGAGCCAGACACTGACTGCGCACTGTCCCTATTACAGGCTACACAAGCATCCCACTCACTACACACACTCACACTCACTATTACAGGCTACACAAGCATCACACACACACACACACACACACACACACACACACACACACACACACACACACACACACACACACACACACACACACACACAGTCCCCATTACAGGCTACACAAGCATCCCACTCACTACACCTACACACACACACACACACACACACACACACACACACACACACACACACACACACACACACACACACACACACACACTCCCTGCAGTGTTCTCCCCAGATATTTTTTACAGCCGGGTGACATGAAAAAGTAGCCGGGTGGGGAAAGATGACAGAATGCAGGGCCAGTGCTTCTCTGCTTGCAGCATAGGAGGAGGTGAGCTGATGATAGCCGGGTGCTCACCAAAACTAGCCGGGTGGCGCACCCAGCTAAAAGAGCCTGGGGAGAACACTGCACTGTGCACTGTCCCTATTACAGGCTACACAAGCATCCCACTCACTACACACACACACACACACACACACACACACACACTCACTATTACAGGCTACACAAGCATCCCACTCAGTACACACCCTCACTGCACACTGTCCCCATTACAGGCTACACAAGCATCCCACTCACTACACACACACTCACTATTGCAGGGTATACAAGCATCCTACTCACTACGCACGCACAGACACTCACTGCACACTGTCCGTATTACAGGCTACACAAGCATCCTACTCACTTCGCACACACAGACACTCACTGCACACTGTCCCTATTACTGGCTACACAAGCATCCCACTCACCACACACATAAAGCACACAGGCACACAAGCAAAACAAGCATGACACTCACCACACACATAAAGCACACACACAAACACAAGCAAAAAAGAAATCATGCTTTTTATTAAAAGTTAGGTACCAGATCAGGACTTTTTTTTTTTAAGGGAATCCGAGGTAAGAGGGATATGGAGGCTGCCATATTTATTTCCTTTTAAACAGTTCCAGTGACCTGGCAGTCCTCCTGAACCTGTGTTCCTAATATGCTTAGCCATAGACCCTGAACAAGCATGCAGCAGATCAGGTACTCTGACTCAGGTCTTTACTGGATTAGCCATATGCTTGTTCCAGAGTTTTGAATCAGACACTACTTATGCCATAGGATCAACAGTGCTGCCAGGCTTTGTTTACAAGAAAATAAATATGGCAACCTCCATATCCCTATCACCTTGGGTTCCCTTTAAGCTCCACTCAGGTCAGGAAGTGGATCCTAATGTTAGAAATGTTAAAAATAGGATCCGCTTCCACTTGTTAAAAAAAAAAAAGTTCCTCAAACAATGGAACAGGCAACAGATGAACCAGATAATTCAGATAACAACCCGTATGAAGCACGGCTTGCAATGGTGGGAGATACGATCCAATTTGACGAGAGGCCATCTAATTCAGTCTGGCCCATTGACCATCATTACGTCAGATGCCAGCAGTAAAGGCTGGGGTGCACACTGCCAAACACGGTCAGCTCAGGGAGTATGGGATACCCCACAGGATCAGACACCGGCGAACATACTGGAACTAAAGGCAGCACTTCAGGCGCTATAAGCTTTCAGAAACTGATTCAGGGAAAATCAGTGTTGATGAGGATGGACAATCGGACAGCAGTGTCCTATATAAAGAGGCAAGGGGGCACAAGAAGTCAAAGATTATTACTACAAACGGAGGAGGTATTCCAGTTTGCGGAGAGAAACATGTGGGATATAAAGGCGATGTACATCCTACCGTATGTCCGCAGAATGTAAAGGCGGATTATCTAAGCAGACATCAGATAGACAACTGCAAATGGAGCCTTTGTCAGGAGGTCTACCTATGGATTTGCAGCCAATTCGATTTTCCTCAAATAGATCTAATGGCATCGAGAAACAATGCTAAATGCATCAAATGTATGTCCAGATACCCTTGCACTCAGGCAGTAGCGACGGATGCAAGAACAGCACAATGAAATTTCAGGATTGGTTATGTGTATCCCCCAACACCAATGATCCCGCAGTTACTAATGAGATTGCTGAGAGAGAAAGTAACACTGATTGCAATACTACCCTTCTGGCCGAATCGGCCATGGTTCTCCCTATTATGGGAGTTGAAGTTACAGTCTCCTCTACCTCTCCCCAATAGACCGGATATACTACAACAGAGGGCGATTTTTCACCCGGACCCTCAGAAACTGAACCTCATGGCCTGGGTGTTGAGGGAAAAAGGTTACAGTCGTTAGGCTGTTCAAGAGCAGTAATACAAACTTTGCTCCAAGCTAGAAAGCCGACAACTAATGCGACCTACACTCGAGTCTGGAATAAATTCGAACAATTAACGGAACAACAATTAAGCTAATACGGAACAATTTAGTCCTTTAACCCCAGAACCTCATCAGGTACTTGCTTTCCTTCAGAGGGGGGGGTAGAAAAGGGATTAGCCTACCATGCCATAAAAGGACACATTTCGGCTATTACTGCACTAATGGGCTCTCCGTGGGGTAATCATCCCCTGTTAAAGCAGTTCGTTAGGGGGGTATTAAATTTGAGACCTCCAAAGAACTTATTTCCGAAATGGGATCTCCCGCTAGTGCTTCAAGCATTAACAAAGGAACCTTTCTTTCCTGTCCAGGAATGTACTCTGTGGAATTTAATACTAAGATCAGTCTTTCTGGTAGCGGTTGCATCAGCCCGTAGAGTCTCAGAGATCCAAGCCCTAGGTTGTGAGGAGCCATACCTCACATTCTTCCCTGATTGTGTGGTACTACACCCTATTCAGAGATTCATACCGAAGGTTGCAACAACGTACCATCTAAACCAGGATTGGACGTTACCAGTGTTTCTTCAGGAGGAATCGGGCACCAATCACCCGTTGGACATTGCTGAGACATTAAAGACCTATCTGGAAGCCACTAAGGCCTTTAGAAATACTGACAGACTTTGGGTGGTTCCAGCAGGATGTAGGAAAGGACACCCTGCCTCCACCAGAACTGTGGCCTCCTGGCTTGTTAAAGCTATTCAGACTGCTTACAGAATTTCGGGGCTAAAACCCCCAGAACAAATAGTGGCACATTCTACCTGTAGTGTGTCGACTCCCTGGGCAGCAATGAATAGGGTCCCTCCTGACAAAATCTGTCAGGCTGCCAATTGGTCGAGTATTAATACATTCATGAGGCATTACAGGCTTGATCTGTCTGCTGAATCATCTGCAGTGTTTGGTAGAGCTGTTCTAAATGCAACTAATGTGTAAATGATATAATTAAATTTTGTGTGACAGCATTTCTTTACCCTCCCTTCGTTTCCTAGTTATTTCCCATTTGTGTGATGACATAGGCATTGGGAAAGCGGAAAATTGTTACTTACCTATCCGTAATTTTCCTTTCCCGATGCCTTTATGTCATCACACAACGCCCTCCCTTCTTTGTCGCTTCGGTGATTCCGAGGTTGACGAGACTGGGGGGGGGGGGGGGGGCGGTGGATACAAATTTATATATTTCACGTCCTATGGGGTAGAGTGGGCGGGGCATCTACCCATTTGTGTGATGACATAAAGGCATCGGGAAAGGAAAATTACGGATAGGTAACAATTTTTCGCTTTTGTGATTGTATCAGGTGACAGTTTTCCTTCAACCTGTGTACTGATGTGCTACAGGAATCTCTGTAAAGAAGCCCTTCCTGTTATATGGGAATGGACTGGGATGTAGAAGATCCTATATTATTACTCAGTGAAGCAGTATTGTCCCACTGAGTAGATGGCTGAAGAAGGGGGTGACTGACGTTGGAAGGCACCTGTACACACATTAGAGTGTCACCAGAAACGATCATAAACAATCATTTGAGGCAATGGAAATCTAGCATCTGTATGTAGTTTAAGGTTGCCTACACCCATCCAATTTTGATTGGACAATCACTGACCAAATGTACCCCTTCCGTGTAGTAGGAGGGCCAAACATTTTGAAAACTATGAACAGATTGTGCAGGTAAGCTCTCATACTGCATGTAGTACAATTGGCTAATCAAAATTGGATGTGTGTATGCACCCTGAGGCTTAGTTTACATTGTAAATCGCCAGCGCTATTGCAAGTGCTGAGCGATTTATAAGGTGATTTTGTAAGTCCTTTCAGAGCGATTTTACATAGGAAAGACTGTTTATACTCTAAAGAAATCAACATGTAACAAAAGATGCCCGATTGCTGAATAAACCCCTTAAAGGTGAAGGTGACTGTCTCCGCTCTATCTCCTGTATGCTGTAGCTGTGAGTTGCAGCTCTGATGAGCTGCTGGTGCCGGAGCAAAAGGTGTGTTGTGCTGTTGCCAATAGCAACCAACATATAGGTTCTTACAAGTAGGGAAGAGATAGAAACGGTCAATAATTCATAGATTTTAGCTCTGGCAATTAATGTGTTATTGAGAAGAGGCCATGAAACCGTAAAAACTTAAAAAGTAGATTTACATATACAATAAAACTGTGGGATACCTAAGTCATTTTTAGAAGGAGGATAGACGCAATTGTTTATCTCATTCGTTAATTTTCACCTTGGATGTCCTTTAATGCTAGGTACACACAATGAGATTTTCTGGCAGATTTACTGCCAGATCGATTATTTCCAACATGTCCGATCTGATTTCTGATCGATTTTACATAGAAGTGAATGGAAAATCGATCGGAAATCAGATCGGACATGTTGGAAATAATCGATCTGGTAGTAAATCTGCCAGAAAATCTCATCATGTGTATAAATTTAAAGAACAAGAATGAAAACAATATGAACTATTACTTTGTACATTTCTGAAATGTCTAAAACATATTAAATGGACAGAAAGTCAAGTTCACTTTAAAGGGAACCTATCCATAAAATGCCACTTTCTATGACTCAGCAGATGTTTGCCTTTTCACCTCAGGTAATGCTCCTAGAATGTCTCTCAGCACTACAGGCCGCCACCTCAGACACGTGCAGCACACAGCTATCAGTGACTAACAAGGCTCTGTCAGTGCCTCAGCTGTGTTTACTCAGCAGCACAACCTGTGCAGGCCATATGTCTCATGTGGGACAGGGATGAGGTGGCAGCTCTGCATAACACATATTATGGCATACAGCTGTAGGGAACACATTTAGGTGCTGCCACCCATTCCTCAGTTTATATATTATACTAGCGGACCCGAGGCGACGCATACGCCGCATAAGAGGGTAGCGGACAGGAAGGGGGTATTGGGCACAGCGGCGGGGAGGGGGGGGTCGGACCCCCCCTTCCTCCCTCACCTGGGTCCCCCATCTGCGCTCCCCCTCTAGCTTAAGTTCAGCAGCAGCCGCTGCTATTAGTAAGAGGCAGCGGGCGGGGATGACTCACCTCTTCCGCGTTCCAGCATGCATTCCACTGTCGTCACTTCCTGCAATGCCGCCCACTGTATTGCAAGTGGACAGCATTGCAGGAAGTGACGACAGTGGAACGCACGCTGGAGCGCGGAAGAGGTGAGTCATCCCCGCCCGCTGCCTCTTACTAATAGCAGCGGCTGCTGCTGAACTTGAGCTAGAGGGGGAGCGCAGATGGGGGACCCAGGTGGGGGGGGGGTCCGACCCCCCTTCCCCGCCACTGTGCCCAATACCCCCTGCCTGCCCGCTACCCCCTCCAGCTCGGCGGCAAATGTAGGACCGCCCCTGGGGGCACCACCCGTGCGTGCACCCGTCCGCCCGGCTCACTGGCCCCCTCCTCCTGTCTCAACGGCTGTCCGGGTCCGTGCTGCACATGCGCAGTAGAAAACAGCACGGACCCAAGGACACAGACAGCAGTACGCAGGGACACAGGGGTTTTATTATAGAGGATTAGACTTTTAACACTTAAAGGGGAACTGAAGAGAGGTATATGGAGGCTGTCATGTTTATTTCCTTTTAATCAATACCAGTTGCCTGGCAGCCCTGCTGGTCTATTTCTCTGCAGTAGTATCTGAATAAAACCAGAAACAGGCATGCAGCTAGTCTTGTCAGATCAGACTTATAAGTCTAAACCACTGAAACACCTGATCTGCTGCATGCTTGTTCAGGGGCTATGGCTAATAGTATTAGAGGCAGAGGATCAGCAGGGCTGCCAGGCAACTGGTATTGTCTAAAAGGAAATAAACATGACAGCCTCCATATACCGCTCTCTTCAGTTCCCCTTTAATAGCAAAAATTTACTAAACATAAGGTAAGATGTGTATTTAAGATAAAAAGTAGTGACATATGATATAATGCATACCTCCCAACCATCCTGATTAGCCCAGAACTGTCACGGGTTGGGGAGTATGGTCCTGAGTCCCAACAAGCGTGGCCCTAACCCCCTACTCCATCCTGTGCTACCCCCAGCATATAATTCAGAGTATGTATGAGAGGAAGCAGTGCATCTCTCACCTGTTCCACTACAGTCCAGCGATGTGTGTCCTGTCACTAGTGTGAGCTCTACTACTGGTGCCTACCATCTCCATTTCCTCACTATGCATATAATCACACAACGCAGGGAGGGGAGGGGACCACTAGATACCAGGAAAGCTTTATTGGGGAGGGAGCAGGAACAACAAGACACCAGGGAAGTTTTATTAGGTAGGGAGGAGGAGATTCACTAGACACCAGGGAAGCTTTATTGGGGAGGGGGGAGACCACAAGACACCAGGGAAGCGTTATTGGGGAGGTATGAGAGAAATCACTAGACACTAGGGAAGCTTTATTGGGGAGGGGGGAACCAGTAGACAACAGAGAAGCTTTATTGGTGGGGGAGCGGGAACAACAAGACACCAGGGAAGCTTTATTGGGGAGGGGGGAGACCACAAGACACCAGGGAAGCGTTATTGGGGAGGTATGAGAGAAATCACTAGACACTAGGGAAGCTTTATTGGGGAGGGGGGAACCAGTAGACAACAGAGAAGCTTTATTGGTGAGGGAGAGGGTAACCACTAGACACCAGGGAACATAATAGAGGGATGCGTCACGTGTAAAATGTGGGCATGGCTTAAGGTGCGGCAGGGGTGGGGCTTAGTGTCTTTTTTCCTGGCTAAAAAAGTTGGGAGGTATGTTTAATGAGATTAACATGTGTATGTAAATTTCCAATCTTCCTTAAATCTCTACACATGCTATATGGTTCTCTGCCGAGGCAGCTGGTTGGGGCCATTTCTGTCCAGTAACTACCAGTGTATGTACAGCACCCACCTATCCCCCTCGGTGTGTCGGCGAGCGATCTGCCTGGTTCCATCTAGCGGATGGGGCGAGTCAGATGGCAATGAGCTCGACTTTAGTGTCATTTGGAGATCTGATGTGGTGCGACACCAATAACAGGCCAGTGAAGCCGATTATGACCAAGTTACCACTTTCTGTCAGTTTTCTTCTTCACTTGGTGTTTATTGTGGAAAGGAACAGAAAACCATTTTAAAAAGGAATGAGTTTAAACAATAGATTGTGCGACTTGACAAATCTCCTGCTGTTCATTAGGCACTTCTATTGCTAAAGCATCACTGCAGGGGCTAATTTGGATGCTAACCTTCACGACGGGGGGGGGGGGGGGGGGGGGGGGTGTATCTCTGGCTATTATACAGCTGTAGGCATGAAAAGGTTAAGAGTAAGCATCAGAAAGTTAGGGTTAGGTGTTGGGTAAAACGTTTATGTGATGAGGTTCAATTAGACATAGCTGTAAGCCTGGAATAGAAATGAGAAACTGCTGTTGTAAGCACAGTGTGCCCAGAGTATAAATTTCACTGCATTCAACCATAAGGCTGGCCAATAGTCCCTCGGATTGCAGAGCCATTGGCTGGTAAAGTCACAATTTTTAGTTTAACATTGTGAAAACTGTTAGATCAGGAACTAGGTTCATATCCCTGCTTTACATTTTTTTGCAAAAAAGCATTCGCAAAACGCAGAATTGGGAAGGCTCCATAGCGGTCAGCATCACAGTGCAGACCATAGTCTCTGCCAGTGTCACAGTGTGGTCCCTAGTGGCTGTCAGGGACACAGCGCATGCTCCCCAGGGGCTGTCAGGGTCATAGCGCACGCTCCCCAGGGGCTGTCAGGGTCGCAGTGCACGCTCCCCAGGTGCTGTCAGGGTCGCAGTGTACAGTCCCCAGGTGCTGTCAGGGTCACAGTGTGCGCTCCCCAGGTGCTGTCAGGGTCACAGTGTGCGCTCCCCAGGTACTGTCAGGGTCGCAGTGCACGCTCCCCAGGTGCTGTCAGGGTCACAGTGCACGCTCCCCAGGTGCTGTCAGGGTCTTAGTGTGCGCTCCCCAGGTGCTGTCAGGGTCGCAGTGCACGCTCCTCAGGTGCTGTCAGGGTGACAGTGCACGCTCCCCAGGTGCTGTCAGGGTGGCAGTGCACTCTCCCCAGGTGCTGTCAGGGTGGCAGTGCACTCTCCCCAGGTGCTGTCAGGGTGGCAGTGCACTCTCCCCAGGTGCTGTCAGGGTGGCAGTGCACGCTCCCCAGGTGCTGTCAGGGTCGCAGTGTACGCTCCCCAGGTGCTGTCAGGGTCGCAGTGTACGCTCCCCAGGTGCTGTCAGGGTCGCAGTGTGCGCTCCCCAGGTGCTGTCAGGGTCACAGTGCACGCTCCCCAGGTGCTGTCAGGGTCGCAGTGCACGCTCCCCAGGTGCTGTCAGGGTCACAGGGTCGCAGTGCACGCTCCCCAGGTGCAGTCAGGGTCGCAGTGCACGCTCCCCAGGTGCTGTCAGGGTCGCAGTGCACGCTCCCCAGGTGCTGTCAGAGTCACAGGGCACGCTCCCCGGGTGCTGTCAGGGTCGCAGTGCACGCTCCCCGGGTGCTGTCAGGGTCGCAGTGCACGCTCCCCGGGTGCTGTCAGGGTCGCAGTGCACGCTCCCCGGGTGCTGTCAGGGTCGCAGTGCACGCTCCCCGGGTGCTGTCAGGGTCGCAGTGCACGCTCCCCGGGTGCTGTCAGGGTCGCAGTGCACGCTCCCCGGGTGCTGTCAGGGTCGCAGTGCACGCTCCCCGGGTGCTGTCAGGGTCTTAGTGTGCGCTCCCCAGGTGCTGTCAGGGTCGCAGTGCACGCTCCTCAGGTGCTGTCAGGGTGACAGTGCACGCTCCCCAGGTGCTGTCAGGGTGGCAGTGCACTCTCCCCAGGTGCTGTCAGGGTGGCAGTGCACTCTCCCCAGGTGCTGTCAGGGTGGCAGTGCACTCTCCCCAGGTGCTGTCAGGGTGGCAGTGCACTCTCCCCAGGTGCTGTCAGGGTGGCAGTGCACGCTCTCCAGGTGCTGTCAGGGTCGCAGTGCACGCTCCCCAGGTGCTGTCAGGGTCGCAGTGTACGCTCCCCAGGTGCTGTCAGGGTCGCAGTGTACGCTCCCCAGGTGCTGTCAGGGTCGCAGTGTGCGCTCCCCAGGTGCTGTCAGGGTCACAGTGCACGCTCCCCAGGTGCTGTCAGGGTCGCAGTGCACGCTCCCCAGGTGCTGTCAGGGTCACAGGGTCGCAGTGCACGCTCCCCAGGTGCAGTCAGGGTCGCAGTGCACGCTCCCCAGGTGCTGTCAGGGTCGCAGTGCACGCTCCCCAGGTGCTGTCAGGGTCACAGGGCACGCTCCCCGGGTGCTGTCAGGGTCGCAGTGCACGCTCCCCGGGTGCTGTCAGGGTCGCAGTGCACGCTCCCCGGGTGCTGTCAGGGTCGCAGTGCACGCTCCCCGGGTGCTGTCAGGGTCGCAGTGCACGCTCCCCGGGTGCTGTCAGGGTCGCAGTGCACGCTCCCCGGGTGCTGTCAGGGTCGCAGTGCACGCTCCCCGGGTGCTGTCAGGGTCGCAGTGCACGCTCCCCGGGTGCTGTCAGGGTCGCAGTGCACGCTCCCCGGGTGCTGTCAGGGTCGCAGTGCACGCTCCCCGGGTGCTGTCAGGGTCGCAGTGCACGCTCCCCGGGTGCTGTCAGGGTCGCAGTGCACGCTCCCCGGGTGCTGTCAGGGTCGCAGTGCACGCTCCCCGGGTGCTGTCAGGGTCGCAGTGCACGCTCCCCGGGTGCTATCAGGGTCATAGTGCAGCCCCTGATCACTCCCCATATCACAGAGCAGAATCACCTGTAGCAGTCACTGTATCATAAGGAAATGACTACCGGTATATACTCTGTTAAGAGCTGTAAAAGATGTCAGGACTATAAAATACAAAAAAAATAAAGCAAAATAATGTAACAACCAAGTTATTACTTTCAAATGAATTCGCCAACATCTTGAATTGCTTTAATTTATTATAAATGTGGGTTTGATAAACATTCCCTTTTATTACCAGGAGAAACTTGCGTTCCCTACAAATAATAATAGGCTGCAAGCAGACAGATGCAGCAAGATCACACAGCGTATGTTTTCTTCACACACAGAGACAGAAGGTACAGCTTTCATCTCCTCCCAATACACAAGCATTACATAACTATGCATACACCAGGACAATGACCTCTCATTTCCTGCTCAGGAATACATATGCAACAAGCTTTTCAAGAAACGCTCATGCTACTTTAACTCCTTCATCGCCCAATCATTCCACTCAGAAAGCAAAGAACTCTGGGTAACATGAAAAAAAGCATGTTACAAAATACTTATGTGTGTGAGCTCCTGTGAGGGAGTTATCAACAGGACTACGGCTCTGTGAGGTGCTGTGAAAGAAGTCAGTGCTATACAAACAAACAACAACATAATACTGTAATAATATAAACCACTTGCTGGTTTTAAGGCAGTCTACAATCCACAGGAGGACTGTTCCCGTCCCAGGGGCGCAAGTATACCTACCTCGCTGCATCGCCGCTCTGCACGCTCCCCGCTGTCTCCCGTGCATGCTCCTGCGCTCGTTCCCGTTGCTGCCAGTTAGTAGGGTGATCAGTGAATGGGAATGCAGTTCTCATTCACTGATCTAAGTCCCTTTGTCAATGATCTCCTGCGGTCATTGTAACAAAAACAGTAACACATGAACGCATTACTTTCTGTTCGCGTACTAACTACGCGCAGGAAGAATCAGTAATCCGTAAATAGTAAAATTACACCAACATACATTTTATTTAATAAAAAAAAAAACTAAATACCATTTAAATTAACCCCTTACCTCCCCCACTCTACCACAGTTACACAAATAAACAATTTGCATATAAAAAAATTACAATTAAAAAAAAAAATTCATAAATAGTTACCTTAGGGACTGAAGTTTTTTAATATGTATGTCTTACTGTTATGTTTGCATATATGGACTTGTAATTAGTGATGGATGCAAAACAGAAAAATTACACCTGTATTTTAATTAAAATATTGTCACCATACATTGTACTAGGGAAGTATTTTAAACGTTGCAATAACCGGAAAAATGAGCAAATAAAATGTGTGGGTTTTATCCATAGTAAAATGTTTTATTTTAAAACTATATTGGCCGAAAACTGAGAAATAATGATTTTTTTTCTATTTTTTTCTTACTATTCCCGTCAAAATGCATTTAGAATGAAATAATTCTTAGAAAAATGTACTATCCAAAAAAAGCAAAATTAATGGCAAAAAAACAGGCTATGGATTATTTTGTTGTGATAATTAGTGATAAAGTTATTGGCGAATGAAAGGTAGGAGCACTGACAGGGGGAAATTGCTCTGGTCTATAAAGAGAAAAATCCCTCAGTGGTGAAGTGGTTAATATTGTTGGATCTTGCTTGCCTGTCAGCTACTGTATTTGCCGGGTGTATAGCACTGGCAGAATTTGCTGAAAAATTAGTATGGCCATACTTGTTTGGACAATAGGCGTTAGGGCCCTTTTCATACTTGGAACAGCGAACCTATACACATGCAGAACATACCTCATGTTTTCCTAAAGGAAAAGCATGGACATGCTCACACATGTTCATCTCCAACCGGTCCAGGTTTGTGTGCTGCATTACACAAACTCGACTTGCATAATATTTTCGGATAGCAAATGTGCTGCCATCCCTAAGAGCAGTGGACACAGCCACAGACAGCCAGGCTGGCACAGGTTATTCGTAAAATACAGATACGCCTCCACTCTAGCATAGTGTGCACTGATGCGTACACATCTGTGCAGTTAGTACAAAAAAAGAGCTGGGCTCCAGAGTGCAATGCTTCTAATTTTTAATTCAACAGGTACATAAAGACAATAGTACAACCAGAAGTGGGAGGTGGCCTAACAGCCATTTCACGGGTTCTCCCTGCTTCTTCAGAGGCCTCTAGAGTTCTGTATGTACCTGTTGGATTAAAAACGTAAAGCATCACACTCTGGTGCCAAGCTCTTTTCTCCTACTGACTGCAATTTTGATTTAATTTGCTGTGTACTACTGTAGCCACAGCGGCACATGTACGCCGCACATCATGCATGACCACGTGTGCCACTGTGGTTACAGGAACAACCACCTTGCAGCAGTACAGAAGACGGAAACATGGAGGTAATGAAGAACCCGGAGGAGCCAGAGAAGCTGAGGCGGCCGCAGTGTCTGGCTGCAAGAAGAGAAGCCTGTTTAATTGAAGACCACCGGAGAAGAGAAGAAGAGGAGTGCAGCGAGGGCAGGAAGCATGGAGGACCAGAAGAAGCTGAGGTGGCCACAAGCGGAGGCTGCTTGCTGTAACTGAAGACCACCGGAGAGGGGGAAGAGGTGTGCGGCAGCAGGAAGCATGGAGAAGCTAAGGCGGCTGAGAGGAGGCTGCTTGCTGCAACTGAAGACCACCGGAGAGGGGGGAGAGGTGTGCGGCAGCAGGAAGCATGGAGAAGCTAAGGCGGCTGAGAGGAGGCTGTTTGCTGCAACTGAAGACCACCGGAGAGGAGGAAGAGGTGTGCGGTGGCAGGTAGCATGGAGGACCTGGAGAAGCTAAGGCGGCTGCAAGAGGAGGCTGTTTGCTGTAACTGAAGACCACCGGAGAGGAGGAAGAGGTGTGCGGTGGCAGGTAGCATGGAGGACCTGGAGAAGCTAAGGCGGCCGCAAGAGGAGGCTGTTTGCTGTAACTGAAGACCACCGGAGAGGGGGAAGAGGTGTGCGGCAGCAGAAAGCATGGAGAACCTGGAGAAGCTAAGGCGGCCACAAGAGGAGGCTGTTTGCTGTAACTGAAGACCACCGGAGAGGGGGAAGAGGTGTGCGGTGGCAGGAAGCATGGAGGACCCGGAGAAACTACGGTGGCCGCAAGAGGAGAAGATGAGCCTGTTTACTTGAAGATGACTGGAGCGAGGGGAAGAGGAGCGCGGCACTGGATGGGTAAGTGCTCCCTGCACACTGACCATCTTGCGGTGGTAGTGAGTCTTGCCTAAGAACTCCTTACTGAATAGGTTCTGGGTTACAGAACAGGAAGAGCTGAGATTAGAGTTCTGGTCTCCTACGTCAGAGGCAGAGCCTTTATCCAGTACACCATCCAAGTAATTTTTTTTTTTAATGACTTCAGGTGTGCTGTAATACTATACTTTACACAGCTGAATCAGCCTGGCTGAGGAGGATCCTAGAGAGGCTTCCACCACTCGAGGCAAGTATCCAAAAAATGCTGTAGGAAGCCTCACAATCTTAACCCTAATCTTCCTTTATATTAGGATTTGAAGATAAGTCAGGCAATACATTACTTGATTTTCCTGTATGATCATCCATTTGATTATTTTATCGGATCAGGGGAGAACCAATTATGTTTCATTCTGCTCAATTGATGGAAATTGGCTAATATCTGGACAAATCAGCCAATTTAAAATATCGGTCAATCGTAATGGAATTGGCTAATGGTGGCTATTGGCCACTGTCCACATAGTGAAAATGTTTGCTCTCAGAGCATGAAGGCACAACATCGTTCAGATCAATTAGTGAAGGAAAATCATATAGATCACGCTTGTAGTGTGTGGCCGGGTGCACACATGGCAGAAACGCTTGCGTTGCACTTGCGATTTCCAGTAAGCATTCTGCAGACGCTTGTAGCGTTGCATAATATGCAGGCTGGCTGCCAAAACGCACATAATGAAAGTCTATGGTAACGCATATGCATTGCATTTTCAATTAAAAATTAAATATCTCTGACATATTTCCGCTTCCTGTCATCTTCCTATTGATTTGCATATATGTAAATGTAAAAACGGATACAAAACGCATAAGCGTTTTGTATTAGCAAACCGCTAACGCAATTAAACACACAAAATCCTTGAAAAACGCATCTGCGGGAAAAAACGCACCAAAAACACAGTAAAACCGCGTTACAAATGCACCTGCGGAAAAACATAGGATTTTAACCAGGGCTGTGGAGTCCAATTTGGAGTCGAGAAGTCGGGGCAATTTTGGGCACCCAGAGTCGGAGTTTCATAAACTGAGTCGTCGGATGATTTTTGTACAAAATCCACAGCCCTGTTAAGTATTAGACTAAGGAGTCGGAGCCATTTTGGATACTCAGAGTCAGAGTTGGAGTTAAGGTTTCATAAACTGAGGAGATGGAGTCGGATTTGGAAGATTTTTGTACCGACTCCACAGCCCTGATTTTAACGCTATTTCAAGTGTGAACCTAGCCAGTTGGCAATTAGTTGACAGACTTTCGATCAACCACATTGCAGTTGATCGCTTAATCGCTGAATAGAACGAATAATGTTTACACACTGGACATAACATTTAGCATTACGTAAACCACTTAACATTTGATGAAATCGTCCAAAAAGGGGGATATGCGAGGATGAAAGGTGGATTTTTTTTTTTAAACAATGGCACTTAGGAACAACTCTGTAGTAAAGCTCAGAAGCCAATATAAAAGGTGTGAACAGCAGCCTCTCCCTTGCCGTCCTCCCTTTTTTTTCTTCTTTAAAAAAAAATGATCATCAGGTGGAGATTAGAAACTACACTGCAGCTGCTTTTCTTAACGATTAATATTTGTAAAGCACCACAAAGGATGTTGCAGCTGTACTATAAACCAATGTGAAGAATATACAGCCAGTGTCCCCGATTAGCTGACATAACAGCACAAGGACAATATGTACAGTGCAGAGACGTGCATCCCCCGCAGTGCTGTCATACATGGGGATAGGAGGCAATGCAGCCCCGCCATACACTGTATACAGACTCAGCCCCGACAACAATGCTGTGTACATCCTTCTGACAACACAGCCTTCTCACATCCGCCCTCTAACCTCATTGGTGGAAACAAAACATTCTTTCTCTCCGACCCGCCCACAGGCCCAGCGTTTATCTCTGATTGGCTGCAACCGTTGTTTGTCCCCAGCGCCCCGCCCACCCGTCTCTCCGCACAGCGGCCGAGCGGAGCTGAATGTCTCGGTTCTCCCGGCCGGAGTGGCTAGTGACGGCCGCAAGTCAGCCGGCGCCAGCCGAGGCTACTCACCGTGCAGGGCAGGCACTTCCCCGTTGTTGTTGTCGGACATGACGGCGTCTGCTTCTCTCGCTTGGGGGAGACGGAGCCGCACTGCGTAGCCACACCCCGCCCGACGTCACTCCGCACCCTCACCCGATTCCTGGGGAGGGGCTAGTCGGTCACGTGATCTGGCCAAACAAAAACTTTTAACTCTGTAAAGTCCGATGAGTAACGTGCAGTGCACCGTGCAGACACAATAGCGAGTGCTAAATAAGAATAGCAGTTGGGCGCGGTAAATTTAACCACTCCCATAGGCGCCAGAGAAAATCTTGCACCCAGGTGCCAGGCACCCCAGGCTCGCCCCTGATTAGGATCATCGCTAGCACTGATGTTTTGCAGCGCTGGGGTCCTGACTACACTCCCAAGCTACTAGGTCAGATTTATCAAGATAGGTACAAAGAGAAATGGTGCACAAGTGCAGTTGTTGCTCATAGCAACCAATCACATATCTCTACTAGGTGCCACAGAAGATGCTGCATAAATCCAAAATAATAAAGTTTAATTGCACACTACAGCCATGTATCTAGTCGACTCCCACTCAATGAGATGAGATGTACTTTTGCATGCGAGATGTGCCTGTCAATCACTGCTACGTTCAGCTGTTGTATAGGCATGTTCATAGCTTCACTTATGCTGTCTGTCCATCTTGGACTCTGTCATCGTTCTCGTCATCTTCTTCTTTTTGCCTTCAATTTTTTCCAAGCATCAAGGATTGCTTCAAAAAATTCAGTCTTCTCATTATGTGACCATAGAATTTGAGCTTTAAAGGAAATGTCAGCCAAATTAAGCTATGCAAGCTCTACTTACCTGGGGCTTCCTCCTGCCCCTTGTCACAGCTCCACTCCCAACCGCCAGCCCGGGGTCCCTGCCGGTGCAGAGGCCGACCTCACAAAGTCGTCCTCTACTGCGCCTGCATGATCACCGCTGTTAATCGGCCTCTGCACCAGCAGGTACCCCGTGCTGGCGACTGGGAGGGGAGCTGCGAAAAGGGACATGTCGGCTAGAGGAAGCCTCAGGTAAGTAGAGCTTGCATAGCTTAATTTGGCTGACATTTCCTTAATAGTAGTATCAACCCTTATAATAAACATGCTTTATTTCTTTGAGGAGCCTTGTACACTTGCAGGGTAAACCTGCGTTGCGTTACCCTATTTTACTGCAAGCGGCCACAAAAACAATGACCGTCTATGGAGACTTTCACACTTATTGCGGCCAGTTGCAGTGCACTGGAAGTATCCGATTTAGCACAATGGCAACAGCACATTACTGCAAGTACAGTGCTTGGGGTAATAGAAGTCTATGGATGATGCACAACGTAAACAGAGCACAGTGCTTCCCCGCACTCATCCACGGGTATCCCAGTGATGTATTTCCTGCCCAGCAGAGCAGAGGGCATTGCTGTGCATATTGCATATCACCGTCTGTGCACTCTGCAACACGGTCATATGTGTGTCATTTTTTATGATGTGCTTGGAGCGTCGCATTCCACCACAGCACAAAACTCGGGTAAAACTGGCCTAAAGGATACCAGATTTGAAATTAAAGATTGCTTTTTACGTACCTGGGGTTACTTCCAGCCCCTATAGGCTTGTATGTCACTCATGCTCTTCCTTGCTCAGCATGCTACAGCAGTAAAGTCACCCAGATCGCACATGCACTGACCCTGTGGCACGCATCCTTGATCGCCCTTTCATGGTCGGGAGTGCTCTGTGCACGCACATTATGGCAAGCCTCGTAGCCATGCATGCACAGAACAATATGGGAGCGCGATTAATAAGGACATGCGCCAATGAGCCAGTGCATGCGCAGTACTGTACAACTTGGCTGCTGTAGCAGGCCAAACAGCTGAGCGAGGATAAGGCCTGGGAGAACAGTGAGGGACTTACAAGCCTACGGGGTCTGGAAGGAGCCCCAGGTAAGTAAAGAGTCTTTAAAGCAGTGGTCCTCAAACTAAGGCCCGCGGGCCGAATGCGGCCTCCTGAGGCTTTCTCACTCGCCCCTCACTCACAAAATGTATTACTTATAGATGCGGTCCTGTTCACTGCATCTTTACATATTGGTGTCTCGAATATAGAATAGCAGTGCTGGTACCATCAATCCACAGGGAAGCCAGTGAGCAGTCATTTGCTGGCTTCCAATTCCGCATCAGGGGACACTGCTGTCCAATAGGATGACAGGTTGCTCCCTGAGTATGCTTTACTGTCTGGCGAAAAGAGGTTTGTTTTTTACTATCTGCACGTGCTGTATTGGGGGCATAATATCTGTTTTGGTTAAATGGGAGACAAAAGGGCTGCATGTGTTAACAGGTAATAGTTTACACTACCTAGGTTCAATGTAATGTTTTCTACATCATATTATGTATACTCCGCCCCCCCATTTGTTTGAAGTATGCTGCCCCATTCACTGTAATAAATGGGATCAGCAGCGAAGATGGCGTACGATCGTACACGTTGCGTTCCGATCGCACAGCCATCTGCACTAATTGATGTGAATGAGGCCTAAGGCCCCATTCACACTTGCGTTTCGAGTCCGCAAGTGTCCGGGGGTCCGGATCCGGGGGCCGCAAAGAGACCGTACAGGTCTCTGCGGTGGCCACAAGGCGGCACAAGTTGCGGATCCGGAATGTATCAGTTCCGGCTACAATAAAGTAGCCGGAACTAGATACTTTGCAGTGCCAGAAAGGCACCGCAAGCATGGGGGATACCGGCGTGAAGTCCTGGCCCCCCAAGTGGCATAGGACCGGTGCTGGAAGCATCCGTTCCTATTGCCAGTGTGATGGGAAACATCCGTTTCCCATTGCACTGCATTGCCCGCATGTTCGGGTCAGGATCCGGCCCGGGTCCGCAGCCGCACCGGGACGGACTGAAAAATAGCGCATGTTGGAAAAAAAAGCCGGACCGTCCCGGAACTGCGTTCCCGGATCGGATCCGGACGGCGCACAAGTGTGAATGGATACATTGATTAGCAATGTATCCGTTCACCATCCGCTCTGTACGGAGCGTTCCGGGTCCGGGGAATCCGGACCTGGAACGCTAATGTGAACCGGGCCTTAAGGGAAGCATTTTATAAGTCTGAGATCACCTCCTGTAACCAGCAAAAAAAACAAAAAAAAACAAAACACAAAAAATATGCCAATTAAAGTACTCAGTTCAGTTCTTAGCAGGATGGAAAGCATTTTTTGTTTCTTCCTTGTTTTATGATAATTCATAATAAGCAAATGTGTTCCCAAAGAGAAGTATTGTGTGCAGCAGTGGAGGATGGGTGGAGGACATTTCCCAGCTCCTAAAGTTTGCAGAGAACTTTATTTTGTTTGCATACCGGCTTTATAGTTGCTTATAAATCATTCGCCTGGAATTACGCAGCCACATTGGACTTCCAGACTAAAAACAACAATACTCAAAGCGAAGGAAACAGCACAATATAAGTGCAAAAACTAGAGTTATTTTATTTGCTCATCAAGATAGTGGAGTATTAAATGTGATCATCTTTATTTGCACTAAAAAAAAATTTACGGGATTATTTTAATACTTTTCCAATGTATTAGAAGTATCAGTGGGGGGTCAATAAGTACTCTCTGATTACAACCCCTATGAAAACTACCATCAAAGCTTGGGAGGTCAGTAGGGCCGGACGGCGGGGACCGAACACCCTCTCCCCATATACTCCTCTTTGGGGCAACCCAAATCTCCCTCACTTCACCAGCATCCCGGACCCTCAGGTCTGGGCGGGTAACGGAATCAAGCAACTAACACATCTTGCTCCTTCGGGTACCCTGCTCTCATTTGCTTAATTGAAATCCAAGTATGGTCTACCAAATCATATGCTTTTCCGCTACCACCAAGTTTGGCACGCCTGGCAAAAGCAGTTCCCTGGCCGTTGGACCTGGGAATCGGACCGCATAGAGGGCCCTCTTATAAGACAGCACTTAGAGAGACCTTTATCTGAGATATACTCCAGGTTAATTCCCTAGTCCACATCCAGGCTGGCTAAAGCGAGAGATAAGTGGGAGGTAGATGTGGGACCCCTTACAGATAGCGAATGGGAAGAGGTTCTGTCCAGTATGGAGGGGGTTACGATATCGGCCACAGATAAATTCCTACATCTCAAGCTGGTTTATAGAACCTATCGCACCCCTATTCAAATGCATGCAATCTTCCCAGATAAATCCGACCTATGCCCTAAGTGCCAGAGGGTAGAGGGCGACTTCTTTCATATGTTATGGTCCTGTGATAAGATACAAGCATACTGGTGCATGGTAGCTAAAACTATAACCGAAGTCATGGGTGAAAGGATCGTGGTAGACCCCAAATCCCTTCTCCTTGGTCTTTATACTGATGCCACGTTATCCAATCATCAGATTATACTGGTCAAGATGTCTGTATGCTCGGCGAGAACTCTTCTTCAAATGGTTTTCCGACCAACCTCCCTCTAAGAACCCCTGGTTTAAGAGAATCAATAAAGCTATGGTCCGGTATAAACTAACCTATCTTAACAGGAAATGTCCCCTGAAATTTGAAAAAAATTGGCTTCAATGGTCTGAATACATGTCCTCTCACACACCTGATATTGTTTAAATAACTTGAGAATATTGTTCAGCAGTGGCCAGGGTGGGGTGTGGGAGGGCTAGGGTGGTGGTGGTGGGGGGGGGGGGGGGGGGTTATTGTTCTGGTGTCTCTTCACCAGTGTTGTATCTTATTCTCTGTTAAAAATCAATAATATTTGACTGTTAAAAAAAAAGAAGTATCAGCAGTAATAAATAAGCATGTATAGCGCATGGAAGTCCAAATACAGAGGGGATGCTCATATATTGTACTGGACTGGTTAAGGGCACCGCCTCCAACATTGGAGACCAGGGTTTGAATCCTGGTTGAAGTACCTATTCAAGTAAGGAGTCCTTGGGCAAGAATAACACTGCAGGGTGGCCTATTGAGCAACCTTAAAGGAGAACTGTAGAGAGAGGTGTATGGAGGCTGTCGTATTTATTTCCATTTAAGCTATACCAGTTACCTGGCTATCCTGCTGATCCTCTGCCTCTAATACTTTCAGCCATAGACCCGGAACAAGCATGCAGCAGATCAGGTTTTTCTGACAATTTTGACAGATATGAAAAGATTAGCTGCATGCTTGTTTCTGGTGTGATTCAGACACTACTTCAGCCAAATAGATCAGCAGGGCTGCCAGGCAACTGGTAATGCTTAAAAGAAAATAAATATGGCAGCCTCCATATACCTCTCACTACAGTTCTCCTTTGATGGTTGCTGCTCTCAAACGCTTTGAGTCCAACAGGAGAAATGCACTATACACATAAGTTAGCATTATTATTATCCTCACCACACAACTACTTCAGCCTCCATAGCGATATACTCACTCGCAATTCATGGAGAGCAAAATGTGCAAACCTATTGATGGTCAACCTACTGGAGAGATTTCCCATCACCCCTCTGCACCACATAAGTTGCACACACACCTTTGACTGAGGTCACCTGATCTCCTTGGGCGACATTGCTGGGCTGGCCTGCACAGACATGGAGTCAGTTGTGTAGGTGACAACACGTTCTGTTGCTATGCGGGGAGGCAGAGGGACGACGGAGCGGCACTCGTTCGTGACATCACGTGGCAGGCGAGGAAGTGGCATGCACAAAGTTCTCCATCGCTCGGCCAAGTTGATTGATAAAGGACAGTATGAGCTAATAGAATTTCACTTACTGTTTGACACTTTCCATAAACCAATAAAGTTTAAAGTATACCCGAGCCAAAGCTGAGGCAAGCCTCAGGACCGTTCGGTGGTTCCTCTTCCTGCGAGCTACGTCACACAACGGGTGTGAAGAGGAAGTCAAACAACTTTGCCCGGAGTTGTTGGATCTTAAAGATCCGATCTGCTGTGACGGTCGTTATCTGCACACATCGCTAAATGTTGGTCGCGTGATCGCACTCCTGTACCCATGTCGCGAGATCACAGAAACGACCACTGCATGG
Organism: Hyperolius riggenbachi; assembly: GCF_040937935.1. Lineage (NCBI taxonomy): Eukaryota > Metazoa > Chordata > Amphibia > Anura > Hyperoliidae > Hyperolius > Hyperolius riggenbachi. Next base: position 104,118,331 of record NC_090648.1, read on the forward strand.
TTAACTAGTGCTGCCGGTTTCCTGATCTGTTGCATTCATGCGTGTCACAGGGAATGCAATGGTGACTGTGTACGTGACCTTAGGCTCCTTATTCACATGCTGCGATTTCCGCAGCTTTGCCATACTGGGTGTTGGGACTGCCTCATTATGTTCAAAAGTTCACATTCCCAATCTTTTTATATTCTTACACCGAGTGGTAGAACTGCCTCTGTATAATTTGAACCTCCAATCCAGTACGGATTCGGAACACTCCAAAAACAATCCTATAATTTTTGTTAGTGCAAACTAAGAGTATCCCGTTCAGTTCTGAATCTTTGCTGATGCTTTGAGCACATTAGTTTTAGGGCTTATTTCCACTATTGCGGTGCGGAATCGCCTGGATTCCACCGCTGATGAAATTGCATGCGGATGCGATTCCCCATGCGTTTTTTGCCGCGAATTCGCATAGGTGAGGGTATATGCGATTTTAACCATGTCACTGCCTGTGTGAATTTACATTGGTACCTATGCGAATTCGCGGGAAAAACCGCATGGGGGAAACCGCATGCGATTTCCCTATTAAATACATTGCATGCGAATGCATTCCACTCGCAGGCGAATTCTGCGGCTCTTTTGTGCGTTTTTTCACCGCTGAAAAAAACGCACCTCAACAACGCTACAGTGGAAACAGGCCCATCCACTTGCATTACATGTGCAAATCCGCATGCGTCGGATTCGCGATAGTGGAAACGAGCCCTAAGGAGATGAGTACATGCATTCATTTCCATCCACAGCTCCCTAGAAGGGTTTGCATTTAATTAAGGCGCTGGGAAATGTGGGAGCTCAGGGCAAAGCTATTTCCCCTCCAGGAACGCTGTTGACTCAGGGGTGAGGCTGCATTTCCACTTGTGCCGCGGGAAACATTTTCATGCGGATGTGAATTTCGCATGCGGGTGTATGCAAATCTTCATGCGAATTTGCATGATTGACGATATATGCGAATTTAACCATGGCAGTGCCTGTGTGCTGTTCTATTGATTCCATGCAAATGCGCATGAAACTTTGCATACACCCGCATTGCGGTATGCAAATTCTGATGGCTCTGCCATGCGAATTTTTCACGCGGATGAAACCGCTCAGGAACCCTGACAAGTGGAAACAGTCCTATCCACTTGTATTGGCTATGCGAATTCGCATGAGGCAAACGCATGCAAATTTGCGATAGTGGTAATGGGCCCTAAGACTTGATTCAGCTGTCAGCTATTACTGGCAGTTGAATTACAGCTTTTATAGTAATTTGCTCTCCTTTTGACGGCGCCCAAATTACGTCCGTCACATTACGACCTATGGCAGTGCATGGCGTGCCAAAATTTCCTGCACCCTTTTGCCTGTCTCGCCTAGAAGACCCCTGATGTGTGGGTTATACAAGTTGAGCCATTCCCATACCTCAGGGGTGTCAAACTCAAATACAAAGTGGGCCAACCTCAATGTCTACTGGCCACCTCTCTCCCTTATAAAGTTCCCTGGTGTCTAGTGGCTCTCCTTCAACCACTATACAGTTCCCCAGTGCCTAGTGGTCCTCCCTTATACAGATGCCTGGTGTTCAGTGGTCCCTCCCTCCTCTATACAGTTCCCCAGAGTCTAGTGGTCCTCCCTCCCTTATACAGATCCCTAGTGTCTAGTGCACCCCACCCTCCCCTATACAGTTCCCTAGTGTTTAGTGCTTTCCCCCTATCTTCCCCCACATGGCTTCCCCAGTGTCCTAGGGCTTCACCTCCAATATAGTTCCCCTGGTGGTTTAGAGTGGACCAAACAACGCAAAGTGGGAAAACCACTTGGGGCCAAATTTAATGGCTCTGAGGGCCAGATTTGACCCGCAGGCTGGAGTTGATATCTATGCAATACACCATTCTGCTCTGGTCTGTCCCCAGTACAATGCTAGTAGAAAGACCAACTATCATAACTACCAGTGCAGCTTTTACACTTTTCATTGGCATAACCTAGTAAAATTACAGGCAAAGTGCAGGAAACTGACATGGTACCTGTTCTACTTTTCCAATCTTCATTCGCATCTAATAGGCCTCGGAATCCAGGAAAGACCGCTGTACATAAAGTGTAACTGTTGGGCATAAAATCAAAAATCAATTCTTTATTTTTATCAGGTAAACAAGTAAGAAGGATGCGAACCAGGCAATGCAAAAGTTAAAATCACTATTACTTTTCTTGTTGATAAATTATCATTCCCCAGTTTACCTGACTCTTATTTGGTACATTGCCGCACAAAGGAAATTGCAGGGCATGTTGGGTTGCCCTTTTTTGCTTCTCTACTTTCCCCTCAGACTTAGCTAATGCAGCCTGATTGGCTGAAGTTCTTTCCCTCCTGCTTTCCCGTCCCACACCTCTGTTCCTCTCTGACTGGCCAATACTTCTCATGCCGAGACAACGCACTTTCAATAGTGGAGGGTGGGCAATGCATACACAATCAGGCAGAGGAGAGTAAAGGGGCCCATACACCTAACGATTTTCCCGTCGATATACAGCCGTTTCAAAAACAGTGATCGAAACGGCTGTGAAATCGCCATGCACACCGCTGACAGAACGATCGATTTCCGTCCGAAATCGATCGTTCCCGTCGACCCATCCGTGCGGAAGATTTTTCTCTGTCGTCGGCGGGTCGGAAGTGCGTCGTTAGCGGCGTTCGAATGCCCGACGACCGACGCAATACAGCGCTAATACATTACCTGCTCCAGCCGCCGCGAGTCCCCTGGTCTTCTCCGCTTCGGGCTCCAGAGCTACACAGAACTTCCTGTCCCGGCAGGAAGTTTAAACAGTAGAGCGCCCTCTACTGTTTAAACTTCCCCTGGACAGGAAGTTCAGTAGCCGGAGCGGAGCCAGAGCAGAGAAGAAGACAGCGGGGACTCGCGCCGGCCAGAGCAGGTAATGTATGCAAGGGGGGTGGGGGGTGTTGCAGCAGCTCCACAGATTATGATCGGTTTCAGGCTGAAATCGATTCACAATCTGTTTGCAGTAAAGGTGGCCATACGATCCCTCTCTGATCAGATTCGATCAGAGAAGGATCTATCTGTTGGTCGAATCTGATGGCAAATCGACCAGTGTATGGCCACCTTTAGGGAGGAAATGACTTCAGGATTGGCTTCAAAATAGCCACAGGGGTTTTTTTTTGTACCGTAGAAAAATCAGTAAATCAAAATGTGGACAGTGCAATACATATGTTATGTAAGTAGATCAAGTATTTATGAGATAGTATGGGTGACAGCTCCTCTATAAAGTGTAGACTTCTGCATATCGCCTACGAATTGCTATTGCTGCGCATGGATAGGCAGATGGATTTGGATGCGGGAACCTTAATGTATTTATACCCAAGTTAAAATTGTATTGCGGATATCAGTTCTGTGGTAAGATACAAGCATGTCACGGCCATTGTTTACATTAGAAGATGAGGAGTCATCAGCAGTCCCATGCCGCATACTTAGCACTTACATAAGTGCTGATAACATGTGCACAAAAAGGAATCCAGATAAATCAGTTTACACCCATGGGAAGATCCATGGTAAGTACACACGATACAATTGACTTCCGACTGATTTTCCATTCACTTTTATGGAAAATCAAGCGGAAATTAGATCGGACCTGTTGGAAAGTCAATCTCACAGTAAATCTGTCCGAAAATTCTATCGTGTGTACCTAGCATTAGAGCACTTCATTCAACCGGAGGAGGTTACCAAACACTGAGGGATGTTTCACAGCAAAAGCGCTATTCAGCGCATTTTCCAATTGCTAGCGTTTTAAAAAGCATTTGCTTAATGTAATAAAAGGGACTAACTCACACTGGATTTTTTTTTTTTTTTTTTTTAAATCACAAAAGCGTGATTGTGATTTCGTTGAAAGTATAGGAAAGCAAAAGTTATGGGAAAAAAAAATTCGCGAATAAACTGCTTTTTAATGTGGAACAGTACTGAGGCTCCGTTCACACTGCAAAGCAAAGATGCTATTTTTTTGTCCGTTCTGCTGGATTACAAAACTGACCATCGCCTGATACTGTGTTATTAAACAGGATCTCTTCACGCTTGTCAGTTGCAACCAGGGCTGTGGAGTCGGAGAGTCGGAGCAATTCTTGAGTACCTGGAGGTTGTCACCACAGAAATTGGCTTAAATCGGTTCCGAAAAGCGAATACCTACGGATATTTAGGAACTGTACTGAGAGGGAAGACTTTGTTAGAGAATCAAGTGTACTGACTGAGAGATTCATACAAAAAGAATATAAAGAGGAGGACCTACAAATAACTATTAAGGAAACCTTAGATAAAAATAGAGAAGATGTTATTTATCAAAAAAGGAAGAAGTCGGAAGAACACCGTAGAGTCTCTTTCATCACTGATTATAGCGTACAACAAAGATCTAGAGAAACTACTTAACAAACACTGGCATATTTTACTAACAGATCCTGATTTGGTAAATGTGATATCAGAAAAACCAACAGTAATATATCGGAGAGCACCTAATCTAAAAGATGTCCTGACTAGTAGTGTACAAGATCCTCCCAATAAGCGAAGTGGAAGATTGGGGGATTTTAAAGGATTCTATAAATGTGGGACATGCTATGCGTGCAGATGCTGTCGAAGTGTTCCAAGAAAAACTGAGAAGTTTAAAAATAACCAGAGTATGGAAGAATTCACCATGAAAAAGTTTTATAATTGCGAGTCATGTATGGTGGTGTATCTCCTTGAATGCCCGTGTGGTTTACAGTATGTGGGTCTTACCACGCGGGCATTCAGGGAGAGGAGTTCTGAACATACCAACAATATCAGAAAGGGTTTCCTTGACCACTCAGTTTCTGCACATTTTAAGGAAAAACACAACTGTGACCCGACAGTATTAAAATTCACTATAATTGATCAAGTAGAAAAGAACTGGAGGGGGAATAACATAAATAGGGATTTAGCGAAAAGAGAGATGGAATGGATAATTAAGTTGAACTGCCTATATCCTAATGGTTTAAATATTGACTTTGATTTAAACTGTTTTTCAGCTAACTCATGAAATGGGATTGAAGATAAGGTAGGAATTTTATATTATATTAACCTTGTTTTTTTAGGAAATATTTATGTGGCAAAAATGTATTTTTAACATTTATGGTAGGTAGATTAAAGATAATATTTTTGAAGTCAAGAGATATATAAAACTACCACTAGATGGCAATAGGGTCAGTGCAATAACAAGATCCACTGGACTGATGGTGAATATTTCTGTTTGGGATTGAAAGTATGAGGTAATTACAAACTTTGGACAATAGGTGCCATTACAGGACAATTAATGAATGGAGGAGATGTTATGGACTATGGATATGGGAGATGTGCGAATATTTATTGAAGAAGCTGTGAAGAAACTGTAAATTTATAATAATTTTATTATAGGGTATTGTATTTTAATACTTTTTGAAATAATTTTACTGTTATTCTGTATTTGTAAGATATGGAAATGAGTTTAGTCCTCATTAATTGCCCCCGCAGCATTTTAAATTAATCTTTAGATATATCCACAAGCATGACAGTGACGGATGGTCACTGTATGCATGAGATGGAATACAAATGTTGTACATGTATACGAGTCAGGCGGCACATAGGGACGGACCTAATGCGTGCTAATACACGCGACCCCCAGGTCGCATGGGAGATGGAACGCGGAAGCGCATAGGCTTGAGACGCATTGCGCCATTCAGATTGACAGGGTCACGTACAGCGCTGTGATGGAACGCGGAAGCGTACATCGATGGGACGCATGACGCACCGGAAGTGCCGTGACGTCACAGGAAGTGAATCAGCGCTCGCAACGGTGACCGTTAGCGCTGAGCTGGGGGCAATTACAGAGGAGGTAATTATGCACTATGCTTTATGTTTTAATGTATATATATGACACGCTATCCCGCCCACTCCTGTATTATCCCGAGGACGGCATTTGCCGAAACTAGTCGGGACAGGAGCGGGCAGCAGTGCATTGCGTGGGAAGCGAGATCAGCCAGAGAGGGTCCTAAGCGGATTAGGACCCTCTTTAAGTAAGTGCCCATCCTTGATTTATGTACACTTGCTTTTATCCAGTAATTAAAGTTTTAAATACTCCACTAAAAGCCTCCCTGTTTACTCTTTTTGCACGCTGAGTGCATACAGGTGGAGGTGTGGAGCAACATATGCATCAAGAGAAATATATGTGCGCTGTGGGAATTGTATACCTGGAGTTGGAGTCAGTAAAAAATGCACCGACTCCGACTGAATTTAAACTGTAATCAAAATAGAAAATATGCTAAAATTTTCTATTTCTCAGAGAATAATCATAAATAATATATACAGTAATAGCTCTGCTTAGTCCACAAAAATGAAATGAACCAATCAAAAAATAGTTACTTGTGCTGCTTCAATAAAGCAGTCCCCGTATTTTTAAAGTCAGATATACATATCTGATTGTGACTGTATACCGTATATGATGTGTACACCGGAATCTTATATATGTTAGGGCCAGAACCCGAAGTTTGGCCACTTCTAGTTCTGGCCAGCCACTTCGGGTTCTGGCTGGCCAATGTGCAAAGTGGCCACTGCGCTGCGGCCAATGTGAGGAATGGAATGAATCATGTAACATTCATGTATATTCTGGCCCCAGCGCAGCGGCCAAACGTATCGCAACTTAGTTATTTTAATGAAATTAAGCCGGCGGCAATGAAACAGATGAAGCCGCCAGCTTTTTCTCTGCCTCTCTCTCTCCTCCCCCCGCCTCTCTCTCCTTCTCTTATGGGCAGCACTCGTGTCCCCCTCCAGAGTCGTTCGTCGCGCCAGGGGAAGCCTGCCGTTCCTGCAGAGCGGGTGCTGGCAGAAGCGATGTCTGTAGCCTCCCCGCTCTGCTTTGCCTGGCGCGACGAACGATTCTGGAGGGGGACACGAGTGCTGCCCATAATCCGAGAAGGAGAGAGAGGCGGGGGGAGGAGAGAGAGAGAGGCAGAGAAAAAGCCGGCTTAATTTCATTAAAATAACTAAGTTGCGATACGTTTGGCCGCTGCGCTGCGGTCAGAAGATACATAAATGTTGCATGATTCATTCCATTCCTCACATTGACCGCAGCGCAGCGGCCACTTCGCACATTGGCCGGCCAGAACCCGAAGTGGCCGGCCAGAACTAGATGTGGCCAAAACTTCGGGTTCTGGCCGTAACATATATACTAAATAACATCTATGCTGTAAGTATAAAGCCTGATGTGTAGCTGTGTCACTAATAGAGATGGTCAATGAGATGGAAATAATTCTGTGCGGATGCTGGTTTATGCAAATTTTTGCACTCCCTTTGCTCATGAAATCAAATAATTTGATATATTAAAATTTGGTTTGGCGACTACGAATTAAAGGGTACCTGAAATGGATGAAAAGGTTTATACATACCTGGGGCTTCTTCCAGCCCCCTTCAGGCTAATCAGTCCCTCGCTGTCCTCCTCCGCCCCCTGGATCTTCTGCTGAGTCCCGGTAATTCAGCCAGTCAGCGCAGTCCGGCCGTGTGCCACTCCCACAGCCAGGAACATTCTGCACCTGCGCAATAGTGCTGCACAGGTGTAGTATGCTCCTGGCGGTGGGGTGTGTGTATGCGCACTACGACAGACTGGATCAAGTACCTGGACTCATAGCAGAAGATCCAGGTGGCTGAAGAGGACAGCGACTGGACTAATTAGCCTGAAGGGGGCTGGAGGAAGTCCCATGTATGTATAAAACTTTAATTTCATCAGGTTTACTTTGTTACACAGTAGTACTATACTCTACATATGCACTCTCCACAGAGCTGCAGGGAATCCACTGAGAATGTTGTGCACATTGAACACAGAGGTGTGGTCTATCACCCGTAAACCTGGTTCAGATTGTGCATGAAGAATGTGTAATAGAGGAAGAATCTCCTCATTCCCCTGCAGAGTAGCTGCACATCACTCTTACATTTACCCACAGTCACATTGCCTAGGGCCTGATAGATGTTCTTTGTTCCTGTCTGTAACTTCTACAAGTACTCTTACCAAGGACTAGTTTTAGTCTATAACTAAAAGTATTAGAGGCAGAACATCAGCCGGCTAGCCAGGTAACTGGTATTGTTTAAAAAGGGAATAAATATGGCCACCTTCCATATCCCTCTCAATTCAGTTGCATTTTAAAATTCCTTAGCGTTGGCAGTTAAGAGATGCATTTCATGTTACATACTTTCAATCAACAAAATTGTAGTCGAAGGAATCCTAACCTGAGGAGTCTGGATTTTTGTACCGACTCCACAGCCCTGGTTGCAACACAACCCAACATGCACAATTTTTCCAGACAAGCTAATGTGTTTCACGTAGAAACCTATGGTGAAAACATATCTGCTCCAGACCCCAACATCAGAGCAGACACTGCACTGTTCGCTCTGGTAAGCCGTTGGAAATCTGGCTCAAGGGTAAACTGAGCCTAAAGCGAGCTTATTAGCATCCATATAAAGCCAGAGTAAAAGCTTATGCTGGGTGCACAAGATGCGTTTTTTCGGTCGATCGATTTCCGATTGGATTCTCTTATTTTTTCTAATCTATTTCCATTCACTACATGAGAAATTGATCAGAAAAATGATCAAAAATAAAAATTGGACATTTCGGAAATGATCTATCGAACCATCTAACACAAAATTGTATGGTGTGTACCTAGCATTAAAGTGGTAAAAAACCCCGACATAATATTCAATAAAAACATGTTTTCCTACTTTGTATATGCCATATGGTTATCCTATTCGCTTTTGTGCATACGTATTATTCATTTAGAAACTATACGTTCCCAAAGTACACTTTTTTTCTCTGAGAGCGGACTTTGTATTTTATTTATAACTGCTTTATTCATCTTCTATCCTAAGCAAAAATGCTTTCTGATTGACTTTGTTCAGCAGAGCCTGCAGTGTCAGAAGAGTGTTTATTTACGTTCCTCACTTGATACAATTAAATACGAGATAACATTATCTCCACTTCGGATGCGTCCAGCTTTGCTGGCAGGGAACTTTTAAGTCCTGTGTGTAACCCTTTGAATGCTGTTCTAATAAAAAAAAAAAATGCTGGTTGTATATAATATGCTGTAAATCTATTAGAGCAAAGAAGAAATGCTGGGTTTCATTCCCCTTTAAAGTGGAACTAAACTCACAACTTCCTTTCCGCTTTAAAATATTAGCTACAGCATAATAACCTTTATGGGAAAGGACATTCTTCATTACTATTTATGGAAATCCTAAAAAAAAAAAACCCTGAAGCTTCAACTTGTATTCATGTCTTATGGGGCACACAGAGTTAAGCCTCAGTGTTTTATGCATGAGAGCCAGCAGAGATACAAACTGAGCTGTTCTGCAGTGTATTCAGCTACTGATAAGACAGTCTGATCTGGCCAAACAAATTACAAAGCAACAGCAAACAACACAGCAGAAGTCAACTATATGTGGATTGAAGACATGGTTGTCGTGTGCGAGTTTGGTTCCACTTTAAAGGACAACTGAAAAAAAAAAAAAATGAGGCTGCCAAATTTTCTGTTAAACAATACCACGCTTGGCTGCAGTAGTGTCTGAATCACACGAGAAACAAGCATGCAGCTAATCTGGTCAGATCTGACAATGTAAGAAACGCCTGATCTGCTGCATACTTGTAGACCGTGTTCTCCCCAGGCTCTTTTAGCAGGGTGCTCCACCCGGCTGTCTTCGGCTCACCTCCTCATATTCTGTAAGCAGAGTTACACACAGAAGCACTGGCCTTGCATTCTCCCATCTCGCCCCACCCGGCTAATTTTTCATGCCACCCGACTACTATTTCATGCCACCCGGCTGGAAAAAAATTCTGGGGAGAACACTGGTAGGGTCTATGGCTAAAAGTATTAGAGGCAGAGGATCAGCAGGACAGCCACACAACTGGTATTGCTTAAAAGGAAATAAATATGACAGCCTCCATAGCCCTCTCACTACAGTTGTCCTTTAAGGCTCATAAACACACCAGATCTTTGGCTGAGATGGTCGTTCAGTGCCGTTTCAGATAAGACTGTAGTGTGTATAACTGTCTAACTGTCTCACAATGTCACTTGGCAAGCTTTAAACGATACCTAAGAAAAAAGTCAGCTTTACTTTCCTGGGGCTTCCCCCAGCCCCTAGAAGTCTGTGCCCCCCAGCCACAGCTCCGATGTCGGTCAGTCTTCTGCTGTCCCCTCCGCTATGGTCGCACTCCCGTGGCTGGGTCAGCAGCCACTACAGAGGGGACCGCAGAAAACTGACATCGGAGCTGCGGCGAGGGACAGACTTCTAGGGGCTGGAGAAAGCCCTAGATAAGTAAACCTGAGGTTTTATCTTAGGACTCATGCACCCTTTAAAAAGGAACTCGAGGTGTGAGACCTATGGAGGCTGCCATATTTATTCCCTTTTAATACCAGTTGCCTGTAGTCCTTGCTGATCTTTCTGGTAAGTAGGGTCTACCTCAAACATCTAAGACAAGTATACAACTAATTGTGTCAGAATTGCCCTAGAAATCTGATCTGCACGCTTGTTCACTGCCCAAGGCTTAAAGTATTAGAGGCAAAGGATCAGCAGGACAGCCAGGTTATGTGCATTGCTTAAAATGAAATAGACATGTCAGCCTCCATATCCCTCTCACCTCGGGTACCCTTTTAAAGCTGACTGTATAGAGCAGCAGTGCGGATTTGAGCAAATACAAGACAACTGCATATTTGCAGCATTTTTGAGTTGTGTGTGGTGACTGTCAACTGACAGGTTAGCTATACAAAGAAGAGGACTTTCTGGGCAGTACTAAACAGACTTTGCAATTCTCCCATGCTTATTACTAGACCAGGGGTCAGGAACCTTTTTGGCTGAGAGAGCCATAAACGTCACATATTTTAAAATTTATTTTCCTGAGAGCCATACAATATGTTTCAAACTGGGACAGTGCGCATGCGCAGCAGAAGGCGATCCCTGTCGCCATGGTATTGTGTATACAGTTGATCCGCCGGGCAGCGGAAGTGTCAGAAACATCTTCAGCTTCTCTTGGGTTTCAGCATCAATTTCCCCAGAAGCCAGACAGGAGAAATATTGACTAACAGCTTGAACAATTAGCTAGCTGACTTGGGGTTGATTCACTTTGTAGGACGAGATCCCTGCACTTTGGCCCAGTAGGCTGCCAGTCAAGCGACAGGCAGCTTATTGGACCAATCTCAGTGTGGGGATCTCGTCCTACAAAGTCACTGGACCTGACAGGGTCCAGAGTGGGACAATTGGAACAGCTGTTAGTTTTGGGGTAGTGCATGCTACAGCAGTAGCAAGCCTGCTTTGAAAATTTTACTTTCCCTGCCACACTAAGCTGCACTGTTTGAGCAGTGTAGCTTAGTGATTAAACCCCTACTGATTTGTCTGCGAGTCAAATGTAGCCATCAAAAGAGCCCCATCTGGCTCCCGAGCCATAGGTTCCCTACCCCTGTACTAGACAAACAATGCACCGATCACTCAACTGACACAATAACATCCACATAAGATTTTTTTTTTCCACTTGTCTTTTATTCAGTAGTTTTTTATCCTTTGTTTTTTTGGCTTTTTAAATTTTTTCAAGTCCTTTTCCCCCTTATTCGGCGCCAGACAAGGCAAGAAGTGAATACAGTCAGGTCGTCATTAAAATGAGAGAGACTAGGAGACAACTCTCAGTAATAGCCTTGATCCCCCCCCCATGCCACCAACCCTGCCGTGGTTATCCCATTTCCCTGTGTGCTTTCTAGCAGTTGGAATTACACCAGTGCAGGGCAGGATGAGGAAGAGCAGGAAGTGGGATGGGGAATAAAGGGCAGACGGATACCAAGGAGGCGAGGAAGGGGCAGAGAATGGTATCGGGGTACAAAAAAGAAAAAAGCCATTGAAAAAAAAAATGGAGTGAATAAAAAAGAAAAAGTAACAAAGATGATCAAGTCATAATGAGGAAACCAATTAATACACAGATTAAACCCAACCTGGTATCTCTCCAGTAGAAGGAGCCCTACGGGGTGAAGGCTGGTAATGCCATTGACATCACAACATAAAAAATAGACAAAGTCAAATCTACACATCAGGCAAGATGGTTAAAAAGAAAACAAAAACAAAACAAAAAGGTACAGTAAACCCTGCCATTACCCTCTCAGGGCAAGAAAGCGGCAGGAGCAGGGGCCCACCCCCCGCGCAGCTATAAAAAGGATATTTGATGGCACCTTAAACACTGGAAAAGTCAGACGGGTAGGGACTGGCAAAAGTTCCCGCACTGTCGGAAGTTCTTGCTCTCTTCAGTTTTGGAACAGGGTTACAAATTCTAGGCTTGACTATTGGAACTAGGTGGACTAAGGACTGTCCCACGCGGAAAGGCCAGTACTAATTTACTCGGTCCTGGAATATATACAGATTATTGGTAGTGGCCACAGCAATAATATTCTCCTTAGGATGCCAGGCCGTGTGTAGGATCTTCTTGTTGAAGTCCAGACTGTCTACCGTGATCTCGTCTTTCTTGCGTTTGCCGCTAGCGCACACTTTCCGAGGCTTCAACACCATGCGAGGCTTGCTGTTCTCCCTTGAGGCTTCCAGAGTTATGTCGCGTTTAGTGTTACGGTCAAACATTCGGAAGAAGTTGTTGTAGGAGCCAGTCATGACAACACTGCAAATAAATAATATTTGAAAAATTAGCAAAAAACAACTATTGGTATAAGTAAAGCTTTAAAGGTCTGTGCTTCAGCAGACATTTCCAAGCCATCTGTGCTACTTTATTAGTTTGTACATTCCTACCACTAAAATGCACTATTTTGAACTAGATGCTTATTCACAAAAACCAAGAAATCCTCAAGTTCCCGATTACATTTGTTGGGCCCAATTTAGTGAGGAATCCCCCAGAGGAGATTATCAGAAGTGGTCAAGCAAATCTCAGAATTGTCTGCTATTGTGTGGCACAAAAATAAATGAATAAGTCAGTGCACTGGTTATATTAGACCTTATTTGAGGGGTTGCTGAAAAGTTAGAAATGTAGCAGCTGTGTTATTGCAGACTAATGAAGGCCACTGTAGTGAGGATTTTCTTATTTTAGGGCTCTTTAAAATGGACAGCAAAACTCTAGCCAAATTGTTCACGCTGGCACCAAGCACTATGATATACCGTAGTAATATAGTTAGGAGTTAAAGCAGATCCAAGATGATAAACCAACTATAACAAGTAACATGTCTATATAGCTTATCTAAAGTGTAGATAGTTTGCAAAGCAAATCTAGCTGCAAACAGCTTCAACAGTACATGATTATTTCTTCCTGTGATACAATGAGAACAGCCATGTTTTGCTTGTGATCATTACACACAGGCAAGCTGCTCTGCATCTCCACCCATCAGCCTGTGAAAACTTCATTCCCCTCTCCTCCTCCCCTCTGCCTCTAAAAATCTCTGGCTAGTAACACCTCCTCCTGCCCAGACTGACACAAGCCTTTGCTACATGAGTCTCAGAGTACCTAGACGCTGGAGGAGCTGTGGGCGAGGATTGAGGAATGCTCTATAAACTATATGAAAGAAACACAATTATGCAATGAGTAAAAGTTTTTCGGACCCACTTTAAGTGGCTATTGCCCGCTTGTAGAGCTTTACTTTTGTTTGTTGAGATATAGATATATATATACTCCCAAAAGAGGAGGAAAGAATCTGGATCCCTTAGAGCAGCGGTGTCCAACTCAATTATGTGAGGGGCCAAAATCTCAAAACCTGGTCTAAGTTGCTGGCCAAATTGTTTATTAAGATTTAACACTTACTGAACAGTATCAAACTAAGGGGCGTAACTATAGCAACCATGGGGGGCAGTTCTTCCCCCTTCTGCAGAGTGGCGCAGTGGAGCAGTTTAATTACCTGCCCTAGTACTGCTTCGGCAGAAGTGGAACAAGATCAAATGTGGCCCAGGGCAAGCTCCTGGGACTACATAAAATGTCAAGGAGGGGCGCATTCAGCCCGCAGGCCTTGTGTTTCACACCTGTGCCTTAGAGCCTTCCAGCTCCTCTCTGCATCCCCACAATCGACCACCGGGCTCCCCGTTCAAATATTCCACCAAGCTGTGTGTACCAAAGGTACCTGTGTACCTCTAAAGACAAGCCGATCCGTACTGTGCATGCGCAAGTCCACACTTGCGCGTGTGCAGCACGGAGCCGCTCATCTTAGAAGTACTTCTGTGGCCTTCCAAGGAGTGTGAGTGAGTGTGTGTGAGAGAGAGAGAGAGAGAGAGAGAGTGTGTGTGAGTGAGTGTGAGAGTGTGTGTGTGAGCGAGAGAGCGAGTGTGTGTGAGCGTGTGTGTGTGTGTGTGTGTGTGTGTGTGTGTGTGTGTGTGTGTGTGTGTGTGTGTGTGTGTGTGTGTGTAAAAGCGAGAGAGTGTGTGTGAGCGAGAGAGCGCGCGCGTGAGTGTGTGTGTGTGTGTAAAAGCGAGAGAGTGTGTGTGGGCGTGAGTGTTGGGGCACTAAAGGTACGGGCGAACAGAGATGATACTAGAGGCCCAGAGGAGGTACGGGGGACAGAGATAGCCCAGTGGTAAGACTTATGGACAGATTCAGGTTACGGAGGAATCTATCTCCTTCGTTAACTGTGGACTACCCGTTTCTACAATTAAAATGTGCACCATAATAAGTCAGATGTAAAATGCACGATGCCACAAATGCAAAGTCTACTTCAATAAACTTACTTGTCAGGTCCATTCCAACAGCATTCAAACTTGTCAAAGATGCAATCATTTTCATATAAGGAGCACAATTTACTCCTGAGGTATTCATGTACCTGTGGAAAGTAAGACAGCACCATTAGTAATCACCATGTGAATATTTGTGCTGCAGAAAGGACACTTTTATACGGACTGGATTTGTCGTGCCTGAGATAACCTGAGATCTATGGAATTAGGGGTCCAAAAAATTGATTTCTCAGACCTAGACACCCTTTTGCTTTTTTAAATCAGTGTTAGGGCACCCTTTTCATTGCTGCGAGTAAGCACACGTGAAGAAATAGTTGTGACTATGTGGCTGGATAGTGTAATGGTTAAGGGCTCTGACTGACACAGGAGACCAGGGTTCGAATCTAGGCTCTGCCTGTTCAGTAAGTCAGCACTTATTCAGTAGGAGACCTTAGGCAAGTCTCCCTAACCACTGCTACCGCCTATAGAGCGCGTCCTAGTGGCTGCAGCTCTGGCGCTTTGAGTCCGCCAGGAGAAAAGCGTGATATAAGTGTTTGTCTTTTGAAGCAAACAAAAATTGCTACTTTTACCTGCTAGTTCGCTTCAGTACTCTCAGATGTTAACAGCTGCATCCCCGCCGCAAAACAAGGGCTTTAGATACCCCAAACCCAAGGGCAAACATCTGCCCTGAGAGGCAGAGCTTTTTGCTGTAGCTCTGCCTCTCCTGTCGTCAATCGCCGTGCGGATCTCCGCCTCTTCCTGACCCTCTCTGAAGGAAGAGTGCGAGGGGTGGGGAGAGTGCGAGGGGTGGGGAGAGTGCGAGGGGTGGGGAGGCGGCGGCGATCCGCGGCAATTGACATCAGGAGAGGCAGAGCAGCAGCTGAAAGCTCTGCCTCTTTCAGGAAGTGCCGGCCGGATTGCCCCCCAGGGATTGGGGGGGGGGGGGGTCTAAAGCCCTCGTTTTGCGGTGGTTTACATCTAATGAGAGTACTGAAGTGAACTAGCAGGTAAAAGTAGCAATTTTTGTTTGCTTCAGTCTCTCTTTGAAGAACATTAATCCAAAAGAGCACTATAAATGGCATTTTCCCTACCTAGCTTTCACTTACAGAAGTTATTAATCCCCCGGCTTTGAACCTCTCATTGATAAGTTTTGGACCATTATGCTGGGCATACACTGAGTTTTGTTGCCTTATCAATCGAGCCGCTGATGGCCGATTAATAATATCAGACAGGTCCGATAGATTCCCCGCTCGATCCCCGCCGGCGGACAATAGCGGGGAATCGAGCGGCTGATAAGGAGCGCCGGCGGGGACGAGCAGGAATCGATCCGCGCGCACACGCGGACGAGCGGGGATGAGCAGGCATCGAGCCAGCGGCACGATCCAGCGCATAATTGTATAGGTGTATGCCCAGCGTCAAAGAGATAAAAAGTGTCAAGAGTTCATAGATTTTAGCTCTAGCATACGTCAATGATTGGGTCATTGAGCAAAAACAATAAAACCGTAAAAACTTAAAAAGTTGATTTAAATATAACACTGTGGAATATCTTAATAAGTAATTTTTGGGAGAAGGGGGATAGATACAATTATTCCATTAGTTTATTTTCACCTTGGGTGAAAAAGCAGACCTGAACTCAGACTCTGCTCTAAAAGATACACTGTAAGATACACTGTAAGCCAAGTACACACACACAAAATTGTTATGGAAACTGCGTTCAGAAATCCAGTGTGTGATCAGGAGCCCCCAACCCCACTAATGACCAAATATTATTGTTCTATCATCATCTCCGCAGAGGGGCACTTCTCACTTGTTCTCCCCCTTCCCCTCTCAATAGAAAAAAGCTGGATGACGAGCAGTGTGTCTGTACAGTGCATCTAGCTCCCAAAACTATCTTTTCAGGCAACCGTTATTGAAAGTTAGCCTTATTGAAGGACATTTTTTTTAAGTAGTAATTACAGATGTTATTATAATGTAACCTTTTTAGCAGCCACACTGCAGGGCTGCCTTCTTCCTGCTGCTGGGGAAGTGTGCCTTCCCCAGCCTGGCAAGCTAAGCAGAGAGGTGTTACAGTTACCTGTGCAGACGGCTGAATTGGGTTTTCTCTTCTCCACCATCACAGTGGCAATGTAATCCAGACATTGTTTTGGTTTCCCAAACCAGGTGATGGTGTCAGCGTTACAGCACTACTCAGTGGTGGAAGAGGGTAACAGTAACGCTGACACCATCTTCTGGATTTTGATCACGTGTCATGTAATCGGGACCCAGAAAACACGTCGAAAGTTCTGTGCCACTGCTGCGAGTGGGCACTGGACAGGACAGGCAACTATAACCGCTCCCTGCCTGCTCTGCATGGCTGCGCTAGGCAGCAGAGTTTAGCTGGCCCCTGTTAATGGAGGGCTGTTAAAAAGGTTAAGAAAACAGATTCTCTGTTTAAAAGATGAACAGACAGCGATGCTCCTGTTACGGCCATTCCTAAACAGAAGTCTGAAGAAACCCTAACGGAGCTGAAACACACAGTAAGCACGTCAGGGGGGCGCCAAGTCTCATTGTACAGGACAGTCACCTGATAGGTTTCCACGGGACGGCTTTCCATGTTCAAGTCCCAGATTTTGACAGACAAGTAGTCCCTGGTCATCATGTATCGGCCATTGTGGCTGAACTTCACATCTGATATGGAAGAGATGATCTCTGAGAAGAAAGACCTATTGCTGGGATCTTCTGGTTCCTCAAACACTAGATGTGGACAAAGGGAAAATGAAAAAAAGTGTTCATGCTGGCAACAAAAATAAAATGATAAATAGAAATAAAGACTTTACTCCCCCACTATGCAACTCGTCAATAAACAATGGCTCCTGAATTGTTCCTTGATTTGGGCCTCATGGTTTAGGTTGGTGATATGAACGCAAACATTTCCATCACCAAAAACTGCATTTTAGTACCCATTAAAATAGCCGCCTAACTTTAAAGCCTTAAAGAGGATCTGTAACATAAAAAGATCCCCTGGGGGGTACTCACCTCGGGTGGGGGAAGCCTCCGGATCCTAATGAGGCTTCCCACGCCGTCCTCCATCCGTCAGGGGTCTCGCTGCAGCCCTCCGTGGAGTCCGGGCAGCGGTGACGTCATTATTTACCTTCCTGGCTCCAGCGCAGGCGCTCTGACGGCTGTCGGCTCCGAACTACACGGAAATACCCGATCGCCGTCGGGTCTGCTCTACTGCGCAGGCGCAAGTTTCCGGCGCCTGCGCAGTAGAGCGGACCCGACTGAGATCGGGTATTTCCGTGTAGTTCGGAACGGAAAGCCTCCACAGCGCCCCCCGCTGGAGCCAGCAAAGGTAAATATTAAACTAACAGTCGGCACAGTCGCCGGCTGTTCGGAGGGCTGCGGAGAGACCCCCGTGGGACAGAGGACGGCGTGGGAAGCCTCATTAGGATCCGGAGGCTTCCCCCACCCGAGGTGAGTACCCCCCAGGGGATCTTTTTAATGTTACAGAGTCTCTTTAAGGTTATTCCCTAAACCTTTTAAACCATTAGGTGGCCATACACAGATTTTCTGCAGATTCGACCATCAGATAGATTCCTGTTAGATCGAATCTGACAGGAATCTGATGTGTGCCACACACTAGGAACAAATTTCCAATAGATTTTGAAATGTATTGAAAATCAATCAAAATGCATTATTGCACCATTCGATCCAATGCAACTCTATGTGCCATCGATCTGCTGCCAGCAGCCGATCGTCCTAGATTTTCCACCCAGACAGATCAAGTAAACGGATATCGAAAGCGGCCAGAAATCGCGATCATGCTTCCGGCTGCATCGATTTCTGGCAGATTCGATCAGAGCGGTCAAATCGGCCGTCGACTGATGGCTGAAATTGACCATTGTATGGGACCCTATTGCTTGGTTTTCCTACTCCCTCTGCCTCTACATAAACCCAGAAAAAGCGCTCAGATCAGGTGCTGACTGAAGATTTGGCTGGATGAGCTGCAGGTTTGTTTCAGCTGGGTGATTCAGACACTAATGGTGCCAGAAATATTAGGCTAATGCCAGGTAACCGGTGTAGTTTAAAACTAAATAAATGTCGTGGCCTCCATATGTCTCTCACATTAATTTCCTTTTAAAGTGGATCTGAGATAAAAACTTTTACTCATTGCATAATTGTGTTCCTTTCATATAGTTTATAGGGCATTCTTCAAGCCAAATGCTATTTTTGTTTTGGTTTAATACGCCAATTTCCATATAAACTAAACAAGCATTGCCCACAGCTTTTCACATTAACTTGGCACTGTAGCAAGGGCTTATGGGAGCTCAGTCTAGCCAGGAGGAGGAGGAGGTTACTAGCTAGAGATTGCATAGGGGAGGGGGGAGGAGAGGGGACTGAATTTACACACAGGCAAGCTGATAGCATCTCCAGCCCTCAGCCTGTGACAATGTGACAAACAGAACATGGCTGCCCTCATATCACAGGAATAAATAATCAAACCGTTTAAGCTGTTTGCACCTAGAATTGCTGTGTAAACCATCTAAACTTTAGATAAGACATAAACAAGTTACTTGTTATAGATAGTTTTTCATCTCGGATCCGCTTTAAAGATGAATCCTTAATACTAACCCTGGGATCCTCTCGCAATTTCAAAACGCGCTAGCGTTTGAGATCGATTTTGCCACTTAAAAGTAGAGTGCTTACAGCGAAAGTGATTTTCGGGCCTGCTTTTCCTTACAAAATATCTCTGAAAATGCTGCGCTAAAGTGACTGCGATTTCAGCAACTTACAATCACAAGCAAGAGACAAGTTCATAAACGCTCTACCCCCATGGCAACACATACCAGTCGGTGCAGGATCTAGAGAGCCAGTCCTTTAGCACAAATATTGGAGAAAGGATCCGCAAACCAGACTTGGTTCAGTGAAAAAATGTCCGTTCTTTATTAGAAATATCCGCATGACAGAAAAATGTGCAATAAAATCACAGGATCGACTGACGCGTATCGGGCTTACAATCTGCCCTTAGTCATAGTCTTATGACTAAGGGCAGATTGTAAGCCCGATACGCGTCAGTCGATCCTGTGATTTTATTGCACATTTTTCTGTCATGGGGATATTTCTAATAAAGAACAGACATTTTTTCACTGAACCAAGTCTGGTTTGCGGATCCTTTCTCCAATAACTTACAATCACACTTGTGTTATCATGGCCATTGGAATCACTGGTGATTGCTAGAAAGCAATTATTGCTGCTGAAAGCGCTCTAGTGGGTCCCAGGTCTTGAAACATCTAATCCATCTCTAACCTGCCATTCACACCCAACAAGCACTCCACACTCCTCAAACGTGTAGTAACTATCTAATTTTGTTTCTCAAAACCTGGTTTCAAAGTGAAAGTAAACCATTTTATCTATAGAAATAGTCCTGAAAAACTTTCCTGGAGACCCCCTTACTGTATTATTGTAGTTCTTCATATGTATTCAGCTCCCATACAGAATAATGCTGAGTCATCACTTCCCTGCTATCAGGAATCCCTGTTAGGGTGCGTACACACCTGCGGCGGATATTGCCCGTCTTGGGGGACATCAGTGGGCTGGGCTGTACAGGCGCAAAGGCAGCTGTGTAGCCGATGATGCACTCTGTTGCTATGCGGGGGTGTAGGGATGACAGAGCTGCGTGCGCGTGACGTCATGGGGCAGCGGCATGCACAACGGAGTTGGCCGTCACTCAGACAAGTTGATCCGCCGGACAGATTGCTTACAGGATGGCAGTCGGGGGCTGCTGTACACACGCCTGATTATCAGCTGAGGCGGTTGTTATCGCCCACCTCAGTCAACTTTGATCATGCGTGTGTATGTAGCTTTACAGACCCACAGAAGCTTGATAACCTCTTATCAGTGCTCAGGAAGAATTGTGCCACAATCCAACTTCATCCATCTGCAGACATATGGACTTATAGCACTGGATTATTAATCTTTACCATGAAAAAAAAGACAAAGCCTCGTACACACGCCTGCCTTAAGTCGGTTGAGACGGCAGATAAAGACCGCCTTAGCAGGCAATCAGGCATGTGTACGGCACGACCAGTGGTGTGGAGTAGGTACAAAAATCATCTGACTCAAACTCCTCATTTTGTGAAACCAATGGCTCTGACTCCTCAACTCCTTAGTGTAATACTTACCAGGGCTGTGGATTTGAAACAAAAATCATCCGACTCCCGACTCAGACTCCTCAGTTTATGAAACCACCGACTCCAACTTCAGGTACCCAAAATTTCTCCGACTCCACAGCCCTGAGACAACGACCAACTCACGAGCGGTATCCCAGCAACGCCGATCCCCCTGCCAATCCCCGTTTGCGACGCTCCCCCGCATGAAGTCACACGTGTCGCTCATCGCCCCCTCCTGCATAGCAACACAACGCGTCGTCAGCAACACGCGTGTTCTGCCCAGGCCAGAAAAAATTCACCCAAGAGTATTAGGTCCTGATCCCCGATGGGTGACATAAGTAGACAGTGTGTACGCGGCCTAAGTAGGATTGGCACTAGATCTACAAACACACACAATTTATCTCATTATGATGCATGCTAGTTTATAGGGAACCTGTAGTAAGCGGGATATGGGGCCTGCAACATTTATTTCCTGTTAAACAACAGCTGGCTGTCCTGCCAATCCCCCAATACTTTTCACTCAGAAAGGAAAAATAATCTAACAGCCTCCACAACCCTCTCTGTACAGGGACCAGTTTAGGTGCAGACAGTGCTGATCACATGATCCCATGGTGCAACTTACATTTGGAGTGACGGTCACACAGCGCAGACTCCCGCATATCACACAAGCGGATGGTGCCTTTGCTGCTGCTGTATACAAAAGTATTGCAGTGATGCGGGTGGAATTCTGCCGCCGTGATCACCTCAGTCAACTCCTCCATGTTGGCCGGCTTAATATCTACGATGTCTGGAAAGGGTAGGTGAAGGAAACTGCAAACGGCATTCATTTACCAAGGTTTCCCCCTATTGCTACTTCCAGATAAAACCTCTCCATTAAATTTAATAGACTTCAGCCTAAACAAACATACCGTCATTAAGTTACATTAGTTATGTTAATTAAAATAGGTAATATAAAAATCTCTTACACACCCTGTTTTAAAACAACAGGCAAAGATTTGTGATTTCATGGAGGCAGCCATCTTTTTCATGGGGGCAGCCATCTTTTTGGTTGAAAGGAGGTGACTGAGAAGGAGACACAGTTCCAACTGTCCTGTGTCCTGATTACCTCTCCCAGCTGCGTGCGCTAGGCTTCAAATCTCAAATTTAAAAAAAAAAAATTTGTGCCAAAACAGCAGAAGGAGAACAACAACCTCAGAAATCCCATCATGCTTTGCACAGCATCAGGGGAAAAATGCCCGGGCAGTTTTCCTCTGTGCAGCTAAAAAATGAGGCTTGGGTAAGAAAAACAAAAGTTCTGATGCTGTGAAACTTAAAGAAACACCAAGCCTTTTCAGTGCTGCTGAGTAGATTTTTAGTCTGGAGGTTCACTTTAAGTCCCAAGAACAAGATCCATTTTTAGCTGCACCACTCCAGCCTAAAACCTTGTTATCTACAACTCCGTTAACCAGAAGTCTCAAACAACCAGAAAAAGAATCCTGGCCTTGCAGCATGCATAAATCTACTTTTACACTTTATACAGTAATAAACCTCTGTTACATTAAATAGGAACTGTACCCAAGAATTGAACTCAATCCCAAGTAGTAGCCGATACTCCCTTTCCCACCAGAAATCTTTACCTTTTCTTAAATAGACCATCATGGGGCTCTGTATGGCTGATATTGTGGTGAAACCCCTCCCAGTGTGATGTCAGCACCTAGGTCCTGACATCACACTGTGGGAACTTTGTTGCATTGAGGGAAATAACAGCAGTTTCCAACTGCCCAAAAAATAAATTAAAAAAAAAAAAAAAATAAGCAGACATTACCTGCCAGCAGTAAAGATGGCACCGCGTGATACATTTCAGAATGCAAATCACGGAGAGGAAATATTTTAGAATGGGCAAACACTGACTCAATCATTTATAAATAATTATTGTAAAAATAAGGCGTTTTCATTATGTTCTCTTCACTGCAGTTCCTCTAAGTTTTGTAAACCTGAGACGAGAGAAGGAAAAAGAAAAAAAGCTTTATACATACCTGGTGCTTCCTTAAGGCCCCTTCAGGCTGATCGGTCCCTCGCCATCTTCCCACACTGCCTGGCTCCTCCACTAGGCGGGCCGGTGATTTTGCAAGTTAGGGTGTACTGCGCATGCGTGGCCCAGCCACGTACCCTATCGTAATCCAGTCCCCGTAAGTTCTACGCCTGCACATTACTGTACTACCGTTGCAGGTGCAAAACAATCCCAGCTGCAAGAGTGCGATCGGGGAGTGAGCGTGCCCAGACTGCACCGACTCACGAAATTACCAGCCCGCTTGGTGGAGGATCCAGGCATTGTGGGAAGACAGCGAAAGAGCAACCAGCCTTTTCTCGTCTCAGGTACCCTTTAACTCTCTCTATTGTCCTGATTTATTTTTAATGACTGTATTTTCATATTAATACATAGTTTATCGTAAGTATACACTGTGGAGTATAGTACTATGTTTTTAGCTAGGCCTATTTTTAAACAGACTCTCAAGCAACCAGAAACTACACTTATCCGGCAACAGCCAATCCACTTTGTTGCCGGATAATTGGGGTTTTACTGTACCTACAACACCAGAGCTGGAAGAGGCTGCCTCCAGCAGGGACAGAGGATGGAGTGAATTGAAGGAGACTAGGCCAGCTCTCCATGGTATGTTCAATATACAGATTTACTTTAAATGTGAGGGAGTCCCGACTTGCAATAGTGGTGTAAAAAGAGAAAAAGGAAAAAACTATTTGCTCCCATTTTCACAGAGAACACCGTAAAACAAAAGGATACTGAAGCTCCTGTCTGTGATCTCTAAGTGCCAAAGGTTGACCCGAAGGTCATCTGCTGACAAGTACGTCTCATAGTCGCTGTTGACAGAGATGGAATTGATGTGATATGTGTGGGCATTGGCGAATATCCTTCGAGGACTTGCTTCAACCATCAGGTCCATGGGGCGGAATACTGGCACCTTCAGTGGAAGGAAACACATGGTAAGCATTCAGTACAAGAGGAGTCACTGTTCTATTTGTGGAACAATACGGAGCTCGGCTCGGCACCTCCACGACACACACTGACATCACCAGAATGGCTGTAAAACAACTGCAGAAGGCCCTCACCCTGAGTGTGGTCACAGTGGTTGGATCCCTATATCTTCCATTCTCTTCTTTAAGGTTGTACCCCTCTGGTCTCTTGTCCCGTTCACTGATTTTCCACAGCTTGATAGTTTTATCTGCAAGAAAAGTTATACTGATGGGTGAATGCAATACTGATCTGAATGGAGAAACAAGAGAAATCATTCTAAACACTAC